>NC_137706.1:9809414-10446489 GCF_964034855.1 Anser brachyrhynchus | reverse complement strand
TCCAAAGGAAACCCTTCTGCTGGGGAGTACGAGGCTAGCTGAGATTTGAGTCAGCCATCACTGTGGATTTCAAGGTATGAGGAGGGCATGAGAACAGAAAGAGAGGGTAAGGGGGCATCCTTTCAAGACTGGTTTTGACACTTGGGTATTATCGCAACTTTTCTGTTTTTTCATGGTGAACAGCAGTTTGGATTTTTAGTAATCAAGTAGGTAAATCTGTGAATAATCTCTTGCCTACCAAGGACTCTTGGATTTTACAAGACAAAACAACCACACGCATGCATAGATCACAGGACCCCTTTCTAAGCATTAAGTACTCCTAAGAGAACTGGACACAGCCTTTCAGATGTGCTCCAGCTGTTTTTCATGGGAAAAAAAAATACAAAAAACAAAGCCCCAAGAACTAAAAGCAACAGTACTGCAATGGGGA
Source organism: Anser brachyrhynchus (assembly GCF_964034855.1). Lineage (NCBI taxonomy): Eukaryota > Metazoa > Chordata > Aves > Anseriformes > Anatidae > Anser > Anser brachyrhynchus. Next base: position 10,446,059 of record NC_137706.1, on the reverse strand, counting down.
TAGTAAAAATAGGGGTAAAAACTGGGGGACAAGTTCCAACCCCCCAGTTGAAATACCCCCCAGTATTTCACTATTTTATTTTTTTCTGTACAGACTAAAAAACCAGTCTAGTTCCATTTCTGTTGTTCAGCGAGATCTGTTCAAGCAGCTTTCCTTTGTTGTCTCTGTTGCTGCTGTGCAGAGGTGTGGGACAAGCAGGGCTTCAGGAGTCTGCAAGCCTTGCTGTAATTAAGTTTGGGAGGCAGAGGGAAGTTAAGCAGATCAAATTCACAGCATGTGAAACGTGAAGCACAGACAGGCTGCCATTCGATTCAGTTTTATTATCATATAGATTGTTTCAAAACTTAATCAGGGATAGCGAGGGCCTATCTGATTAACGGGTCATGCTTGTTACGAATTACCCTCGGTAAGTGAATCTGGTGACCAGGCGAGCTGGCAGCGAGATGCCTGATCAAAGCAGATACTCGGGCAGAGCTGCAGCCTCGCCAGGCTCGCAGCACACCAACCGCAGGCCAAAGGCGAGGCAGAAACGGTACCTGCTGAGAAGGAACAGAGCAACAGAAGAAGTTCAGAGTCATTGCTTCATGGTTAGTTTTTTTAGGCCCAGATGAATTCTTAAGCAATAATTGCCTTTTTCATACTTACTTACAGCAGTTATTTATTCAAATTAGTTTTTAAAAATAGCCTGAATTTAAGCCTGTAACATTCGTTTTAGTGTAAGCATGCCTTACCCTTGGGAGAAGTTCTGATGGCGCAGTTACCTGATTTTCAATGGCCAAAAGACAATCACAGCCCAACTGGCCTCGTATCTCAGCAAATGCTTTTGGAAGAGAGAAGGGAAACAGAGCAGCAGGACTATTGCTCATGACAGCTTGTGTGTATTTAGTTTTGTTTCATTTCCAACCCGAGAATCCACACAGCTTGGCCCAACGTCAGGAAAGTGGGACCTATCGTAAGCAAAGGATTACTTCTCCAGCTGGCAGGATGCGTGGCCACTGGTGGTCCCAGCGGTGTTGTACCAGAAGGCTCTGATCAAAGGTTGCAAATAACCCCGCTAATGGCCTCAGACCTTTTAGATGGCTGAAAGGAGAAATTTTTTATTTATTTTTTCTGTAGGAAGACTAAACCAGAACTCTTAAGTTCCATGCTACAATTTATAAATTAAAACAAAACACCAACAAAGAATAGAAAGCCTTTCAGTCTTAAGAAAATCCTGCATTGAGACAAATACTGAGACTCAGTGGAAGACCAGGATGGGATAAGCTACAGGGAAGAACAGTGCTGCCTGTATTTCTCCTCTGGTGCAACACGTAAGACTTTCCTCAGAGGGAAAGGAGAAGTTAAATACACGTTGACAGACAGCATTTTGTGTTGAGTCAGTACAAGTTACAACAGCTGTCAATTTTTATCCTTACAGAGCATTCACAATCGCGTTTTCCAACAGGAGAACATCACTGACGGCAATGTGATAGCCCTACTGAAAGAGATCAGGCCAGCCTAATTGGTAATATTCTCTCCTCCCTGCTGCTGAGATGCAAAGACTGACCAAAAGTGAACCCTACAAATTCTGGTACAGTGCAGACTTGCATAGACACGCTGATTGCATTTAATTCAGTTACACTGAAAAAAAAAAAGTGTATGATTGCTATGGGAATGGGCTTGAAGGTCCTGGAAACAGTCAGAGACAAAATCATGCTGGAAAAGAGACAAAAGAACGCTGGTGCTGTGCAATCAATGGTGTGCCACTACCAAGAGGTAAAAAATACAAACAAAGTATTTAACAAGATTTCTAAACTAGCAAGGCGATGATAGTAGATGATTTGACTCCTCTATTTTTAATTTCAAAGGCTGTCCGGAGCAAAGACAGCCTAGTGACCTAGTCAAAGTCAATAAAAAGCTCCTCACATCTGTCTTACCTGTTGCAGCTTTTGAGCCTCCAGAGGGCCCTTCCCTAATAAATTAACCCTTCTGAATGGAAAGCAGGGAGATGAAAGATTGCACATCAGTTCTCAAACAAACAAACAAAAAAGTCTCCAGCACTCAATAGCTTTTCTGTCGGATGGAAAATACCAGACATAAGCACCTGCCGTTAGCAAAGAAAGCAAGCTGTGAGCCCCTCTGGCTGAAACGCTTGGCATGTAGTGTTCAGCAGACACAGGGAACGTTTTATGGTTTACCTGACAATAAAATAAAGCTGTGTTCCCAAATAAAAACCCAGACTATCTTCACTTTTAGTTGCCCCCAAATTAAATACAGGCAACTAGGACTCAGTTGAATACCAATAATCGCAGAGACAAGAGACCCAAAATCACCTACACTGCCTTGAGTCTGGTTTCCTCTGTGCACGTGGGGAGGAGGTACAGCATGCGTCACATTTCAGGGCTGCGGCTCCCTCCAGCACGAGGGGCGCTGAGGTTGAGAGGTAATTTTGTCAGTAATAGATTTCATCATCGCACCAAGCAAACGGAAGGTTGGCTCTTGCCATGTAGCAATGTGCTGAGAGGAGATAATGCAAGAGCCTTTTATTTTTACTTTATCAGAAGCAAGGCAGGGCCGAGCACTGCTGTGCTCAGCCTGGGATCCACACACAAGAAATTCTCCTGGCTGCAGCACTTTCCAGCACTAACAGACAAGACCCAAAGAGCAAACCTACTCCAGACAGGCATTTTGGCATTTGTTCCCCTCCCCGCATGCTTAAGGCAAAGAAAAGCCAATTTTCACATTAAATACTAAAACCTCTGCACTTCAACGTGAAATGTTTTAGTTGCTGCAAAGTGACTGGAATGTATCTGACAGTTTATACCTGGAATTATTCTTTGGCTCTTTTTCACTTATGTCCAGAAAACATAGCACACCCTGATTCTGTTCCTATATCACCGCTGCCTGAAATCCTAATGAGAAGAGCATGGTTCCTCAGACACCATACAGTACTGGAGACAAAGGAGGGCCTTTGCCTCCTACTGAGGATACACTTCTGAATATAGCAGTCCTTCAGCTGAAATAGCATCCCCGAGTCCCACGGTCCGGACAGGATCCTTACACACCAAAACGGGTGTGAAATGGAATGAGATGCCTTCTCTGTGCCAATGCACTACTGGCTCATCTGGATTTAAGGATATTTTGGAAGGTGCCTCTATCTGGGAGGTCACAAACTCCAGAGGAGCTTTCAGAAAGACTTTGCTGGTGTCAATGGTTTCGGTCGCGCAGGCCTGAGCCCCTGCCGCTCTAGCTCCAGCAGCCACGGCAGCAACCTGGTTGCCCCAGAACCCGTCCACCGTGGCAAGGATGTGGTAGGCCAGGGTGTGGAAGTGGATGCGTGTGAGATCAGAGGCCCGGTCCGCAGTCTTCCCGTGCTCCTTCAGGACCCAGAAGAGGATGTCGCTGACTACGCCCACATCAGGGATGCCGTTCCAGGAAGCAAGGGAGGCGTGGGGACCAGAGGCCGACTGCGTGAGGAAGAGCAGCTCCTGCTCGTTCAGCCCGATGGAGTTCACCAGGGGAAAGACCTGCTAACAGGAACAACAGTTCTTCCTTCAGAGACAGATCAGACTTCTGGGTTCTCCTTCACAGTATTGTTTTTACCAAAGTGCATCACAGCCTGCTGGCTATTTCTGAAATTCGTTTTCTAGATGTGCACTTTGACATTAAAGAGCAACAGAACATCACATCCACATGAAACATAATGCTGGGATTAGAGCTGTGTCAACTGAAACATTGGGATTTGCAGGAAAGAAATACTGCAAAAACCCTGAATTGATGATCAACCAAAAGCCTTTTAAGATACCTCCTCTATGAAACCTCACAGTCAGACCCTTCTAAAAGGAATACCCTCTGTGAGCTAAAGAAAACAGATCTGGCCTCTGCTAGGCCACAAGTCATTGCAGTTCTCTGCTGCCCAGAGGAGACTGGTAAGCTCAGTAAAGAAAAACTGTTCAGAATGCATCAGCAGACATTAAATCCATCTTCTCAATTTTTCTTCAAATGGATAAGCCTCATTTTATTTTTTTATTTCTATATTCATCTACCAGTCTGCGCATTGTGATACTAAAGAAAAGGAAACTGATGAAAAGAGCATGTCCTTTTTGTTACCTGATGCACAATGTTGCTCATAAAATCCTGGTCAGTCATACTGGCCAACTCCAGGTGTATAGGAATGTCAGTAGGGATGTCAGAGATGGAGGCCACAGCCTGCAAGGGCAGAGGAAAAGGTGAAAAACAACACCTAAAACGCATTTGAAAAGAAACAGAAGGAACGAAGGGGTGCATACTGTGAGAGACAGAAAAAGATGCACCTTATTACAAGTTCAAGCCTGGGAAGCTCGGAGTTTGCTATGGAGCATTTGTTGGAATGGAAATTAAGGAGATTTAAGTATCTTACCTCCATTAGTCGTCTGTGTCGCATCTCCTTGCTCTGGCCTTCCATCATGTGAAGTCCTGAGAGCACCACAAGATCTGGCTGAAATTCATCCAAGCTGGACACGAACACTTCCAGCATATTTAAGGCGCCATTTGATAGGTCATGGGAGAAGATGAAGCGGTTGGCATTGGGTGCTTTCACCTGTCCCCACTCTTCACCTAGGGCGAAGCAAAGAGGAGCGAACCAACTCAGAAGAGAAGCCAATCAAACCACATATCTACAGATCATTTTGGGATATCCTGCTGGAATCTGAAGGCACGGTTTCATACCATGACTGCACCCAATTAACAGCTATTGGCAGCAGAATTATACCTCCGGGTCTGCTTAGGATATATACCACAAAACAAAAAGTATACCTGGTTTTTATAGGCCATAGCGTACAAGAATACAGAACCCAGGGGATGGCAGCACAGCAGCATGAGTCAGTATTTACAGTAACTGCATTACAAAGGAATAAAGTTTCAAAGGAGTTTAAGATGTTTGCTCACCTACCACAGCTCCCTGCAGCGCACAGAATTACCAGATTAGCCCAGTGACAGCTGCCAGTACTGATAACTTACACAGTCCTTTTAACCAATTCAAAAAAAAAAAAAAAAAAAAGAAAACTGTAAAACCAGGCATCTCTTAGCGATGGTCAGGGTTCCATCCAACATTCAGCCTTTGGCACGGTACCTGCTTGATACTCCAAGATGAGATGGAATTCATCTCTTTCCTGCATGGATTCAGGTGGCACAACCACATTGTCATCAAGTAGTTCGTGGAGCTTGGGACCAACTGGGCCACAAAGGAGGATCTAGAAAACAATTAAAACAATCAAGGATCCCTGCCGTGTCCCCTGCCAGCATTTCAGTGCATTGAAGTAGCCATCTCATTTTGTGTGAAGCCATTCTATGCATGCATTAGTCCCACATTTCATCTCTTCCCAGTATTGCTGATGAGCAAGATAGTTCTCTTACAGGAAAATATATTTCCTTTCAGGATTTGTTATGTGCGGTACAGAAATACTTAAGACATCACAGCTATAGAACCAAACTCTCTTCACTCTTGCAAGCTCACTGAAAGATGGAGGACCTTACACTAATCTGTTTCGAACCATGTGGCCTCCACATGACCATGTGAAAACAAGAAGCCGCTTTTATTAAATAAGCAAAAATTAAGAGTCAGCACAGCACAGGGATCCGTATTTGTTTTATTAGAAAGAAGGTTAAGACAGAAGCCAGTAACTCCAAGGGAGCAATAAACTGTAAACCATTACATAAAGAATAGATTTGAGACTCCTTAAAGCCGAGTGAAGAGCATAAAACTTTTGGCACACCTACCTTCAGGTCTGGATTTGCTGCAAGCTTCTGACCAATGAGAGCAGCGTTTCCTCCTACGTAAAGCTGTAAAACAGATCGAGGCAGGTATGGGCATTCCCTTGCTTTGATAGCTTTACACGTGCTTAGTCCTTAGTACAGGCTTCAGATTTTAGCTTCTAGAAAGGTTCCAGCATTAGAGAATTTAGGAAAGCTTAGTGGGGCTGAAGGCAAAACAATTTTACAATTCACTGTCAAATGCCAACAACTTAAGCGTTCTCTTCTTAAACTCTAAATATTTGCCTTCAGGTAACTCACAGCCCTGTGCAAATCAACTAATTTTTAACTAACAGTCCCTCCTACTTCAGTGCAGATTTTCTGTGGCAATTGGTAACTTGTTTTTTTTTTTTAAATCAGCAGGCAAACAAGCAGTCATTTGAAAACTACAGTATTTCAGGGTTAAACCTGCCATCTATGCCCACACAAAGTGAGCAGAACTGTGAAAGTTTCTTAGGTAAGAAAGGTCAAACTTTCTAGTAAGAAAACACCTATGTGAGCTCTGAATCTGAAGAACATAGATCTGTCACGAGGACCACAGGTGCCAAGAGGTGACAGAAAACAAGCTGTAGAAAGATACAGCTGATAATCAAGTGATTCCAGAAAGCCCACACAGCAAACATCGAGAAACAAGCCAACATGCAAAAGTCTTGACCAATAAAAGGCCAGATTTTCAAAAGCAGCTGGCAAACTGCATATAAGGCAGCATTAAATAGTCCGTAGAAATTAGCTGTCAAGCAGATATCCAGCTAGATTCAGAAGACCCAGCATAAATTAGAGCAACAGAGCTTTGCTTTTGGAAAGCGAAGCTTCAGGAAAATCACTGAGTTCTTTTCATCATCCCTACTTCTAGAGAGAATTTAAACCCTGCATTAAGGTCCTAGAGCTGATCAGTGTGTTCATAACTTCTCATGTGGGGATTTTTTCCTTACTTCCTGCCTCACTACAAGATGTTAGAGCCTCTTTTACAGCATCAATCCCATCTGGCTCCCATAAAACATAAAAATGTCTTCAGTACTATCCTTACAGAGGTAATCTTGGGCTGGTATTTCAGTTTGGGAAAGGCAAGCAAGGGACAGACCATTCAAAACCCTTCAGTTTGGGGCAGGTGCAGAGTTCTGTTCTCTGTTTTTTCCTAAACGATTAGAGCTCTCACTAGACAGAGAACAAAAGTCACCAACGCTGCAGAACGTAAGAACTGTACTTCTCAAAACCTGGCTTCTCATGGAGGACATACCTGGGCACCTGGGTACTCCGAGGCTGTCCGTGCTATGTGATGGAAAGACTCCGCATCGCTGAAGAAGCGCTCGGCAGCCGCCCCTTTCTCCATGAAGTGTGCAAATGCTTCCTTCAGGTCCTGCCGGGAGGTCAGGACAGCGTGGTTTTTTCCATCCCCAGGTTCAAGACCAAGCGCCTCCAGCAACTTCACGCCAGACAGAACCACGTCCACACAGGCGTTGACGCTGAAAGAGAGAAGGAAAATGCATCGTGGGGAAAGCCAGCGTACGTTAGGGTGCCTGGGACACAATACAATGACTTCACTTCCCAGCCAGCGATGTTTGCTGTTAAATCTGGGCAGCCCTCAGGAAAAACAACCAACCAAATTAAAAAAAAAATAATTCCCACAGGGATATGAATTTTCTAAATTTTTACTGAAGTGCTCTCTTTATTGTGCTCCATCACAGCACTGAAGAGGTGGATTTTGAACATTCTGCTAAATTAAAACAAAGTGTAAGTTGTTCATGTTTAAAGGTGGTTGTAAATGTTGCATTACATTTTGCACTTTGCTTGCTGTTTAGGCTTGCTCTAAAAAGAGCAGGCACAATAATAATAGCATTTTTAACTTTTAATTCTTAAAATAAAGAAGCTTTTATTGTTCTAGTTCTGGTTTAAAACCTGCAGGCAATTCAGAACTGTTAAAAACAAAACTGAAAGTATTTCAGCCCACTAGATCAGCCTCTTGAGTTTCAACTACTGCTAATAAAAAGCAAAAGCACATACACAAACACCCTGTACCTGGAGTGATTCTGTTTACAAGAAGTCAAGAGAGCCACTTTTCAGTCAAAACATTTGAAGACTGCAATTTCAAAAGAACCATCCCCAATTTCCAGAAGTAGCATGTCTCCTTCTCTCAAATAGCGAAGCAGGAGAAAAATCCAGCACCACTTGGTAAGTTACAAGAACCATTTCGGCAGATCCAGCCTTAGGTGACATCAGACCTGCCGCTCAAACCTTCCAGTCCCCGCTTTTTATAAATTACAGCAATTTAAACACAGCGAGCCCAATTCAGAGCAGAGAACAGGAAAGTTTCTGCACTGGAACCAGGCCCGCAGGAAACATCTTAAATGCTCTACTGGTGTATTTTATGGGAAGTTCATGAGTGCTTGCCCTCATTCCTATTCCTTGGTTTCAGAGAGACACTAATATAAACAAAATATTTACTGAGATCACGTGAGCAATTACTATAGCATCTTCTGGAACTGCTCTAAGGGCATTTGCTGTTCCTTTGCCCCATGCTTCCATGACAGTGATCCAAACAACCTATAAAGCTTTCCCAGGATCTTCAGCTTGCTCTGCATCTGTCTCCAACACTCCAAATACCAATGTCAACTCGAAACGCACAGCCTTTCCTCCTCATCGGTGACCTTTCATGCACGACTTGGGCTGCATCACACTGAATAAAGGACATTAAAAACCTCAAGGGTTTTCAGTGCACAAAGTAACACAGCTCCTATTTGATTGGAAATCCTCTGCACTCTGCATCACATACTAAGGGAGAAAAATCCCCTTGCACAGCAGACAAAAGAAAGAAACAATAAGCTTCAACAGCATTTTAGCCACAAACTCACTGCAGCAAAAGGGCAGCAATCTTATGTTTTAATGGATCATTAAAGATGCAAGGGGACAGAAAGCAAGTCACAGCTCTTTCAAGTGAGACCCTTCTAATCATCCTCCAGCTGTCTTTGTTCTCCCTCCCTGCCATTCCTCTGCTAACGCACTTACTGCTTTTAATAAACTGCCCTAACAGCAGGGATATGCTACTAATGAACTTATTTTGCTATTGAACATTGAGGCCCTGGGTGTTTGGGGTGTGTATCTATTATGTGTATCTATCTATTTATATATATTCAGTCCCTTTAAAGCAAAGAAGAAAGGACTAAACTGAAGATAACTGTCTTTTTTCCAATGAAGGCATGGCATAAGAGAAGACTAAAGGGGACACTAGAAGTGTCACATATTCAGGGGAGAAACTTTGCATCGACCATACTGCAAGAGCAAGACTCCAACTAATCCTACATTAGCTATGCAGCCATTACGCTGAATAACTTTTTCCAACACTTGGAGGCCAAACCTTGCATCAAAGTCAAGTTATCCTGTCACATCCTTTTATTTAAAAGAAAGTGAGTCAAGTGCTATATATAACAGCAAGATTAATGGTCACACTTAACCCCAGCTTTTAAGATCAATGTGATATTCCTGAACTTTCCCCTTACCCTCTTTGCAGTTTAAAAAGAGAAAGGGTGTTGGATTTCCCCATGTACACACAGGTATTCTTGATGTCTACCACTTGCTCCTCACCATTCCCTCTCCCATTTCTTTGCTTACGTTGCCATCTCTGCCTTTACCCAGTTCATTTTCTCCTATCGCGACGGCTTCACTCCCTGCCCCACTCCATAAACCTGCTTCTCGCACCTATTTATTGCCAGTCCATGCTCCCCAATCGCCACCTTCCAGGAACGGCCCAGTAGCTCCAAGCCACTCACTCAGCCTCTGTGTATAAAATTGTTTTACAGGCCAGCGAACAGGGGACAAGGTCTCCCGAGTCAGGCTTGCCAACCTGTCCCGAACCACGCAGCACCCTTCAGCCCCCCTACCTGAGGCTTTCCGGCCCGTCACCTCCCTCAGACAAGCCGCAGGGGCTCACACCTGCGCTCACCAGCTGCCACCTCAGGAGCTGCCTGACCCTGGCACCTCACACCTCAGCCCACGGTGTCCCCGCTCCGTCCCAAAGCGGGGTCATCCACCCTACAGCACCTCCAGGCCACCACAAGCTGCTTGCTCGCCACTTGGGCTCTCGCTGTTGGTTTCTGGCGATGCACTGGGCGACGTGACACGAGGGGTGACACGACGCGATAGCTGACACAATGCAGCATAAGGTGACAGCTCCGTGTGGCAGTTGAGGCCCACCCCCCCTCACACCCACGCATATAGGTGTATATATATAGCTATAAACGCACTCAGACACATAGGTGACCTACCCGACGGCGACGCGCGCCCAGCCCCGCGCCGGGCGGACGATGGCCGCCTGCCAGGCCGCCACCATGCGGCTCTCGAGGGAGCGGGCCCGGCGCAGTCCCCCCAGCAGCGAGGCGGGGAGGAGCCGCAGGGCCGAGGGGGGCAGCTGGGGGCCCAGCAGGCACAGGTAGCCCAGCGCCACGGCCAGCAGCCCCACGCACAGCGCCCGCCGCCACATCGCGGCCGCCCCCGCCGCCACGTCTGAGGGGAAGGCGGGCGGCCGCCCCTCCTTACGCCGCCTCCGTAGCGCCCCGCCTCTGCCCGGCGCCGGCTGCCGTAAAGCCGCTTCGGGAATCGAGGCGGTCTCTACACCGAGTGCGCAGCCTCTCCTAACGCTGCGTATTCTACGTACCTCCGGCAGGGTGCGGCGGTGCGGCGGGCGTAGCTGAGCTACGGGAATAAGGCCGGGGGAGCGCCAGCGCGGCGGCGCTTCGTGAGAGGAAATGGCGGGCGGGGCAGCCCCGGGCCCCCTCAGCGCGACTCAGGGTTGCCTCCGGCCTCCAGGGCTCCTCCATCCGGCCTCAAGGAGCCTGGCCTCGGCCCCTCAGGTCAGCGGGGAGCAAGCGCTGTGGTGTGTCGGTCTCATCAATGTGTATGAATACCTGAGATGTGGGAGACAGGGGGATTTGGCCAACCTCTTTTTAGTGGTTTGTGGGGATAGGACAAGGGGAAACGGCTACAAGATAGAGCACAGGAAGTTCCGCACCAACATGCGAAAGAACTTCTTCACTTCTTCACAGTGAGGGTGATGGAGCACTGGAACAGGCTGCCCAGGGAGGTTGTGGAGTCTCCTTCTCTGGAGATATTCAAGGCCCGTCTGGATGCCTACCTGGGCAGCCTGCTCTAAGAAACCTGCTTTGGCAGGGGGGTTGGACCTGATGACCTTTTGAGGTCCCTTCCAACCCCTTCAATTCTGTGATTCTGTGGGGAACGGGGAGTCTGTGCCCCTTTCCCTCTATGCCTTTCCAGCACCTGTGTAGCCCCACGCGCTGTGTTCTTGCTCTTCATGTTCATCAACCTTTACCTCAGTAGTGCAGCTTCAGCTCTCAGCCTCTTTTGTGCCTTCCCCAGGTTACATTACTTCAGGTCTCTGCCCACGTTCCTGTGAGGCAGCCTGTGCTGGGTTTAGCAGGGAGCAGTGGGAAGGCATCCTTTGTTGTCTGCCTCAGCCTGTCACACAGGTGTCGTAACGAGTCAGGAGAGAGGCTTTCCCCCCTTAATGAAAGGGAAACTTTCTGGGCTGCTTTAGAAATCATAGAAACATTAGCTCTAAGGCTTAATGACAAAATTTGCGGGAGTTTGACAACTGTGTGCCACAGTGCGTTGGCTGAGGCAACTGATAATTTTCCTACTCAGTTCTGTGTTGTGAATGATTGTCATTTTCTTTGACTCTGACAAAACAAACAGTGAAAGAGAGAGGAAGGCTTCTTGCTGATACTTTTTTCTAGATTACAAGAACGGGTATTTGGACAGTGGCTCATCTACGTGAGTCTCGTGGCTCATTGCTCTGGCCCTGTGTGGTTACTGTGCTGCTCATCAGATTGCCTTTCTTGCTAGCCCTTCTCAAAAAGGACTGACTGCCTTGATGATTTTGCTCCTGTGATTTTACTCCTAGGAGCAAGTGAAGACAGAGGGTTTGGAGGTGGGCAGGACTGGAATTTGGGAGGGAAAGACTAAGAATGGGCCTCACCTGGTAGTGGGTGGTGTGCAGGGACACTTTTTTAAGAGCCTAGAGCAGCACAATAACATAGTGAGTTTTAAGAACCATATCCTGCAAACAAAGTGGGGGCCTAGCCACCTTCCCCATTGTTCAAGAAATCCTTCAGATGGTTCTTTCTCTTCAAATAGCTACCTGCTTCAGTGCCCCTTAAAAGGCTGATTACAGCACTTAGACCTGTATTTAGCCCATCAGTGTTGGTCTGTTAGTATGCAATCCCTCTTTGCATTTGCTCAGGTGGTCTTCGGGTTTTGTCAGTTGGCTTTTTCACTTGAACAAATTTACTCTTTTTCCCTTTGGCACTTTTCCTGCTGACATTTGACCTAAACGTGATTATGAAATCTCGCTTGCTTCCATACTCTTCGAGTCCCTAGGGTATAGGCCTGGAGGGCTCCCACAACCATAAGCAGCCCTCCGGTTCAAGCAAGCAGTGCTGTGTTGTTGGAGAACAGAGCAAATACCTGCTGGAACCTCTCGTTGCTCAGTGCAATCAGGTCTTCACCTGTGGGAGCACATGTATTTATAGCCTTGTCACAGAACGTCATAATTAGACATGCCCATAAGGCAGCTGCGACCCATAACATTGTCACAGCTCAGGGACTCCATTATTAGTACTGTGTCATCAGAGGGTTAGGCTGCAAGCAGATAACCCATCTAATACAGTAGTACTTCAGGGAATTAGCCACGATTCCAATTTGGGGTGATTAGTTTTTGATCTGATGCTAATGCCATGTTCTGCGTTGTTGCCCTGAAGTCTAAAGTTGTCTTTTTCACTCCCGGAATAGGTGCAGTTTCCATATCAACAAAATCAAACCTGTTAAGGAGGAACCACTACTATTTGGTCTGCCTAAACTGCTGGTTCCTGCCAACGAAAATGTGTTTTTTTCTTTTTTTTAAAAAAAAGGCAGTTCCCTCACAGAACCCTATTCGGTTACAGAGCTGATCTGCAGCTTTTCAGTTTATATTTGTTTTAAGCCAATGCAGGCTTAGATTTGCCTGTAACAGCTAAACTAGAAGTGAAAGTGTCAGCTGACAACTGAAATGCATCTCCTTATTTCCTTTCCTGTGAGCCACCAAGCATCCCACAAAATTTAGTTAGGGGTAACAGAGAGGGACACAAGGCTGATAGTTTCATGTGAGATGACTCAGATTGAGTAAAAAGTATTAATTAAATACCTTTTTAATTACTTTTGGAGCAGGGCTATGTGATATTTCAAAGGTGCGACACTGATTTTGAGAGCTTTTGCTGGGGTCCTTTAATAAAACATAGGAAGAGAAGGTAAGACTTGCTGGGTTTCTAAACAGTTTAAATCAAAACTCATGATGACAATTTTCCTTTGCCGCTTCTTCCTGGTTATATGAAGTTCTTCGTATAACCAATCCTTTTCCTGATGCTGTTTCAGTATATGAGCTGCCTGTGACTCGGAAGGGATGTGCCAGGGAAGGTGGGTTTAATCAGTCTTCAGTTATTGGAAACTGAACTTTTTCCCTTCAGCAAAAAAAAAAAAAAAAGGGGGGGGGGGAGGGAAAGGGGACTCTGTCTGCAGGAGGCAAGCCATCAAGAAAACGCTTCTTTTAAAAAATTCGCCATGGAGAGCTATGCACAGAGCACATGCTCTCAGTAGCCACTCAAGCTCACACACAAAGGTTTGTGAGCTTTTAATGCTGTTAGTGAGTTTACTTTTCTGATCACAGGCTCGGTTTTGAGAATTTGGGGGGTTTGCCAGAAGCTTATTAGGGAGGAAGTGAGAGGAAAGGGGATGAAGATGGGTAAGCAGAAGAAATAGCAGGGAGGGGTGAAAGCCAAAGCTTCGAGTTCCCAAAGGAGCTATGAAGACCTGTTTTTCTTAGCTTGAACTCACAAGCAATTGTCTTCGCTCCTTGTTAAGTTGAATTTGCATATTCAAATGGACTCTCTTCTTTTGACCTACTTTGGCCAGCTTAAATTGTAGGCCTGTGCGCAGTGTGGGAAGGGGAGGAGTTTTCCTTGAACTATGAATTCCTTTATTGTTGGTGGGATCGGTCATGCGTATCTTTAATGCCTGGAATTAAATCTTCAGCTGTACCTAATAAACATTAGGCAGTACCCAAGGCAGGATTTGCATTGCAGATGCTTTCAGGGCTGCTCCCTCCTGTGGTATCCAACGCTCCCATGGTACTACCGCCTCTCTCTGAGTTCCCCAGGCTTCGTGAAGTCAATTATTCAGGTGTTGTGTGTCCGACTCCCTCTTTTGTGTTCTCTGCTATCAAACCTCTCCCTGAAATCCCACATCCTCCTGTCTTTGATTGCAGGCCTTTGATCTGAATTGGAAACTTTATGATAGAGTGGCAACCGTGTATCAATCCCTACTGGTGAAAGCTAGTGCAGACATTTCTGATGCTTGCCTGGTGACATGTAGCCAGACCCAGTAGCAGAATTTGGTGGGTGTGACTGCTTGCTGCTGGAGGAGTAGGAACAAGTGGCACCCAGGCTTTTTGGATGGGTCCTAATAAAGGCCTGGAAAATTCAAAAGATGAAAGTTTGTACTGAGCCCTGCAGATGAGCAGAGTAATTAAAATACATAATCAGTGCTGTGCTCAGAAACTGGGCAACGTTCCCCATCTCAGCTCTGCCAACTTGTCTCAGTCCTGGACTTCAGCACCCACTGCTTCCCTGCTCCATAAGACACACACTCAGCTTGGCCACCGCATCTCAATCTTGATCTGTAACACCTCCTGCTGTTCCAATTCTGGGGCCTTTTTGAGCATAAAATACCATCTCTCTTCTAAATTGTGCCAAATTGCTTGGTTTTGGCCACAGAACTCATTTTCACTTGTCACCTAACGGGATACCTAGAGACTTTCATCTAGCACTGTCAGCGCCAGAGGAAAAAGAACATGTGAATACTCGGTCCCCTGCTAAGTCCCCTAATTATATAGTGATGTGTTAATAACAAACACGCTTTCATGTCTTGGCAGTTGCAAAACACTCATCAGTAGCGCAGTGCTTCAGAACTGGAGTCGCACAGGAAAGATGCAAGTCCCTGTTTAAATTACTTAATTAGTATCAGCATTGTCTGTACCCAGCGCTAGGGTCTGGAAGAAATGCTAGCATGAAGCTGCCAGATGCTGGTTGTTTGGGTGCTCTGCAGAATCGGAACCACCATGTTAGAGACTTGTTGTTGCAGAAGTGAGACTTGCTGTGCAGAGCATCTCTTTTTCTTTGGGGGTGGAACAGCTTCTATCTTGGCTGGTGCATGAGAGCTGGAGCTGGGAGCATCCAGATCCAGAGTTATGTGCTGCTTTCAGTTTGAACCAAATTGCTGGATTTTGCAGTGCTGATTGCTTGCACCCTGTGGTGATGAGCCTGGTTTGCTGCACACCTGGGAGCTGGAGCCAGAGTGAACCTCTGTGTGTGTGCTGGTGAACACCCTGAGCCACTAAAGTTCATGGCAGTGGCTGCCTGAGCTCAGGAACAATTGCTCTGTTTCTGGAACAGATGGCTCAGATCGTCAGAAGTGGAGGAATTAAACCGTTTGTCAGAAGGTCTTCTGGAAGCAAGGTAGAAGTCAGAAAACCCAAGGGTGTTAGCATGGGGGATAATGTGCTTGGGGGAAAAGAGAGAAGGACGACAAAAAGAGGGGGAGCCAGGTGGGAGAGGTTTCCTTTCCAGAAGACAGAGAGACGTGGCTGATGGTTGCGTCGTGCTCCCTTGTGAGCAGAATCTTGAGCTGTGCCCAAAGTTCCTGCTTGCGCATGCAGCGTGCATGTTGGCTTGGGCTTTGGGGTCTGGCATAAGCCCCCTGGCGGGGATGGCAAACTCGGCCCCCTCCTGCAGATGGTGCAGCTGTGAGCAGCGCTGCCAGGTGTTGAGAGCTGCAGAGCCACAGCCCAGCCTGTTTATCTGTCCTGTTTGGCCTTGTAAACAGCCCTGTGAGAGCTGTTGGATGCTGAGGTCATATCCTGGCCCAGGAGAAAGGATGGATATACATCTTGCATGAGCAGGGTGTAGGGACAGAGCAGTGCTTCAAGTGCTTTCTTCTGTTCCAACGTCTTTGGCAAGGCAGAAGATGAATGGCAGATGCCCAATCTTATCCTGGGAAAGGAACGCTGCAAATGAAGCTCTCAAAATACTCCTCAGTCCCCTAGATCCATCCAATTTACATACTCAGTGTTGTGTGGATTGTATCTTATGCTGCATACTTTGCATTCTTTTATGTAGGTTACAAATTCTGCTCATGTCACTTCACGCTAACAGCAGTGCCGGTGTCCCTGATAGCGAGTGTGCCTTGCAGTGCTCGGTGTCTGTTAGGATCGCAGCTCTGAGGTCAGATGGAGGCCACTGCTTGCCCAGTGTCACAGCGTCATCAGTGCTCGCCTCTGACAGATTGGCCTAGTACCACCCCATCGGCGGAACGATGTGTTGTGAACGCGACACTTATTTCTATTACCATTCAAGAAAATGTCTAAAAACCGGATCTCTGAGAAGCCTTATATTTGCAACCCTTTAGGCTTTAATTTAGGCTCTTGCTGTGGCAGAAGACCGTGGAAGAAGGATGTAGGCAGGCCTGGAGAGAGTAGACGAGAGAAGCCAAAGCATTTGCTGTCTTTTAGGTCTGTCTGTGTGCAGAGCTGTGCACGAGGGCCTGCTGAGATTGCTTTGCCAAGGGGTAGGACGTGCTTAGGTCAGATTTCTGTGAGTGTGAGGGAGGGAAGAGGCATGATTTCTGGCTGAGAGCCACACAGTTTTACCAGCAAAAATACTATATGAAAATTGCCTCTTTTGTTTGTCTTATTCAGCATGTGTCTGATGCATGTCCGAAGGAGCCACAGCCTGGATCTTAGGCACGGGTCTTTGTGGGGAGCAGTTCTCTCTTCTGGCTCAGAAACTGTTTTGCCATTCCAATCACATGCAGAACTGAAAGAATCGTGTTGGGTGGAGAGAGCGCAAGGTGATGTAACATCAGCTGTGTGCTGCTCATCCTTGGCGATCACCCACCTCCCAGCAGGGCCCTGTGTGGGCCCTTATCCTGCAGCCTGCTTAATCAGAGAAGCCCCAGGTTTGCCTTTGCTCCACCCTCCTCAGGGCTCTCTTAGTGCCATTCAGTAGGGTGAGCACAAACTGCTGTAGCTCAAAGCACGGGAGCTCGTGGCTGTAGCACTCAGGCACATGGTTCTGCTTTCTCACAGGTAGGAGAGCTGCTGCCTGATGTGATGCACCAGTGCTGTAAGCTCAGCACATTTTAACATGCTAACTGAAGCCCCAGATTGCATTTTGCAATAAATTTGTGTATAGGTCTACTGAGAGGCAGTTATTTCAGAATTTCACCAGCGAGACTGCCAAAACTATTTGTGTATTTCATAGTTCATATTCTAAACGACTCGCACGCATCCCCGTGTCATATATTAACCGACACAACTCAAACTGTGGTGCCTAGCACAGCTCTCGTCCCTAGATCTGTCTACAGAGGTTTTAGCAATAGAGCTTGCTTTATCCAAGTTGTCCCTGGTATTTCCATTGTGTGAATGTCCATGTAAGGCACGGAGGGTTTGGTGTAAAATGAACCGATGACAGTAATTGTTGCTGCTGTGAAACCAGATTCCTCTTAATTGGCAGAAGAGGTCTCTAGCCTCTGCCACAAATGGGCAATGAGTGGAGGGGTAGAACCTTCTCTAGAGGAGATGGGGCTGAGAAAAGTGAAACATTGAGAAAATGTTTCATAAAACAAAAAGGAGGTAGGGAAGCAAAGGGGAGGTGAGACTTGCTATATGGGGAAGGGGTTGAACAAGTTTTCAAAAAAAATGCCTTATGCTCTGGAAATAATGCTCACTCTATCACAGAAATCCAGAACAAAATCGGTGCTATTATAAATACTATTTGATGTCTCTTTTGACTTATACAAGCATGCAGATATTACTGAGACACTCTGAGCACTAAATTCATTTTCCCTTTGTAGTTTTGAGGCACCTGTAACTCTTGTGAGGAAGTGTTACCTCTAGGCTAGGCAACGTGTCTGACAAGGAGATGTAGCTGGCTGAAGGAGATTGAGATGAAACTCAAGTAGTTCCCAGGGGAAATGCTTTGTGCTTATATGGCTGACCAACCAGTTTAGGTTCCGGGGACTTCATTTTGAAAGTTTGCATGCAATTTATGCTGTCGTCTTCATTTTATGAACTTAGAGATTCAGCTTTATTAACGCTGCAGGAATGAATGCTTTTGTGCAGTATCTTCAGGCTAATTTGGGTGTTTGGGTTGTTCTCACCACCGTAGAGCAAAGCACATCTCTCCTGCAGAAATACAGCACCGATGGCTCACGTCATATTGCTCTGGAAGAGAAGAGCCAGTAAGCAAATGAGCTAAAGAAACAAGAGAAAGCATTGCAAGCACATTCATGCTGAATGCACAGGGAGGACTCTTCCTCCTTCGTCTTTACAAAAATGTAGAAGAAAGCAAACCAATCCTTTTCTACCTCTGTTTTTTGGATTTCAGAAATAACTGCTGTGAACTTTTGCTACTACAGTTGCCAAAGCAGATTATTGTGTCGCTTAATTCTTCCCCATATTAACTTCAGCTGAAAAATCGAGCATGCAAAAGAAGCCCTTAACAGCAAGTGACTCCATCTGCTGCCTAGAGGAGGTCATTCATCTCTGAAGGCAAGTGATTAGACTTGTCAGCGTGCCTCATTCCAAAGTCTGCTGCTAATCCCTCTTGGGCCGAACGTTTGGTGTAGCCAAACACTAGTTTATAAGAGAAGTTTTGGTTGCCCATCAGTCTCGAAATAGTTTGTATTAAGAATTCTTCAGAGAAGAGCAACAAAGATGATTATGGATATGGACCAGCTTCTGGGCAGAAGTTAAATTAATGGGGATGCTTCAGCCTTGAGCAGAGATGCTCTGGAGGAATGTCCTGGAGGGTTGTGAAGTTGTCTGTGTCTGGAGGGTGACCTGTGGAGGACTGCTCGCTGTCTCTTTCCCAGGCATAGCGCTATTCACCACTGTCAGGGAGGAGATAATGGGCGTCTGCGGTCTGACATGCTGTGACCGTCTTTTCCTTGTGGAGTGCGAGGTGTTGCTGAGCATGGTCTTTACTTCAAGTGAGGTCCTGAGATGCCAAACAGGGAGGTGTGTGAGAAAACCCTTCCCAAACAGAGCTCCCTTAGGTGAGAGCTGATAATTCTGTGGAGACTGCTACTGGTTTAGCACTTAGCTGGCAGCTGAAGGTGAGAAAGACAGCTCTGGGCAGCTGCTGGGGATGCTAAACTGCAAAAGGGCACAGCGATGCAC
Source organism: Anser brachyrhynchus (assembly GCF_964034855.1). Taxonomy (NCBI): domain Eukaryota; kingdom Metazoa; phylum Chordata; class Aves; order Anseriformes; family Anatidae; genus Anser; species Anser brachyrhynchus. The sequence continues at coordinate 10,427,014 of NC_137706.1, read as the reverse complement.
TAAGCGCCTCACAGGTTATCAAAGTAGGTGAGCCTGACTCGGGTGCTGCTGCCAGATGAGGAGCAGGAGCCGGAGGCCGGCTGGATTTTCAGTGGCAGTGCATGTTATTTTCTCTGTCAAGTTCAGCTGAAGTCACAGGTGCTGAGATGCTTCTTGCTGTTAGGCTCTTGAGCTTTCAGCTGGGCACCCGTCCAGCCATCCGTCACTCCTTGGATTTTGTCCACGGGAAACCAAATGTGATCTGAGAGTTGCCACCGCAGCAGAGATATCAAACAGACACCTGGCATTTAATACAAACTGAGGTAAATTCAATCCAAAAATAGAACTGGGGTGCGCCTTGGCTGCCAGGCAAGTGAGCCTGTGCTGGGGCTTCTGGCTGCTCCCTGAAGGCTGGGTTGTAACCCTGTAGATCAGCTCCAAACAGAAAGCAGGAACAATGTTTGGATGTAACTGTAGAAAAACTGATGTGGGGCAGCTCAGAACCAAGCTCAAAGCCAAGACTTTTTTTTTCTCCATGATGTGATCAAATGAGTAACAACTGAGTGAGCTCTTTTGTTCTTTGTGGCCCAACTGACAGATAATGCAGGGGGTGGAGAGATTGGCTTTGTTTTTAACTGCAAAATCCATGAAGGGATATGTTCTTTGTGAATTAATTTGGAGAGAATGGGGTTTAACTATTCGACAAAAGATTCATTTCCACCCACTTCCCAGCTGGCTCTGGAGTGCAGTTTAAACATAGACTGTCACATTCGCAGCACCCGTGAATGTTTGAACCGAAATAGCAACTCGTATCTGGTGGGGCAGCGAGCAGCAGTGGTGCTGCTGGTGGGTAACGGGTGGCATCCCAGAATCATTTGGGGTGGATAAGACCTCTGAGATCATCAAGTCCAGCCGTTAACCTATCAAATGGTGTGGTTGCTGTCATACCAGCCACATTCTGCAGACAGGTGCAGAGACATCTTCAGCACAGGAGCTGCAGCAGATCATAATCGCAAACTCTGCTAACAAGAGCTGGGGGAACCAGCCTAGAATGAGGTCACCCCTTGCCCTTGGAAAGGTCTGTGCTGTCCACCCCCCGGTAATGAGCCAGCTCAGACACTTAGGATGTGTCAACTCCAGATTCCTTCCAGATCTTCCAAATGGTTTTAAACCTTTAGATCTGCCAACGAGAGAATGGTTTTGGTTTACATCACTGTGCCACACCTGGTCCACAGCAGCCTTATCCCTACACGTACAGCCCGATGATACGAGCTGAGAGGTGACAGTCATCTGTTGCCTGTAAGTGGAGTGGCAGGACAGTGGCAGCTTTCCTGTTAATGTCACCACTATCAACGGAGCAAAGACGCCTCTAAATAGCATGGGAATGTTCAGCAATTGTCATCTCATGTGGAAAGTTCAAACTGTAGTTCAAGGACAGAAGGTCTCCTAAGTAAAAGGAGATCAAATCCCCAAGGATTTGTAAAATGCTGCTGTTAGTGCCCCCCAAATGCCTTTAGCTTATTTTGCTGAAGCGGCATGCTGCAGCTTATATCTGTATGACAAGAAAAGGACAAAAGTGTGCGCAGTTGGGACCCTGAGCAACTTTGCTGATCGTAAATACAGCGAGGCACCAATAAAATGAGACTCTTATTCTGAGCAAAAGAAAATGCAGAAAATTGAGCATCAGACAGAGCCAAGCTGTGTGCCCACTTTGGGTGCAGTTAGGAGGAATCTGAGAAAGAAAAAAAAAACTGCATAAGACAGAGCAATTCAAATTCAAAAAACTTCAATTGCAAATACTTGCTACTCTGTCAGGATGGTGGGACACCGGAGGAGTCTACAAATTTACTACCTTTACTGCCTACAAATAACATGGTGTGGGCTCCTGGAGGTGCTGAGTTGGGAGCTGCGTGGCAGAAGACTGAGGTGTTTTTGTGAAGGGGGAAGAGTCAGAAGGGCAACGCAAGCCAAAGGACTTAGGTCACTAAGGTCAAGCCCAGTGAATCTAGATCTGTTCATCTCTTGAGATACCTAAAAGAGAAAATATATTATTTGTTTAAAGATTCCCTTTGTCAGTTCTGTGCATTTGTTTTTCATCTGCAATGTCACCCCTGAGAAATAAACTGTGACGTTCAGTACCTGGAAAGCTGGGACTCTGCATGACCGCAGCTGATACAGTAAATCCAGGGCAGGTCTCCAGGCCTGTCGCGGCTGGGCATGGCACAGGGCTGGCTGTCAGGGTACATGTGAGTACTCAGTGACAGTCAGGGACGTGTGGACCTTACCTGTGTCTCTTTTGGGCAATACGGAGTTGACCCGTTCCTTAGCCTAGAGCACAAAAAGGGGAATTTACTCACTTTTTGGTATCTGTGTGCCCCAAGGCTTATTGCTGTCATTGTTGCCACAGCTGGCAGTGGTGGGAGGGCTAACACAAAGAGGAAAAGAACAAAGAAAAACCCAAACCTATCAAACCTATCACCAGCACACAACAGGCCACCTGGAAGTACCACCAGGAGATCCTGTCAGTGTTAGGCTGTTTTTTTCCAGGATAAATCATGCACTTGGAAGCCAGCAGAATCTGTTGAGCAGATAAATTCTTGTTCGTATAGCCTAGCAGCAGAGTCATATATTTCACTGAAGCCACAAACACATACACTCACTGCAAGTGTAAGACAAATGAGACTTGGAGGACAGTGAAATATGCAGTCTCCCGGGGCTTGATCAGCAGCGCACAGAAGGAACGTGGGCCCACCAGCTTGCTGTAGATTTTGGAAAAGGCTCTCAGCCCCATTAAAACCCCAGAGAAGCCAACCTGCCATCGTAAGACCGGCTTGCACTCGCCCACATCTAGCCTCCCCCACGGCGTGCGCAGGATGTGTCACAATGGCAAGAAAAGCAGGAACAATCTTCCCAAACCCAGAGAAAATTGTGCTGGTGCCAAGCGAGCTGAGCTAAGGTAATGTGCAAAATAAGGTTGGTGTGGCACGGGATGGTTTGGCTGTGCTGGGGCTGCAACAGGACAGATCTCTAAGAGTACATAACGTTATACAAGATGTGTGATTTGTATTTCTGCGTGGCAGGAAGCAATATTTTGAAAAAAAAAAACATTTTTCCAGCAGGGTAGGACCTGAGGATGCATCTGAGCAAGTGCTGCGAGTTCCTTCAGTGGGGAGAGCAAGGCTGAGACCCCGCACAGCGCTGCGTGGCCAGAGCTGCTGCTTCTCGCTCACGCCCAGCCCCTTGCTTCTCATTTTCTCTTAGGACAAGTGAAATACTCTGGTCAACTGAAATCCTTTTTTTTTATTTCCCCTTTCTAACTTGTTTTGCTGACTGTTCATTCCAGCGACTGCAGTATGGTGCTGAACACCCCGTGGGTGTAGCCAGGTCTGTGACCCCGCTGGCTGGGATGCTGAGGACTTTTTGCAGTCCCTTACAGCGAGGTCAGGGAGAAGTGCTTCTGCTTTGCAGGTGTTTATGTGCCAGCCAGAAATCTGTTGCTTCCTGGGAGCGTTGCTCCTTGTGGAGGAAGGCTGACTTCCCCAGCATGTCACTCCTGATAGCAGGGAAGCACTCAGCCAGCTGCTTCTAGCAGGCCTGGCATCTCAGACACTGATTAATGTCCAGCCTCTGTTGACAAGGTCTGATTCTCTTCTGGATTTCCTGAGGTGGCACGCCTTGTCTACACCCACTTGGAAAGAGAAATGGCGACTGTAGATGAGCTTTATTTATTCTATCCGTGCAGAGTATCTGTATTCATGAAGCTCCTTCGTTCATACCCTTGCCTTCCAGCACTTGTCCTTTAAAATGCTGATAATCCCAAACCATCCAGGCAAACTCCCTATGGAACCAAACTTGTCATTGCTTTACCTTTGGGTCTGCAAAAGATCTCTCCTATTTCTTCTCCCAAAGCATGCGATGCTTCTGTGCATGTCCTCCTGGATGAGAGGTGCAGGTCCTGGGGCAGGCAGGAGCCAGCTGCTGGGGGCTCCTGGTGCAAGGGGCTTGAGCAGGGCAAGAACAGCCTGGGGAGTAACGGTGCAGGGAGTCGTCCCTGCTGCGAGACGCAGTCAGACCTTGGGTGCTGAGCGCTCCATGCTCCTCTGGTGCCAAGCTCAGACCCCCGGCAAGCCTCTGTGAGTAGAGGTTCCCTTTATCTGAAGTGCCCAGCAGTTGATAGAAAGCAGCGCACCGGCATGTATTTCTGCCTTCGCTTGCCAAAATGCCGCAGGCCTTGGCTCAAGGTGCTTGGAAGTTACTGCTATTTTGGGTGCTGCAGCCATCAGCCCTCGTGAAACGCCAGCTCTGCCAGGTGAGAGACACCCAGCCGCTCGCCTACCAGGCGGGGAGCTGGGACTGGGACAGCACCCCGAAACCAAGCGGGGCTCCTGGGCCGTACGCACCCAGTGCTTTGGGTGCCGCAGCGACCCTCGTCCGGCTGTGCGGCGCCGCACGGTCTGCGGCGGGCTGGCCCGCGGGAGAGGGCGCTGCGGGCCTGTGCTGCGCAGCCCGGCAGCTTCTGCCTGCCTGCAGAGCTGTGAGAGGAGGCTGGAGACAATGCACAGGGCAAAGCAGACAATAACGGGCAGGAATCGGCAGCGGGGGGTTCGCCTGGGAGCCCGGGGATTTTGTTCCTTTGGAGGGGGGAATGGTTCTGGAAACTTTGCACCAAACAGCCTGAAGAGGGGAGGGAAGAGCTCGTCGCTAACCACTTGTACGAAACAAGGAGCCTGTGAATTACTGAGCTGTGCTTAGTGTGTGTGAGAAGAGAGCACTGTTTGCCTCAAAGGGTGTTTTCAGTAGATTAACGTGCTTTAGAGTTCAGTTGCTGCTCACCAGAAAGCATGGTGCATTTTCTTTCATAGGATTATGGTTTTTTTCCCTTTGGTCCTGCCTGCAAAATATCCAGTCCTGAAGGGTTTTGGTAGGAAGGAATGCTAGAAATGGTCCAAATCTACATCAGAAAAGGGGTGTCATGTCAGAGGCATTTGTTCTCTTCCCATTTCCATGGAAACATGCGAGCGTGGACTTTGGTTTCAGGCAGAGCAGCTTGGCAGGATCCAGCTGACTCTCTCCAGGATGAGCTGCTGGCAACAGCACACAGAAACGTGGCTTGGTCCCATCAGGTTTGAGAGACAGGTATCCTGGTCCTTTAAAAAACAACGCTTGGTATATAGCCTCAGAAAGAACAGCCGTGACAAAGATTTGACTCCCAGCCTTCCCCTTCCCATCCCACCCTTCCACATCCCATTGCCCCGTCCAGTCCCGCTGAGCAAACAGTGTACACCACAGGCTACAATTTTTAATTTCCTTAGGGGTGGAAGGGGTGGAGAGCACATCTTATGGCGTCTGACAGGCTTTTTTGTTCTGCGTCAGTCCTTTTATTAACCCCCTGCTAGATCATTCACTCTCCCTGCTTAGCTGCCCCCGCTGCGTTAGTGATGAGAGCGTTTGTAACAGCAGGTCTGCCTTGGGAGATTATGGGGATCCCGTGGACAGGGAGCAGTGGGTTGGTCGGTGTGTGCACACAGATTGCTGGCTGCAGCTTTGCCTCCATCTGCCCTCTCTGCTAGCCTAGATACCTTTCATTATCCCTGTGGCGACAGCAGTCGCATGGCTGATCCCCCCGGAGCAGCCCCGCGGCGCCCTGTTCGTGGATTTGAAGTCCCACCTGTGCGGGCTGGCAGGAGGCGGCATGGCGCCAACGGTAGGAGAAAGCGTGGCAAAGGCGAGAGCATCTCCCCTTATCCCGTGCCCTTTGCCATCCTCCAGCTTCAGCAACCCCTTCTATTTAACTCACATCTTGGGCAAAACCAAGCGTTCCCAATCAATAAACTTGCCTGTTTCCCCTTCCTGCTTCCCCTATTTAGGCCCTTGGTTCCATAAAACATTTGTCCCAGACAAGGGGCTGAAGAATTTATGGGAGCCATCTAGATCTCTCTGGGCAGTTATTTCCTTTTTCATTTGAATCAAACTGTTGTTGGTTGATTATTCTAACTAGATTCGGGGTGCTCACGCAAGTTCTAATTAGCTGCAATTATTTGCTTATTTCCTCCCTCCCACATCGCTCGAAATTCAACAACATCCCCCTAACCCAGTGCAATAATTATCCTCCAGGCCAACACTGAACCTCTCAATCTACGATCAATACCTTCATCTGTCAGCTGCGATTAATTAAATGGAATCCCACTTTCAGGGCTTTGATTCATATCACCCCGGAACAGCTTACTGTGTGTTATAATCCAGCCGTGATTCTAATACCAGCCTCAAGTGAGAGGGAGGAGCTGGCTGGTACATCAAAAACAACCTCATTACAAAGCTAAACGACGCAGGACCTCTCATTGTAAGGCAAGTGGTAAGTAGGTGGCACCATATTCTCCTCCAGAGCCTGGCTGCTTCATCTGGGGAAATAAAGCTACTGAAATCAAAGGTGTGAGCAAGGATGTTGCTCTGTTTGAGGAAGGGAAGCAGAGTTAGGCCCAGCATGATCATTTTGATGTCTGCGCCATCTGCGTGGGTGTATTCTGCTCTGTGGAGGCTTCTTTTTTTGGCCAGCGGTTGCGGTTTTGGAACTTGATCTGGTTCTGAGCAGTAACTCAATATCCACAGGCTGTTCTGAACTTCTTGGCTCTGGTCTGTGGTGGTCCAAGCCAGAATGCCAAAGATGCTATAACAAATGTCTTAAAAACAATGAAATTGTTTTACTTGAGAATCTTCTGGTGCATTTAATAACTCTCTGCTCTGCGCACAGAGTGTTAAAAGCGAAGAGGGATGTCAGGCCAAGCCATGCAACGGCAAAGCAGGGACCGGATCCAAGATTCATGGCTCCCTCTCCTCTTTGCTGTCTTCCTCAGACAGGAAGGGAGGTCAGATCTAAAAGGGGTGATTTGAATCTGTTCCAGGTCTTAAACCTGAGAGCCAGTACCCTTTTTGCTGATGCTGACCATGTGTCCCAGCCAGACAGCATCCTCTCCAAGGATTTCTGCCTTCATACTCTTTCTTTTTTCCTGATTCATGGTCAGGCTCTCACAGCCTCTCTTTCCCAGAAGCACATCCCTTGCACCTTTACCTTCGGGGCTTAAAACGCCTCAGACTCAACTTTTAGGAGCCTGAGGGCAGCTGCTGGTATCTGCGAGGGGCAGGCAGCTCAGCAAATCTCCAGGCGATAAGAGACAATGATTTCCAACCTCACACCACCTGGAAGAAAGTGGAACTGAGGATGTTGCAGAGTCACCACCTCAGGATGGGGACACCAAATCCAACTATTTTCGAGCTCTCCAGCAGCCCTCAGCGCCCAGTTTCATCAGTGCAAATCTCTGGGGGTTTTCAGGACGTTCTGTGTCTTCCAAATGATGTGTTTTGTTTTGTGTCCTCGTAGGACAAAGGACTTTTGAACCATCATCAAGGGGGAATAAGCAGAAACTCGTTCCCAGTGCTGGAAATGTTAGACTTGGTCCACCTGTCAAAATGTACACCTCAGCGATACGTAACACGTGCAAAGCCTTCTGCTCCCCCTGGGTCTGCGTATTCAGCGGGGGCTGGAGCCCAGCAGCAGTGTAGCTGCGGAGCTGACCGCAGCCTGGGGAGGCACGCTTCGCCCAGCTGCTGGCATTTCAAAGTTCATTCCAGTTCAGAGAGGCGAGTGGCGCTTTCATGTGTACTGAGTTCTAGTATTCAAGCCCTACCAGCTTGCCTGTTTGCATCCAGAAATGATTAAAGCTGGAACATTTGCTAGGCAAACTTCCTAAGTTTGATAGGGCATTCAATTAGGGAAGAGAAATGGTAGCACGCAGCCGGCTGGTCACTGGGTATGCCTCGCTGAAAGCTCACCGAGAATTTCACAATTGCTTTGCAGAGAGGAAAAGCCAAGATGTGAAGCCTCAAAATAATTTGCTGGAAGTTTGCTGCCTGGTTATTTTCAAAACCCTGTTCTTGCCTTTTGCCGAAGATCAGAATGGGAGCCGGGATGTTACTTGATCTGCACTGTAAGCTTTAGTTTGTAAATAGCAAAATCTCTGTGATCAGAATGGTTTTAGGTACGTGCAAGTCAAAAAATGCCAGATTCTCTGCTGCCCATCTAAGAAATTTGAGCATGGGGATTTAATAGAGCAATAAACCACAGTGCCTTTGTGGGTGAAAACTGTTAGCCCTAGGTTCATTGCAAGACAGAGGAACAAAGGCCACTTTGCTTTCATCAGCCACTTGAGAAGTACAGACCCCCCGCCACACTCACAGGGTGAGAGGCTCTGCTGGTGACGCTTTATTGCCAGTATAAAATGAAAATTGCACACAAAATATAGAAGAGAAAATTCGTATCTCTGCATTTGAGTGCTGTGCTGGGTATGACATCACTGCTAGCCAATCAGCAAGCTCCCTTTGTGTCTGGCTTTCTAATAAAAGCCACTTCATCAGAGTAATTTACAATAATAATTTATTCACCTTCTAGGAACGACACCACCTGATTCTCTTAACAGCCAGAGAGAGCACGCAAAGGTCTCAGGGACTAGGCATTGCAGCTATGCCCTGAGCCAGCACATCCTCAGTGCTGGCATGCGAAGAGTTGCATTCCAGTTGCAGTTAATATGAGTGATTATTTGTATTAATTAATTGCTCCACAGGTGCTCGGCTCTGCAGGCTCCCAGAGCAGGTCCCTGTGGCAGCGGGAAGGGGCTCTGGTAGGAAGCAGCGCTGTGATCATGTCACTGGGCTCAGTGTGAGCCTGGGCAGGGTGCAATGGGTTCCCCTTGCTCTGCGGGGATTTATGGGAGCAAGGTGCTGCTTTGAACGGAAACTGGGAGGAATTTGGCCACTTTCAGTTTGGGGTTTGCCTGAACGAAGGGCACGGAGTGTTGCACTGGAAGCACAGAGAGAGAGTGAGGCATCCAAGTGCTGAGTACAGCTCAGTTGTCTGGTGCTACTCAGGAGGAGATCTGGCCACGCAGGAATGGCATGTGTATGGCCTTGGGCAGCTGGGTCTCTCAGTTCAGCTCAGAAGCCTTCTTTCCAGGCTGATATCCCAAAGCTCCTCTGCGATGCACACGTGGCATCCAGTGTTACACGCAATGCGAAATAGCTCTGTGTGCAGGGTTCGGGGACCCCCGCGCGGAGATGCTGAGGAGTGAGGACAGCCTACGCTAAAAAGAAGAGCAGAGCCTGCAGGAGCGCTCCCTGAGTCACCAAAAAACCTTGCTCAGAGTGAGGTCCTACCGTACTCTGGGGCGGAGGACGAGTATGTGTTCTGCAGCTGTATGTTCCCCTTGCCAGGCTCTGCATGGGCGATGCTGGATTTGGAAGCAGAGCACAAACGTGCTGAACAGACGCCAAAACATAAAGACAACCAAAATAAGAGATCACTTCTGCCCTGAATAATTTGCTTTATTTCACAGGGAGAGAAGGCAGCGGAGCTGGGAACAGCAAGCAGATGCCCTGTGTCAGCGCAAGGAGCACACCAATGTAACTGTCGGCACACTGAAACAGGTAATGGAGATGTCAGCTGGGAATGCAGCTGGGCTGAAAAACAGGAGCTGATAGGTGGGCGAGCGACAGGAGCGTTCTCCCAGCGTGCGGGCAGTAGGGGCAGCAGCCCTCCTTTCTGATTGTGGGGACGGCATTGCTGCCTCTTGGTCACCAGAGTGTCTACACAGCTTTTGATTCTGAAATCAAAAGCCAAAATCCAAATAATTCAACCAGTGGAGTTAATTTGCTCTGTGAATGCTTTTGGAAGTGTATTCAAGTAGGGTTTCTGTTGGGAGCTTCTCCAGGAGTTTACCCTCGCCCCGCGTGCCGCGTTGGTCCTGCAGAGCAGGACAGCTGCACGTGATGAACAACCTGCTCTTCCTATTCCTTAGGGACATGTTCAGCCACCAGCCCGGGCCGCTCGGACGGGGTCTGTTAAGATCGCAGTTGGAGGAGCCGCTTACAGAGGTAGAGCGCTGTTAGCTTGATGGAAGGCTGGGACTGCTGGGTGGGGGCACAAGGAGCCCCAGGCAGCCAAAACGCCCGCAGGGCTGACTATGACTACCCGCCTTGGCTTCCCGAGGAAATCCACCCCAGCTGTGCTCTACGTGGCTGTGTTACCCTCTGTGTGACAGCAGGCCTGAGAGGCCCTAGGTGCCTGCAGTGAGTGGCGTGTGGCCCCTTTCTGAATCCAGCCTTCGTGGAGCCCTGAATTGATTCAGCTCCCCCTGCCTGATGCGTTTGCTCGGCTCTGCTTGGTCCCCGTGTCAGCAAGGCGCTCAGTAAGGGCTTTGGATTTCTCCAAGCAAGGATGGGGCAAAGAGGCAGGCCTGTTGTCTTCCCCAGTGCCGTCTGTTCCATGCTCACGTTACTCCGGTAGGTTCTGGTTATGTTCTTGGGGCTCAGATCCCAAATTAGTTGAAGGCCCCATGGACATGAGCTATTCCAGTGCCTCACATCTAGCTGGGGACAGAGAAGGGCTGCGGCGTTGCACCCAGCCTGTGTCTGCAGGACCCCTTTAAGTGTTGTTTATTGATTTACTTTGCAACTACATCCTTGGCCTCGTCTGAGTGCAATCAAAGGTGACAGAACTCCAGAGCAGAAGAGTTTATAACCCGTGTTCTAAGAATTGCTTGTCATATCTGAAGGGAAAATGGAAGGGTAACATAAACACACACAAAGCTTGAGGATAATGGCTATTGCTGTGCAGAGACAGCAGCCTCAGAGTCCGGAATGATCTGATGAAGTCTTGTAATGGGAATTTGGACAAAGCTGTGTTTTGCAGCCCTGATTCTCTTTGTAAATGAAGCTTCGTAGAAAAATCTCACAATTGCCGGGGCTGCTTGGAGAGACCAGGCTTTGTTGTCCTGGCTGTACCTCTGTACTTCTTGGAGCCTGGCTTCCAGACAACCTCTGCTACTCAGCCCCTGGAACCAGCTCACCGCAGAGTACCTGTCAGTCAGGGAGGGATGTTTTCTGAGGATTTAACATTTACTGGCTTCAAGTGTTGGGAGAGAGGCAATCACTTTTTGGCATAGTTCATTTATGAATTGAGGCTGCACAACATCTTGCCTCCCTCAGGTTTGTGCACCTTAGAAGCAGTTTGCCTTTGCCGCGCACATGCAGGCAGAAACAGAATAACGTCCAGACCGTTTATCTAAGTGGTTCAGTGCCTCACTTGCTCTTCCCCATTGACTTGGTCAGGCCTTTCCAGGCTGTAAGACATCTGACTCTTCGTTGTCCTCAGATTAGACAGCAGCAAAGTTGCTTCCACCTGGTTTAAGTGCCAGAATAGGTCCTCTTCATATAGCCCCACTGGTACGTTCCCAGTGCCCCATTCCCTTCCCTCTGCCTGGGGCTTGCTGTTCATGCTAAGAGTCTCTACGTGGCTAGAAATGGATCCTCTTTTTTCAGAGTCTCTTTGCATTATTGAGCTCTTAGGGCAGCTGCCTAAAACCTGCAAAGACCCCCACCTCCCTCTGTAAATTGTGTGAGTCCCTTCATGACAAATTGGAGGCTGTTGCCAATGACGAGTTAACCTGGACGTTCCCTGCATGCTGTCTCTGCTTTCCAGCCAGCAGTCTCAGGTAAATGGGCAATTTCAACATACAGTGTCGTGCCAGCTGGCTGTGATCCGGGGTCAAGTGTGACTTCAGGATCCCGCTGCTCCTGCCCCTGCACATCACAACCATTATCCCTATCTTCCAGCATCTGGGCAGCAGCTGAGGAATGCTGGACATGCTCGGTTTCCCGGCACAACTCCCTGCCAGCTACAGCTGTGTGGTTGTCTTTTCCACCCCATGGCCGCCAACAATGTTTTTCTCTCTCTCTTTGGATTTGGAAGTGAGCTTGTAGCTGTGTCTGGGGGAACTTGAAGAGCTCAAACAAGAATATGGACTCTTACCACTGCCAGGTTTGGTCTCTGCAGCTGCAAGAGCTGGTCTATGTCTGCACTCAGGGGCAGGGAAACTGAGGCAGAAATTCACCCTTGGGGAACCAGGACCCAGCAGCTTCTCGAGCCCTTTCCATGTTTCTTAGTATAGCACGTTTACCTGCAGGGGACAGCCTAGCTGGTGGGGCTGTGTTTATTCCCCCCTGCCCACAGGGCGGGGTTCCCCCGCAGCGATGTCTGTAAGGCTGTGCCTGTCCTGCTCAACAGTCTTCAGGTACTGCTGGCTGCTTCACCTGCTCCATCACTCACTGTTCACCCAGCCTCCCTCTTTTCCTCTTCTGTGTTCCCTCTCTGGGTGACCTTATTTACAAGTTTTGCATATGTAATCTCCTGCTGATGACTCACAGAGTGATTGCCTTGCTCCCTGCCTGTCCTGTGCTGTCCAAATTAATTCAGTCTGTCTTTCTGACAGCGCTTCGTGGATATCCACCTACTGGCTTCAGCTCAACACAGTTGAAGTGGAGCTTTTAATCTTCTCTTGCTTGCTCTTCCCTCCTACCTTTCCTGATGTCTCTGATCTTTCTTACCATCCTCCCAGCACCTGGCTCCTCTTTAACATGACCCCTCTCTAAATACCCATACCCTGACCAGTGAACTAGCCAGTTCTTCCTGAAGGGTATCTCCAAGATCCAGCTCCTCCTCCCTGTCTGCCTGGCTGGAATCCTTCTGGGTTCCCAGCTTCTCTGAGCGATCAGATTGCTGTCGAGCTTCTCAGTTCCGTGTGGAGTACCACAGACCCTTATCGTTGGGGTTTTCACTGGGAACCTCTGGCAGTGCAATGTTAAAAGGTCCTGCAGGACACGTCTCACCAGCCCCTTATTCATCTCCTTCACCCAAACTGCGAAGTGCTTGTGTCTTCCACAGACGGCCTCGTCCAGCCCTGCTCCATCGAGCCATCTCATCAAAATTTTCCACTATGGAGATAGAGCCCTGCCTGTCTGCTAGCCGTGCCAGTTCCAACATGCAGCTGCATGTTCCTCCCGTGTCACTCCCTCTGCGGGGGAGTAGCAACCTGTAAACACTCACAGAGCCTTTTCTCCATCCTCCAGATCCCTCCTAAAAACTCTGCTGTGCTCCATCGCCTACCAGCCCCAACATACCTGATGTCTGCTACTGCTACCCAGCATCTGCCTTCACGACAGTTTAGCTCGTTAGCCTGTGCATGGTATTTTTGTTGCATTTAAGTGTGTCCTTGGGATGTACGGACACTTCTGAGCGTGGAACTGCCCCTCTGCGGCATTCTTGCAGCGTGCTCAGCAAGATGAGATCGTGACTTAATGCTGCACCTGTGATACAGCCCATAGTGAGGGGGCAAAGAGCTCTTATTTGGGAGGCTAAATTACTAAGTCTGGTCATTTTAGTTTCTGGGAGCAGCGAACGTGAGATTAGTTTTAGTGCATGCAAATCTTGTGTGTAAGCTTCCATTTCCCAAGCGCATTGCAGTTGTGTTGCCTCTGTCAAATGTAGCAACTTTGGCTCTCCTCCCACAGATTATCTGGGCATGTAAATGACCTAAGACAGATACACTGTCATTTTCTCATGCTGTGTTTTTACTTACACCCCCCTGTGGTACATGACAATGAAATTACCCTTCTTGTTCCTTTCCCACAGACAGTCTTCCAGGCTTGTCAGTCAGCACATCACGTGCACAGTCCTTCATCAATTGCATTTGGGACCTAGGGGGTGATTTGGGACAGGTCTGTTGTGCTGTAATTTGCCTCTGTTTGCCTTTAGGAGAAGGATTCTGGTTTCCATGCTGTTTCCTCTGGGCCCTGCATGGCTCTTCGATCGCCATTTGACTCTGTAGGCCTTCAGAATTACGGTTACCTTGTATGGTTTGCCCATCATCTTGGTGAGATTGTTTCCTGACAAACTCCCAGCTCACGATTACCAGGTAGCTCAGAGACTCTCTGTTCTTGTCACGTATTCTCTGTTTCTCACCTGTACTTAAGCACTACTTGGGTCTGAAACACTTCTCAGCTTCTCTGTCACTGTCATCCAGCCTTCAATATTTTCACTTTAATATAAGAAAGATTTCAATATAGGATCCTCTTCTCTCTCATTTTTGTCCCCACTGACCCTTCCACACGACGTTCAGCCAGACCAACCCCAGCAGTAACTCAGCAGAAAGCCTGCAAGCTGCTGCTGCGCTCACCAGCACTTGTTAACAAGGCTGCTGTCTTGAAAACACAAACAACAGAGCTCTGATATGCCAGCAGGGTCTATGTCAAATAAAACCCTTATGCTTTCTCATATTCCTCCCCCAAAGACTTTATATATAACGTGTACGCTCTTGGGGCTGAGTTTGAGCCAGTCGAGCCAGGATTAGAATTGCTTCCAGGCAGGAAGCTTTTTAATCAAATGTTTCTCCTCTTACTGCTTATTATGCAGTGTGTACTTCTGACACCAGGGGAAACAGTAGCAGGATATCAGAGTCGGCTGCCAGCTGTAAGCCAACCAGCGTGTTCTTCCCGGCGTTCTTCCCCAACACTGGGCCGCTCCCTGCTCCCCAGCAAAGTCAGCAGGATGTGGAGCTGCTCCAGAAATCCCAGCTATAGGAGAACCACGCATCGGGCTTGTGGTGCGGTTAATGAGTAGTTATGGATAGCAGTTACTGAGCATGTCAGCGCTTCATACGTGCGTTAGTTCAGCCTCGAGGATGGCTTTTGGAAAAAAGACGAGCAAGGAGGAAGACAGTGCAGTGGTGGTGGGTTTCAGCCCTTGGGCAGCGGATGACTTCTGTAGAGACAGACATTTTTTTGGTGGGCTCAGCTCCACTGGGCAGGGCACTGCATCTGGATCAGGCAACTTCTGAGAGACCTGAAAGCTCTGAGCATCTAAGCACACGCTTGCTGAGAGGGAAGGGAGAACAGCCAAGGACTGAGGGTTCGATGTACCCTAACCTGCAGAGGATGGTAAGCTGTGAAAAAAAAGCTTCTGACCACAGAACAGAGCTGTCTGCCTGCTGCAGAGGAGTGACCGTTCAGGCTTATTTTCCCACCTGGGTGTTCTGGAGCTTGGATTTCCACCTGCCTTCCCCATGGCCCGCACTGGCAGAGAGGGAAAAGCACAAAAGCCCTGAGGGAGCTTGCTCTAAAAGCAGTAGCCAAAGTCGTCTATTTTTTTCTTTTCCATCAGACTGAGCCCTCCAGCCAGTCATGTTGGGGTGTAAAAGGATCAATTACCTGTGCTTCGACTTTGGAAGCAGTGTCCAGTGGAGGTCTTTAATAACTCGCAGGTCTTTGCAAGGAGCTCCTGCACTCTCTTCATCCCAGGTCTGGCAGGTGGATCAAAGCCAGTTCTGGCTGCAGATCCCCCCTGCGTGCTGAAGGAATGAAGCACAAGCTCATCGTGCTTTTAACTTGGTGTTCTGCCTCCATGTTCACAAAGGAAACAATTTCCATTTTCTGTAGTATTTTTTCTATTTTGTAATATCAGTAGTGACCTCCTGGTCAGACATTTCAGGAAATTTAATGACCAGCTGTGAGAAGGGACTTAGGCTTCAGCCTATATCTTCCGTTCTTGCAAGAGCTGCCCATCTCATTACTGGCATGTACAGCAGCCTGCTGTTACCTGGGGGTTAGCAAGGTAAAGTTTTCCTAGATCCTTCTTCTCCTGCCTGAATTCTGGGCAAACAGGGCTCACGAGTCCCTATTTATACAAGCATAAAATGTCATTATTCTGTCCAATTATAATCCCAAACTTAAAAATTAATTGAGGCAGGTATTAAATTAAGCGGGTTTTGCTTGAGTAAATATTTTCCATTGTGGAGCCTAATCTGTTCACTTAATAATCTAATGCAATTTTATTAAATTTTTTTTTGGTTTGCAAAAAAAATAATAATGTCTGTTCCATTAGGAAATGTCACTGGCTTAAGAGGATTTTACTCCCATTTTATGGTTTGGCTCAAAGAAAATTTATTCTTGCAATAGGTTTAATAATTCTTAGCTAACGTTGCCTTCCCAGCCGCCATTGGACTGTAATAAAAAATAAAAAAAACCACACCTTTGGCTTTTGTTAGACTTGCACATTCTTGGCTGCCAATAATGATTAATCTTTCCCCCTACAAGATCATCTTATTACTCGGGTTTGAGTTAGGAGCTGCCATTCCCTCCGGAGCTTGGTAAGGGCTTTCTCCCGGAGCAGCTCTGATGCAGCGCAGGTGTGACCTGCAGTGCCTTTCCCTGCAGTCTGTCTTTGCCCCTTAATTGCTGCTCTGTGCCACTCTGCTTTCTGAGCTCCTCTGCACGGGAACGCTGTGCGGGGATGACGGAGAATTAATTACAAGAGGAATTCCTGAATGCTTCCATGCGAGGAAGGGCCCTCAGAGAGCCCGGCTGCCCAGCGGGAGGAACGTCTGCAGCATGCTGGGTGAGCAGGTGAGGGATGTGCAGGGCAGGCTCCGGCTCCTGTCCCGCGTTGCAGGGGGCTCTGATCCCCACCCGAATAAAGAGCAAATAGTGGCAGCGAGCTGAGCCTCTGAGCTGTGGTTAGAAGCCCTTTGCTGCTCTGTGCCAGTCCCCTCTCTGTGCAGAGGCCGAGAGGGGAATGCCCAAGCTCCAGAGGTGCCAGAGGGGGCTAAAAGGATAGGGCTGGGCTAGGTAGCTCTCTGCGACAGCGTTACAGCAGCTGGTTTTGGGGCATCGCCAAACATATGGGACTGGAGCTTCGTGCTGAGAAAGTTTGTGTTTTAATTCATGGCCATCTTGGCAGTGTGTTCATGATTCGTAGCAATAAAAGCCCTGGGAACAGGAAGGGAAGAGATGCTTAACCGATGTCAGGGAGACCTTTGCCATCAACAGGACTCGCATGCTTTCTGATGGGCTTGTCACACCAGCCTAAGTGAATTTGCGGTACACGAACTTGCTGTACTCTCTCTCCGCCTTTGCCTGAGGGATCTTTTGGGCAAGTTGATTGCACCAGGGATTTTACGTAAAGGAATGTCTTCCCACTTCCCGTGCTCTGAAAGACCGCTAACTCTAGGGCAGAACCTGGCAGCTGATCGTACGAAAAGAAGTGATCATCAGCGCCAACAATTAAAATTGAAGTGGAAAATGCGTGAGGTGTTTGGGCTAGCATCTGGAGTTCCTTTTAGAAAGCTCTTGCAAGCAAACACGAATGTTCAGGGCTGTTTTACATCCATCAGAGCCCTGCTGCATACCAAAAAAAAGATTTGTTTGTGACAATGGTTGTCAGCAGTAAGAGCTGCAGAACTGGTGCTAACACAGCCTCACTCCAAGCACAAAGACAAACTGTGTTCAGCATCATTTCAGGAAACAAGGTCTTCATCGGGCTGGCCCAAGCAGGTTTTATGAGCCTCCCTCACATAACAAACCCATGTGGGTGCAAGGGGGGAGCATAAGTACTTTTCAGAGAGTTGCTTCACTTCACAGTTTCTGAAGGCTTATGTTAAATCATAGCCTGAACACTCAAAACTAGCAGCTCGATGGCTTTGCCTCTCATCTCGTAGTGAAATGATGGGTGCTGAGGTGAGAAGGCACCGCTGGGAGAGACCTGGGTAGGCACCGGTGTACATGGAAGGAAACAGAAAGACTCTAGCTTGGATTAGCAGTGTCTGCCTGCCTCCAAAGTGGGTTTCTCAAGGCTGAGAGCACTGGGGTATCCCTACAGGCTGAGGCTTCTCTGGAAGGCCTTGAATCTGAAGGTGCTTTGTCACTGGAACTGCGCCATGTGTGGGCTAAGCAAAGCTATTTGCAAAACTAGTCAAATGCAGGTCATTCCAGCTGGGTAAAACACCCAGCACTTGTGGGAATAGATCTTCAGTCATTTCTGACTTCCTGAAAACAGATTTTTTTCAATTTTTTTTTTCCTGAAGCACTGTTTTGTTCAGACATTTTGCTGTATGACATTTTTTAACTGCAAAATCTTCTGGAACCAAGACTAAAAAAACCCAAAATGATCTGTTGGGTTGGGCAGTCTTGTGGTTGATCATGAAAAAGGGTTTTGGATATAAATTTTTTTGCTTTGGCAAAAGAACCTGACAATATCTTTAGTTATGGATCGTCCCGAGAGTATTTTTTCCCTGTTTCTTTGTTGTTGTTCAGTCTTTGAGGAGCCCTCCAGATCCCTCCGACATTCCTGCCAGCTGAGATGGTGGGGATTCGTCACGCAGAGGGGGACACACCTGGGCCCAGCAAGACCGACTGGGTGCAGAATGAGGGCAGGACTGGCTCTGACAGCAGATTCCTGGTGACACAGTTGAGAGTAGATGCGGATGGACATCGTTTACCCCCTGCTTATGTGAGCAAAGAGATTTCCGTGCCTCTCTCTGCCTGGCCTTCAGCACCAAATGGGTGAGTGTGCCCACTCTTTTTGCCTTGTTAATCATCGCACCTGTATTCCTTTCCAACTACTGGGTCAGCGTTGCCATATCATGTGTACGGAATACATTTTCACGTCCTTGCTGTTTCAGCTAGCTGCCCATCCCCACATACATGTACCCCCCCCCCCCCGATGCTATTTCTGGCCTCGGAGCACTTATCACCTTCCTTGAGAGATGCCCATATTTTCTCACGTCCTTTTCAGCTGTTCAAGTAATGTAACAAACACTTTCTTCCGTGCAAGGGTCTGCAAGTGCGAGACACGTTGTGAGGGCACTGGGAAAGGCTGGTTGACTTTTAACCCTCCCGTCTCTTCCACCAAAGCCTTTCTTGTCCTGGATTCAGCCCCCAGATGGGCTTGGGCAGTCGCGTGGCTTCCCCGTGGTTGTCCTGGGATCGCAAGCAGGCTGCGCTGCGCTGACGCATTGCTGTTCACAGACACTTTGAAGGGGCTCCATGGACAGGAAGCAGGGCAGATTAGAGGCACACTGAGGCTTTTATTTTATGCCAGGGCTTGAAAATGTTCTTGTTGGTATTTCTGAGGCCCGGTTTTCAACCACTCTTTATACATGTATATAATACAGCAGGAGGCCAGCTTCCCTGACTCCTGTGAGCCACACAATGAGTTTCCATGGGATGAGAGTCACAAGACACTTCACATGCCTCCGAGAGCCAAGGGGCTCCAGGGGAGGTGCAGGACCGGCTCTTTCAGGTCTGCTTCCCTCAGCAGCTGGAGGCAGCTCGCCCAGCAGCCCCTGACCAGCCTCGCGCCCCACACACTGCTCTGCAGCCTGAGGCTGGCTCTTCCTGGGGCGTGCAGCTCTTCCAGCTGACACAGCCACCCTGCTTCATGCCCTAGGGCCACGCCAGCTCCCTCCAGTGAGCTCAGGGAGGCAGTGTGTGCGCACAGAGGTCCTGGCAGGCTGGGGGAGTGGGTGGCGCAGGGATTTTGCTGCCTCTTCTTTCCCTCATATGTTTGCACCCATTCCAGACATGCGTCAGCTCCACTCCCACAGGAGCACTGGGAAGAACATGCTCCAGCTGCTGTTCCTCCATGGTTTCTCCCCAGCAATGTAAACAGTTTACAGGGGACTTTGTAAACAGCAGATTTGTTTAGGATATTGTCTGCATTCCCGCCCCAGCCTTCCCTTGTTTTGCAGCATGGGGGGAATGCTGAGCTGCTGGCTTGCTGGCTGGAGGTCCACAGCTTGCATCATCAGAGGGGGAAGGTGGTGGTGACCGAGGGGAAGGCGTTGTGTACACTCCTGCAGTCTCTGTGAGCCTGGTGGATTTGGGGGATCACACCAGGGTTGCACGCACATGTTTCTGCATCCAGCAGAGGAAAGCTGGCATGGGATGCGGCTGCTGCTGAGCCTTTTGCAGGACACAGTTGCATGAGAGAACAGAGTGTATGTGAACAGACCTTGCTTATGCAGTGCCCAGGGCACAGGGAGATAGATGAGAAATCTTCCAAGATAGGATCTTCATTTCAGGAAAGCTCTGCCTATTTGAGGAGTCTCAGAAACTTGCTGACTCCCTGGGGAAGCTGATTTTCTACCCAGGGAAATAAAGCTGTTAAATCAACTTGGCCTTCATCTTGTGGGATTAACATCTGAAGATGTCTGCTCTCCTTTCACAGCTGTCCGCACAAGGATTCGGCTTGTGCTCATCAGTAGATCAGCTTCTCTCTGCTGCCCCTTGACCTTAGTAAAGAAGCAGAGAAGGGAGAGAGCAATCTACCTGAGCTTCTGCATCTGCCACAGGAGCTTTGACAAACTTGAGCTGTATTACTCACAGGTAACCATTAAACCTAAGATGCACACACTGAACATAAACAGTTGCAGAGGTGAATGAGGGAAGCTTCAGATAGAGATTGACGTGCCAAGAAAAGGGTCTAGGGCTGGGGTAAGAAGAAAACGTATTTAGAAGCAGTCAGTGGCAGTTGGGTCAGTGAGAGATAACCCCCAAGCCCCCGGGTTTCTGTTGGGTGAGTCCAGCCTTCCTTCTGCTGGTAAAACATCGCTTCTGCAACGTGGCTGTGAGAGGTGGGTACCAAACAGGAGAGTGTATGAGAGGCTGACTTTCAGGAGGCATCTGAGGACAATCAACGGACCTCATAGAGGAGGGAACATGGCCTGAATGTTACAATACACTTCCTGTCTGTTGTTTTTTGATTTTCTGTTGTTGTGCTTAAACCTGAGCAGTTTAAACTTGTGACAGGCCCTTGAGCTGCTGCCTCAGCCATTCCCCACTGACAGCAGGGTTAGCTGTTGGCCAGCCTGGCTGCCCTGCACCGGGCTGTCAGGAGCTGACAGCTGATCGTTCTGCTGTTTGTTTGCCCCGCTCCCTGCCAACCACAAGTTAGAGTTTTGAATTTAAACATCCTGAATAGAAAGGACGAGATCTCTAAATGGCACCTCCAGTTCGTTGCCAGGGAGGTCTTGCATCCAGAAGACACAAACAGCTCAACAAGGCCAAACCTAGGGAGAAGCAATCAGACCACATTTTCCACAGCATTGGCTTCCCAAGTATATGTCTGCTGGTTGTGGCTCAGAGACTCTCCTCTGTTAGCATGGCCGTGTGAGGGATTGGCTGACCCACTGTGGCCACGTCCTCATGTTCACCATTACTAGGAAGAAAAGGGCAGGCAGTTCTTCCAGCTGACTGCTTCTGCTTCCCTCAGAGGCGTGGATGTATAGTACAGACTCAGCTTGGCCCAGGAACAATCGTGAAGGTTGAATTTTGGTTGTCTCTGGATTTTTTAAATACCATGTTAAAGCCCTATTTTCCTTTGGGGGATGTGGATAGTTGAGTGTTGTCCAGCAGAATCTTGTTGACTTTCTGGTGAGCTTTAACTGTAAATATTTGAACAAAAAAATTTCTTGTCTTAGCCGTAGCAAAATTTAATCCTTCTGTACATAATGAAATCTGGCTTAAGTCACAAGTGAAACTAAGAGCGGTAGTTTCAGGTGATTCCCCAGTGGGTGTCTGTCCGCATCAGCATGCTGCCCATCCTGGGTGGCAGCCTGCTCATCAGGAAGGGCTGGGAGGGCAGCTGGGATGGCTGGGCAGGACAGAGGTGCATTGGCTGAGTTTAGTATGCTCCTGAACAGGAAAGCAGGAGGGCTACGGGTCATGTTGGGTGAAATGAGACAGAAATGAGATGGAGCTGTCAGGAGAGTTGCCAGTTCTCACCTCTTCCCTTACAGAGTCCGTGATGTGCCTGTAGCTTGGGACCAG
This sequence comes from Anser brachyrhynchus, assembly GCF_964034855.1. Taxonomy (NCBI): domain Eukaryota; kingdom Metazoa; phylum Chordata; class Aves; order Anseriformes; family Anatidae; genus Anser; species Anser brachyrhynchus. Next base: position 10,405,549 of record NC_137706.1, on the reverse strand, counting down.
GCTTGCTATAAACCCCAGTGCTTAAACAGATTGTCAGCCCAGCTTTAGGTGAAATCCCCCTGTGCTCAGCTTGCTCATCTGCTTTACTCCCTCTTCTTCTTCCTTTGATCTCTCACCTTTGTCATGCAGAAGGATGGTGAAGAGGAGGCAAGAAGCTCTCCAGGTACCTCCTTCTTCCCTCCCACCTCCTGTCTGCCTAATTCATTCCTGGAGAACTCTGCTACTGCATGGGATAGGGATGCTGAGCTCCCAGAGGGCAGGCTGAGTCCGAGGGGTGGAAGAGGAGCACAAATTACTGAGGCAATGTGTGCATTACCAAAGCAGAAGTGGGAAGAACAAAAATGTCCGGGGGGCCGTGAGGCAGGTGGGCATGATGAGAACGCTCCCACAGCCCCAAAGGACCACCCAGGACTTGTACGCACTGGGGCTGGGAGGAGGCAGAAAGATTCAGTACTACCAAGCTGACCCAAATGTGCAATGTGATCCTCATAAAAACAAATTCCTTAAATAAGAAGTCTGAGAGGGCTGCGGTTCCGGGGGTGAGTGGAACAACAGGTCAGGAGCGAGGGGCAGAGCCGGCTGCCGGGGCACTGGGTCAGGATCAGGGCACTGGCAGAAGGGCTCTGCAGTTCTGCACAGAAAATAGATTTAAAGCGTTGATGTTTCCAGTGATCAAGGAACTGACAGCTACCTCCTGCAGCCCTCAAGTGCCTTGAAATCCCACCTTCCTTTACGATAAACAGGTGCCTCACTTAGTTAGATAGATGTCTTGAGTGGAAACATCTGGAAGCCCCCAGCCTTCACCCCAAATTCACCCTGCTCAAGACACCCAAGCAGGCAAGACTGTTCCTCTTGTATGCAGACCCTCTGCCAAGGGGGGTGAGCCCAGGATGCTTTTAAGGTTGTGCTCCCGTGCTTTGACCTGGGCTGAACTGTGTATGGGAACCTGTCAGGGAGGGAGGTGTGTGTCTGTGGTCCAGCCATGCCCCACTGCCTGTTTCAGGCTTTGGATTTGGTGTAGGGACCAACTTCTGCTGTGCCTTGTGCTCCTGCCATTCCTTCTGGGGGAGGAAAGCTCTGCTGCGCTGCTTTTGGCCCCTTAAAGCAGCAGAGTGCCCTTAGCAGCAAGGCTCAGGCCTTAGAATAAAGCTCTGCATGAATGTCTTCAGGCTTCTGGGCACGTGCTCTGCCTCCCCATGGGCTGGATGGGCTCAGCCGATCTTATGGCTGCCTTCTGGGGACGGGAGGGCAGCAGGCTCTGTGGTACTTTTATGTTGCTGCCTGAGCTCAGCAGTATCACAGACCCCGCACTGACTGCAGTGCAGCTTTTGCTGAGGGCTGTGCCAGAACACCCCTAGAAACTGGCGTGAAGGGGAAGGATGCGCAGCCCCGCTCCTGGCATTTGGAGTGGCCTTTTTACAAATGGATACGGGGAGGAGGCAGGTGAAAGAGGATGGCAGCACCTTTGGGGATCCAGGTGCCTGCCACCACAATCGCGGTGCTGCAGCGGCAGAAGGTTCCCGGCTCTAGAACCGCACGTAGGGCAGGCAAAGTTTGCAGGGTCAGGCCAAGTAGGTCCTGCCTTTGCAGGTAGGGCCCTGTGGGTTTCGTTTCCAGGCCCCGTGACTTTGGCAAGATGAGAGGTTGTGAAGGTAGGGCTGAGAGCGTGCTTGCAAGATGGCAAGTGCTATCAAATTAAGCAGGGAAGATGATTGCTAATAAACTGGGCGTGATGATACTTGGCAGGGGTGGGAAGGGCTGATGAATGTTTGCAGAGCCACTCGAAGACCTGCAAGCACCTGGAGCGCTGTAACCTGCAGGAGCGTTTCCAGGGCCGGGCGCGCGAGGGCCTGGGGAGCGCGTTGCGTGTGTGCAGGCGGGGGCCCCGGCAAGCTGTAACAATTCCCATTTAGGTTTGACCTTTTGCTGGATATTAAAGCCTGGCTGTGGCTCAGTGAGATGAACACTGCTGCAAACCCAATTCCTCAAGATGAAATATCTCTCCAGTGGGTAATTCCAGCCTCATTTGAGGGTTGTTGTATTATTTTTTTTTCTTTCCCACTGAATCATTTATTCCTGGTGTCAGGAAGGTGCAGAATGACTTTCCCCACTGGCTTTCAGAGCCTCATTGATTCAACTCCCACTCCTGCAAATCTGCTATACCAGCAGCCCTTGGCCTCTCTGATTTTCCCAGGAGGGGAATGGAGAAACGGAGGGTCTCAGGACGGGGGGAGCTCTGCAAGTGAGCCCATTCACAGCCTGGGCAAGATGTGATCATGTTTTAAGCTCTGTAGTCCAGAATCTATGTCTTGATTTGCACGTTTGTCGCCTTAAGTGCCTTCTCAGCACTCAGCTGTCGGCATGGGGAAGGGGGAAATATGGCCCCTTAGAACTGCGGGTGAAAGCAGGTTTTGTGCTGGAAGGATCGGGGGGGACAAGGCTTGGGTCACCCCAAACACCTTCAGACACTGACACGGGTCACAAAAGGCAGCGCAGGCCCTTGCCTGGCCGAGCAGTCCTCAGGAAGACAAGGGACAGGATTCATTGCAGCAGCTCCCCCGGAGCAGGGAGGTAATGACAGATCAATGGTAGATGGAGGAGCGGTGAGCAGGAGCATCTGCTGCAGCCGGCGTGTGTGCAGCGCCTGTGGGAATGCCTGAGACTGCACAGAGCACCAGAGACCTTTGGCCCTCCCTCCTTTCTGGTTCACTGTTGCAGCTTAACTCCTTTGCTCATGGTGGGTAGGAATCTGGTCCGTCCCCTTCGGCAAAGGAAAGCAATCTACTCCCCAAAATGTGTCCTGAACAAATCCAATCACTGGTGTGTCTGCCAGGCAGCAGTGAGCGAGCCCAGGCCTCCGCCTGTCATCATCAATCCGTTTGCAGTCCTGTCTCCGGGTTCCACTTCGCAGAGTGTCCCGAAGGATGCGCCGGGTCAGCAGCAGAGGCCGTGGCTCCAGCCTTGTTAGGGCCCTTCCCGTCTGGTTTGCAGCCTTTTGTCCAACAACTCAGGGCTGTTTTCCCCTGGCTGTGTGGCACCAAATGCTCCCGCTGCCTGCGTGCCATCTTTCCAATGCATCTGCAGGGAGGAGAGCTGTGATAAGAGGATGAGTGGCAGGGAAGGGCTGCCAGCTCTCCCTGGGGAGTGAGTCTGGAGCTGTGAATCCCAGAGGAAGAGAAGTGTCTCCCTGCAGTAAGGTGCATAACCCCCGGACAGCAGCAAGAGGTCTCCTGCCTTTTCCTGGGAGCTGACATAGGTGATGTCCACCTCGGTGCATGGCGCTGGTCACTGTGGTCCCCGCCACGAAGCACATCGCTCTCCCCACGTGCTGCAGCAGGTGTTTCCATCCTGGGTCTGAAACAATTCATGGTTTCACATCGAAGGCTGCAGTCAGCTGGAGAAAGAAGGCACCATCCTAAATAGCTCCCGTCCCCTCCTCTTGCACCCCCAGCAGGTTATAACCCCCTCAGACCTGGCAGCAGTCATTCCTCAGTCAGGTGAGCCATCACGTGTTGGCTTTGGAGCTTTGATTTTGAATTTTTTGCTCTGTGTTTTTTTTGTTTCAAAGGTTGTTTTTGTTTCTCTGCTGGCTGTTCAGATGCTGTTGTCTCTTGATGGTGCTGGGTTGCCTCACAGACCCCTGTACCCTGCTCAGGGAAACCCTCTGCAGTCTCCATCAGAGCAGCAGTCACAGTGAACACACCAGGCTTTTCTCTTCCCAAATCTCGTGACTGCTTCTGTGATGGCTCACTCCCAGCCTGCTGTCATGCACTGTCGCTGCCTGGTGATGCACCGAGACCTGCTGTTACTCCAGAAGGGGGCTTTTACTGGCGAAAAACGAGGCTGAACTGAGCTGTCTCCTGGACAGGGAACCACCCTGGTACCATTTGTGAGTCCTGTGACTTCTCACCACTTTACCTTCTGTGAGTGCTGCTGTGAACAGGGATGGGGTTGCCTTCAGCCAGGATCTCTCCCTCTGGCTCTGCAGTCCTGGAGGCAGAGGTGAAATCTGAGCTACTTCTGCCTCGCACAGCTCTACGGAGTTTTGCTTTGCACTGTGATGTGTTGTTTTTTTTCTTCCATCTCCTGAGGCTGTTTCACCCCAGACCCTTTGGAGATGACACTCTCTTTATCTGTGAGCCTTTCACTTATGGGATCAGGCCTGAGTCACCGCTGCTTTGTGCTTTGGTATGGCACTGAGTGAGGTGAGGCAGCCAAGTGGGTGTGAAACACTGCTTGACCCCTCTCCAGCAGAGAAGTAAATAGAGCGGGACAGCCGCGACGTGGACCCAGCGCTTGAAGCAGGACTGAATGGATGCCTCGTGTCCAGCAAAGCTTGCAGCCAGGCGCTTGCTTACTAAGCTCCAAGCGTTGATTTAAGGAGTTTCAAGTTGTCTGACCATGCCTATTAGCGCTTACATGATTCTCTTGCCAAGTAATTGCAAATGTTTCCATTCGTTCTGCGCTTGGCCCAGTTTCTCGTGTTTGTTATCCTAAATGTGCCCAGGACATGACCCTCCCACCCTCCTCGGCACTCATTCCAATTTCATTTAATTTCTGCTTCTTCCTATGAACCACTGTAGCATAAGCACTGTTTAAAGGACAGATAAATAAAGGGAGATGGGGCTTTGCAGTACTCTGACCTCTGTGGGATCGGGTGTGGTGCTTTCAGATCAGGTGGGCCCAAGCAAATGTAAGAACACCCAAAAATGCAAAAGGTGCTGGTGGGGACTGCAGGGGAGCTGGGTGTGTGAGAGGGCTGGAGGCTGCAAAGCAAGGAGGATGCTCGGTGCTAGTGGATTTTTAAGTCACTGTTTATTGCAGTGCTACACAGGAACAAAAAAAGATCAATATTTATTAGTCGTAGAAAGCATAATTTTGCATGAAAAGCATCGATCAGCGTGTCAGCCGAGACAATGTCATTACATCTTCTTTATGATTTGGTCGACATCCCTGTATGAGTAAGGATATCATTGCCCTAGACAGACAGAGCCGGGGGTGCAGGGGGGTGAAGTTTAGCATGGCGCTGCATTTGAGGGGAGCAGAGCAGGGGCTGCAGGGGCTGTGAGGCACGGAAGATGGGATTTTGAAATCCCATCCAGGAGGAATAACCTTGAGTTCAGCCTGCCCGTGGCTGCTTCAGTCAGGTCCTAATTTTTGAGTCTTTTTCCCAGTGAAATAAGCAGCTTGCCAGTTGGGGTCAGAGTGAAATCTCCCCCCAGAGGGTACTATTGCACGGTTATGGGCATTACGGGGTGTTGCTGCCATCCTTTAAGGCAACACAGCGTATGTGGGGAGGATGCCTGTCAGTCCCAGTTCTCCTGCAGACATACTTGTGCATGTGGACTGACCCCAGAATAATCTGACAAGTGAGTAGAGGTGTCCAGTGTCGGGCATGGGCCACGTGCAGCCACCAAAGCCATTTGTTTGACCCGAGCAGCGAGTTCAGCAGCTGGGCAGCCAGTCTGCGTGGGCAGGCTGCTGGGGCACTCGTGGCGTGGGGAGCTGCGGTGTAGCAGCTGGACGCAGAGCCGAAGGGAAGAGGCTTCTGGGCTGCTACCGAAAGCTCTCCTTGCTGTGGGTGCAGTGGTGGTGCAGCAAGATCCCCTTGTGCCTCTGCACAAGAGGTTCAAACCTTGCCGTTAACTGGAGCTCCACAATGGGCACGGAAACAGCAGGCCCTGTGGTTTCGCAGAAAGCCTGAGTCAGGGCTCCTGGGTCAGGGTTCCCAGCAGTGCCGTTGGCTCCCTCAGGGCAAGCCACAAGTCAACCGCACGCGCTGCAATTGCAGAACTTGGCTTCCACTTAGACACCAAAATAATCGGCTCACCAAGCTGGGGGCATGGTTGGCTTTTCGGAAAAGTCCTGCAGCAGAAGTCAGGCTGGGAGCAAGCAGTTCTTCGCGATCCAGCCCCACACCGGATCTGAGCCGGGAAAGTGTGCCCCTGGCTTGGTAAAAAGATCCTGACCAGTTCACAGACTGGTTGTGAGACTTAATCTAGGTGTTTGTAGATAAAAGGTGTCGTCAAATGAAGATGAGTGGCCCTGCCTGGCTGTCTGGATGATGGATGAGGTGCGGTTCCATACAAGCAGAAGGGACCTCCATGTGGATCCTCAGATACAGTTCTTAAGACGGTTGTTCCTGCTTCCACAGCCTGCCTGACCTGGCAGACAGCCCTTTGTTGGCGTGAGAGGCTGTTGAAGAGAGAACAGCCCAGAAGGCTGGGCCCTGTGCGGGACATGAGGGCACAGATTCATCTGCCAATGCTGGGCACCCGCTGGCAGGGAGCTCGGGGGTAAGGCAGGAGCATCAGCGCAGGTAAAACCGAGCCGAGATGTGCACAAGGAAGGGAAGTCACGTCCAGGCGGCTTTCCATGCTAGCCTGGCCGTGCAGCTCCCCGGGCTCCCCCAGGCAACGGAAACGTGCCGGTAACTCTGCTCAGCAGGGAGGCCAGAACGGGTCAGTCGGGGCTTGTGGGCAAGGATGTGCGGGCAGGTCAAGGCAAATCGACCAGTGTGCACGGGTTGTTGCAGTTCCATCCCTGCTCCCGGCCAAGCAGAGTCTTTCCTTGTTGGGTTGAAAGAGTGAATTTCATGGAATCGTAGAATATCCGAGTTGGAAGGGACGCACAACGATCACATTTCAGTCCTGCTTTTGCCTTGCCAGCTGCGGCGCTCAGAGCAGGCAGCTTTACTGCATGGTATCTGAGCAAAAGAACCATTAATTTTGTATTAGGACATAAAAACTGTTTGAGCTGAACAGACCGATGGTCCTTCCAGCCCGGTATCCTGTCTCCACCAGAAGCCAAGGCCGGATGCCTTAAAGGAAGGCATAAAAATCCCATAATGCCCATAACTGTGCAATACTACCCTATGGGGGGAGATTTCCCCCTGACCCCAGCTGGCAAGCAGCTTATACCCTGAAGCAGGAGAATCAATAGCTGTTATGATTTTCATTTGAGCTACTGTCGCTGCGGATGCTGTTCTTATTCACATAAATGTCTGATCCTGTTGTGAAACTCTCTAATGCTGTTTGTTATACTGCTTTTTTTGATATCCTGGCGAGGAGCTGATGTTCTCAGGTCTGGCATTCATGGTATGTCCTCGGTGGCCTGCTGCAGACAGGGGATCCAGAAGCTTAGCCCCTTGGCCACCACCCCAGCATGTTCATTTCCCCTCCCTCCCGCTCTTTATTTTGTACTGATGTTCCCCATGGCCCAGCCATAGAGTGACCATGATGGGGAGAAGAATTACTGGCCAGTCCCATGTCTGTGTTGATTTTTGGCTGAGGCACTGCCCTACAAGTAGGGTGTACCAAAGGTAAATTTCTTTGCCTCTGGAATATTTGCAGGATATTTCTTAGAGAGGGATTGTGGGGCTAATTGCGGATGGGTTGATCTTTAGTGGGCTGTAACCTCCTCACAGCTACTGCAGGTGATGGAAGCACTTTCTTGTCTGGCAGTGCGCTGTCACTTCTTTTCTCCTTGCACATTCCTGCCAAGCCTCCTGCTGCTAGTGCTGGGCGAAGCCTGCTGCGCAGCTCGGAGTATTGTCAGCAGCTGGCCACCAGGACCGGGGCTCACTGCAACGTGTGGGAGAAGACCTTGACGTGACTTCAACTCTAAATGAGAACTTCTGGTTACGTTTTCACTAAGTAAGTAAGTTCACTACGCCAACTAGCCACCTTTAGGGTGAGATGTCCAGCCCAGAGACTGCTCTTCCACTTGCCTGCCTTCTCCCAGCCCCTGCCAGCCCTGAGCATGGGAGAAGCTAAAAAGAAGGCTACCCAGGAAGGAGCGGCAGAGGTGTGTTTGCCTGCTAGCAAAATAGGAGAGGGGAATGAAGGCAGGAGAGCAGGTCTCGTCATGTAGAACGGGGAGGAGGTGACACAGCCCGTGATAATTGGACCATTAAATCTAGCAAAGGCACCGACACTTACACAACGTGGCTCAGGGAAACAAGTGTTCTGTAGTAACAATAACTCTTCAATAGCAAGCAATAATAAGTAGCTGCAGTCATTTTTCTGCTGATACAGTGCTTAATCCTGTTGTTCACACTCCGGGTCAAATTGTCCTCGAAGCACCGTGCAAGGGCCGGGTAGGTTTGCAGAGATGTTCAGGCAGGACTCAGAAGAAGCTGTGGCTCAGAGATCGGTTGCACTTTGCAAATGCCTCTCAAATGTCCGCGTTTGCGTCCTGTGCCTCCTCTCTTCCACCTCCAGAAATCTCTGCATCGGAGAGAACCATTCCAGTCCCCGAGGTCAACCCCCCCGTATGCAGTGAGTCACCAGCTACAAAGAATAGCCAGGACTGCCTGAGACAGTTGGCTGTCAAAATTGGTTTAAAAAAACGTGGAGGTTAAAAATCTGGCTTTAACCCTTATTTTTTTGTAGATCTGGGGGGCAGGGCTTTCATCCTTGATCTGCTTTCTCAGATTTTCATCTGTGGGAGCTGAGTGCCATTTTTGCACTAACAAAAGTGGTATTTTGGCTGTTGAGGCAGGGCCCCAGAAGCTGGGGACTGGAGAACACCATCCTGAAAACACCACCCTGTAAACACCACCCTGTTCCTGAAAGCTTCACAGTAAAGTGCAAGCTGTTGGCAGTCCGGGGCTTCCAGGGCCGCTACCCATCTGGACAATGTCTTTTTTTCATTATTAATCCACCAGCTCTAGTCCCAGAGTTTATCAGACCCCGCTGGACTGTTACATGTACTGTAAGGTACGGGTGCAAAGTTGACCAAGGCTGCTTAGATCTGCTGCTGAGCTCGTGGTGCTGGGTGGGGAGGGCCCTGGAGCTTGAGGCAGTCTCAAGCTGGGATTAAGAGCAAAGACAGAGAGAATTTACCTCGCCACTTGGGTTTTTCAGCTCTTTTCTAACTAGGTAGAGGACAGAAAGGGAAGAAAGACCCATTTTCAATCCCATGTCTGGCCAGACCTAATGCTGCCAGTATTCTGGCTGTACTGCTGAACTGCAGGCAACTTTGCTGTGCATTGTTTCTGTCTTGGCTCGGTTTGGGCCACCGGGTTGCTGTAGAAAAACAACTTGCAAGTGTTGGCCATGTATTTTATTGGCCTGACAGTTCATTGTGGTAGGAGAGGAGTGCAGCCCTTTGCTGGGCAGGGGCTGAAAGGGGACAGAAGGAGATGTCAGGTTGTGTGACAGGGGTGTTGTGGGACGCCTGGCATGTGGCTGGAGTCTCCTTGATACATGGTGAGCTGGTCACAAAAGGTTCGTTGCTCCCCATACCTCATTTCCTCCCTGGGGCCATCTGAGCTGGTTATGATTTTCAGAGATGTCTAGAAAGGGGAGATGTCTGGGATATGTTTGTTTTCCTCTTCTTTCTCTTTGATGTCTCCCTAATAATGGGAGACTTCTGCAGCTTGGGGTTGACCTTCCCTGCTCGGTCTGGACCGGTGCTCTCCTGGTGAGTAGGGAGTGATGGCAGGGGAGGGCAGGACCTGTGATAACTCAGTCTGGCAGCCCCAGCCCTGTCAGCACCGATATGATGGAATAGTCTTGATTGCTCCAGAGCCCCAAGGGAGTTGATTGCTTCAGTCAGCTCTTCTTTCTGAAAAGGGTTGTCATAAAAAAAAAAAAAAAAAGTAAAAGGTAAGGGAATGTAACTGTACGTAGCCCTGGAAACCTGGAGGAGAGGACAGAAACTGAGATCTAAAAAGGTGTAAGGCAATTTAAGAAAAAAAGGTTGAGGTGATGCAGTCCCTGCAATCAGTGCTGGTGTTAGTGAGTCTGGCCTTGATCCTGTGCTTCCTACTGATGCAAGTCCTGCTCGTGTCTGCGTCTGAAGGGGTTATGCCCTGCTAAAAGGTGTGGAATGGGATCAGGGAGGCCCCAGACATTGCTGAGCTGTGTGCTCAGCCCTGCTGAGGAAGCCCTGAGGAGGAAAGGGGCACGGGCTGCAGGGCAGTGCAGATGGCAGTGTCGTTTGGGCTCGCTGCCCTGGGACACCTGCCTGGACTCGGAGCTTGTCCCTACAGCTGCAGGCAAGTGCTGTCCTCTCCCCCCACAAAGCTCCAGGGACTTGTCGCTCTTCCTTTGGGAGGCTCTGACAGGGCAGAGGCTTGCTAGCAGCCGTGTGGTTTCTTCTTAACAAAGAAATAAAAGAGGGAAAATGGATTTTCCCTCTGCCAAAGATTTACAGACATCTGTCTCATCCCACCCTTTCTCCGAGCGCCCTGCAGCTTCGGGCTCTGCCCCTTAGCAGCTCCGTGGGCTTTGGGCTCCCCGAGTTCAGACCCTGTGGCCCAAGCACAGCACGGAGCATGTTCTGCGGTGGCACCGTGTGAGTTCAGGAAGCTGTTCCTTGTTCTTTCAGCGGTGGTGGTGGTGTCAAGGTACTGTCCTCTTCTCTGCATATGGTTTTCATCAGCCTCCTATTAAGTCATGGCAGCTTGTTAGCAGAGAACACATCCCAGGACACATCAGCTGCTCTTCTACAACGTGCAGTGGCAAGGAGCAGTGGTGTGTTGCAAAAGGGTTATTTCCTCATTATTTCCACATCAGCCTGACGTGATGGCAGGACGCTTTAAGGGGTAGGGAGCACCTTTAGTTGGTGAGCACAGCTCTGTTTCTCTATTTCCTTCCCCAGTGAAGGGGCAGCTTGGTGCTGGAGTTGGCTCCGGCCAAATGTTTTCTGCCACTGGTTCTTACCAGTCCTGTGGCATCCCCAAATGAGGCTCAGGGGATTACAAAGCAGTCAGCTTTTGTTTTAAGCCTGACCTTGGCATCAGGCTGTTAGCATGGCAAGGCAGAGAGATGAGCTAGCTGGCATCCTGCCTGTGTGTGGCAAGGGCTCTTTAAAGCCTCAAAGGACGCATTAGTTTGATGTCAGAGGCTTTGTTTGTGGCATTCCCCGGCACAGTTATCCTCCCTCTGTGTGTGTGTGCGCATGTACACACATTTCCTCCCCGGCTGAACCTCTGATGCTCCCCCATCCCGTGTCCGAAGAGTGCAGCGAGGCGGCGTGGAGAACTCCAGCGAGACAGATGGAGCTGGATCCAGGCCTCTGTGGGGACAGCTGCGGCCCTGACAGTCCCCTCTGGTCATGCACCTGTTAGGAACTATACTTAGCACGGGAAGGCTTTCCAGAAAAGAGGACGCAGGGGAGAAGTGGGGAGGCAGAAGGGCTGGGAATTTGGCCTCCGTCTCTCCAGCAGGTCTCGAAGCTCCGAAATGCCTTTCAGTAACAGCGACCGAAAATGACAATCAGGTGAAAAGCAGGCAGCATCCCGAGGCGTGCTGGCTCTGTTTGGAGACAGCCTGAGCACGTGATGGCTTCATAGGTCCTGGCCGAAGCGCCGGGAAGCCTGGCGTGCTGGTCCTGCCAGGCCCAGAAGGTCGCTCGGTGACTGCCACGTGGGAATCGCGGTCGGTGCCGAGTGAGGCACGTGCTGGGGCCACAGGTGGAGCCTTCGCTGGTGCAAGACTGCATAGACTCCCATGTTCATCACATATCACCCAGGACTGTTGCAGTCCCTCCAGAAATTTAAGCAGCTCCCATTCCTGGAGCACCCAGCACGCTGCCCGCATGCCCGGGCTGCAGCCTGGCTGCGGTGCCATTGTCCCCGCGCGTGTCCACCTACCCGTATGGCTCGCAGACCCATGTGGCACAAGCAGGGGGGAAATCCTCCTCCTCTTGGCACCGAGCAAGGTTCTCCGTGAGGGGATGGGAGGCATTTCAGCTCTTCTGTTTATAAATGAAGAGCCTGGAGCTAGGTGCCTGTGCTCTGATGCTGACTGAATGTGCAATAAGCTTGTCTGCTCCTTGCAGCAGGAGCCGTGCAAGGAGGCGGGCTGAGCTGTGGTATCTCGCCTGAGCAGAGGCAGCAGATCCAGGTAGGCTCAGAGCCCGTGTTTTCTTTCATCTTCCCCTTTGCTGGGTGCCGAGCTGCGTTTTCACCACCCAGCCTCCCTTAGGCACAGGAGGTGCCTGGTGGCCATCTCTGCCACGCCGCTCGCGCAGTGCAGCAGCGGCTGACGCAGAGCGAAACTCTAGCAGCACTTCCGACCCACGGGAGGCTTGGGATGAATGGGAATCCTGCAGCTCTCAAATGCCTCCCGAGCCATCCTGTGGCAGGCCCAGCTCCTGACAGGTGGCACTGCCTCCCTGGAAGGACCCCGTGTCGCCTTCAGCTGCTCTCCCGCTACGCCTACCCGCACGCCCTCCCTAATGCCCGCACGCCGCGCAGGCAGTTAGCGTTGCAGCATTTGTGGCCACCTGGGCTGCTGCTCGGTGTGGGGGATTTGCTGTACTTAACAGAAAAATGCATCAGGAACTTTAAACTGCTCTGTGGATAAATGGGGCTCACTTTTCCGGTCTCTGCAGCTCTCAGCTATCCTCCTCTGCCCTGTTGCTGTGTCCTCTTAGCAAGAAGTTCTCTTTAAAGAGAAAAACTATTGCATTGCTCATAGGAGCCACCAAACACTACGGGTTTCACTCGGCATCTTTCCTGGATGATGTTCTTAGTGTTTTCCCAGCCTCGGGGAAGATCTGAGTGTGAAACCAAGAAAGGAAGAGGGAATCCAGCATATCTTGAGGATAGCCACAGCATCTCCAACTGATAGGATAAATCTGTACAATTCCTGGCTGCTTAATCTGGCTCTCAGTGGCATTGGAACAATGTGCATTAACATCGTTAGCGTGACAGTGCTGCAGTGAGGCAGGGGAGAGCTAACATCCCCGTTTCACTGATGGGGAGGTGAACCCCGGACAGGCTATGGAGCCTCTGCCAGGTGACACAAGGATTCCTTGGGGCGTAGCATCCTCCTCTGGGCATGTGCCAGGGGAGCTGAGCTTCTCTTTCTGGCACGGGCAGGCTCCTGTGGGCTGCAGGCTGGCTCTGGGCAGCAGACAGCATGGGGACACCTTACCACCTCCACCCCGCGCACCCTGCCACTGTCTTTTCTCAGCAGAGGTGTGGGGTCCTCAGGGAACTCCTACATCTTCTTCATTTGGTATCTCCAACCACACAAGTACCTTCGGAGCCAGTGGGAAGGCAGCACTTACCTGCAGGGCTGGCCCATCTGGCATAGATTCCTCCTAGCTTGGCTTTCTACATCACTTTAGGTGCCTAACCTTACAAGCAAGGGAGCTACAGGCCACTGAGACAAGGGAGAGAGACGAGGGGCTCCATGAGCAGCTCCCCAGGCCCAGTGGTCCTGAGCCCTGGCAGCAGGGGTTGCACCCTGCCGGTACTGGTGCCTGCTGTGCCAGCTCCAGCTGTTCCTTATCTCAGTTCCGGAGGTGGATTGAACGGAGGTGGTAAGGTTGGGATAACCACTGGGTAACCTGTACGTTGCTTTACCTCTCTTCATATATGCTATGGAGGCTTTCCTGGAACTAGAGGCACTAGGCAACATAAATTGCTTCTGTCAATGTGCTTTATTGGACTACATCAAAGTAGAATCGATAAAGAGTTTAAAAAAAAAAAAAAAAGCCCCCAAAACAGTCTTGCTAAGCCAGACCAAGTCATAAACAGATTAGAGTGCTGTGGAGGTCAGGTTTCAGCTGGCATTCGTGAAAATAGGGGGGTTCTGGCGTTGTCGGAGGGTGATTCATTGCACTGGAATATTTCAGGGGAGGAGAGCCATACAGGAGCTGCGAACACAATGCTGCAAAGAGAGGGGCTCATTGTGTGCTGGGTTTCTGCCTCCAAGTTCACTCTCGCAGATTTATGCTGATACCACGTATATCAGGAGAAGTTATCTGTTTCTGTTTAACTCGGATGAAAGCCCATGTGTGGTTATTGCATTCTAAGTTTGCTAGAACTTGTTAATAATTTAGAATAATAAAGTCAGTCAAATTAATTCACTTCTAAAATTGAGCTTATTTGCATTGGCTTGTCTTTTTTGTAACAGACCTCTCTGCGGGCATATGTTTGTATAAGCTTTTGTATGTGCTTGTGAGTGTTTGTGTGCATACGTAATTTCCTTCACCATCTTACAACCCAAAGAGGCTGAGCTGGGTTTAAACATTGTACAAGAAAAATAGTTTTCTCCCTGCCTGTGAATATATTCAATGAAGGTTCACCCCAAAGTGAAGCCAAATAGCTAAGAAATAAATCCGCAGGAAAAAAATGGGATTTGTGATGGAAATGCTCCCTTGTCTTAAATTATAGCTAGGCATATGTGAAGCTGAAATGCATGCTGCAGCATCCAGACGGTGCCTCAAGCTGGCCGTGCATTCCCAGAAATAAAGAAAAATACCCCAGCCTACCTGCAAAGTGACCTTTCTCCTAGCACCGACTTGCAGCTCAGAAGCTTTTGTGCTGGAAGAGGCAGGGTAAGATACACGAAGTGACAGATTGCTACTGACGGTGAAAGGCTCTTTCAGCTGCATTTCTCTACAGCCACAGTGATATATCCAGGGGCTTGTTAGAGAACAGCAGCACCAGCCAATAACCCGTTGGTCTAAGCCCTAGAGATAGACCGTATGTCCCACACTCTGTCTCCTAATCACCGAATGTAGAGTGAATTCAGCTGCAGCATCGCCTCTCTCCCTTCTTGTTATATAGGAAAGAAACGCGCCCGTGTATTTATCTGTCTGTGGCAATGCCTGTGTCTATAAATAACAGTGTTTGTGTCTATGCATGCGTGTGTTTGTGCATATTTATGCATGTGTGTGTTCATTGTGGGTGCGGCTGGTTGTAGAGCAGCCTGGAAAATGGAAATCCTTTTGTGCAATTCACGCGTTTTTGGAGGAAAGGAGAGCCAGGAGACCGCGGGTGATGAATTGGCCCTGAACTGTGATGAAATTTTTTTTTTAAGGCAAAACAATTTCAGGGAAAGGGTCTCCAAAAAAGTCCAGTTTCAGGAGGTAACTCAATTGAATTTCTGGTTCCTGGCTGCCTGCCTGGAGGGCCTCTTGTCACTTCTACTTTCTTCCAACAAGGCAGAAGGCGGAATTGACAGCAGCCTTCCCGCCAGGCTGTTAGAGAAGCAGGGAAGCCAGATGCTTTGCCTCCCTCTTCCCTCCCCCTTGTGCGGCCCAAGAGCCAGAGAGTTCAGCTGCTTAACTTTTCCATCTTCGTTCTCCAGTGTTCCTGGTCTGACCCAGCGGGGATCCTGTGGAACGAAATAACGCCTGGTAGTCAGCAGAGTCGGCGTGTGCGCACAGAGGGGTTTGTGGCTGCTGAGGGATAGGGGTGTGCGCGTGTCATACAGCCAAGTGTCATCATGCTTCTGTATACAAAAGTAAAATTATACTTTCATACACAACGGTTATGCAGAGAGACGCGTTGATGAAGATGAGCTGATCTACGAGCCCCTCCCCTGGAGCAAAACCATGGCAAATGGTTGTGTAATGCAATTTCAGAGCTTCCATTGCTGTACTTCTAAACTCAATCTCAACCCGTGCTATTTGTGTAACTGCGAAGAGGTTATGTTATAGGCAATATCTAAAATATTGTTATGATTTCTCCTGCAAGGACAGAATGCTCAGCCCCTCACTTTTCTTCTTCATATAGGGTTATTGCCTTCAGATGGTAAGAAATTTAAGAAGGTTTCAGTTGCTGTTGAATTAACATTTCTATACGCATCATTTAACTAGATAATTTGCTGACTCTAAAATTTCTGTGTAATCAAATTGATTGGCTGTTTGAACATTCCTAAGTGCTATTTGAAATGATGCGGAGAATGGGCCCCTTTCTTTAGATTCAGGGCAGCATCAGGGTGAGGTTATCTCGTGCAGCGTCCTGAGGCCTGACCTGCTGCAAGGCAGGGCTCGTGCATTTCCCAGCACACACAACCTGCAGCGCTTTTGCCCTCCCTCATCTCTGGAGCCTGCTGACTCTGCTGAGGGGCATCCAGACATCTCAGAAGCAGTGAGATGATAGGGTTTTATTAAAGTACATACAGCCCTCTTCTCCTACCAGAGTTTTATTGCCTCTTCGATGCTCAGAAGTTGTAGCCGGTGAGTGCTTGTGCACTCCTTCCTTCCACCTCTGGTCTCTTGTTCTCTCTGCCACCTGCCCTGGGAGGGGAGAATTGCGATGGAGGCAGCTTTCCTCCTCGTTTGGCATGCGTTGCCGCTTGTGCCAACTCAGGCAGGAATGAACATTAGCCTAGGGCAAACCACGAACATTTGTAGCCTGCAGCAAGGCAAAAAAGATTGCCCAGAACAGCCTTTGGAAATATTTTAATTACCCTTGGTGAACTGGCAATCAACTAGCTTGAGGTAAAGATCACAAGTGGAGACAAAATCTAAGGGGAATTTTATGCTTGGAGTCAAATTTCAGCAGCATTTTTGAAGCATTTCTAATTGGTATGGTTTAACAGCCATCACCAAACATCCCCAAATCTAAACAGTTCTGATGTATGTGGAAAGCAAATCACAGTCCTGCAGCTCTACTACAGTATCGTGAGGTGGATGAACACAGGGCTTATAAAAGAGTCTGGGTAGCAGCCTAACCACAGAGGTCTTTCTGAACAGCTTTATAGTCAGAAGAATTTTTTAATGGACTGTTTTAATGGAGTGAATCAAAAATCAGGTTTTATGTTTTGTTTCTGCAGACTTGACAGTGAAAGAAAACTTGTTGGCTTTCAGATCAAATCATCTTTGCCAGCCAAAGCAGTGTCTTCTTCCCTGCTTCTAAGAGGCATGAACTTAAACAATGAGTCTCAGAGTGGGGTGTATCTACAGTCGTAGCTGTGAAGAGAGGTGATTATTCCTCCCTAATAATTCAGTTTCGCATAAGGAAATTATCACACACACAGGGGCGTGCACCTTCCTCTGTTCTGCCAACATGCGCTGCTAGAAAGATTTATTCCAGTAATAAGGTCTTTGCAGTGAAACTTAACAAAAATGAGGGGCCAAGTTTATTAATTATATATTTTACAGTTAATGAAACATAATATTTAACAGAAATAATTGCAGGCATCTGCCTCGATGGCACAACTCATTTTCAGTAATAAACGGTTTGTGTTTCCCTTTGTTGGACTGATCGGTTACAGAGACAAATCCTGCCTTGTGCTAAGCCCTTCTTATCTCTTTTCATTTGCAGGAGATGAAATGTTCTCCTGTTCAATGTACGCGGAAGAGACCAGAGCTGAGCTGCTATCATCGTAACAGTAAAACTACAGCGAGATCTGAATTCTTTGTTCATGTTTCATTGCCTGCTTTGAGGAAAACAGTGATCATGAGATCAGACATCAGCCTTAGGGTGAGTGTAGATACCACCCACGCCAGCTCTACCAACAGACTGCAATCTATATCTGGTTCACTCCGTTCCCGTCTGTCCCTCGCAGCCCCGCTGCAGGCTCTGGTAGACAAGGCTCCCTTGTTGTACAGGGCTCAGGTATTTCACCCCACAGCCTCTTCCATGTCTGCTGAAACGTCATGTAGGAGCACTCGGCACGCTCAGCTCAGCTTGCATTCAGGACTTTTTAAAACCTGCTCATGGATATACATTATCTATCCATGTAGTAACTTGACAGGTTGTCAGAGCATACGCTCCTTTGGTATCTGCTATAAAGGGTGGCTGGGTGTCGTCTTGTGTGCCCTGACATTTGTAGAGCAGGGAGGTTTATTTTGCAGTATCACTGATAATTTCTCTACGCTCCTAACAACTTTCAAGCAGGTTGGCAGATTCTACCTCATCTAGGTGTCCATCTCCCATTATCTTCTGCTACCTGAGGTACCTCAGAGCCTGTGACACTCAGTTGAGTGATTTTTATTCCCTCCACTTGAGGGAAGTATCTTACAAGATTTTACACTGGTCCACTGCGGTTGACTCATGCCACCTATTTTTGAAATGCAGCCAACAAGGTAAGAGAAGATTGAAAAAAAAAATTAACAGCATGCAGATAAAATTAGGACAGAAATTAGAAACAGCAGTCAGGTAAAACATTGTAAACAGACAAACCTGGTGTGCCCACTAAACACAGAGCCATCCTGGGTGACAATGTGGTGTTCCTTCTTTTATTTTTTTCTTTACAAACTGTTGATGCGGTTGGTGGGTTCTCCCTGTGGGGTTCACTGCAAATAAGCTGTGACAGGTGAAGTCATTAGCTCTAATAGCTATGCACACCTCAGGACAACAGTCCTTCATACATAAGAGGTTGATGGGAACTCTTCAAGGAGGTGTTTATCTAATGGCATGCCACAGGGATCAGGGTTAGGTCCAGTCTTCTTCAGTGTCTTCATTAATGAGCTGGAGGAGGGGAAAAACAGCAGGTTAATGACATCTGTGGATGAAACAGAGAGGGAACAATGCAGGGGCCAGGGGAGGTCACTGGCACCAGCCCATCAGAACTGAGTAGAGCTGGGTTGTGTCTGCTGTAGGCTTTCAGTCTGGCTTCATGTTTGCTGATTTTGTAAGTAAAATGTGGAGTCTGGGCAAGCAGGGAGGTGGGTTGGGTATTTGTAAGGGCATCTGTTCAGCCAGAGCATTGGCTACTCTGCTCTGAAACACAGGTTTTCTGCAGATCCATCTTGTAAATATTTAAATGCACGAGTAGCGGATGCAGCAAGTCTGGGTAGAGACTTGTGAGCGTGGAGGGAAATAAAGAGTGTGTGTGAGATGCATGTCTCCTTCTCACGTGTCAGCACTCGCATGTGCACGTCTTCCAATACCTTCCAGACAGATTGTCATCCAAAGAGCTCTGCCAGTCTTTCAGGCATCAATCACACGAGCTCCGCAATAACCCTGCAAGGTCAGGAAGCACTGTCAGGTGGGGAAAAGCCCGCGTCTCTGTGATCCTCAGAGGAGCAATTTGCACCTGAGCAAGGAGAGGTGAGCAGAGGGCAGCAGTGACTCCTGCGAGAGCTCACATTTGCTGCAGTCGGAGCTTCCCTGATTTGCCTAGAGCCAGGGATGGGAGCCAGGTCTGCTGAACCCCTGTTCCCTGCCTTGACCACTAGAAACACTTCCTCCCCACAGAAACCTCACCATGAAACCACCCACAGGAGAACGGCTTTGTTATTTGGCAAGGAGAGCACAGGCTCTGCTCTACCCAATCCGCAGGCACATTTTTGGGGTTGCGTGTTTACTGAAATCTTGGCTTTGCTGGTCTGGAGAGGATAAAAGTTGATTGTTCACCAGCCAGGGGTTGGCGTCTCCCTGCCTGTACGTGTAAATATCTCTGTGCAGCCATACCAGGCCATAGGGAATGTTTGTGGTGCAGCAGCCTGCTAGTGTTAGAAGCCTTGTCTCTCTTCTGCGGTAAACACGTCTCTTGTTACCTGTTCTCACTGAAGCTTTTCTAGCTTCACCTATCCTTGGCCACTTTGGCTTCAGGGCCTCGTGATCGCTGGATTGATTTATTTATCTAATAAGAAAACTTAAAGAACTCCTTGTTTTCCAGAGTGCTCTGTCCCAGGCACTGGCTACCTTGGAGGAGCCAGGTCATGCTGGAGGGAAACAGGGCTGCCGAGTGTGAGCGTCAGCTCTGCCAGCCTTGCTGTTCCTTCTGCCTCTCAGCCTTCTCCCGATACCGCCCTTCTCCTGGATTAACAGGAAAGATTATGTTGCTCTTCAGGATGTCCAGACCTTGCCAGTTCTGTCCCTCAGCATGTGGAACAGATCGTATAAAAGGGAGTTCACGCCCCAGCTCTACGAACAGGACCATATGAGAGTACAGAGAAGACAACAGAAGACCAGGGAGTGGGCCTGCCATCCGTTGCTTCCCCTGTGCAGGTCCTGCTCGGTGTCACAGCACGTGTTTGCTGCTCCATGGACCCACGTCCAAGTGTGGCTGCTCAGCACGTGGCAGATCTCCCAGGGGTGGCCGAGCAGATCTGGGCTCATGGGGCAGAGCAGAGCCTCCCTGCACTGCGCTGCTGGTGTGTCGGGTCCCAGTTTTGGTTCAAAACAGAAGTCGGAGATCGGTGCTCTGGATTCCACCTGCTGCTGCAAATCTGAAGGCAGTCGGCTCCTGGCTGGTGCAGGAAAGTGTTGTCGCACCCCACAGCTTCACACATGCTAGTTACAGGTCTGATGGGACATTTTGCTGCTTCAGGAGACTCAATGTTATTCAGCTTCCTAAAATGCTGCGTTCTGTGATGCCTGTGTGACAGCACTGCTCTGAGCAGAAGTCAGCCTAACTGGTTCATCGCTGATGTTTTCCTGTCTGTTGGTTTTACAGCCAAATAATGAAACCCACTTCCCATCACTCTCTGACCTTGGTTTTGCAGAGTGCTCAGGTGCATCTTAAAGACTTTGTGTTTCAGGAGGCAGGAGGCTGGCACAGCTGCAGCTCAGTGCCTTGAACAGTTCGTTGCATTGAACTGTTCATTTCCCTGAACACGTGGCCCTTCCTTCAGGAGGAAGGCTGTCTCTTCACAGTGTTTCTGTCCATAGAACTGATAACGTTGGGGCTGTTTTACACATCAGCAACAGAATGAAGAAAGCAGAGGCAATCAGGACCCAAAATAATTATGTTTATCATCTGTAATCATCACGCAGGCTCTAACTGCACATAAGCACTTCTAGCTGGCTGCCTGCAAGAACACGGAATGCAGGGAGTATCATTAGAGGATACACTGGCTATTGAAAAGGATACTAGCCAGCTGCTGAACAGGGCAGCAGGGGATTCTCTGGACTGCAAGCACTCCCATTTATTATTACATCTGTAGAAAACGAGGGCATATCCAGTGCTGAACCCTCCTCTGTGTGCATGTGTTAGTGGGTGTTGTTTCCAGAGTCAGGCTGCTGGGGAAGTAACAACCCAGCCCCTTTCTGGCTGACCCTGGGGGTTCAGAAGGTATAATCTGGAAGAGCCTACAGCTGCTCAAGCCCTTCTCCACGAAGGGGATTATTCCAAGGGAGCTCTCTGATGTTTCCCCTTGTGGCTCTGTCTACTCCTCCCTAGGTTCATGCCCTTCTGGAAACACATAACCCCAGGCAAGGTCTTCAGGGCTGAGTTTCCCGCTAGCAGAACTCTTCTCCACCACACTGCTGCACCGGCTGAGGCTGCCGAGCAGAACTGTCCAAGCAACTTCAAGTGATCTCAGTACAGAAAACGCCCCTGAAAACATTTGCTGCGTTCCCAAAGGAGAGCAACAAAAAGCAACATTCTCCCACCCATATCCCTGCAGCTCAGTCCAGTCTCTCCTAGTGCTGCACTGAGAAAGGGCTAAAGAATGTCTTGGCTGAAATGAGCACAGAGAATTGCTGCACTTGGCCGTTTCATGGAAGGTCTTACTGAAAATCTGCTTGAACGTAAAAACCTTAAGGCTGATAGCACAGGAAGAGTTAAAGCCAGATTTTGTATCCGTAGTGGAATTAGTTGGAATCCCATCAAAAGCCTGTGACAGTTCATCTCTTGAGCAAAGCATGTGAGATGCTGCACGTTTACTTATTCTGATGCTCAGGGTTATAAAGTGGCTTTCTAAAACCCTTCTTTTCCATGATGATCTCCAGATGACGATGTAAAATCTGTCCTTGCAGGAGGCCAATCCCGAGGTGTCTGTGTGTGTACAGGAGGGCTATTTCTCATCCTGAGTATCTGTCAATGGGAACTGGTGTTTCTCTTGCAGACACCCCCCTCTGCCAAGAACTCTTCTTTAGCAAGGCTCTTATGAACCTGTAACTTTTTTAAAGAGTCAAACATTGATATAAGTGCACTTCTACCAAAATTCAAATGCAAACCAATCAGCATTTCACAGCAGCACTTTAGTTTTCCTGCAGATTACTTTTCCAGGGGCACCCTCTACTTCTGGCTTACCTACAAGACTCTGGGAATGCTGTCAAGACAGGAGCCGTTCTCCTGCATCTAAAGGGCAACGAGCACAGGGACCGAGCCACATTCTTCTGTTGTGTGGGCACCTCGTGCCAGTGAGCCGGGGAGGAGAGCTGAGCTCTGTGGGGTGCTCTGCGCCTGGAGGAGAGTCCTGCTGTTAACGAGGCAAGTGAGATTCTGCATGCTGTTTCAGGGCCATATACTCCTACAATCATGGGATAATGTTGGGTGAAAGGAGCCTGAGGGAGTCTTCAGTCCGTGCCCCTGCTCAAAGGCAGCTTCAAAGTTAGGTCCGGGTGATCTGGGCCTCCAGAGAGGTTTTGTTATATCTTCAAGGACTCCTATCCGGTGCTTAGCCACCCCCAGTGTGAAAAATGGCTGCATGGATGTTATCCTGGAGCTGAGTGTGAAATCTTTTCTAAAATCTCTGTCTTTTTCTGTGTCTTTAATGCCCAGGAGTTGGAAGGAGGCCAGAACACATCTTGTCATTTCACTTGACAGTATTCATCCAAACTGATTGGCTGTTGGGAGGGCAGGGCAAGCAATGCATGGTTTTCTAGGTCTTGCTTCCCTCTAATCCCAAGCCATCCTCTTACTCATAGCATCTGCACAAAAGAGGAGATTCTTTCCTGACTGTGGCCAAAGAGGACTTGTTCCTTGTGGAACCTCCTTGTGGAGTTGAACAGAGGAGCAGTGAAGTGATACTGACTGTGATCTTGGTGCTACGCCACGCTAATGGCTGTCAAACTTCCTGCACAAATCACAGTGAAAGATTTTGAAGAAGACAAGTAATCAGCTTTGTGGGTGTTCCTCCCTTCCAGAAGTATGAATAAGGAAAAGCACGACAGCGCTTCCTTGAAAATCTGGTGGGTGGACTGGTGCTGTGAGCTGATAGAAGAAGATGGGGGCTGCTTTCTTCATAATGAATGAAAGATGACAGATGGAGGAAGGCAAGGAAAGGCCTTCAGCAGTAATATAATTAACTTCTGAGAACATTGGGATGTTTTTTTTTCCCGATGTGAAGGAAGAGAGGATTTTTGGCTGAGAGTCTTGGGGAAATGGGAACTACAGAGGCAAATATGGTTGGTCCTCAGTCCAACCCAAAGCAAAGACCTTATACCAGCTTCAAAAGCAGCGAGGAAGGGTGGCCTCCCTGGTCTTAGAGAAGGTAGGGTGCGTGGGGCTGGTCCTCCCGCCTCTTAGCTTCATCGCTGGCCTGGAGCTCTTGTTTTGGAAGAGAAGGTGAAGAGCCAGTCCCCCTTCAGACCAGTAATGACTTCACACCCTGACTTTTTCCCCGCAAGCCTTTCCTTTTACACGCTAACAAGTCTGAGCCTACTTCACTGTGCCTTCGGTAATTGTGCTTTTAATTATGCTCTGTGTCTTTGACCATCTGTTGTGCTTTTTTCAGAATCTGTTTCAGTCCTGCTATCCCCTTTGAGATGAAGGGACCACAAGTGCACACACTATCCAAGGTGTGGATGAATCATAGATTTTTCCGTTCTGATCTTTTTTTTCTTTCCAAATGATTCATACCGGTTGATCTGTTTCTTGATGGTTGAGTTGACATTTTCATGGTACCAACAGCTTTATGTATGTGGAAAAACGAGGGCCTACAAAGAGAAGTGAAAACGATATCCGTTGGACAGGAAAAGACAAGATTTTTTGGGAACACTGCAGGAGTCTGAAGGGAGAGGTTACAGTACCTCCCAGCATGGAGCCCACTTGCGAGAGGAGCCAGCACACAGCTGCTGGTGTCAGGAAGATGCTGTAACTTGCTGACAGACATAAGAGCAAGCACGGCAGACCTCTGCTTTGAGCAAGAGTCCAAGGGAGACAAAATTCAAGTCAGGAGAGGGAGCTTGAAAGGCTCCAGCTTGAACAGAGGAAGAGAAGCAAAATGAAAGGTTAATGAGCCAGAGAGCTTGTTAGGAAGATGGAGCAACTGCAAGCTTGGGCTTGAGAGCTGAGGTAGCTGCAGAGTTCAGTGGGTGAGAGGGACAGGCAAGAGGAACACGGCTGGACCAGAGGGCTGAAGACTGCAGGACCAGAGCGGCTGGAGCTGGAGGAAAACCAGAAGGTGACACTTGCAAAAGTTTAGGATAAGGGAATGAAACTATGGTCTGAGGCAACTGTTTGTGTGCTTCTAGCACCTTTTTAGTGTGTATGAGACATATTTTCCCTTCACAGGGAGAGCACAAGTGCACATGGCTTCCTCTTTATCATGTCAGCACTAGCTCTGGCTTCTTTCTGCGGGTGTGCAGGGCTGTTCTAGCCTGTCCTCTGCTGTCAGTGCGATACTGTGCTATCTCAGGCTCTGATACCCAGGAATATCGTGTTCTCAGCAGGATGCCCTCTTTGTCTGTACTCTTTTCCAGTCAGAGCAACCCTCAGTAACCTTCGAGAAGTCTTATTCCAGGATCATCCATTGACCTCTGGCAGCTGCTCCTCATCTTGTCTTCTGAGCATCCTTTACCTTCGACTGCCTTGATGTGATTTCCTCATGCCCTTTTTGACCTCCCTCTGCCCCCTGGGTCTGACAACTTGGTGCTTAGACATCACCCATCATCACTGCTCCCTACACGAGCAATGAGAACCACCTGATCTGCTGCTGGCTGTCTCCTTTCCAGCTCTCTGAGGCCTTTCACCTCCAGCTTCCAAGCACAGGAAGGAGTCATGGTATTTGGCCTCACAGTTATCAGCCCAGCAAAACTGTCCCTTCCTGACCCCTCCAGACAGGATGTCCTGATGCCCATTTCATGGTGTGTTCTGTTTTAGTGGGGTTTTCTTGCTCTTTTGGCAGAGAAGAGCTGCCAGGAGTCTCCAGGAGTGCTGTAAGCTATACACTGATGTGCAAGACCTGCCTCTGTTACCCTTCTGCTCTTGCTGTTTTCTTATGCATGGAGGATGGTGAACAGAGATAGCTCACCAAATTACCTAAGGGGCTTTCTCTCTTATTCCAGTATTCTGCAGGTAGGTTTCTTTCCAATACATCCCCGTACCTGCAGGGTTAGGTGTTAAGCATCAGTCATGTGAGAGGACTATAAATGAGGTTCCTTCAAAAACTAGTTCTGTTTTGCTTTAGGCCGTAATGGGAAAACTGCTGTGTTTCCATTAAATCCCCTTTGTATCAATCTGGAGAGCTCGGCTGTGGGCAAGAGGTGCTGGGATCCCAATAGGCTACTAATTAATTACCAGCCCCACATTCTTTATTGGCAATGCGGGGGCCTTCCGGCATCGCCTCCTGATAGTTAATTAGGGTGGAAGCCAAGCAGAGGCTCCGTTTCAGTGGTGATCAGTTAACGTTCCCTCTGGCTTTATCCCTTGCAGACATGCCTTGGCACTGTGAGGGGAAGCCAAGACTGAGCATATGGCTTATTGCAGTGCTCTGACCTTCCCAGAGTGCCAGCGATCTGGGGCAAAGCCAAGCGGCTGGATTTCCATCAAGTGCTGCTCGAAAGCCTACCTGATGCCATGGAAAGCCTCCGTGCCATTTCTGGGAAAACATACCCACGGGGGAAGCACCAGCAGTTGCTGTTCTCTCATGTTATTCCTTCCTGTACGATACGGGCAGCTAAGAAATGTCTTCTGGTGGTGCAGGAGGAGGAGGAGACTGACAAAATCTCCTTTACAGGGCTCAGTGCTTACAGGTGGAAAAGAGGAGCATAGCTCCATGGATGCTTTCTGATGGGCACCTGCTGGTGCCCCTTCTATGGCTCTGTGAATCCAGGGAACCATCAGATAACGGATTGGGATGCCTGAGGGCACACTTCTACAACCCCACACGCAGTCTGTTGGGATCCTGTCATCGAAGGACAAGGCACATTTGGGATGAGTTCAGAAACTCTCCAGCCATTCCGAGTGTGAAATCTGCAGCTGGCCGGCCTGGAAGAGACTTCGGATAAGCAAAACATAACTGCTCGCAGTGGCTTGCCAAGATCTGGGTGGGAAAAGCCTTCCTTTGAAGAGGATTTCCCGTCATCTCCCAAGGACTCCCCAGCTGCTGAGCCTTTTTTGTTGCTGTGGCCTCGTGTCTGGGATTTGCTTTCCTCAAGACCTTGAAGCCCATTCCCCTCCCCGATTTCTTGTGGAGTTCGCTGCAGCCTGTCTCCGGTAATGCAGCTGTTCTCTCCTTCGCTGGAATCTGCTTTGAACAGAAACGATTTCTACTTTATTTTCCTTTTGCTGTGCAGCGACCTAATTAGTTAACTCTATATTGCAGCCTCTTACTACAGCACTTGCCAAAGAGCTCATCAAAGCCTCCCTGCCCCGGCGCTGGGGGAGGTGGATTATTAGTCCCTCTGTGCTCAGCCTTGGAGGAGATGTTTCCTTCTCTTGTGGACTAGCGCCTCTTTAGCCTCGCCATTTGAGATCAAAACCACAGACAGCTGGGAGCGCGCTGGAGTAACGTGCTCTCAAAGGCAGCGCTTTGTTTCCTTGAAGTGCCTATCAGCTGTGCCTCTGATGTGCTGAGGACAGGCTGGCTTCACCCCGCAGAGGAGAGCAGTCTGGGAAGTGGCTGTGGTCGCTGGTGACACGTGGCCTTGTCCTGGCGTCCCCGGGGCACCCTCCTTGCTCCTGCGCTCCCCAGCATGCGCCGCTCTCAGCCTGGCTGATGGCCTCTGCTGGGTCACCTCTGCCCGTGCCAGCCAGGACGAGGGCAGCTCGCAGTTCTTCCAGATGGTGTGCTTGTGGCTAGCACAAGTCTCAGCCTTGACCAAGAACTGATGTCTTTATGGGGGATAAGCCTCAAAAGGAAAAGGCTTCGGCAGCTGAGGTGGGTTTGTTACTTTGGAAACTCCCTGGGCTGTGAGCTCACCTCCTGGGAAGTGTCGGCACCATGAGCTGGGATGTGCTGGACCAGCAGAGGCTGAGCATGTGCCGTGGCGCGATAACGCTGACCTGGTGTCATGTGCTTTTACCCTGGTGTCTGCTGCCGTGGCGGTGTCTAGGTGATGTCAGCGAGTGTTTCCATAGAGAAACTTCACAGATCTGAGATTCCTCCAGGCCATTGAGGCTGCACTGGAATATCACAATCTTAATTCTTGGTGTAACTGGATCCACTTGGTCTTGGAATGATGAGAGGAATATCTGGTCTTCCTCCTGCCTTGACAAAATAAGGCTCTAAAATTGCCATGTTTCTCTTCTCTATACACATACCATGTGACAAAGACTGATGTAGACAAAATATATCAATGCTGGCTGTGATTTCCCAAATATGTGATGTCCTAGAGATGCAGTAGTGTGCTGGGCCGGAAGGGATATGTGAGCGAGCAAGAGCCTGGTTAAATACCCCTGTCCTGCACTCAGGTTTCACATGCATGTGCCTGAGCTGCGTGCAGAAAACAGCTGCACAGGCCTGACTTTGCCAGTGTCCAGGGCTGCTCACAACACTGTAACACCGGGAGGGGAAGCAAGGGCGGGATTTCCAGTGGTGAGTAAGGAGAAGGAGCCAGAAATGGAGCAGGAAGTGCTGGAGGGGCAGTGGTCAAAGTCAAGGGAGCCAGACCTGACTTGTGCTCGTAGAGGCATCCCAGTCATTCCTTACATGAGCAGCTCTGCCCACAGCCACTTGTTCCCTCAGCAACACCATCCCAGGACCTGCAGGGATGTCCTCCCCTGTCCCAGAGCTCAGGTACTGCTGCAGTCCTTGGGCAGGCGCAGGGCACTCCGCTCCCTCCAGCACTCGTGGCGCTCGCGGGGCCGTGCGCACGCAGCTGCTGGTGCCAGCACGTGCCTCTGCTCCTGGGCAGCAGCTGGTAAATCCATTGGCTCAGCAGGTATGTTCGTGCTTTCTCAGGAAGGATTGGCTTTTCAGAAGAGAGGGGAAAGAGAACAGAGGAAAAACTGGAAGGGGAGCAGGAGGAAATAAAAGGAAATAGAAGACAGAGGGAAAAGGCAGCAAATGGCTGGAAGAATTAGAGGTGGAGTGTAGAAAGGACTGTGTGTCCCCAGTTGCTTTGAGCACTCAGCAGATCCTGTGGTGTGTCTGCTTTATTACTGACAGAGTTCTCCCTTCTGTCGGCTTGTTTCTTAATTGCTGGTCTTGTAACTGCTTGATTTATGGCTCTGTTCATTGGTTCTGGCCCTCGGGTATAACATGCTTTTCCTTCCAGGCTGGGAAGTGAATAACGAATTAACAGCCCGCCTTAGGTTCAATGAGAAGCTGAGCATTCGGGGATCTTTATTGTGATGCACGTGCCAAATCTAACTGCTTAATTTTTTACTTCTCATTCACAGAGGCTATTCAACAACTCCTTCCCCAGGGCAGCAGCTGTGTTGTGGATGCTTGGTGCCTTTGAAGTGTCCCACAAGAGAAGCCACCAAGGAATGGATTCGCAGTTGGTTTGCACAGAGAACTCAATCTGTTTCCTCGCAGCTTGTTCTGAAGCTGACATTGTGTGCCATACACGCTTGTCTCGGGCAAACGTCCTTTCAATACAGCCGAGGGATGAAGATCAAGGCAGAGAACAAACAGTCCCGCTGAGCTGGAGCTGTGACCCCCCAGTGTGCGAGCAGCCATCCTGCCAACCCCTGGCTGTCATCGCCTTGTTGAGAGGTTTGTCCTAGACAAACCCTGGAGTAGGTTCCCTTGAGTCAGAGCAACTTTAATCTTCTATTGAGTGAACCAAGCTCCTCTGCTTGCACAGTCCTTGGTGCCCATCCTGTGCCTTCCGCGCAGCTCTGATCCACGCGGCTGCGTAGTCGCACCACGATGCACTGGGGTTACACAACGGAACATCCTGGCCTTGCCGTGATAAGGTTTGTCCACACCTGGAGGATCGTGGGGTGGGAGCTCCCCTGGGTTCAGAGCATGTGGATGTTCTCCTTAACCAGGTCCCAGGGCCAGGAAGTAATGTGGTGTTCATAAAACACCTCTGCAGCACCACAGACACGCTGCAGTGGAGACCTGTGCACCTGGCAGCATGGCAGAGACTTCACGAGAACAAAATGTCTGTGAAACAAAACCTTGTGAAGGAGGAAAGCTCATGCACAGAATGGAGGAACTACTGTCAAAGTGTGGGAGCTGTTCTGTGAGCATAACGCTCTGCAAGGACTACCTCAGGACTTGCAGGCCTCAAGCAGATAAAGTTTAAGCTGACAAGTCCCCTCAGGACTTAGCAGCTTTCTGCCTTCCTGCCCTTGATCAGCCTGTTAGGATGCTGTTGCTGTCTGTGAGCTGCTTTGTGGCTGCAGCAGGTAAATCTCATCGGCCTGAAAGGGGGGGGTCAAGAGAATAGCTTTGTGCCCTCTGCATGCTGCTGTAGGAACAGGAGGCTCAACTCTGCATCACAAGAGGCCACGAGTGAAGGGCAGAGAGCTCAGAAAGTCATGTGGAGCATTAACAGAAAGGCCTACAGCCCCTCAGGTGCTGTAGAAACCATTAGAGGGAAAGTTGTAATACATCTGCTCAGTGCTGATCCAGTCCTCATGTGTCTGCAGGAGCTCAGCATGCAGGAGCTCTGCTGGATGGAGCATTTTCTCTTCTAAGAGTCCTGTGGCAGTGAGAGAGATCTGCTGGTGTCTGGTTTTTCTCCTAGGGCACATGCAGTAAAGCAAAGCAGAAATAAACCACACAGTCCAGCATTTCTTTCCTAGGAGCATTAGCAGTACAGCTTGATCAGATTGTCGTGGCCATCCCGTGTGCTTTGTCTCTTGCTCTTCCTTCCCCTGATGGGTCTGCAGGTCCATGCTCACAGACCTGAAGAACACCTGCTGGGCAGCCGGGCCAGTGTCTTTGGGCACCAAGTGCTGGAGGTATCTGACTGGGCCAAGCCTGTCACTGTGGTGCATCTGTCCCAGGCAGCCTAACGCCACGGTGGTGTATTCTTCACCTTCTGACAAGGCTCATGAACCTGTCCATGCCTTGGAGCACACTGGGTCCCCACCTGTCCGTGTGCCATATCCAACAGAATCCCTGATGCGACCGTAGTTTTGATTAAAATCCACGAGGCCACCCCCGGCTGCCTCCTTCCAAATAACCTCGCAGGCCTGTCAGGAGGCGGCAGGTCTCGGAGTGCAAGGATCTGGAGATGGGGTGGCAGCGCTCCTCACGGACACGAGCAGCTGCTCACCATGGCTGTAGTCAGCTGCTTCCTCCTGCCAAGGAGTCCAGGATCCAAGAGCACTCGGAGAGGAGACCAAAAACCCCTCTTGCTTGCAGTTCACACGTCCTATCACTGAGAATATTAACTACTAATTGCTAAATAATCTGAATATACGCTCAAAGTCCAGGTGTTATCGCTTACTGATAAAAAGGCTTCAAACTGCCTTTGGTTCTGCGTGTGAGCGTGCTCACTCCCATGCAGAATATCGGTCCTATTTCCTAACCTGCGTGACAGGCAAGATGGTTCAGATACAATAACCGCAAGAGGTTCAAGGTCCTGGCCATATCTTGCATCTGGCTGATCAGCCATCCGAGGCTGCGTGCCAGCAAGCAGAGATCAAAGGAGCAGAAGTGTGGGATCTGTGCTCGGGGTGGGTAGAGTTGGTGCCTGCACCCTTCTTCCCCTCTGGTGCAAAGGTTGGGGCAGTTTCTAAGCCTGGGACCGAGGCACTTCCTTTCTGGATGCTGCTGTGGGTGGCATCATGGCACAGACAGCTTCTCTGTGGACATGTTCCTACTGCTCACATCGCACGTGGGGCTTTAAATGGGATCAGAGTGAAATATTTCTCTTTAAACTCTATATTCACATGGCAAGATCCTCTCTGTCACCTCTGACCCACTCCCGCCTGGCTGCTGGTATGGATCTAAGTGCTACAGCGTTCAATCACCTTCCAGACAATTGAGCAGGAGCTGTTCCAAACACCGGCGCTTTCCCTCTCCTCTGCCCTGGAGTAGGAATTACCTTGAGCAGGTCGTAGCAGTGTGTGCAATAATGACTGTAGTAGTGAGCCTCGTTCCTGTTGCCTGGATGCAGGTAAAAGAAACTGCTAGGAGAACGGGGAAATTCTGTAGCTGAAGATGTGATCAGATGAGCGTCTGATCCATCTTTAGACCCCCTTTTTTCTAAAGTTCCTGTATTTCAGCTAAAGCTAATGCCCCTCTGCTGTCAGGTCCCTTCCTGCAGCGCAGGCAAGTAGCTGTTCGTGCCTCTGTTCTGCACAGCACAAAGTAAAAGAGGCTCGTGTGAAGACCCTGCTGGCACGCTCTTCTTGCTCTGAATGTGATGAGGTCGGGGACCTGACCTTTTGCAGGAGGTGGCCTCAACGTGCATGTCCTGAGGTCGCGGAAGGCAGCCCCGTGCCGCTCCCAGCCCCAGCGGGCACTTCTGTCCGCCCAGCCATGTAGCAGCCACGAAGGGATGGAGCTGGGTTTTGGGGGGTGAGCTCAGGGGCTCCTGCATAAACCACTGAAAGAGTTTTGAGTTTTAGGTCATAGATTGACCTAAAAATTGCAACCAGGAGAGTGCAGTGGACAGCAAAGGCTTGTGGACCTTGTGCCAGCTGGGTGAGGAGGCTGTCTTGTAGCCGAGTGCCAGAACAAAGGGCTGGGGTCAGAGCTCTGGGGCTGATCCATGCCCCTAGCACAGAGAGCAGGCTGCACACGTCATTTTGGTGGCTGCTGGGCACTGAAGACCTGGGAGCTGGGTCAATGGAGCTGGTTCTTGCCCAGGCACTGATAGTGTTGCTTGCCCAGGCTCTCCCTCACTTAGGTTCACGCTGAGTCTCGTGGATCACCCCAAAACATCCATCCCTCACAGCAGGGCACGGAGGCAGAAGCAAAGCATCGGTGTACACTTAAAGCATGGAAAACGACAGCCCTTTCTGACGGGACTGGCTCGGGGAGCATTCACAAGCAGATCACTGCAGCGGGTCTGAGCAAGGCTGCTCTCAGGAGTGGGATGGTGGCAAGGCGTGAGCAGCAGGCTCAGCTCGAGCTGGCGCAGCTGCAGCTGAGCTGGGAGTTTTCTGCTCGCTTGCCCTGCCGTGCACTCTTCCCTTGGCAGCGGCTTGGAGCCTGCATCCCTTCTCCCTACCCACAGGACTGATTGCAAGCTGGAGGGAGAATCTGGTGGCAGCCCCCACAAGCAGTTGGGTGTTTTCCAGATCTCTCCTACTCTCTGTTGCAGCTCTCAACTTGCTTGGAGTCAAGGACACACATTAACTCCCTGTCTGTCTTTCTCTCCCCCACGCAGCGCATTAGCTATGCTCTGGCTTTGCTGTCTGACAAAGATGTGCTCTGCTTAGTGAGCGAAGGTTACCTGCAGAGTGACGGGAGCCTTCCCCGGCCTTTGTGGTGATTGAAATACTCGTCTGCTTTTGGTTTGTAGAGCTGGCCGGGGACGCTGCACAGCTGAGCATTGTGCCTCCAGATCCTTGGATCAGCCCTGCTGCTGGGAAGGGAGAGCTCCCCTCACTTTCCACGTGCTCTGCATGGATCACTTGCGCTCTCCTTTCTTTCCAGCTGGACCACAAAGAAAGTTGATAATGTGAAGACCTGTAAACCGTAGCTGACCCTTCTCTCTGGCAGCCCAGATTCCTGCTTTTTTAGAACCAAGGCTCAGCCACTGAAGACAACCACCCCAGCAGTGGGGTTTTGCTTGCACATAAGCAAATGCAAAAGCTGTAGAGCCCAGGATGAGACCAGAGCTCCTAGGCTGCCAAGAGCTCTGCTGTGCGGAGGGACTCTTAGGACCATGCCACCTCTTCTTCCTAGTCTGCAAGGAGACACAAGGCAGAGAGTGATCCGTAAAGATCCCTTTGCCCTGGCTGTAGCACCAGGTCCCCAAGTACGTCCCCAGGAGCACACCGCGCCGAGGAAGGCAGAGCTCCGCGTGCTGCACGAGGCGAGGAGACGCTGCCCTCCCCGACGGGCATTGCTAGCGCAGAGATGTCGGGTTCTGGCAAGGCAGGCACGGGGAAAGGGAGGCGACTTTTTCCTCTTGGTTGCTTTGTTCGTTGTTTAGGTAGCGGGTGAAAGGAAGCCTTTGCTGCCTGGGTTAAGGAAATTATTGTTTAGCTGAGAGCTTATGTGTTCTTTGGGGGAAGAAGATTGTGTTTGCCTTTGGCAGGGAGGGGTTATTGTGTAATGGCAGTTCATTTTAATTAGTTGCTTTTCTTTACCTTGGCTTTGTTTAACCAGAGAAGGAATTTCTGAAAGGAGACTTTTTAAAAGAGAGGGAGAAAAACAACAAAACAAAGCCCAGATTTGGGCTGGGATTTAGGATCTATGCTTCCAGATTGTCCCTGGTGTGTACCCATTTACCAAGAAAAGCTTTTCCCAGAGAGGCAGAGGAGGTGCCTCATCTCTTTCTCTCCCTACACTCTACATTCACTTTAGGGAACGAACAAGGGAAGTGTCTGTATCTCCATGGTGGGATTAATGGCAATATGGAGATGAGCTGAATGTATAATGGCCAATTTTCATAGAAGAAGGGGCTTGTACCAGCAGCAGTTTAGCCCATATGTCTGTGAGGGCTGTATCATTTTCTTTCTTATGAAAGCACCGAATAATCTTTCGGTTCTTCTGGGATGTGCCGTGTAACTGGTGCTGCTGTGAGGGTGTTTAGGCTCCTGGTTATGTGACTTTCGTGAGAACGGGGCATTAAACGGGAGTTCAGTCTGGGACAGAGGATTCCTTCACATCCATACTCTTTTAACACCCGTTTTTTTTCCTTGCAGTCTCATGGCGAGGGGGCAGGAGCAGGATTCCCCTCCTTGTCCCCTGGCCCTGTCTCCAGGTGCAGCTGTCCGTGAGGCTGAGGCAGCGCTGGGGGCAGCGGCTCCCCCCAACATCGACATTGCTGCCGCGTCCTTCCCTCCGAGCTGGAAGGTGACAGTCGTGACAACAGCCGGGGAGCAGGGACAAGCAGCTGGGCTTTGGCAAGTGGCAGGGCAGGGCAGGGGTTGCTTTCATGCAGGCCGTAAGGAAAGGAGCTCTCCCAGTACAAAGGGAGTTTAAAATGTCTCCATTAAAGTGCTCCCGGCGGCCCAGAGCTCTCCAGCCCGTACCTCCGGGCTGGCGGCACTTGCTGGCAGCCTGTTGCCCTCGGAGCGGAGCTCGGTGCCTTCTGTCCCCTCTATTCTCTCCGAGGGCACCTCCCCGCTGCTCGGGTCTGAGTGAGCCTGGGGTCACTCCCACCTCAGGCCTCTTTTCCCTTCCCTTTCCAGCTCCTTAAACAACAGAGGTGCTGAGGGAATTTATACCTCTGCCTGGTAACAAGACAGATCAGTGAGACGCTGTCACGGTTTTGTGAGGGCTCCATAGATTTTTATGGCTTTTCAGTCCTTGGGTTCCCAACCTTCCTTTGGCTTGTAAATTGCCCACAAAATGCAGACACAGCTCCTATTCTGTGAGCTCCTTTGATGATTTTATTTATATCTCTTGCTTTGTCTTGTCTTTTATTACAGGGAGACTGCAATTAATTATTATCCCATCAGCTTCTATTTAGGCTGACAGTACAATGCAACACACAGTGTCCAACCTTCCCCTGCCTCTGTGTGCACAAGCGGGCAGCTATTCTCGAGAAGAACAAAGGCGCTGGCAGTTTTAGAAAGGGATATGCTGCTAAAGGGCAGCTTAAGGGAGTTCAATAGCACCAGCAGAGCATAGTTGTGACCAGGCGTCCCGAGTTAGTTGTAATGCTCCTGATTTTATCTTCTCATCCAAAGATTGTCACTCGTTGAGCAGGTGTAGGCTCATGATGGTAATTTCAGGACCCCTTTCCTATCCAGCCTTTAACACTGGATTCTGTATGGGGAATATCAATTTTCTCTCCTGGCTGTTCTGCCACTAGAAAACCTGCAAAACTGTTTTCACTCTTTCCTTTTTCTTCGGGTCTTGCAAAAAGGTTTATTTGTCCTACAGGCCCATGGATGGCATGACACTGTTGCTGAGCAGTGCTGGTGATGAGCTAAAGATGTTTTGACAAGATTCAGTGCCAGGTGAGTGGAAGCTGCTGTTAAACCAAATGTTTGTTCACTTCACTCCTTCTTATTTCTCTCACTGTTTCATTTGTTCATTTACACCTGGTCTTGGCAGTTTTGGGCAGTGTAGCTCTGACTCCGACCTCCTCAGACCAGCTAATGACAACGAAGCAAATCCTCTGTGCCAACATTCTGGTGGAAATGTCAATGTAATGCTTCTACAGCGGTGTCCTCTCCGCTTCTCCCCAGCAGAGTCCACTCCCAGATCCTTTGGAAGAAGCTGCAAGATAACCCCCATGTGGGCTGTGGTGCCGTAAGTTCAGAGAGACGTTTCTCGCTCCTGTCCTCCACAAATGACATGTGCTCACTAGCCCACGCCGCTACCAGCAATTAGCTGGTTTAAGTTTTGGAGTCCAAGCTAATGTAGCTGTGGGGCTCTGTGGGAAACGAAGGGCATGTCTGGGCGGGGAGGCCAGGCAGACTGAGCTGGCTCTGCCATTGCTAATGCCAGAATGGAAGTGCCGGGAACTGCGGGGCTGAGATGCTGAGTTGGCTCAAGCTTAGGACTGTCTATGTTCACCCCACTTAATTAGCCTTCCTCAGAGAGCACATTCACTGGCTTGGGTGCAGTTCTGCTCAGGTGTTCTAATCTCCTCCTGAAAGCGAGCGTGGATGATCTTGCAACCCTGTTTTGCGTTGTGAGAACTTAGCTCAGCTCTGCATTGCTTCAGGTCTCTTTCTCCCATGCTTAGAAGATGAAGCCAAAGGTAAGAGCAGTAACTCTGTGACTGATTCCACATCACCCATTTAGAAACCTTGACTAGGTGGTCAAGTGAGCTGTTCTTCCCTCCTCCAACCCAGCTGCATCCCACATACAGTCCTACTGACTGTGATTACTGTGATAAAATTGCAACTAAACCCTGTCAGCTCTGAAGCAGGAATGATGAGGGTTGGTCTTTACATCAGACATGTAATTACCTGTCTACAAAACCATGAAAATGTGCAAGGGAAAAAAGAGGGAAAAGCAAGATCTCTGTCAAATGAGAGAAAACCTATCATTTCCCCCTTTTTTTCTGTTTTGTTTTTGTTTTCCTCCATTCACAGTAATACATAGCTGGGCTTAATCCAGCTAGGAACCTGCTCAGAGGTCACACTGCCTGGTAAGCTACCTTGTGGCTGCTGGCCCTCCAGCCTGCTTGGAACATAGGGCTTCTTGTTTGAAAACCCTGGAGAAACTCAAGTTTGCAAGATTTTAAAATCAGAAAAATCCATTTCCTGCATAAGATCTTTTTTATGGTAAATGAATACTGAATTGCAATCAGAATGCCACTACTGTTTGTTAAATGCAAGTTGCTTAAATAGTTCATTTTTCTTACTAATTATACAGTACGTGGTTAGCTTCAATGATCACATGTAATTAAAGGGGAACGGTTTCTGCAGCATTGTCATGACTTTGACAGTGCTGATAGAGAAGAGGCCAATATTTCCTGGTAGTCTACAGATTATGTGCTAATTAGGGGGTTTACATGGAGTGGCATGTGTATCCTGTGCTTGGAGCCAGACCCTGAACATGCGCAGGATCTGCTGATTTCCTGGAGGTCCTTAGCTTTGACTAAGGTCCCAAGTTATCAAAGCTTCTGCTTAATTTTAAATATGTGCTTAAAACCGTTTGAAGTCAATGATGCTTAAGTATGTGCTTCAGCTTTAGTCACACACTTGAGAATTTTGCCGAATCGAGGCTGCTGGCTAGTTAGGGATAAAGCCTGGCTCGCACCTGTTCTTCCCCAAGGACACATCTTATCCACTCGATTAACTGATCCAACGTAGCAGGCTTCGAGCACCCCGGTGACTGTCACGGTTAACTTTATTTCATTTAAAACACAATAAGCAAATCCCTAAGAGTTTAAAAAGTTTTTTTTCCCCTAGAAACTGAATGAGAGTGTATGTAGGGGGAAAAAAATATCATCTCTGGCTATATTATTTTACCATGCCAAACAGTGGGGGAAGCCTTACAGAGGGTTGCTGTATGGTGGAAAAGGGTTGGTTTTCTGTGCTCGCTTTAATGCCTGGACCTTTGTTCTACCTTTTAGCTGTGACCATTTAGTAACCACTTGACTCACTTTGCCCTTAGCAGGATGTTGCATGTAGCTTCACTGTGTTGAAGAACAGTCGAAATTAAAAGTATAATTTAATGATTCAGTTGGTAACAGACAGATTTCCTGATAGCCTGCCTGTGGAGTGGACCTTTGTAAGCACCCTTCTGTACAGGAGCGCTTCCTTAGACAAAAACTAGCTCGGAGGCAGGACGCAGTAAGCTCCCAAGTCATCCCGTCTGCAGTCTTTAAATCCTGTGTGTTGAATCTCTGAGTATTCAGCCAACAGCAAACTGAAAGAAAACTCTTTTAATGGAGAGTGGTTTGTACCTTTACTAGGGAAGCAGATTTAGATGTCTTTGGACAGAGGGCCCTGGAAAATACCTGAGCTGGTCTCTTCTTGGAAGAGTTCAGGATTTAAACATACGGAGCAGACTCGAGGTGGAGAGGAGGCTGGCTCCCATAGAAAGGTGACATGCCTGAAGGAGGCACAAGGGGCCACTAGCACAGCTGGGATTACACCCCTGGCCCCTGTGCAGCGCCTGTGCACTGCAACAGTAGAAATCGTTGTGGGCTTTGCTCGTTGTGGTTTGACGACTGCATTCAGGTGTGGAGGAACATTATTATCTACAAGCTATCATGATGGGTAAAGAAAGTGTAAGAACCAATTCTGTGTACCCAGAAGAACTGAAAAAGCCTCCTGAGCTTCCCTTCAGCTCAGAAGGAGGTGCCTGGGGGGGAGGCAGGCAGCTGAAGCCATGGGCTGGGGCAGAAAAAGAAGAGAAAGCGTGTTGTGGCTGAATGTGTCGGTGGAGTTTATTTCTCTGGACTTCAGCTCTGTTCCTGCAAGGAAATTTTTCCTACCAAAAACTCAAGCAATTCCCCTGAAAGCCCTGTTTCGGCAGACAGAGATCTCCCAACATGATTGCAGTGTCCAGCTACAGGTCCCAACCAGACAGTGGAGCAAGGGAAGTGGAGGTTTCAGTTTGAGAGAAAATTCTCTGTTGCCCTGGGGAAAG
Organism: Anser brachyrhynchus; assembly: GCF_964034855.1. Taxonomy (NCBI): domain Eukaryota; kingdom Metazoa; phylum Chordata; class Aves; order Anseriformes; family Anatidae; genus Anser; species Anser brachyrhynchus. Next base: position 10,367,869 of record NC_137706.1, on the reverse strand, counting down.
AGCAACAGGTCTTTCTGCTCGGTCTACAAAAACAGATTCATTGGACCTGACTCTCCTGTTAGGCAGGGATAGGATAAGAAATGATGGATGTGAATTATGGTGGGAAAAGATGTAGGTTACATGTCAGGAAATTCTTCCTGCAGTGAGGATAGTTTATGGAAAAGCTTTTTTTTTTTTTTTTTTTAATTGTTTGATGTAGAAGGTGATGCAGTGGTTGGGAGCTACTGAGGTAGACCTTACTGGTGCTCCTGCTTCATCAGAGTCTGTAGAAAATCAGATCAGATGAAATCCTATTTTGAGTGTCTCATACCAGGCTTAATTCTTTCTGCTGAGGCTCTCTGTGAAAGAAGTCAAGTGTCCTTGACTATAGCAGCCCTCTCTGGAGAGATAATTCTTTTGTACTTCCAATTGTAACTGTACCCTCTGGCTCTCTGAATCTGGCCCATTCCCAAAATGATGCAAAAATGTGTACGCTCCACCACAACAGAAATAATAACAGGAGGCAAAGATTCAAGAAGAACGTTGTTCTTAGGAAAGCCTTTTGGTAGCCTTCATTTACAGCTAGTTTGCAGCTGGTTTTTTAGAAAGAATAAATGTACTGTAATGGGAGTGAGTCAGCATGGATATATTGCAGGTAAATCATGTCAGACTAATTTGATCGCTTATGCTAATGAAATAACTATCAGTCTAGATAGCATAAATCTATCTGGTTTTCCAGAAGGTTTTAACAAAATTTTGCGTGATGGATTATGGTACAAACCCCCTAAATGTAGGTTAAAATAATCCATTATTGAAAAGGATAAAATACTGGCAGGAAGACAGAGCCCCGGCTTGGAGTGAAAGGTGGGTGTCAGTGGGGAGGTGGCAGGGGCATTGAGTCCTGCAAGATCTTCTGCTGCAGTGTTTTAATATTTTTATTAAAGATGAATGCAACACCACAACAAGTAGGATCATTAAATTTCAGACGACACAAAGCTCAAGGGATCAGGCAAGCCTCAACGGTCTTTCTTTGCAGAGAAATTGCTTTTTGGCAGTATTATCTTGCTAAATTATGTAAGTGGGCTCAAAATTGCAATACGATTTTGACTGGTCCAAGATCTTTCCATGACAATTACAGTACCTTTGACAGAGAACTGAAGGTGTGACCAGGACTGCAGTCTTGTCGGTGGAGATGGGCAGTTTATATCACAAGGTCTGCCGGAGGTATGGGGGTGAGGAATGACCGGCAGGAGGAGTGAGAGAGATTTTTCCTTCATTTCTGGATTTTTAGAGTCCTTTATGCACTCTTGGTGTAAACATTTGCACAGCAGCATTTGATAGAAAGTTCTGTAACAAATAATACATTTGATGGAATGTATTATTGTCGTATATAAAATATATATTGTGTTTGGCCATGCTTTATTATAGTATATAAAATATGTATTCTGTTTGTAGCTGATGTAGCAATTATATCAGAGAATTTATGTTTGTGTGTGAGCAAGGACTAACCTAAGCATGCAGCTGTTCCTGATTACCTGCAGATAAAGGAGGGGGAACTGGATAGGAACAAAACATTCCTGTTCTCATGCAGGCACGTTCACATGCTGAAGAGTTAACCAGAAAGAGATGCTACACTTCTAGTCCCTAGCCTGTTATAGTACACAGCGATGTGGAAGTATAGCTGTGTCTATGTGTATGGTTAGCTCTTATCAGTTTTATTCCTGTCACAGCCCTCATCCGAGCCACTGAACGCCATGCTCATCTGGGTCTCTGCTTTTAGGTGCTCTTCATTACACGGCATCTCGGCAGCACCGTGCCAGTCGGGGCAAGAAAGGCGCTTCCTCTGCTTCAGCCCGCTGCATCGCTCCCACTGAGCGTGAGACAGCTGAGCTGTCCAGCAGACAATGCTCAGGGCTTTCCAGCAGCTTTCCGACCAGTTTTTGAGGGTAATGCGATGCCTCTGCTGCTCTGCTGACGGTGCTACTCGCGCTCATCTTTCTGCCACTCTGTGGAAAAAAAGTTCAGTCTTTGGAAGACGTACGATAACCAGCAGCTGATTTGTTGCATGAGGTTCTGAGGAAGGGAAGAGTGAAAATACAGGAGAGTGGTTTTTCCTCTGTTTTGGTCTCTGATTTAAATCAGCTTCTGGGGCAGCATTCAGAAGAGTGATGGTTTTGGATTGAGATTCCTGCAGTAGGAGCAATCTTTTGGGGGTAGCCACCACCTGCATTTCTGAGTTGGCGTAGTTGTTAAAAGGTGACCAGTTACACTGACAGTACACCCAGGTTCCATGTTCCTGATTTCTCCGCCATTAAGAAGATGAGCCACAAATCTCCAGACATCTGTTATCATTAACAGAAGGGCAAAAATATTAAAATGTAAACCATAAAATAAATCTGTTGAATAAATCAAAGATAGAACCGAAGGAGAAATATGAAATCCCTGTGTAGCAGGCATAATTCATTCTCACCGACAGTTCAAAATCAACCGTAGCAGGAGAATTTAATGATACCATTGTTTAGTGAAATTAGACATGACACTAGCCAGCTACCTTTTATTTTGGTTGGTTAGGATTTGCTATTGTTTGCCACTCATTAGAAATCACAGTAACCTGTTTTTAGGGCAGTCAAATTAAGATTCGCTCTCTCTGTACAAGATTACTCATCATACCACAGCTACATGGTAATTGGAAAATAACTAGTGAATGAGTATGCCTTATACAACCTGTCATCTGAGCATGTCAGGTAATGTACCAGAGGTGATCCTGCAAAGAATTTGGTTGTACACACAACAGCTAAGAAAAAAACTGTTGCAGGAGATTAATGCAACAATCACTTATCAGATGCAAAAATAATTATTAATCCTTAATGACGCTGGTAATTTCTTTATGGAAATTCACCTGCCCTTCTGTTTCCTTCAGTGCCTCCAGCATGAGAACACATGTTTTTCAACATGAACCTCAGCCCTGGCTTTTCTTTACTCCAGGAATTACTGTAAGTGAGTTTAAGAAGCCCTAGGGTTTGCTGTGCCAAGCCAGACTTCCATGGAGAAGACCTGTGAACTTGCTACACTTGCAAGCAAACAGGGTGAGCTGCTAGCTCCAGGTGTCTTGCCTTCTGTCTCCTGCCAGAGGAAACCTTGCTTAGCTAAACCATGTAGCGTGGGGGAAAAATTGAGCTAATTCTTACAAAGGGGCCATGTACTGCAAAGCACCATGAAGTCTTGCAGGGAGGTGAGCAAATGCAGGGAGAGGTTTAATAACGGTTGTGCTTGCACTAGCAAGCAGCAAGGTGCAGTAAGAGCAGCTTTGGGGAGTGAAACATTTGGTGCTGGTCCACTACGTGCATCCTGGGTGATTTGTTTGGGATAGTTCTAATCTGGCCCAGTGGCTTGGAATACCCAGTAGCACTAGGACATGCTAGGTGAGTTTCTGGAGCACACTTTGCCATTTAGTTTTGGCTGAAAGGAATCCAATTCTGCAGTGTGGACCAAAGTGCAGTAAGGTCACCTCAAAGGGGCTGCCCTAGTCCAAAATAAGACAAATGCCAATACAATTGTAGAAGAGTCTTCAGGAAGCCAGTCAAACCAGCCTCCTGTTCCTGGAAGTGCCTAAGGAAAGATAATCTGAACATGCACAGCCTGTTTTGTTGTTTTTATACCATGTTCACTCTGAAATGCTTTTGTTCTAGGGAAGCAATACTTTGCAATCAGGAAGTTGCTTGTTTTGTGATTAGCATTGCTGCTTCACCAGAGGGAAGGGACGGCACTGTCTGGACAGACTTCAGATCTGCTGAGGGCGTTTGCTTCTGGTACTCCACCCAAGATCCAGTCTACAACTGGAAAAGTTGCCTGATTCCCACGGGTGACTTTGGATTTAGGAGCCAAGAGATGTGTGGGGCACTGTGTCAGGTGAGGCTGGTCCAAAGTGTAGTTCACCCAGTAGCTGTGACAAGAGTTTCCAGTGAGTTTGGAAGGAAGATGTGCAGGTAAGATTAGCATTACCAGTTTATTCTCTGCAATGCATTCGCTTCAAACTGGAAAACACACTCCTTGCATCACCGTGCTCAGCTCTACGTGTTGCCTGCATATTCAAACAGAAGATGAACTTTCACTTTTGATAGTTCAGCTTACAAAACGAAGAGAGAGAGGAAGAAAGACCCTTCTGCACCAGTGTGATGATTGATCACTTTTTATTTTTGCTCAGATGCCAGGTCTGGGTGTGAAATAGAAAAGTAATACACTGTTTCATGAAAGTTACTTCAGGATGGGGCCCTGAAGGAGGAATGCAGAGTGCTGTAAGACTGGGCTGGAGAGATCAGACAGGAACCAGGAGAACAAAAGCCGCCACTGTTAGAGATCTGGGAGCTGGTGCTGGATGAAGCGGGGCCTCCCGCTGTTCGCTGCTCACTGTTGCTGTGGCCAGGCTGGCATCACTGTGCAAGGGGAAATACAGGCGAAGAGCTAATCTATTGAAACAGAAGGACAGACTTAGCTTGAGAAGATGAGCATGCTGAGCTGGTTTCTGCTCTGTTACACCCTGAAACCTCGCTGATATCTGTAGAGCTCCCCAGCTGTAACAAGGAGCGGACGGGGGTTCTTTATGCATTTTCTCCAGAGCCAGACTGGTGAGGATTTGGTGAGGACTGGAGAAACTGATACTGAGATTTGCAGCTCTGCAGGAGGGAATCTGTGTTTGCTTAATTTGGGAAGAGACAGTCATATAACTTACAGTATGTAAAGCTTAAGCAGTGGAAGTATCCCCCAGAGCACAGTGCAGAGTTTGAGGCAGCTAGGAAAAGTCTTTCAGGCTGCCTGAGTCTTTCCACAATGCTTCCTCCAAGTAGTCACAGAGAAATGCCTTCTCTGAACAGCTTGAGCAAGAACTCGGCTCTGGGACCAGCTGGGCTTACGACAGTCTTGTTTTGTCTTACAGCCAGTGTAATTTCTCCCAGAAGGTGAATGAAAGAGTGGCTTCTGAAACACAGCTAATCCCATAATTTCACCTAGTTCCCTGGCAAATGCTTCCAGTACTGAATGGCCTCTGCTGCTGTTTGTGTCTTGTTTCAAGGTTAAATTTCTAATTTCCAGCTTTTGCCGTTGTCTTAGAAGAAGCACCATGGTATCCCAAAGCCCTCTCCCACAATTGCCTTCCCCTATATCGGTGCCAGGAGCAGAAATGAGATCCCTTCTCAGCCACATCTTTGGTAAGCCAGCAGGCCTGGGCTCCTTTGGAAGCGCACAGGACCCAGCTGCTGGGTCTTTTTGTGTTGCTTTGCCTGAATTGCTTCTGTGTTTTCTCTTTCTCCTTGAAGGAAGAACACAGACTGGGCACAGCTTTCCAGCAGATTGTCACTGGTGCCACGAACGAGAAGGATCACCCCCTGCTGGGGTCTGTGATTGCCCTTTCTGAACACGGAGGGATCGGAGATGTCCCTTATGGCAGCTTGCACCGCAGCTGGGGCTAAAGCAGAGCTCTGGGATGTCCTCTAAGTCCTTTTCAAAGCAACTGCTTTCCGAGGCAGCATCCTGTAAGAGTAACCTGCATTTCTGGTTTCAGATGCCTTACCTTGCATTTGACTTTTTAAATCATGTTTCACTGGAGTGTGGCCAACTCCCAGTTACTTCAGATCGCTGTGTATTGATAGTCCAGTCTTGCTTGTTGTTTCCCTACCGCCAGTCTTGTTGGCATCTGCAAACTTTGCCACAACAAGGATTTTTATAGCGTCATTTAGATCGCTGATAAAAATATCGAATAAAAAACGGTAATAGGAGTTTCACTCTTCTTTTATCCCAAATATTTTTGCCCAGCATAATATTGCTGTACATTTATTGAATTGTGGCTATTGGAACATCCAGTAAATAAGGCTTTGAAGAATAACCAGTTTCCAGAAATGCTTTCCACCTTAAATGTGTATTCCCAGTCCATTATGCCGACAAGTGAGGTTAAGGCTTGGGAAAACAGAAATGTTAAATGCAAAGGTGTGTGCGTCACTGCCTGGTGCCAGATTGTTTGCACAAGTGTAACCAGATCGTGCCCCGTGGTATCTAGGCAACTTGCCGGGTTTTAGATCAGCAATTAACTCTTCTTTGGCTTTCAGAGGTCCAGTAGAAGGTTTTCCCATGTGGACTGCAACAGTTTCAGAGCTGAAGGCATTATTGTTTCTGAAGAACTGTGGTGCCTGGCTTTGTGAGAGGTCTGGGAGCTAGCTGCTGGGTTGAAACCCACCCCAGTAATGCAGCTTTGCTTCCTGCTCTCCTGGGGAGGAGGAAAGAGTGACAGCCATGCTGGACCTTCTCCTTGTGGTGGTGCCCTCCTTGTCAAACAGTGCTCATACACATTTTGAATGTTTCTTTTCCTGTAGAGAGGCCATTGTGGAGCCAGTGCCAGTTATCAGCCTGGATCTTGGTGGGGAACAGGGCTGCTCTGATTGCTGTGGAGTGAGCTGGATCTACAAGCTTATCCAGAGCCAGGCGAGGTAGGTGCCAGTGTTCCCAGCAGTACAGGACCTGTTGAAGGCTGGCTCTGAAACTAGGGGAGTTTCATGCTGTGTAAGAGTTGTTAATGGGGAAAGCACTGACATGGCATAAAGACACCCTTGCCTGAGTGCTTCAGGTTTTCAGGACCTCTGGGGTATGCAGCCCAGGAGCTTGTTTAGATCCCAGGTTATGAGGGTTTCAAACCAATGAATTTGTTTCTATCTATCTCTTTTCACCTCCTAAACCAAATTCAAAGCAGCTACCACCTGACTGTGGGAGGTGTTGGCGTGGTAGGAGTTTGTACCTTCTGCAGAGCTTCCTAAGAGAAGGGTCACTGCTGCACGAGGGGACAAAGGCGGCTCTTCTGACAGCGGCTGTGTAGCAAAGCTCTTTACACAAATGACAGTCTGGAAGTCTCAGAACTGCTCAGAGTGCCCCAGCCAAATATCCCCAGGCTGGTACAGCAGAGCACAAAGGAAATCATTGATATTCAGAACTCGATCTTTAGCTACCCAGGACCTGAAAGCACAGGCACGTTTGTACCTCGGGGGAGAGGTACGAGGAAGTGGGGCAGCCTTTGACATGGTAACAGGAGCTCTCACTTGCAGAGCTAGAGGCAGAATAGTTGTCATTAAAAGAAGGTGATGTGGCCTTCATGGAGACATTTGAGCTGCTCTGGTTCACAGACCCCTGGGTCTTGAGCCCTGAACCAGTGGGGCTGGCTTGGCACAATGCACTCTGAAGGAGGGCTGCGGCTGGGGAGCTCTGGCACTGCCAGTGGGAGAAGGTCGTGCAAAATGAATGAAGGGTCCTCCCTTTGACAGGAATCAAGGAATACTTCTGACTGTACACCAGTACCATCCAACTGCTTGATTTACAACCGATTGCTCGTGGCATGCAGGCAGGAGAAATTGTGAAGGGAAAGCTCCCTCTCCATTCAGCTCAGTGCAACCTGGGAAAGCTTTGTGCAGCCTACTCCCCCACCTGGGTCTGCTTTTCATTATTATTTTTTATAGCCAGAAATAAGAACTTTATTGACTTTATTCATCTCCTGTCAGATGCCCAATCAACATCTGGCAACACAGCAATTCCCAGAAAGTGCTGACCTAGTGGAGCAGGACCTAAGGGAAGGCCCTTAATCCCCCCTCCCATCCCTGGCTGCCCTTTTAATTATCTTCCCAAGCCAAGGTAGGATGCGTACCTCCACCTCACTCCTGCTGTCTGCTTGTGTTTCAGAGCACCAGGGTCATGGGAGCTCTGGATGTGATGCTCTCATTGGGCTTGGGGTCCCTGGCAGGCTTACGGGAGGTACCAGCACCGGGGGAAATCTGCCTTCCTCTGGTGGTCCTGAGAACAGACTTCTTGTGGGTTTGTTTCTTCCTTTAAGAAAAAAAAAAAAAAAAAAAAGGAAAATAAATCTCAGTTCTGATTTCTAGCCAGGTGTTCCTAGTTGTGCTGGCTCCCTTGTCCAGGGAACATTTAAGCTTTTGCTGTTCTAACAGCCCACAGGCAGCCTACTGTGAGTGTCCCTGGAGAGCTGTAGTATACCACTCCCACAGTTTATATCCACCCCTGAGCTTCCCCCAGCTTGCTTTTCCATGCAGGTTAGCTGTCAGTCCTGTAGAAGCACTAATGAATGGGGAACAAAACAGATCAGAGGCCATGCAGGCAGCCCAAACTGTAGCAAAGGAGGGTGACTGGGGAAGCAGCCTTGGGCACCCCCTTGAAGAGGTGCTGCGAATCTCAGCAGTGTGATCTGATCATAGCCGTGGTTGCAAGGCTCCTGAGAAAGCATCTAGGGCACGGAGGACAGGGACAGGAGGAGCTGCGTGGGAGGTGGGCTATCCTGACAACTGCTGCTGGGTCCCATAGAGCTGACAGGGAGCGACTGCATCCTCTGTCAGGGAGGAGAGGAGACAAAGGGATCAGAAAGTTGCAGTGCTCCAGGAGCGGTGCCTGGCCAGTGTAACGGGGGTGCACAGGGCAGGGCAGAGAGGAGCTCAGCTCTCCCTCCTCCCATGTGCTTTTGTTTGGCTTTGCAGAGGACCCAGAACCTCTGCATAAAAATGCAGGGATCCTTCCTGAAGGGTTTCTGTTAGAATTTCCTGCAGGTTAGAGGATTTTAAGATCTAGCAGCAGATTGACTAGAGAGGAACACATTTTTATTTACCGCGGCGTGTTGGGCTCGTAATAAAATTCAGGTGTAACAAGCCAGAGGCAAGTTGTGTTCTATTCGGAGCTGAGCCCGTGCGCAGCTGCTCCAGCAGGTCCAGCAGGTTCCCTGCCCGATCCCTGGGCTCCCACAGCAGATCTCTTGAGCCCCCTTTTCCCACACGGTCCCGCCCTGACTTCTCCCTCAGGTGTGGGTGGCTTGCTTTTCTTTGCTGCATTGTGGTACCGGCCTTTCCACGTCTTGGCTTTTCTTCACTCCCTATCTCCTAGATTCAAGCTCCATCCAGTTGCTCGAGACAGTTCCTCCCTCTTCTCTGCTTGGGTCTTCTCCCCATGTTTTGGTCTTTTTCCTTCTTCCACCTCCATGGGAAGTTCCCTCCCGTTGCTGTGGGTTCCCAATTTCTCCTAACCGTAAGTGGAGCTTTTTGGGAGAAAGTAGCCAGGACGGACAGGGGAATAGTTTTTCCCTCCTAATGCCAGAGCCCAGCTGGGCCAGCTCCTTGGCTACTCTCCTTGGAGTAGGAAACCTTGCTGAGAAACCAGGACACAAACCCCTGTGGCCTTCATCCACATCAAGTGCCGCAGCCTGCTCCCTTCCTGGCCAGTTTTGGAGCATGCCGTCCTATCAAGCCCCCTGTCAGGTCCCTGCAGCTGGGTAGCTTTGGTTGTCCTCGGCTCCAAGAGACGTGGATCCTTTAGAGAAGGGGTCCCAGGCATGATGCGTGATCAGGTGCCCACTCATGTGAGCAAATGCCTCCAGTGGGAGCCGAGGCATCGTAATCCAGCCTACAGTGCTCCTTTAAAGACATTTCAGCAGCTCAATTAACTTTCCACTTGGGTGTTTTCTTTTTCCCCCCTTTGCTTTCATGGTCATTTAAAACAAATAAAGTGAGCAGAACATGGCAGCGTGATAACCACCATTTAATTCCCTTCCCACGGGTCTCCAGATTATTTGGTGATTCAGCGGCAGCAGGGGGAACATTTACGGAAAGGGAGGAGGGAGCTTCCCACAGGGACAACAGCTCACAAAACAGGGCCCCTGAGCATCTCGGAGGAAAAACGTGCCTCTGGTTTCCTTTTAAATGCCATGGATATGGTGAATGCAGCGCAAGAGCCCGGGCCTTGGAACAGAAGCAGCCACCCGCTCCCCCACTTTTGTGGCGTTCCCGTTCTCATTCCATGTCTCACTGCCCTCGTTGTTCTCGCATTGTGAAGTGTGGGTGACGACCAATGTTCAGGATACATTTCACGCTTCTGTGCAAACACAATATGAGATGAAGAATTCATACCCTTAGACAAGGAGACGAGAGTGTATTTTCTCATAATAAGGAAAAGCAGCCAGATTGGAGCCTGCCAATTTCTCTTCAGTGCTCCCGACTTCCCTAGGAAGTTCAAACAAGCCTATGCTTTTAAGCTGGCAGAGGGAAGTAAATTATATTTAAAAAAAAAAAAAAAAGACCAACAAAAACAAGCAACACAAATCCTTTTGGATCTTTTTTACATTATTCTCCAAGCCTCTGCCTTGGTAGGTGACTTTTCCAGCTCCCCCATTTGATCTGCTGGGACCGCAGCGGTGGGGAAGGAGAATGCCGTGTGCTTTATGTGCGTGCGAGCAATTAATAGTGGTGCGGCGTTTCACTGGAGCCGCATGTAAAGCGCACCCCAGGAGGGGAAAAAATAACAACTAAACAGACTCTTAAGCAGGCCAGAGCATTTGCTGTCCTGTAGGAAAACACAGTGTGGGGGTTTGCTTATTCATCAGCAGCTGTAAATAACGGGTGCTCACCTTGAGTTCTCCTTCAGCTATTTCTTTATCTCCCCAGCCTCTGTGCTAGCAAAGAAAGGAAATATTTACTGTAGTTTGGTTGACAAACTGTGTTTTTATAGCTGTTCAAATTTTAGCTTTTGTTTTCTCCCTAAAAAGCAGTGTTTTCGCAGCTTTGGCTTCATCTCCCCCAGCCTCAAGAGCTTCTGTCTGGAGCACCTTCTGCCAGTCTGACACTGAAAATTAGTCCTGAACCATTTGCCTGAACCTGTCAACCCCACATCATAGCCACACATTGCGTATGCAGGTGGTTTGGCCTGGGAAGGACGCATAATGCACGTTAGTCATTTAATACATTTAAAATCTAATCTCTCAGCGCAGCACAGTCAGCAGCTTTTCTGCTTTTTACCCCTTATGCAGTATGCTGAGACGTGTTTCCATCCCTGTGTTGTCCTGTGCCCGTGCCAGGGAAGACATCAGCTCGCCCAGCACCGGGCTGGAAGGCTCCAAATTCCCTGCAGCAAAGGCCACGGTGGCCTCAGCTCCCCTGTGCTCCCCTCTGCCTGCCCTGTGTCTGTCCTGTGAGCCCCTGGAGCCCCTGGTTTCTTCATGGGCACAAGGAGGTCAGGCACCAGAGCGTCTGCTGACAGCTCCAGCGGTACTGGGGGTCTCTGGGCACATGCCTGGCTTCGAAGGTTCACAACATCCCTTCCTTTCATCTGCACGTCAGGGCTTTGGGTTGATCTCGCTCAAGCTGAATCCGAGCCTGGAGACCCCGAGGTTACCAAGCATTTCCCTCCTGCCATCTGCTCTTGAGAGCCCTCCCATCTTCTGTCATTTCCCAGGGAGGTCGAGGCAGGCTGGGCAGCGGGATTTGGAGACCGCCGTGCACCTTGGCAGTCCCAACAAGCCATGAGCAGCCAAGACCTGCTGCAGAGTGTTGACCAGGAGAGCTGCAGACGCTGGATTCCCAAAACCTGTGCTTTACCTAAAGTCCTCAGACCATTCCTGAATTAAAATGATCCAGGAAATGCATTTTCAGACTGTCAGTGAAATGCATTCATCACCCCCCGAATATGCACCAGATTGTTAGTGCTTGAGGCCAAATACCATGTCTTTTTTAATGCCTACAAATGTAGTGCATGTTGCTGGCTCTGTATTTATAATAATTATAAAAGTAACGGGAGTAGCAGCATTCCTATAGGCTAGGAACGGCCAGGCACAGACAAAAAAAAAAAGAGTGATTCATTGTTGCAATTAATGCTTATGCTTGCACCTGTGATTAATTAGCCTGGCGATAGTGCTATGCAAAAGATCAGGATGAGAATTAATAAGGAGACAAGTGCCGACTTTTAAGATGGTTAAGACTACCGTTTACTGCTCCTTCCCTGGGCTGCCCATTCCTGTTTAATTACAGGCACTGGCACAGCCTTGCTGTGCACCAATAGACCCTCAGGCGGGGTGTGCAGAATATTTATATATCAGTGTCCTGTAGCAAACTTCAAAATTAAATTCACATGCAGGTCTCTAAATATAATTCCGAAATGTCAGAGATGCTCAGAAGAATGCTGGCACCGATGAGATTGCTGTCAGGAGCAGGCAGCAGCGTGCCAGATTTATACTGGTCTCAATACGCAGGTGGCTTTTCAGCTTTTGTGTCTGGTGGAGCCTAGAATACTCTGATGGACATACTAAATCTGGCGGAAGGCAGAGAGACAAAGAGGAAGGTGTGCTGGACATTCCTACTCCTGCAGGTGCCTGTTGCTCACCTCCGCATCCAGCGCGTGCTTTGATTAATGCTGTTTTAATTGCAGGGCTCGCTGGTGCTCGGTGGCACTGCACAGGAATTGGGAGGATAACGCTGCAAAGCTGGCCCAAAGCGTGCGCCCTGTTAGCGCAACGCTGTGCCCAGGGAGGGTGTGGAGAGGAGCGTTGACAACTGGAGCCCAATCAGATGCCAGCGGGGAGCAGAAGGACGGAGGGTGTTCTGGAGATCTGCCCAGGGAAAAGCTCTCTGCAGAAGGCGCCGTAGCACCTTGCCCGGAGCGTGAAGTCAGCTGCAGTTTATCTTAAATGACCTTTTGCTGACTTCCATCTTGCAAGGTATTTCTCCCTTTTCCTCCCATCCTCCTTTCCCTTCCTGCATAGCCCTCTGAGAGAAAACAGCTTTTCTCCTTTTTAATAGGTGGCTTTGATGGGTGAGATGGAGCAGGGGCAAATCCTGTGAGCCTGCGAGTTCCCATGAAGCACAAGCTACTCTGAAGAACCTGCTCTTTAAGGTGAGCTACGCTGGCAAAGTTTCTTCTGCAGGTTTTATCCATCACTCCTACTGGCTCATTATCTTTCCCGTTGGCGTATTTGCGCCTCCCACCACCCCAATTCATTTTTCCCAGTTGCAGCAGCTATTGACTGGTTTATATAGATGGGGTTTAACCGGTCCTCCCTCTGGCTGCTCCTGAATCGCTGACGAGGCCGCTTTTGTCTGTTCACACATCAATCTGAAAGCACATGCAAAGTTATATCTTGGCTGACTTAATTGTTAGGAGCTGCAACCCCAATGTCTTTGTAAATAAAATGGTTTAATCTCATGGGGCATGCCTGGTGGAGAGAGCCGAATAAATACATCAATATGTAAATAGATCCTCAAGAGGAGGATGAACTGGGACTTTGCAAAACTGATAAAGCATCTTAGGAGACGTGTTGTCACTGCACTTCTTGCATATTCTGATTAGGCAGACAGGAATGCTGGATCTCAGCCCTGGGTTGCGGGAGAGGAAGGGAGGGAGGGAGGAAGTGTGGGCACGAGCACACCGTGACTGAAATTCTTGTATGGATTGAGTTGACTTGAATATATTCCGGGGCTGGTCTAATTGCTAGTTTAGTCTCAGGCTTTGATTTTCCTGTTCCTTTCACATCGCTGCTGCCGAGTCTTCCCTGCATCTCAAGCAGCCGTGTTGGGGGCAGCATCCAGACCAAATCCAGCCCCTGTGAGAGCAGAACAGCAAACACCTGTCCTTTCTCAATCCTTCCTCAAAACATTTGCAGCAAAGTGTGGCATGAAGGTCGGACTTCTGCTGCATGGGCATGTGCCTGTGTAACGGCAGTCAGGGCTTATTCTGAAAAAACAAAACCTGAAGCTATTGGGACACACTGTTCATGATCGGCCCTGCTGGCCTGTCCCTCAGCAGGGATCTTCTTAGTGAGAATTCAGCGAAACACAAACGGGAGAAGGTGCCGTGGCCAACTCATTCACGTTGACACGCGGCCTGCAGGATCCTGCCTGCTGCAGGACTCTCTGTGAGGCCAGCCTGACGTTTCTGCTGCTTTGCATCACCCTTGCACTCCCACCGCACGGGTGGGAATAGAGGCACGAGGCAGGGAGCCCCACCAGGTGCTCGGTTCACGAGCAGCAGCCGTGGGTCAGGCAGAAACAAGTCGCACACCTCGGGCACTCGGGCGCTTCTGGACCGATTTCCAGGGAGAGGAGGGGAGGAGAAACTCCTGCCACATTGGCTGGGGCTGCCTCCCCTTCTGCGGGCTGAGCTCCAGCCCTTGTTTTGCAGCGCACCACGTGGAATTTTATCACCTTCAACAATGAAATCTGTCACCTTCAAGCTGCTTTATTGTAATCTGGGGACTTGCGCCCTGCCCGCTGGAAGCCCGTGCTGGGCTCCCACCGCAGTGCTCCGCGTCGCTCCCCAAGCCATCGCCAACATCGATCGATCGGCTCCTCGCTGCAACCAACGGCGTTAACTTTAGGGACCACATTTGTACTTGTTTTCTCACCGGGATCGGATCATTAATTGATCTTCTTCTTTGCCTCCCTTCTCTCTTGTGTGTATCTCAATCCTCTTCTTGCGGCTGCTTCACCTCCCTCCCTGCCCCCTTCCCATTTGGAGAACAGAAGCCAATCAGACGTGCGGTGTAGGCAGCATTCAGGAGGTTTCCTGCTCTGATATTTTAAAGAATGTGATGTACAAACGCATCCTTTAAATGATACCTCCATGTTGCATCGGTTATAAAAATATACCCGTCGGAGTCAGATTAACCATCATATTTTATCTTTCAGAAAGCAATTTAACAATGATCTTAGGGCATGGTACTTAAGCAGCAGATACAGCTTGTGGATCACAGCTCCTGAGCTGTGTTGTGGGTGGCTATTTTCTGGACAGTTTGGGAGCCGTGGTCAGGCGGGGGGGGGGGGATAAATTGACCCTATCCGTCTGCTTAACAGACATATTAACATGTATGTTAGGATCAGAATATTCTTATTTGCTGTTTTTCTGTAGCTTTTATTGTAGAAGCATTTCTGTTTTAGGGAGTGAGTTGTTTTCCTTTGAAATGCAGTTATGTACATTTGCATACACATTTATATGGGCTAATTAAAAACTTACTGTCAGAGTTGCTTTTCTGCTAACGATCACTGTACAGCAAAATGGTTGTTGCTTTTTGGCAATGTCTGCTTTGATGCAGAAATCTGAACTTTTTAAGAAATCACTTGGTCAAATCTTTGCGATTTATGTTTTCAATGAATAATCAATTTTGCAACAAAAGATTTAAACAAAAAAGGGTGTTCACTGAAGTTTTTCTGCAGGAAAAAATCGATAGCATGTATTATTAAATCTAAAGAGGCTCATGTCCTGAGTTTTATCGTGCCACATCTTATAATAACCCTTCAGAAGCTTGAAATGGGATTTTTTTTTTCATTGAACAAAACGTTGCATTCCCCCTGCCACATTTATTGCAGGCAGCATATTGAAAGGTGCCTGCACCCAGCAGTTCGGGCCTGGAGGGCTGCTCTCATCAGTCTCCGTCAGTGACATGAGTTATTTCATAAGCCATGGAAGTAATTATTTCAAAAGTGGATGTGCAGGGGATGACAGCAACAGCAGAGGTGTGAGCACCAGCCAAGGGGGCAGCATGCTTTCTCAGTGGCCTACAAGGATTTCCAGTGCCACCAGCAAGGAGACGAGGAGAAAAATCCCATCGCTCTGCTTCCTTTGAGTTGCTGGAGTTGCCAGAAGTGGGACTCACAGGCCAGTGCCCCAAAGCATTGCTTTGGCCGCCAGGCAGGGTGGGGATAAAGCAGTCGTGCTTCAGTCGTGTTTTCATTCCCCGTGGCCAAGTTCCAGTATCCAAAATGGGATTATTAGAACTGAAATGCAGTTGGGTCTTGCCTCTGCTGACCTTCAGCAGCTGCTGAGCTGTTGAGCTCTGGGGTACCGAAGTGTTGGTCTGATACTCCTGTCCTGAGCCCATCCAAAGCAGAGACTGCCAACTGACGTACCCAGACGTGGAGATGTTGTGACGAGCCAAAAGGAACCTTTCCCCCAGCACATACAAATAAGTTTTGCAACGCAAAAACAAGCAGCGATGCAGACAATGTACTCTTTTTTTTCCTCTTTGCTTTAGGAGAACTGGAAGAGGCAAGGAAGGAGTGGCTCTTTATCCCACCAAGGGTGTTCTCCATGATTCCTGCTGGGACCACTCGCTGTATGTTCTTTAGGTAGCAGCTCTTTTGATTTTCTGGCCGCCTTGCAAGTCACACTGAGGTGCCTGGAGAAGGATTTGGTGATTGCTTATGAAATCCATTCTCCCTTGAGGATCTGCTCTTTCCACTTTGATAAACTTTTAATTCTTGCTTTCTAATAATACTGAGGGACTGTTTTGTGGGCCTGCCTTTATGAAGGACTTGTGATTGATGTTCATCTGTGCTTGCAGTAGACCAGTAACCTCATTTTATTTTTGACAGAACATCAGGACAAGCACTCTGTATCCTTCTCCCTTCTTGGTTACTTCTAAATGAAAGAGAAAGTAAAGCGGCTATTATCTGTCCAGGTTTGTCAGTTTGGCTCACTTGTACTCTCTCACCATATCACTAAACTTCTGACACTGTTTCTGTCCAGCATGGCACACAGGCACGTGTTTAAAGGACACGATCAGCTTATTTTTGATATTGCTCTGTTATCTTGTTTTTATTCTCGGTTCTGTACACTCGTGCCTGGGATGTTTGGAAGTAACTGCTGTAACTTCGTGTGGGAGTAGGTTGCTTAGATATTACCTCACAGTCAATGTAAATTTAGAGCAGATAAGGCTTGGACCCCAAATGCCTTTTTTAACCCATTGCTGTCTTTTTCCAATTCCATTCCTGCTGCCCTCTCTGATCTGTTTCTAGCAGTTTTGAGATAAACATGACTCCTGTTTTATGCTTCAACTGACCTCACCTGTAACACCACGGCAGTTTGTAGACGGCCAACAGAGAGATCTTGCACTTACGCAGATGCATATATGTCCCTCAACACGTCTCCACCACTGGTGAAGGATTTGTTGGTATAAGAAATCCTGGAGGAAAATGCCCACAATGATGAATTCACAGAAAATACAGAAAATACTATACCCAGATAGCCAGGTGATATCATTCACCAAACTGTGACACTGTTCTCAGAGAGGAAATGTAATTTCCCTTAAAAAATCCATTTTCTTTCCTTAGGAAAAAGGACATTCAGAGCACCTTTACTGAAGGAGAGAAAGTAGAAGAGCCTTTGTGCATGCCCTGCTTCTTGTACTCTTAAGCTGATTCTAAACACAGGTTTGGTTATTTCTTATATCTATATCTATATTTTCTCTCTGCTTTCTTGCTTTGAAATGTCTGTTTGAGTTCTCAATGAAGAACAGCTGAGAGATCAGGAAAATGGCTTAAGAATTCAGCAGGCTGTAAGCTATTTGGATTTAAAACAATGCCTGGGAGAGAGCTTTTTACACTGCCTTGCTAAGCAATCCTCCTTCTGTCACCGACTGAGGTTGCCATCCTTTGTTCGTCATGTCGCCTTCCCTCTAACTCTCCAGTGAGCTGTGGAGCCTTCAAGGGAAGGAAAAGAAGGATGAACGAGGCTTCTTTCTTGTTTCTTTTTCAAATCCCCCAAGGTCCTTCTTAAAAAAAGAAACAGAACAACACAAACCTCGTGGGCCATATGCCGTTGTTTTAGTTGTGCTTCTTGGCTTTGTTTCTTCATAATTTCCTCCTCCTCTCCCCTTCACAGGGCACTGTTAGGCACTCAGGGAGAGCTGTGCCAAGGCAGATGAGCATCCCCAGTCTCGGCCACAACACTTGTAGCATCAGAACCCGCTCGCTTGACTACATCCAGAATCATCTCCAGCACACGCAGAGGCTTCTTCCTTCTCCCTCCCAGGCTCTGCAAAGGCAAAGCAGTTGCTGACGTGCTGGGCTGTGATACAGCAAGCTGGGTGCCCTCGCGGCACGGGCGGGCAGGCGGTGGCAGGAGGGCCCCATCACGCTCGGGTTCCTGCTTGTTCCCCCTGCAGATGCAGAGACAGGCGGGAGGGAGCACGGGGTGCCCCATGGCGCAGGCAGTGGCTTGTCTTTTTGCCGTTGGTTTGCAGCAAACCGAGGAGGGAGCTATGTCAAACACACAGCACTCCCAGACAGCTCAGCACCACGCACACCGGGAGCAGGTGAGGCAGCCAAGGGGCTTGGACAACTTTTTGTCACGAAGCCCTGATCCAGGGGCACTGGGAGCAGGACCCTTAGCTGCAGCTCACCCTTTGCCTCCTGCTCCTGCGTGGCTTTGCCTGCAAGGAGAGTGCCCTCAGGACATGCAGGCACCACTTCAGGAGTGTTTCTAAAGCCGTTTTTGTTCAGAAATTCCTGTTGTTGTTGTTTTTGCTGACCTAAGCGGGCTGTATCTTTTCCAAACATTTCTGACGTTTCTCACAGAGTAATCTATTAATGTCGCAGACAAGGATTCTGCTGACTTCAGTTTGGCTTCTGTTTCCCATTGGGCAGGCTCGTCTCTTTATGGGGGAATGCCTGAAGCCAAAAAGAGAGGAAAAAAAAACAGCCCCTGAGCTAACTGAAAACAGGCCCAAAGGGAAGCGCTTTCCAGCCACATTGCCTCTCGCTGGCTGGCTTCTGTTCTGTGCTTGGGGACGTGCCAGACTTCAGTGCCTCCATGCTTTTGATTCCTGTTTATCCCCAGCAACATGATTGTCTATAATTATATATAATCTCTCCCTTGTTTACTCTTCTTCCTCCAGGTCTGAACACAGCTCGATGGCAGTTCTCTGCTCGGCCTGCCAAGGCTCCGGCTCCAAACTGCTTCTCGGCATCCTCCACCTTCTTTTTGAAAAGTAACAAAGACATCTGATTTCCTCCCACCCCTTCTCCGTGCGCCCCTCTGCTCCCTCCCTCCCCCTCCCTGGCACTGGGGTTATTTATACAGAATGTGGAAACAATTTGCAGGAAAGCGAACAATGTAACCCGGAGTGAGGGAAGGGAGACAAGTTTATTGTGTACACTGAGGGGCCT
Organism: Anser brachyrhynchus; assembly: GCF_964034855.1. Classification (NCBI taxonomy): domain Eukaryota; kingdom Metazoa; phylum Chordata; class Aves; order Anseriformes; family Anatidae; genus Anser; species Anser brachyrhynchus. Next base: position 10,349,150 of record NC_137706.1, on the reverse strand, counting down.
AGAAGCGAGGCACTGTGCTTTTGGGGTGAGAGGGAGCGGACTGTTTTCCTTTCTTTCTGCTCCCCTCTTTCAGCGTCTCACTGCGTCACTTTGTCTTGCCAGAGCCAGGTCCAAACCAGAGCAACCAGATCTGACTGCGTGATTTGGAGGAAGTTCAGGTTGGATCCCCTCCCTGCACCAGAGCTTGTGCTTAATCCTCTCGGAGGTTTTGCTCTCGGATCATTTCTGCTCCCGGGTTAGCATTAATGAAGAGCATGTGTGCTGAGAGGTCCTGATCCAGGCCCTGAGCGCTACAGCACTGCTGCAGGCACTGTTTTATGCTGGGGTGTTGCACCTAGCTGTTCAGAGGAGTGGTTAGGCTGAATGAGAAGATTCCCCAAGAGTGAACAAGGCAGAAGCTTTGTGCAGTGTGATTTCGCTCCTCCTCCCCTCGCCCACTAAGGGTGAAGTTTCCAGAGCAGCCCAGCACCTTGTTAGCACAGATGTGAAAGCATCTTTGTAAATCTAGCAGTTTGCTTTGGTGCCCACCACAGAGCTGAGCTCTGCTGGAACTTGGGAACAAAGCACATGCGCTTCTCAGAGGTGCGGGTGCCCTTTGTCCATGGGTGTAAGCTGAGCCAGCATTTCATCCAGTAGCCTTGAGCAGCTCTGAGGTTTTCAGATCTCCCTCTGCACGGGGCCCAGTTACCATAAAGTGCTTAGAAAGAGGTAATCCAAGCCCACTCATCTGTTGAAAAGGGCACGCTAGTGTTGCAGAGGGAAGGAGATGTTCTCCACAGGTTGCACATCTGAGCAGAGCAGCTGCCTTGGCAAGCTCCTCCCTTCCCGGGAGCTCACAGCTTCTTTTCTCAATAGCCTCAAGACTTGGGACGTGATCTGTGCAAGTCGTGCTGAGCTGAGCTGGTGGGGCAGAGTCAGGAAGCTGCCAACTGGGGCATCGTGTTCCTCCCTAAACCAGGCAAATTTCTGACCCTGAACTGGTGGAGTTTGGTGACCCGACAGCATAGGAGGGAGCCATGCACAGAGGGACAATAGAAGGAACCTGCAGTGGGTTCTTCCTCCATGAGATCTCACCCTCTCCACCTCCAGTATTTCCTTCTCCTTCTCAGTCTTTGTCCATACACAGTGTGAACTTCCAGTATGTGTGTGTCCTGTAAAATTCACATCTGCTCTGCCACACAGAGTGGCAAATGTCTCTGTGGGCAAGCTGACCCTTCTAAAACTAGGGACACAGCATGGATACCATCCCAAATGCTGTAGTTGATCCCTTCCTTTAGCCAGTCCTTGGCCCAAATTAGCAAATTTTGGTGAAAAACAGCACAAGGCAAGAGTGAGGTTATTCTGGTCACCTTTGTTTTCTGATGTGACCTCATCAGGGGCAGTTCAGCTCCTCTCTTTGGGGTCTGCTAGTTTTCTTTAGCTCCCAGAAGGGCCAGAAGCAGCAACGGTTTCTGTTTTCTCTTCCAAGCCAGGCACCAACATTGTGAAGCCCACATCTGGGAGCAAAGAGTGACTGCCACCTTCTGCTGCTCCCCATCGGCCAAAGCAGTGCCCAGACATCACAGTGCAGCCCCTCTCCACCATGCGAGCCAGGTGCAGAGGCTGTGGCACAAAGAAACACGGGGTTTGGAGGCATTCACTCTATCTGCACCCGCCTCTGTTAACACAGCGTGCTCCCCGACCCGTCTGCCTCCCATCCATGCAGCTGCCTCTCACAGAGCATGTGGATGTCTGCAGCAGCCTGCCCAGGCTTGTCGCACGGTGTGCTTAGCTGACTAGCAGCGTGCTGGGCTATGGAGAGCATTTCAGTGCCTTAAGACTCTGAAGAGCCCCCTCTGGTCCCTCCTGCAGCTGTGCTTAGCTCGGGCTCTTAGGAAAGCAGCTCTGTTTTTTAGGGTTGTCTCTGGGCGCTCCACTGAAGGCGGTATGGGCAGACAGGTTTCCAGTCTCTTTGACTCCCAGGGTCCCCCTTTTATCCCTGGAAATGTGGCCTTGAGTTAAACTGCATGGAGAACTGTGAACTAAGCAGCTCACAGCAGCTGTACAGGTTTGGGCAAAGCAGAGTCTTGTACCTCTACCTTGAGAGACTTGAAAATGCAGAGAGCAGCAGTGTAAGTTCAGGAGAACAGTCACTGGAGCACATGTGTTTTTCCCTTTCTGGTTTGATTCTAAATGTTTAAATTCTCGTAATTTGGGTCTCTCCTTGGAACGATTGTGGTGCTGAAGCCATCCTTAGCTTTTTGGAATTTCCTTTGTCATCTTGTTCTTGTTTATATTATTTTTAGGACTATTTAGAGGAAAACATATTTGTATTCTTCATTTCATGCTGCTTGCTCACCACCTGAAATCCTCATCTGCTCTTTGCAGTTCCCAACACAACTGTGAGCAATATCCCGAACAGAGCATTCCAACTTCAGGTGGAGAAAAGCAACAGAAGCAGATGGGCTTGTAAACAGCAGAGAGCCGGCTGTCCCACAGAGGTCCTTGCAGAGCAGAGAGGAGCAGAAGGGTTAGTAAACACTGAGCAACTTTCATTTTCTGGGCAATGTCAATAGCTGAAATGTGATAATCTGGGGAGGGGAGGACAGCATAGGAACAGCAACTATCATATTTTGGCACAGTCAGCTATTCCCAGCAGAAGCTGTTCATGTCAGAACTTGTAGCAAACTGGAGAATATGGGAAAGGTGGGGGGGGGGGTATGTTTTCCAGCATCAAGGAATTTGTGGGTGAAGGAAACAAGATTTCTATCAGCCCTTTTACACTAGCATTTTTATCTTGGTTTCTAAAGAAATATCCTACTGTTACTCTGTCATTCTTCCCTTCCCTTGAATTACTTTTGAAAGTGTCAGTCAATCAGAGTGATACGAAATTCCCACGAGTTACCTGAAGGTTTGCAGCTGAGTGGAGGGAAAAAAAAACAAATTGCCATCCCCACTAGTGGAAGAAGCCCCACATCCGCTGGGAGAAGCAGCAGCAGCCAGCTGGCCAGGCAGCACACGTGTTGCTCCGACCCAGCATGTGCTGCCAGTTGTCCAGCCAAGCACATGGAAGTGAGCTGGAAGCGAGCTGGAACGCTGTGGGGAAGGGCAGGGGGGAAGATGATCTGTGGGATCTGGTTCCCTAATAACCGGGCTTGGGTATTTCTGCTTCTCAGGGATCCGCGTGTAGCTGCACATATTCCATTAGCGGAGTGCCGGTGAAGAGAAGCAGGGTGCATCAGCCCCGTGCGGAGGTGTGGGGAGCAGCTCTGTCGGTCCTGCTGCCTCTGCTCTCGCAGGTGCGCCACAGGGACGGTCACAGGGGAGCTGGGAAGAAAAGCCCGGCGCTGACACAGCCTGTCAGGGCCTCCAGCCCAGGTGATGACAAACCTCCGAGTGCTTCTAGCTGCCCCTGAGAAGCAGCACATGAACTGTTTCCTGAAGGAATACAGATCCCTGGCTGCATAAAGGCTGGTTTTCCTTGTCCTTCGCTCACCCTGTGTGTAATAGAGCGTAGGAGTGATGCAATCAGGCATACTTCTTCCCTGTTAGAGGGCTGGGGACTCCTTCTGTCTTTACTTTTCTTTCATGCTTGGGCAGGACCCTCTTTCCTGTCATTTCTGGCTGCTCTTTGCTTACCGATGAACCCTGGGGGGTTCGGTTGCTTAGTTTAGAGCCAGGAAATGAATGAAGAAGGGCAGGAGAAGAAAGAAAACAGAATAAGGAGGCTTACTTCCATAGTTTATTGGGCCCAGAGAGATTTCTGTAAACCACATGGTATCAGGTGTAAAAGAAATGAAAGATGATAACCAACGCGGAAGAATGGAGCAGCCCAAACCTCCCACAGCCCGGTGAGTCTGCAGAAATGTTGGCAAGGCTTAAACAGCAATTTACTGTAGCTGCAGGCAAAGAGCATCCCCTCCACCTTGTTCGTGTCAAGAAGAGGTCCTGATTCATGGGATCTGTTTTTATTTCCTCTGACAGGGAGACTACTGTGGATCCTGAGGAGTCTAGCAGTCACCAAGATAAGAGACTTGTGAAAGATGGTTCCAGGTGAGGATTTTAGAGAGATCTGTGTTTGATTTAAGGTTGAAGAGTTGATATTTCTATTGTTGGTGGGGATTGGGAGGGGAGATTACCAAGTCCCCAAGTCTTAATGTAAAATGCTTAGAATCTGGAACAGATTGCCAAAAAGACACTTAGGGATGACTAAATGCACAAAGCAACTTGAATACCCCTACCACCAGATATCATCCAGTCCAGGATAAAACCTCTGAAATGGGCAGCACTTATATAAAGTACATATGTCTGGGGACTCAAAATACAAGAAAACGGTATCTGAGGAGGAGGAGATAACACTTTCTTCTCTGTTTCCTAGGAAGGAAAGAGAAAATGCCAAGTTACTTTTTTTTTTTTTTTTTTTTTTTAACTGACAATGGACAGGAATGGACTGCTCAGGATTTTTTTTCTGAGCTGGACAAGAACCACTGCAGGTTAAGATGATCCCCGTAACCCGACACAGTGGGCTCACTTCATCCTGCCACAAGTGGTTCTGGCATTTCTAGCGAGATTTGCAATTCTAAGAAGTAACCTCAGAGGTTAATTGAAGTCTGAAAATAAGTTTGTTTGGTAGATAGGCTAGAGGAGTTTAATTACATGTTTAGATCTGTGTTACTTTAACCATAAATTTTACCTGGGAAAGGAAACTGTGGTATTGGGAACAACAGCTTCAAGCAGTTTGTATTTGGAGATGGAAAATCATGGGGACTGGCAGATGGAAATGAGCTCTGAATTAAAGGAATCTCTTTGTTTTGGGCCCAAAATAACTGGACTATGTGTAAGGCCTGCTTTTCTGAGGATGGGTGCTCAGCAGTTTGGTGACAGGCTGTCAGAAGGAAACTATCTGAAATGCAGGCAATACACGTCTGGATTCTTTTTTGCCTTCTTTCTCTTTTATGCCTGGTATGTCATATTCTCCATGCAGTTTTCCAGATCAGAGTTACTCTTCCACTTGTTTCCCTTTGCCTCCTGCTGAGTCAGTTCCTTTATTTTCTACCATTATTTGTACTGTAGTCACTCCCAGAATCTGGGCAATCTTCCTCAGAAGTCTCCTTGTCTCCCAAGCTCACCGCCAACTCTCCCACTAAAGCTTTTCTTTCTTTGTTCTGCAGAAGAAGAAAAGGCCAGGAAAGTGTGCCGTGACATCCATTCAGGTGCCATTGCCCTGTAATTCTTTACAAACTCGATACAAACGTATAGTCACTGAGAAGTGCTACAGTGAGATGTGTAAAGGCTGAATTGGTTTTAGCACATGAAAGGGAAGCAAGTGCTGTGGCCTGGTATCAGGCACTGAGTTCTGGTTTTGGTTTGGACACTGACTCACTCCCTGAGCTTGGGGAAATCGTTTCCCTTCTCTGTGCACCTGTTTCCACTCCCCACCTCTAATTGTCTGTCTGGTTAGGCTGTGAGCTCTTCAGGACACAGCCCATCTCTCGCTATGTGCATGCACAACGCCTTGGCACAATGGAGCCTTGTCTTGGTTGGGGCCTTAGGTGTTAAAGTAATACAAACAAGAATAAAAGGTATGCCCAGACAGCACGGCAAGCTTCCCAGACATGCTGCCCTGCAAGCATGTCTGAAACCCGATGTGCTGGGAGCTGTCTCTGTTCCCAGCCCTCGGCTTCTCTCAGCCAGCCAACAAGGCATTAACCAGTTCCAGTTGCAATGGGGAGGTGAACAGGCATGGTCCCAGTTCTCCTGGGAGCCAGGGTGAAATCACTAAGCCCATTTTGCAAACTCAAGCAGCGCCCGATAGGAACCCGCATCCCGTGCAGCCACGGACCTGCCTGGAGCTTCGCCACCTCCCTGCAGGTGAAAAGCTCCGCAAGCCAGCCTGAGCTCATCTCGCCCCATTCGCAGCCCGAGTCAACTCCAATTTGCCAGCGGAGAAGTGAGCAGGAACATTTTCTCCTTTCCTTCCTCGTCTGAGGAGCTGCGTGCGTGCTCAGGCTTTTCTTCTTGCCTTTCTGCTTCTGCATAGCCCCTTCCTCCAGTGGCTTGTTCATTCCCAGTGCTCCACCCCATCTTTTGCTTTCCTCCCTGGTTTGAGACAGCATCTCGCTGGTCCTGCCTCACACTCGGTGAAGGGGTATTAGATGGATTCCCCACAGAGTATAAATTGAATGGAGAGAAGTGGCTGGTTTCCCAGCAATAATTTATCTGATTAAAAAAATACTCCCCGAACTCCCCCCTCCTCTGCCGGCCCTACACCCCCTCCAAAAAGAAGACTGGCACTCGGGCTAGTGTTACAGCTGCATTATTCAAATCGCTGGAAGGGGGATTTAGATGGGAAAATGACTGTCAAAAGATGGCTCTCTGGGGAAAAAAGCGGGAGCTCTGAAATTTGGATCATGGGTTGGTGTATGGAGGAGGCAGAGAGAGTAAATAATTCTGAGTCAAGTACCTCTGTGCTTTATAGCTGTGCCCTCATCTAACAAATATTTTACAGATAGGCAGAGAGGCATCTGCTCACACACGTGTCCCTGCACACACCTCTCATAGAAGAAGCCATCAGCAGCAACTCCGGGGCAAAGCAAGCTGCTCCTCCTGGTCCATTTTTTGCCTTGATTCAGGGCTCATTCCAAATAAAAGAAGAAATCCACTTCACAAAATGTGTGTCTTCTTGTTTGTTACCTGTGCAGGTTTTATTCCTTTCAAATCAGCGTTATCCAAGGCTGGTAATTTTTGCCTCCTGCCGAAGCCAGCGTTCCTTTCCTCACATAGGTGGTTGTAACTGGGGAGCAGAGGAGTCACTCTGCCACCCCTTTTCAGCACAGAACCGCAGTGTAGGTGACCTGAACTACGTCTTCCCGGCCTGTCTGCATTTCGCTGTTGCCTTTTTCTTTGAGGGAGAGAGGCAGGTATTTTAAATTTCATACTGCTTCCACAGTACGGAGTGATTTATAACAGGAGCTACCTTATTAATGTCAAGGGCAGAATTGCTACCGACATTCAAGCTGCAAGAGCGTATGAAAATCATTTAGTTAGCTGTGGCACGATCCCAGCACCGAGGGCTGTTAGCTGATGTACATTCCTCTCTGTGCTCGCGGCCTCGGCCGAGCCTGCCTGATGGTTTCAGGGCAGTGGGTGAAACATGAACGGGCCCATTCTGAGCTGCAGCTTTGCAACCACGGAGCAACCTTAAGCCAGTCACCAGGGCTCAGGTTTCCTTGATTTTTGACAGGAGTACTACTCAGACAAAACCTCTCTGCTCCTTCTGGAGGATTTACACTGCCACAAGTCTTCATTTTTTCCAGATGTTTTACCTAATAAATCAAGGAGTCTCATCAGAGGATTCGAATCCAAAAGCTGTTACCATGACTTCAAAGGCACAGACTGGAGTGGAAAGAAGCAGTGCAGACATTTTATACCAGGCTGTAGTCACCGATCATGAATATACACTTTGGTTCCAGGATTCTTCTATGGATACCAAAACTCCACTGTGATTAAATATAATGGTACTGCTCTCCTTCAGCCAGCCTTTGCTGAAAAGGAATTCAATTGAGGCACCCGCAGGCTGCGTGGCTGGCAGAAGTGGTGCGCAGTGACACAGGGTGCGGCTGGTCCAGGTGAGCTCTGCCAGCCCCCATCCAAGATGAGGGACAGTTCACTCGTGTTTGAACTCTCTCTGGCCTCTCAGGTCAATATATGGCTGCGTGTTTTCTGTCAATGCTAGTTTAAACTATTTTCATGTAAAGGGTTCAGACTTCATATTCTTCAGATGTTTGGGAGAGAAGAAGATAAAAAGATTGCATGGCTGCAAAATACGATTGTGATTATTCATGCCAGTTTTTTCTTGATCAAGAATGTAACTTTTTTTTTTTAATATAGCAAACCCTTCCTTTTTACAATGGTGTCTTTTTACATGGTGTCATTTTCTTTCACTGTTACATTTCTAAAGATAAATGCTCCAGCATTTGAGAAACTGTAGCATTTGTGTTTCTAATTACTTGATTGCATAGTGTACTGCAGGATAGTGTAACGGAGAAAAGCAGCTGAAAACAGAAGGAATGTTCCTGCAGTAGGTCAGCTGAAGACCTAAGAGACTGCAGTTTGGTTCCCTGCTTTCTCAGAGAGCTCTGGCATAACTCCAGCGGGTACTTGCTGCAGGTGATGTGAGCAGAGCACTTGGGTTGTGGTACCTGAGGATTCTGTTACTTGAATAAGTTGTCACCAAGGGGCTACACTAATCCCTGTCTTGTGCTGGTAGTGTGTTAAAAGCATGCAGAGGGCTCTTAGTGCAAAGCAGATGTGTGGTAAACTGCTTGTGGGTCAAATCTCTGAGGGAATCAGGGACTGTAGTACCTAGAGTGCTATGAAAAGACTGTGCAGCCCCCAATAAACACTATAATTATGTAAAACTGACTTGGGACCTGAATTTACTCCAATTAGACCTTCTTCTATGTGTCCCAGGTAGCAGTGAGCAAGAGGGCGTTTGGTCGTTCAATATCCTTAAACCAGATCTTTAAAAAATCCCCTGTGGTTGCCCAGCAGGTTTTCATAGAGGATGTTTCAGTGAAGGGGACATTCTGCTGCATTCTGGTAGAAGGCTGTCAGAGCACGCAGAGCCAGGTATGTATCTCCTAAAAGCAAGTTCAGACTAAAAAAACAAACCAAAACAAAACAAAAAACACAACTCATCTAAATATTAATAATAAAATTACATTTATCATGATACAGTTTGTTCCTGCCACAGACTTCAGAAAAATTGCTGCTTATCTTCCCTCCCCCAGGATGCTAAAGCCCAGCACCACAAACTGACATGACTGCCTGGGATTGGTGACATCTAGAGTGATACGTGTTGGATCATCAGAAGAGAGTGGGAGCAGCACAGCTTGGCTTCGGGAACCTAAAAATAGGTACTATCATTTCTGAGCTGAAGCCTCCCTCCTCTTTCCCCACCCAGCCCTGCCTGTTTGGCACATGCAACACATAATCGCAGTGTTCACTGTGTACCAAAGAAAAGCCACATTCCTAAAGCAAGCAGTGCGTTAAGTAGTGGACACACTTTGGTGGCAGGGTATGTTACAGCATGGCTCCTAAGTTAGTATCAGTGACAATGGTTTGCAGATTTTCTGTTGGCAATGAGTCTAGGAAAGTATACAGCTCATCTGCTGCATTTCCATGTGGAAAAGCATCAGCAATGTTCAGAGACGCGCCATAAAATAGGGAGCTTGAATTCCTTTCACTGGACAGCTGCTCGGATACTTGTAATTGAGTGATTGAGTGATGAATATAGCACATTTGATTTTCCTCTGGATCTTTTCTCTCTTTATTGTGCAGCTCTGTGAATCTCAGTCGTGCTTTCACCTTTTTTTTTTTAATGTCTACTCTCTGGAGTAGGTATTTGTCAGCTTCTGCCAAACCCCAATAAGCTTTTTCATTTCAAAAAAAACAGTTATTCAGGAAGGGTGAAGTTTGATTCACAAAGATAGCTCTCTTTGAAGATGTCTGCTCCTTTGGTAGTGACTGATTTAAATGGGTTCCATTTCAGTATGCCTGTTATGCTGTTCTCAAGGCCACACAAAGGAGGAGGAATGGTGTGAGGCCATATAAATCAGGGTTTGTTATAGTGAAGTCAAACACAACTGCACCATGGGGTGTTAATAGTGAGCAGGCAAGAAGTCAAAAGCAAGTCAGAACCAACTAACAAAAGCCACAAAGCTAATCTGTCTGGTTCTTGATGCTTCCCAAAAGTGCAGCGTCTGCATGCTCACGTTCTGTTCTAGAAGGAGCTTGGGGTGTTAGACTGATCCATATCACCTTTTCAAAGTGCTCCAGTAATTGGTTGAGTATGTTTGGTGTAACATCTTTGGCTCTCAATTTCTCCCATCAGGGAAGATCTAAAAATGAAGCTACGTGAGCACATCGCTAGGCCAAGTCTTCTCATACTTACTAGCACCAGGCTCACTCCACTGAATGAGCTCAGCTGAAACGGTGGTGAGGACGAGCATGCTGCTGGACACATGGTAAGGGACCTGCTGGACTGCACTTCCTTTGAATAGTGCATCGTTGTGTGGAGGAAGAAATCTGCCAGTCTTTGTGCATGCAAATAAGAGTTTCCTCCTTTCCAAGCAGTGCTTTGTGGGCAGAGTGGAGGGCAGCCAAGAAAATTTAACTAGATGGAGAGGTATAAAAAACCTTCTAGTGCACAGCTGAAGAGAAGGCTCTCGAGCAGTGTTTCCTGTATGCTTGAGGACAGAGATATCACACGCACCAGCCCCTTTCTTTAGAAAGCTTTGTCTTTGACACAGCTGCTGCCATAGGCCCAGTGTTGCATCCCATAGTCAGGTCCTCACAGAATGGGATTTCTGCCCTGGGCTTTTTTCTCCAGAGCAATGGTCCTGGTGACCTCTCCTTACATGCAGATCATTTATGTGTAGGTTCATTGTGGGTTAAATCCTGAGGCTTTTACTCCACTGAGTTCCTCTTGAAGCCCATGAGAACTGCTGGAATAAGAAGTGGATGAAGATCTTGGTGCACAGCCTTTGGCGAAAGTGCCAGTGCATGTGTGTTTCCCTCTTCCTCAGTCCCATAGTATAGGAGCACTTCAGGTATTTGGAAGTCTCCCTTCACTCTTTCCTTCACCTGCTCTTGCTAAGACTCAGGGCTGCGTGCTGGACCACGAAGCTGGAAGGCAGGTGTGGAGCTCGCTTGGCACCGCCACACATGGAGCTTATGTGGGGGCACATCTTTCTCTTCCAGAACGGCTGTGCCATCTCTGCAGCGTCCCAAATACCTCATAGCCCAGAAGAGAAACTGTGCCCCAACCTCCTGAAAAGTACTGAGCTGTCAAGCCAAAAAGGAGCTGTTAGTGCTTTAAAATGGGCCACGAGGCTTCCTTCTTACAGACCGAATTCAAGACAGTGGAAAGTTTGAGGGATTGAATGTAGCTTGTGGGCCGGGATCGTGTATGATCGCATGAGTCCATTGGACAGACTGCAGACACGTGCGTGCACATGTGCCTGCAAGCACATACCACTGTGGTTTCTGTATTAGTTTTTGTTATTTCTCAATATTCCCTTTAATATTTAATGTATTTATACTGGTTGCTGGCAATTACAGCAGTGAGAGTGCTGACTCTGGTGTCCCTCTGGGACATGACATTGGCTTGGGACAGCACAATGCTTTCCTGTGGGTCTGCGAAAAATGTTCTGTCCTCTACCCACCAACCCCAAGAACATTCCTGGCTCCTCTGATAACGTCCTTAACTGCAGCACAGACATAAAGAATTTCATGTAGAGGAGCGACCAGACACTTCCAGACTTTCTTTATTTTCCAGGAGTTCTGGGTCTTTAGAGCCTATTTGTTGTAGCTCTTCCCAGCAAGAAGGACTTCAGCTGTCTCAGTCCAGTACCTACAGTGTCTCTCCATTCCACAGATCATGTTTTTGGAAAAATTTGCATTTGGCAAGACTAGCAAGGAGGGAATGAGAGTGCAGACCAGGACAGTCTGGCATAACTGTTGTGCCCTGACACAGTTCTTCTGGAAGACAGAAACTGAAACAGGAAAGGGAGAGTCCTGGTAGGGAGCAAGAGCTGGGTGAAGTCCAGGAAGGAACAACATAGGGTGCTGCAGGTCACAGCTGAGCGGAGCTGACAGATCTGGCAAGGGTGACACAGGAACGTGCTTTGGCTGAGGTGCAAGGGTGCAGTTTTGATCCATGGAGGTGGTGCGTTGGTGACTGCAATGGCCGTGGGGGAACGATGGGTCAGGAAGGGCTGAAGTCCTTCAGCTGGAGAGTGCCAGGTATTGGCCAGCGGTGTTCACGTCTCCCTTTAAAATCAGGTCAAGCAGAGTCCAGATTTCTCCTGCTAAGCAGAACAGCTGTATTTAGGAAGCTGCGGCTCTCACACAGCCAGTCTGTCTGTGGGAGCTGGGAGCGCTGGAGGGCAGAGGAGGGGACGCACTCAGACACAATCTGTGTGCACACAGGTACCCTCCAGCTTGCTGCACAAAGCTGGATTTTGCCTTTGTGAACATTTGCCAATTATAACATATCATGTGCGTCAATAGTGCCTCTAACTTGCCTTAATACCTTTTTATGAGAATAAAATTTGTTCTTATATGGTGCTTTTCATGCTTGAGGCAGTTCAAAGCGCTTCGCTAAGCACAGTAATGAGTTAGATCTGGGGAGCGCAGTGATTGTGTAGGCAAATACAGGGACTATTATGTGCTCTGCAATAATTCACAGAGCCGCCTATGCTAGAAACTGTTTTATTTATTGAAGGGAGGAATGTTGGCTGGATCTCGTGGTTGTCCTCTGGAAGATTTTAATGATCTTTAGCTTCCATACAGAAAGGCACCTCTGAGAAACTGGAGCCAAGAGACCTGGCTTGAGGAATGACACATCCAGCTATGCAGTGCTGCAGCTCCTGTGTCAGCTGAGGTGTGGGGCCCAAGTTCAGTTGCAGCCCTTGAACCTGAGATATACCTTTCTCAAGCATTATACATCTCTCTAAATCCTAGCAGTACCCTCAGGCTGTCTCTGTTACTTGATGTTCTCTTTTAGCTTACATTTAGTTATAAAATATATGGTTTTTTTTGAGCAGGACCTTCCACCCCTAGGTCCTGAAGACGGATTGCTGAGTTTAACAAAGACCTTGTGAAACACCATAGAAGTATTGCAGTTCTCCACAGGAATAAAGGGAGATTTAAAGCTAGATCCAAACATCTGAAGTGAAATTTGCACAGAATTTAGGCACATAAGTCCAAAGTCATGATCCTGAAAAACCTGCTCTCAGCGCTGCATGCTACAGGGGCTGTCTATACATGGCAGACTCTTCATTTTCAGCATTTTAACTTCTTCCCCTGCACCAGACAGACCTTTCCTGCTGACTTACTGGCCGAACTGTTTCTAGGATTTCTCCCTAAAATGTTTGGGTCAAAATGAACTGGTCTGATGGAGGAGGGCAGTAGCTGCTTCCACTGTCCTGGCTGTTTGTGCTGGTAGTTGTTACAGGTCCAGGGGGCTCTGGATGTGTCTCGCAGGTACTGTTATATTTTTTCTGCACTGTATGGGTGATGATGCAGCACATGTTCTCAGTGCCCATGCTGCGGGAAGGACACCAGGTCTTCATGACTGCATTCTTCAGGGGAAGAGACGGCATGGGGTATGCAGGCTGCTCCCTCTGCTCCCTATCCCTGGAGAGGTTTGCCATAGGGTGGCTTGGAGGAGAGCTTTATCCCAGAAACCCTGTGCACGACTGCAGAAGACCACATGCAATCCAATCCTCAAAGTAAATTCATGTATTTTCACATTTTCTAGAAGAAAGCCCCAGGAACCCTACCTAGCACATTGCCCTGAGCTTTTGTGGGCATATGCTGATGGCTGGGGAGCCCTTTCTGCTAGGTAGGCCTTGATGTTGGAAAATGTGCATTACCCGCTTCTGCAGTGTTTCTCCAAAGGGAGCCAGCTTTTTCTTACTGCTGTATGATTACAGAAGCCTAATTAAGAGAGCAAGTGGAGTCAAACAGGAAGATGCTTCCCTCTAGGTGCTGTTTCAGCATACACATCTTCAGAGGCTCATTGCTTACACAGCGAACTGGCCTGTGCAGCTTCGTGCTTTTGGGCTGTTTGAGTGTATTCAGCCTACCAGAGCGTTTGCCATCATGGTGTTTGGTGTCTCCTTTGTACACTGCCTCAGTATTACACAGCAGAACAGTTTAAGACAGTTTCTTCAGCCTTTGTGATACCAGGAAGCATCCTGTGTTCAAGGACAGCCTTGAGACTCCTCCTGAAGCTCCTATGAGGCCACTTACGCTGTACCTCCTGTGAACAAAGAGGATTTGCATGACTTTTCACATCTCCCGCCTGCCCAGTGATTTGTGGGTTAACTGTGAATAACAGTCATTACCTCTCTGGAGCTCAGGGCACCGAGGGCTTCAGACTGCACTGCAGACAGGGCAACCCTGCTGACATGAATAGAGCTGGTCTATTGGGAATGTAAACAGAGTCTGACTTATTATTGAATTAACTTCCTAGCAATCGTAGGGTTACGATAGAAAGGTATCACTTCAGGCTACTCTGGAATGGGACGGGGGTTAGTAGCTTGAATTGTCCAGAGCAAAACTACACCCGGCTCAGACTGTAAGTAAAGACTAATAATATCTCTAATTGAAACCAGACAAAACATTCGAGCAGTCAGCCTACAAGTGCTTCACAAAAAGTGGAAAGCAAATGCTTTTTGTATAAGCATTAATCTTTATGCCTCACTGGGGTCATAAGCACTAGTAAGAGTGCAAGGAGAGAATTCAGCTTGGTCAGCACTGATCTGTAAAGATCTATGTCCAGTTTTGCACTTAGTTCTGTTTATCTGGGGCTATTAATTAGCTGCTTTCAGTTTCCCTGTGAGGATCTGTATGTTAGATCTAGGGAATGCTCTTGCACATAAAGATCTGTCATTGGTTGCTTGGGCAGCTAAATTGGGTAGACAGTTAACTGCTCAAAGGTATCTTAACTTCGCATCCTTTTCTGCTAGGGCAGGAATACTGGGGATGACTTCAATCTTTTTGTAATCTCCTTGTACACATTGCTTTTCTAATTTCATGCCTAGGTATGGCATTTCCATTACAAAGGAGTTTTGTTGGTTGAGCTCTGCTGGTCTGGGTCTTTCAAAAGCTGATCAGAGCCTTTGGTCATGTGCTTCTACTCTTTTGCCGCAGAACAAAACATCATCTACACAGATCCTAGGCTATCAAAGCCCATGAAACAGTTCAAGTGCCAAACACAACCCAAATGGCTGCCTGAGAAAATTATGTCTCCCATAGGGGCTGTTGAATATGCACAAACGTATGCTCTGTTTTCCTAACGTGTCTGTCAGAACCCTGCTGATGCCTCCAGCAGAGAAAAATATTTGGCAGAGTCCATTTCCCCCCAAACTTTACTCCTTGCAGGAAACAGAAAATGATTTTTTTCCTATGTATTTATTTGTGCTTAACTGTAATCACAAAAGGTTATATTTTTCCCCTTTCTCTGGTGACCCACGAGTGTCCAGTTGCTGTCAGTTCTGCATTTCCTCTTATCTTTCACAGAGCTGTGAGCCTTTTCACCCTTTCCTCTAATGTCTGCTGTATTCCACATGAGAATTTTACATAGGATGTGATCTTTATGATGGGTGGGCTCTGTTTAGGTTTATTCAGCATCCTGTGCAGGCTTCCCTGTTTAAAAAAAAACAAACTCACTATTGTTCAGGTGCTCTGATGAAGGTGTTTTTCTAATGTAAACAAGGCTTCTCAACACAGCTATATAGGCTAATTTTTCAGGCTATCTCTTTTGGTGTCTGTTGGTTCCCCATACATTTAACATTGGATTCATTTAGTTAAAAGATCTCCTCTGTAAGTGCTGACTTTGAGCAGTTTCACTCACTTCTGACCATTTTCAGGAGTCTGCTTGTAGCTTTTGTTTTAGAGCTAATTACTGCTGTTCCTATCAATGCGTAAGTTGGTGCACAACTTCTAATTAATTAATATCCCTTTATCTTTCAGGCTGTGGATTCCTCACCTGTGTCACCCTACCCACTCTGGGACCATGAAGTACTCCAAATGGGGATTTTGTCCACGCTGACTGCTGAATTGGCATTCACATGTTCTTGGTGTTATCACTTGAGTTCCCCTTTCTTTTTCCAAAGGTGGGGACTGGTTTCTGTTGCTCACCCCACTGCCCTGTTCCATTGCCTGTGTTTTTTTGCAAACTGCTTCTGAATGCTGCAGACCTTTATCCTACTCCGCTCTGTTGCAGACTTTCAGATTATTGGACCTGCCTTCTCTCAGTCAGCATTAGAGTAGACACAGAGACTTTCCAGTGCTGTTTTAACAGATTGGTTCACTAAACTCAGACCCACGGTTTGAAAGGTGGTCTCCAAGTCAGCTGCTGGCAGTGCAACAGATCCAGTACTGGACTTACTATTGCTCATGGTAATTGTGAGTCAAAAATCTACTTTGGAGCGGTTTGTTCCAAAACCCAGTCAGGATCTGGTCTATTATTTGAGTTCAGTTTGTCATTCAACAGTGTAAATACATTATCCACGTTAGAGAATCATAGAGCTTTCTGTGCTCAGTCCTTCTTTATATACATCAAATCTGTTATTTTTAGGTGAAATGCATGATTTCTTACATATGTCACGTCTAAAACAGTCCGTATTGTTCACCTGCATCAGATGAAAATCAGAAAAGCCTTTCCTGCGTCCCAGCTGGCTGGAGCCAGGAACAAAACTAACTTCTTCATCTGCCTGGCTTGGAAATTGCTCACAGTGAGGAATTTGTCTCACACAGTGTTGGAGTTCTCACTGCTCGCTTCCTGCAGCAGGAGCCTGGGCACAGCATGTGCTTCTTCAGGAGTCTTCTGGGGGCACTGTATCCCCATGGGGTATTACATTTGTCAGAAACTGTATGCAACACTTCAAAAAAAAAAAGAGAGAGAGAGAGAGAGAGAGAGAGAATAAGAGACTGGGAGTTTTATGTGAGTCTTTTTTTTCCTGATATTTCTCTTCGGTATATTTTTGCAGCTTTATTTTTAAGCTAAGGATTACACATGAGCTCTGCTCTTTAGTAAAAACACACATTAACACCAGTAGTAGCAGTAAACATCAAAAGTGTGTCAGTAATACTGTGTCTTCTCCTACGCTGTCTGCTCCAAAAGTAACACTTCCTAGAATGACCTGGCAACAGAAGTATTGGCTCACGGCAGATATCGTGACGACAACCCCAGAATGACCAGGTGACTGTTACCTGTTATCTGGTGAGTGGCTCGAGGTCAGAAGGAAAAAGCTGGACTACCATTTGATAGGGTGGCTTAGACAAAACTAACAGATCGTGAAGCAAGCAGCAGCCTGAAAGAAGGCTTTGGAGGCAGATTGCAGCCATTTGGGGCTAGAAAAACATTAGATTCGTGAGAAAGCTTTTCTTCCTCTGTCAAATATATCTTATTTGTTACCTGCCTCAGAGGGCTTACATCTGAAAAATGCCATTTCTTTTCTTCCTGGAATGTAAATGTTCATTCTAGATGGTATAGACATAAACCTCAATTTCTCTTCAGCCCTCAATGGAGGTTTTTGAATGTGGAATGAGAGTCTTTTTGAGAAATGGATTTCTTGGTGAATAAAGCACTTCTGTACTTTCAGAAATGAAGGGTGCTTCTGATAGCCTTCACTTCTTTCTCTACTGTTTCTCCTTTTTTAGCAATGTGAGTTTGTTCCAAACATCTGAATTCTCACTGGTCTTTGGTAGCGATCCTTTTTAGCTGAATGCCTTTGTGAGTGTGAAGGCATTTTGCTTTTACACAAAATGTATGCCACCTGCATAGCGTAAGAATATTTTCCTCCCAGGCTACCTTGCCAACATGTACCTCACACTACACTGAAGGAGGACATGCCATTTCAACCCTTGGTCCTTCTCAGATCATCCTCCCTCCCAAAAATGTGCATCAGTGGAGGGGGAAGTAGGTGGTGCGACAGCCTAGGCAACATTTTCTTACAGTGTGGTGCTACCTGCTTGCTAGGAAGTGGCTTAGCACCTTCACCTCTTCTGGGGCAAGGCACGTGACTGCCAATGGGCAGTGATTTTCCAAAACCACTGATCTCTGTTGGTATAAACTAGTAACCTCATTTAGTTTTCTGCAGTTCCCACTGCTCCCTTTAAGTGTTTCTGAATGTCTTTGTGTCTCTCTTGGACACAAAGTCACATTCTGACCTCTTTGAAACTCATTTCATATTTCTTAGAATCAATAGACTTCAAATGCAGTAGCAGAAATACCAACTGGTCAATAAGTGCAGTCAAGTTATGTTAGAAGTAAAAGCAATGTGTTGTAAAGGCAACATTTTCCTAAGGAACTGCTATTCGGGCATATTTGTTGTTTCAATTAGTCTGATTTAGTGGCTCAGTCAGGGGGCTGCAGCCTGTAGCACTCAGACTGTAATTTGATTTCTAAAGCTGCCGTTCAGGTACTAAGGAAATAAAAGTGTGTGGTAAAACCACATTGTGACAGCAGACGTACAGCCCCTGATGTGCTTAACGTGCTGCGGATCTGTCAGGAAGATACAAGGGTTCATGGCACGATCACCCGCATTTCGTACCCCGTCAGAGTTGCATGTTTTGCTCTCCTGGCTTTGATCACTGGTCCCCTGGGAGGAGCATGGAGCGGTGGCAGAATGGTGGTGTTTTTCCAGAACTGTTGCCCTGAAGGGATATTTAAACGAAAAAAGAAAGTAAAATTAACGTGTGTGAAAAGTGCCAGATTGACAGCCTTAGCAAGTAAAACACTTTACCTATTTGAAGGCTACCCACGTTTTATCTGCTCGAGCTGTCAGTGCAGTACCACTCCTTAGCGTGAAATGTATTCTTTTTTTTTTTTTAAGCTGTCCCTTTTTTCTCCAAATTGCTCAGTCCTGCATCTGAGAAAGATTCAGACAGTACTAATGGGGGTAAGAAGCCGGACTTCTGAAATCTAGGAAGAAACACTGGCAAATTTGCCCTGCTTTTGGAGATCCTTGAAATTTGCAGGAGGCTAGAAATGATTTTACAATAAAATTTATGCAGAATGTTTCAAGGCGTAGCTCTGCTTTCAAACTAGAAACTGCTGGGAACAGGAGCTTGTTTCTTAGCAAATCAGGGCTGTATCACTGCTGTTACTCTGCAAAGAGACTTGCTTGCTCTCCTCTATGAGCTGCGTAACCGAGCTCTTGTCTGGACTTTTGCAGCGTGCTCAGATGCTGCAGCATGACTCCCTGCCTTTCTTGGCAGGAAGGTGCAACATTTGATTCTCGCTTATAGAAGTAACATGAAGTTTGAATCTGAACACCTGAAATATTCCAGCTGAGTCCAGTTTAAAGCTACCATCGTCATATCCAGAAACTGAGCTCCATCCTAAAGGTGGGCATGTGTCCCCTGTGGGGTCACCATGTTCAGCTTCTCACAGATCCTGGGGCAGGAGGTCACTGACAAAAGACAAGTCCTCCAGGAGAAATAAAGACCAATACAATATCTCTTCCATAAAATGTCCATGACATTTTTAGGAAATTCCTTCACAGAATTTGAAAGAGTGATGAGATTTTGAGTAGCATTCTAACAGAAGGGAGGAGATCCCAAACTTTAAAGGGATACCTTTAGTGTATGAACAAGATAGTTGCTCATTACAAACAGGACTGTGTCCCAGTCCAGATCTGTGGTCTGGATGTCAGTATTCTTACCTGTTTCTGCACATCATTGTCCCTGTCTTCACTATATCATACTAATGGTGTGTGCCATTGTTCCTGAACTGTTAAATTCGTGGGCTGAGGTAATTTTGTTTGTATTTACTGTACTGTCACAAGGCTCTACTAACTGCTATTCTTCAGTTTCTGTGGTTTAAGATGGGGATACCTCAGTCAGTATTTTCCAACAGGGGCTCCTGGAACATTTATATCTATATCTTACCTTCAGTTTTAAAGATCTAAAGCACTAGTGTGAGATACAACCCAGCCATGACTGACCTATAGCAGCACTGGACACTTACGGGAGCTGCAGGTATTGATGCAGCAGTGAAATCTGTCCAGTTTCAAGTTTTATCATGGAATCACAGAATGGTTTGGGTTGGAAGGGATCTTAAAGATCTTCTAATTCCAACCCCCCCATCATGGGCAGGGACACCTCCCACTAGGCCAGCTTGCTCAAAGCTCTATCCAACCTGGCCTTAAACACTTCCAGGGATGGGGCACCCACAGCTTCTTTGGGCAAAAGGCTTGAGACTTGCTCATCTAACTCCTGCTGAGCCATTTGCTTCTCACGCAGGTAATGTGGCTGCTTCTCCACTTCCTGGACTTCACAAACCAAAGGCAGCTGATCAGCCGCTGGGCAGTGGATGGGTCCCAGAGCTGGAGAGCTTCTCTTCCTTTTGTTTTTGGCCTTTCTACTTTTTTTCTCTCTGTTTTGCATTGCTCTCAGACCACTGCAGTCTCACTTCCCCACCTTTCCTGGCACAGAGACCAGGAGAAAATGTAGTAGGATTTACATGGCGTTGAAAGACTAGGACTCAAGAGATGTGAAATATTTCTTTGTGGTGGACCTGCTGCACTACCTTCAGTGATTCATAACCCCTTCCCTTGGTTCGGTTTTCCTCCTAACTTCTCTGAGGAAAGGACCTGCTTTTATTGTGTGATCGTACAGTGTCTAATACAATAGGACCAACCTCAGGTAAGACCTTTAGGCACTCCCATTATACGAATGAGAACAAGATTGTTGGTGTCAGTAATTAACATTCTTGTGGGATTGTTGGAAATGCTTTGGGATAAACACCACCTGGAATTCTTGCCTGGCTTATGTGGTTTTTAAGCTGCAGAGGAGGCTGATCCTGTTCACAGGAGAGGGCATGGATTGTCTGTCTCTTCTCTTTCTGGGTGTGGAAAAAGTCTTTCAGTCCAAAGACGCATTACAGCACCTCAGTGAGAAGTGGGATGCTGGAAAAGCAAGAGCGTTGTCGGTGGGGAAGAAGAATGGAGGCTCAGTTATCAGCGTGGCTCCACAAATGATCTCACCTGAGGACAAAGACTATATGACAACGACCAAAAGAGAGAGAAAAACACCAAACTAAGTGTCGCTGATAACATTGTGAATGCCTGTGGCACAGTGTCATCCCATGACAAGCTTCCAGAGATGAAATCTGGCTCTGGTTAAATGGATGGCAAAACTCCCACTGACTGCAGTAACATCAGGCTTTCCCCTTGGGGTTGCCTGCATTTCTCTGCTTTTGAATGCCCAGACAGCCGCATCCCACATCATTATGCACGTTCTGATAACAAATAAATTATTCTTTAAAGCATGGATTGGATTCAGTAAGCCCTGCATTTTGGATTCTAGGTTCCCTCTATCTGCACCTGAAATCCCCGAATAAACAAACACCGGATTAGATCTGAACAGCAACTCTGCTCAGTAAACGAAGCCATTAAAAGCATTTCACACCAACTGCTCTGCTCCTATTTCAGACTCTGTTAAACACAGAGTCGAGCTAAGGAGCTCAGTCATCCTTCTCAAACTTCCCAGGAGACTAACTGTAGTTATTGGAAGGTCTGCCTCCATTTGCCACCCTCCCTAGCTCCAAGTGAGGAGTCAGAATTGTCCAGCTGTTGACATCAGGAAGGACATAAATATGTGCTGGGGTTAGAGGCTTTCTGGCAAATGGCCTGCTAACCTAGAATTTGCTCTGCAAAGCTGGGAGGATGACTTTTAACCTCTGAGCAGTTTGCAAAACCACATCGGTGACCAATAAATACGAAAAATTAAAAAAAAAAAATCTAGTCCCTACTGAATGATGGAGAACATACCTCACTGGGCTCTGTGGTGCTGCGATCAGTATGAAGACCAATGTAGGCATAAGCAAACTGGTTGCCAGAAGAGGTTTGTGGTTGTTGCTCATACCTCATACACCAGGGAGGCAGCACTGTATATTAAATTTAAGGTGAGTACCTCATAGATGTAAATCTTAATGAGTCACGTCTTTGTGCTGCAGCTCCTTCTTACCCCAAAATTGCCTTAACCAGCTGTTTGAGGATGCCCAATAATGGGAAATTCTCTAGATAACAATAAATTGGTGTAACAGTTCTGTGCCACCTGACGTCCTGCTAAGCACTAGAGAAATAATGATCAGAAAAACAGACACAACTAGAGCACCACTGACCAGTCCAATCCTAATTTCATCGCTCTTCTTGTTGGCAACAGATAACCCAGTGCAATTTACAGCAGCCCTGGAGTGTACAGTAGTCCTCTGTGCAAGCCTCGTGACTGGGAGTCACAAAAGGTCAGTGAAATTGTCTTTGTTCCATAACCTTGCGTCTGTGCCGAAAAGCAGTAGGTTGGTTTGCAGTAGGAAGCACCTCAAGCAAGAGAAAAAAAATTAATCACTGAAATTAAGGTCCTCCCCTGGATCTCCCCTCTGGAGAGTATTCTCTGCCTCCATTGATCATACTCAGACTCCCAAATAAGGTAGAATTTTGAATTAAAAAAGGTACAATGTGAACATTTGAGTGACAGCATTAAATCTTGGCTGTAAGGCTTAGATATCTCCAAGAGGAGAAAAACTTTTCTTACTCAATCATTTAGAAGTGGCTGAGGCAGATGAGGTAAATATAGTCTCCAGTTATTATAGAGCAACGCAGTCATTTATACGTGCATATTAGACATTTGCACCCTAAAGGTGTGGTTTTTTTTTCATTCAAGAGTTTCAAAGTTAAGAGATGCTAACATTAAGGTGGCCTGTGCAACTGTAATTTGTCCCCTTTTGTGCATTTGCATTATGATGCGCTATTTAATTGTAATTAGAGCACACGCTGTTCTTTTGACAGGTTCCCGGCCTCGCTCATTTTACAGAATAGCCTGTGCTCACTATGTAATAATTTTATTTTCTCCTCGCTGTTCACTATGTGGCCCATGCTTTATTTACTGCACACTATTCAAATATTGTTCTGAAGACAGATTTATTCATTTCCTCCTGGGCTTTTGCATGGTACTCATCACTATGGTATCCAAGTGCATCGCAAACTCTAATTCATTTTCTCAACACTGTGTGAGAACTGGTATTACCCTTATTTTACAGATGAGGAATCTAGGCATACAGATGGAATAGTAAAAAATATCTTTTAATTTTAGATATCCAATTAGAAATACTCATGGCCTGATTTTGTCAGAAAATATAACATGTTAAAGCATCTAATTTAGTCAAAGTTGAATAAATTCTCATTTACTGTGGTTCTATCTGTAAGAGCTCTTCACTTCTGCAAATCAGACTTCAAAATGTCAAATCAGGCACCTAGGAAATGCGGGCTGCACAATTAATGTGAAGCCTCTGTTTTAAGCGCTGTGCTTTGCTCTGCGCAGGAGTTTTGATGCTGAAGCCCCTTCCTGGAGCTGCAGTTGCCGATCTGAGCCACAGCCCTTTCTTTTCCTGCAGCTCCTTGCAAGGTACATAACATACATACATCTAATTTTTGTAGTAAATGAAGTGGAAGTTATTCAGGCAATTAATGTTGTTCCTTGACCTTGCTTCAGCATCAGAGCCAGGCATATCTGCTTGCATTGACAACCTTTATTCTGGTATTTCATAACTTGGGAGTGTTTTACTTTGCAGCCCAACTGTTGCTTTAATGTAGTTTTCCATGTGCAATTCTCTCCCATGTAGAGATAACCTAAAAAACCCAGCAATTTTATCCTGCGTTGTTATATTGATATCTATGTAGGCCATCAGCAATGTGGAAACTTATCCTAAATGAGGAAAGAAATAGTTTGGCTCTCCTGCATGTGGTCCAGCGCTGCAAGAGAATGCGCTACGTTCTCGGTGCGATTCAGACACTTGCTGCCAGTAGACATGGCAGTTTCTCTGACGGTCTTCACTCCCATTCCCATTTTTCTCCCATTTCTAGTCTGTTTTCAAATCTTCTCCCAGCAGGCTGGCTTCCAGACTCTTGCTCCTGAGCTTTGCTTTATCCCTCTTTCCAGGCAGACCCAGTTTCCCCTTCCAAGTCCCATTCCCTTTCATCGCCCTGGAGAACCTGTCTTTCTCCAGACCCTTTGTGCCTGCCAACTTCCCCGACCCAGTTCCTGGCCCCACGGAGGAGCTTCCTGCTCACGTTGCCTGAGAAGCAGCGAGAAGACTGGAAGGACAGGTTCCCCGCTCGCCCTGGGTACGTTCAGACTTGGCATGGTCCAGGGCAGCGGGGAACTGGAACTGCAGGTCCAGCTGTGCTCCCACAGCCCTGGGCTGCGACCGGCTCAGTGAGCATGAAACCGCTGGGGAATGGCTCTGCCAAGCTCCGGTAAACCCCCGCGGAGTGCAAATGGTGTTTTTGGTAGGTTTTTACACGGAGGTTTTTGAGGAAGCATCTCTGACAAGGTGACTGTTCTCCTTTTCAGGCCCAAAGATATTTTTCAAAGGACATTTACCTCTGACCTGAGAGAAGGAATGACAGAAGACCTTTTTGAAGTTTGACCTGAGGTATGAATTTCAGATGCTTTCATTTCAGCAAAATAGTTACTCTGTCATTATTAAAGGTGACCGAAGATGGGATTTTATGACAGGAATTGCTAACCAGCTTCGATAATAGTTACACTTCCAGTGCCACCTTTTAATCAGGGCTTCTTTTTTCAGTATAAACCATCACAGTTCATTGATGGTAATCCTTCTGGTGTATCAACCATCAGCGTAACGTGGCAAGCGTTAACGTGGAGAAAACCAAACATCCTTCTGAGGAGGTAATTATTCACCACTGTGAGAACGCTCCAGGATATTTTCAGTGGAGGACAAGCCTCCCGCTTCCTGACAGAAACACTAGACAAAATTATAAAATAATGAAGCAGGTTTCACAAAGAAAAACACTTTGGTATTAGCTGACGCTTTGTAGTCATGCTGGTGTTCAAGTAATCATGTACATCTCTGCATCTGTAGGTGCAGAAAGATTCACACGTGCACAGGTGTGCTGTGTCAGGCTTCTGCTTTGCAGAAAAGCCTTTAAATGCACAAATCTGCAAATTCCGCTGCCTCAGGGCTCATTTCAGTGGAGCATCACCGGTGCCTGCATGGAGAGGGACACCCTTGCCAAATGGTAATCAAGGCAAATGACAAACTTTCCTGTAATTAGTCCTCAGCTCCTCAGCAGCTGTGTTAGGATGAGTATTAAACCTGAACAAACAATTTTAAACATGTTTTTTTTTTCTTTTCTTTTTTTTTTTTTTTTTATGATAGAAGTGTACTTTTTAGGGAGATATACCCAATTAGCTGTGTTTTGCTCTTGCAGTGCCCCAGGGGCATGGTTATAGCAGGGTTTCCGCACCACTTCTTGAGCCTCAGCGCTACGTAATTATGCACTGAAAGAGACGATTCAATTAGTCAATAATAAAACGAGGTGCAAAGATAGTGTACAGAGTGTAAAAATGTCATTTAGTGGGCAGCAGGCCATGATGGAAAATATATAAGGGTACACTTCAGATGATTAATGGAGGAGGAATGTATATTTATAGCTCTCATTGTGTCCTTTGTAAGGATACGCAATGCAACAGTCGGAATAAAACTGGCTGGTGACGATGCGCTATCCAAAACGATTTCGATTTGAATGGCAAATGCTGCCTAAAACGAATTGCCCCGGGAGGGCGAAAAGACGCGTCGCCCGCCTTTACAAAGTTTAGCCTGTGTGTTTATTAATCCTTTGATTCGCTGAGAAACACGCTGGCCATGAAACACCGAGCCGTGTTCCCTGAGAGGACACAAGTTACTGGGGGTTGCTGTGAGGAGGGGAAGGAGGCGACATTTTGGGGTGCTCTCGGGCTCTCCCCTCACGGCGCTGAGGGGGCCACCGGCCCAGAGGGGGGGGCGCGCGCACACCTGGCGCGCGATGGCGGGAAGGGGCGCGTGCGCCGCCGCCGCCTCCCGGGAGCGCGCGGGCGCATGCGCGCGGTGTGTGTGCGGGGGGGCGGGGCCGCGAGGGGCGGGGCGGGGCGGGGCGGGGCGGGCGCTGCTGGGCTCCGTGCGCGGCAGCGGCCGGGAGCGGCCCCGGTCCGGGTTCGGGTCCGGCCCCGCCATGGAGTGAGCGCCGCGCTGCCGCCCGCCTCCCGCCTCCCTCAGCCCGGCTCGGCTCGGCTCGGCTCGGCTCACCCCGGCTCGGCCCGGCTCCGCTCGGCGGGAGGTGCGGCCCCGCCGCCTCCTCGGGGCGCCGCGGCCCGGCGGGGAGCGGAGCGATGGCGGCGGGGAGAGCCCGGCGGCCCCTCGGCCCCCTGTGGCTCCTCGGCCCGCTGCGGCTCGGCCTCCTGCTGCTCGGCCAGCCCGGGCCGGCCGCCGCCTCCCGCAGCGGCTCCCCGAGCCCCCGCACAGGTACGGGGAGACACGGGGAGGGGGGGGGGCGGTCGTTGGGGGGGGGGCGGCTCCTTCCCCGCCTCCGCCGCGGCTCTGGTTTGGTTATTTAATTTATCGCCGCTTCGTTCGGTTTGATTTTTTACCGTTTTGTTTTATTTCGTGCCCCGCCGCACTTGTCCGAGCGGGACGGGCTGAGACGTGCGCCGGTAGAGGCCACTGCGCGCCTCGGCAAAGCGGCTCCTGTCCGCCTGTCCCTCCGTCCCTCTGTCCTCCTGCCCCCCCCGCCCGCCCTCCTGCCCCTCTGCCCGTCCGTCCGTCCGTCCGTCCGCCTGTCCGGCCCTGCCCGCAGCCCGGCACCTGCGGGGGGAGCCCCCCTCTCTGGGCGCTGCTCGCACCTTTCCCCATTGTTGCTTTTCCCGATCCGCTAGCGAAGCGGGCGGCTTCGCTGCCTCCAGGAAAAAAAAAAAACCCACAAAACGAATAAACCCGAGGAAGCCCAGCGCCGTAATACCGTCCAGATGAAGCGTGGCGTGCGTGCGAGGCTGCCCTGCGGAAAGGCCTCCGCGACGGGGGGATCTGGGCACGCCGCGGGGGGATCTGCGGCTCGCAAAATGACGGCGTGAAAAAACTTTCCCTTCCCCCCCCCCCTTCCCCTCTTGTCAGCAACGGAGTAGTAGAAAGCTGGAAAAAATCTTGCGTGTTGAACGCTGGGATTTTTAAAAAATGTTTCCCTGAGGATCGAACGCTGGTGTTTGAAAGGAAAGCCCTGCGTAAGTGGACCCTGGACAAAACCCAACTGGTGGTTAAATGAGCGGCTCTCGGCAACTTGGCGCGAGCGTGGCCGAGCCGTGCTGCCGGCGGTGCGGTGTGGCTGTCCTGCTTCACATCACGCCAGGCAGAACCGCGCGTGCTAGTTCTCAGCTCAGGCACTACTGATGTAATCGCGTATGCTGACTCCTGTTGACAGGGAATGTATTTATTTAACCTCTTACATAGCGCGAGCTTTGCCGATTCCAGCTCTGAAGACTTTTATTCATTTTCCTTTTCAAAAAGAAAAAACACCAACAACGTTATACTTAGGTTCCAAGATCTCTGTGTAATAGATAAGTTACTGTTTTGATGTGTAAAATCTTACCATGTGACAATTCCGTTTCAGTATTTACTGCTCTGCTGACAGCTCGCTGCAGTTACAGTTCTGTTGGGTGCTTTTTGCTACTTATAAAAAAATCCTTTCTGTTTTGAGAACATCAAATTGATAGGTGAAGCTTTATCCGTTGAAGCTAAATAGGTGAGTTAAGTCAGCCAAGGGGGAGTAGCGCGCAGAAACACAAAATAAAGCATTCATTGAAGCTGACTGTTTCTCAGAGTAGCAATTTGGAAGCATCAGTGTGGAAATGCTGGAAGTTCAGCGCACCCCTGCTGCCTCCTCTCTCTCTCTCTTTTGTGCAATGTGCTTTTATGCCCTGTCGATGCGCTGCCCCGTTCCACCCGCGGTAAGGACCAGAAGGCAGGGTTTGCCTGACCCTGAGCCCTTCAGAGGGAGTCGCTGGGGGGGGAGAGCCTTTCTTGGATCTTTGTCTCAATGAAGATGTGAGATGCTTCGTGCACAGCGGATGAACTCCATCCTAATTCACACTAGCTCCCACCTGATAATTAGTATTTTTTTCTTAAACGCGGGGTGTTCCACGTATGCTCCTGTTTGGCAGGTGGGAGAGGCGCATTCGAGTCCCTCCCTGCTGGTGGAAGAGGGAATCGGACACAGATGTTCCACGTCACGCACAAAGCGCTCCCTTTGTGCAGTGGGTGCAGGGGTGACAGTGCTGCCGGGGGGCCTGGCGTGGGGCTCGAGCTCTTGGGCGAGCTCTGAGCAGTCGCGGTGCAGGTGTGCAGGGCTGGAGAGGACGCGTGGCCTCTCGGGGCAGGTTAGATTGTGGCGCTCATCTCAAAGCTCCAGTGGCTTTTGCTGTGTCCCGAAGGAATAGATTCCTCTTTCTAAGCTTTTTGGCGTTGATAATAATGACACAAAAGAGCAGAAGTTGGAGGTTTGGAAGCCTGCGCTCTTTGTATAGAGCCCCTAATGTTTGAATGACGTTTGAGCCCATCTGTAAATAGGCAGTTGTTGCTCTCTGAAGAAGGAAAGAGTGTAGCTGAATTATTTAAGGAAAAAACCACCTGTGTAACTGCAAGCATTTGTTTGCGTATCTAGGAACTTGAGTCTGTTTCCCAGTCTATCTGGTTGCTTTGTATGTAAAATGAAATGAGCTCCTTATTTCAGAATTAGGACAGTTATTCACTTACAGAGTAAACCCCCCCAAAAATCCGTATTAAGGAACAAGCATCAACTAGCTAAATCCTGCCTCTCGTAACTGACTGAAACTGACTTGAGACGAATGTGACAACTTTGATCTATACAGGATTACATTATTAAGAATGAGATTGAAGTTGGTGTCGATTTTAATTTTTAATGGAGAAGCTATGATAAAATGTATGCCCTATTAAGATTGCAGGTGAGATTATTCTGAAGCAGGAAATTTGTTCCTTTTCTCCCTGGTATTGTCGAAATCCTTGCAATCGGTGTGTATTGTGCTGGTAAAGGACAAACTGGCAGTTTAGGAAGTCCATAATGAAACACAGTTTGGAGTTGGTAAGGATCGAGGATGCACAGGGCTCCCTGAACTTAACAGGTGCTCAGGCACGTGTTGGTGGCAGGCACTGAAATGGGCACCGCGGGCGCTGCTGCAGGACTTGGGAGCAGCGGAAGGAAAGCCGGAGGAAGTGGGAGCATAGGTGTTTGGGGTTCCTGAGAAACAGGAGCCCTAACTCGTTCCTGTTCTGCGTGCATTTCTTGATTATCTCTAAATATATCCTGAGCTAAGAATAGAGACAAATATTCAGGTCTCCATTACGCCCTGTCAGCACAGGTCCCCAGCTGGTATCCCCGCTGGATGTAAATGCAGCGTGTGTTAGCCTTGCTTGTCCTGGCTGCTGGGTGCGATCGAATACGAGCAATTTGATTGCTCATAGCTACCGGGATGTGCGCATGCCAGCACCGCTGATTACACGCAGGTGTGAACAGGCTGGGGTAAGGGGCTCTGCTGGTGCTGGATGGGGCCTGTTTCTTGGGACCGTGAGCTATCGTCCCGCTAACTTACTTCTTACAAGTGAGGTAAGGTAATTACACACTGTAGGCTTCTCTTCATGTAAATAAGTGTTTGTTTGTTCCTGATGATAGTGTCCTTCTCATTTGTAAGACTTCAGACCTTCAAGAGGAGATCCTTGGAGAGATGTGAGAACTACGTGGGCATGTTTTTAAATAACTGGCCGCCCTTCTGTGTGGTATTCTGGCCTACAGTTTCCACTCACCTCCCTTGTGTTTGTTTTAATTCGAAGGAGAGGAGGGTGATAAGGAGCGAGCATGGAAATGGAGTGGGAATTTAAGAAAACTGCACAAAAAGCAAGATAATATGTTTGTTAACCTTTACTTTCAAGCCATAAAAGCATATGACTTGTGCAGCATCAGCCTGAGCGTCATAAAAGGGTGAAAGCAGATCAGTGCACCATCTCTAGCTTGGCATGGCAGTAATTTTCTGTATAAAACAGATGCCAATGTGTTTGTAGCTCATTTTTATTAGTAAGCAGTAGGACCCTTAAAGTTTTGCTTTGCCTGGTCTAGGAGGAGGAATGCCTGGAGTTGTGGTTAATAGCTGGTGCCACTTGTTTCCTGTGAGGAACCTGCCGTAGCTTCCAGAAGTCAGCGAGTGGAAGAGAGGCCTTGCACGACTTCCATTTCCAGTTGAACCCTGGAGAAGTCACAAACTGTGAGGCAGTGCTGGCTTACCAGGAGCTGCTCCAGGCTGTCTCGACGAATCCGGGCTCTGTTCCTGGAGTGGGGGAACGTCATGCTCCAGGGATATCGATCTTCAGGAAGGGCACGCCGGTTCTTAATAGAGAAAATGTCTCGGCGCTGTGGAAACAGCAGTAATATTTTACTGATTGGATGCTATTGATTTAGTTCTCCAGTTAAATTGCTAAGATGAAAGTGGTAATCCTGATTAATTCCATATAAATAACTAAGCCCAATTTGTACATGTATCGCTGCAGACTTCTGTAGGAAATTGTTAGGTGCTCTTAATTCCAAGTGTTTTTTCCTATGTAGTATTCAAGCTAGGGAGCATATCTTAATTTTACAAAATAAACAGACTATCGATTTATGATAAGCCTTTTTTTTTTTTTTTGGCATCAGTTTAAAAAATGTCTTTAAAAAAACACAAACCCCAAAACTCTAAAGCTGCCCCTACCAAAGGGAGAGAAGGAATTAGCAGCCTTGTGCTAATAAATTTCCTGGGAGTTTGGGCAATTCCCTGGAGCGTGTGACAGCCATGAGATGTTTGAGTTGTGTAGAAAGTGGAGAGATTTAACATCTAATTTTAATGAAAATGACTCAATGTCTCTTTAGCAATCCAAGTAAGAATTAAATACTACAAAGCAAGATAAGTTTTCCGTACGCTGTGAATAAACATCACTCCACTCATTGCTTCTGGACGTTTGGGACACTGGAAGTGGTTGGAGCTGAACATGGTTGGTCTGACTGGGGGTCATGCTCTGTGCGAAAGTTCCTTGGTTTTAATACCATTAGAGAAAGCTCATGGTCAGAAAACAGCTCCTTTATTACAAGAACAGCCTGCGTTCACTCTCTGGTTTCTCTTGTGAGGCTTGTGTGGAACGGGGGCTTGTATCAGGAGGAGATGGCTGCGAGCTTCTCGCCATGCCTGGGGCTCGCATTGTTTGTCCTCGTGTCTGAAGTGACCTCCCCATCTAAACATACCTGGGTTTTCTGTTGGTCTCTGATTCTCATGGTCCATCTTTGAGCTTTCCTGGTTCAGCCTCGGCTTTCTGTTGTGAAGTTAGCAAGACTGAGTGTGGCGTTTTTAGGGAAGAGCGTACTGTTAATTTATGATGTGACTGTTTTATTCCTCCTGTTCCGTGGGTGTTCTGGTTCTCACAGCTAGTGAGATTTTCTCTTGAGTTGTTAAGTTGATCTAGAGATAGTGAATTGCATGTTAGAGAGAGCTTTTCTCTTTAAAATGCACTCTTCTGCATATATTAGCAGTGAATTTTCTTTGCCACGAAGTAGTTTGAGCAGCTGACTTGATATTGGATACCATTGAAGAAATTCAAGTGCTCTGCTTTGGCTGAATTTCTTCATTTGCGATTTTTCATCTGTTGATCTTGGTGCACTGGGTAAGTGTTAGCTCATATGAATGACTTCTTTCTAATCAGCGTGAGTTCTGATGAATCAAGTGTAGTAGCTTGATAATTCTAATTAATAAGCATCCTCTAGTCATATAGTTTTGTCCAGAGGTCTTTTAAACATGGAAAAACTCCTGTGTGACTAAATTACCCCCTGCTTCATCTATTCACAGAACTTGAAATGCAGCTGCCCTTCCTAGTTTGGTTAGGTGAGATTTCAATTTGCTTGTTACCCCATACAGCAGTGAATCCTATTGGATTTTGTTAATGTTTTTCTGCTATTGCCTTCAAAAAAAACCCAAACCAGAACAACAACATCAACATAAAGCCCCTGAGCATTAGCTACTTTATCATTTATCTGCTACAGAAGCTTAGAAAGTGTGCTAGTTTGTGAAGATGGCTGAGTCACTTTCTCCAGGTCCACCAGATGTTTCAGCCCTTCCGATTGTGTGATGTACTTTTATTTTGTGCTGATGGGAGAGCCATGCTAAAGAAATCCCTTGCATATGCTTTACTGTCACTGAAGGCCTGAATTTCATTTTGTTTAATGTGACTAGTAATTTGTATATTTCTGTACTTCTACCGCCTGCTCCCATAAAACTCCGTTTCTCCTGATTTTCTTCTTGCCTGTAATACTTAAATCCTTCTGATGGGTTTCACTGGGCTTGGATTTCCACTTGGTGGGTGTCTCTCTGTTGAACTTTCCCACCTATTCATGTATTTTTCTCTTTTGCTTACAAGTATGGACAACTTCTGAGTTTTGCTTCTAGCTTTCTGCCCTTATGTGTGTGGGGGGTCTGAGTATTTTACCTTCATGTTTTTATTTGATGTCTTTCTTACATGTCTTGAAGCTGTCACATTCCGTGACAATTGGTCGAAGGGCATGTCAGTAGCCAGCTTGGTTGTCTTCCATTATCGTTACACTTAGATAAATTTATCCTGTTTGATGTGCTTTTAACATTTTTTGACATGTGTCTAATGTTGCTGTTGACCTAGGGATGAATAATGCAATGCTGCTAGCGTGGGCATGGTGTGCTGCAGTTGGAGGTTTGTACCAACGTAGGTGTAACTGGCAATTCTTGCCAATTAAAACATTTAACTTAGACTTACAATTTTGAAGAGATAATCTGCTTTGCTGCAGCTTCACTGCATTTAATGTTCTGCGTGTAGTTTACAGCCAGGTCATGATGAGTGCTGCTTTTCTACGAAATTTGGCTTTATTTGCATCTATGAATATGTGCTGTATTATGTCTGCGATATAGCACTGCCCAGTACATTGGCTTGGGTGTAGAAGCTGCATCTCATCATTTTGACCATGCTGATTTCTTTGCCCTTCCTTGCGGCAGAGGCACCTTCGTGTTACTGACACCACTGCCAGCTGCTCCTGGCGTCAGGCTTGGGGCAACTTCCAGCTCCTTCTCAGCTCACAGCTTTTTGTTTAATGGCCCAGCAGCTTGATCCCACTTGGGCTAAGGTGCAGTCAGGTCCCGCTGTGCAAGCTTCATCTTTCTCAGTTTTCTTCTGTAGTTAATGAATCTGAACATCTCTTAATGCTGCTCTGGGGCTCGGGCATGGAAACCTTATAACGTAACTGTAGGGAGAGCCACAAATAGAGGCGTTTGGATATGCTTTCTAAAAGTAGAACAGGCTGCCAAAAGTCATTTAAGTCATTAGACCTGTCATGACTTCTAAAACATCTTGTGCGTATTGAGAAGCGGAGTGTAAGTTGCTTTCTAACTGCCAAGGGGTTGCAGTCAGACTGATTTAAAAAAAAAAGAGTAGTTGTTTGAAACCAATGGTTGTTGCAGTATTGTACACAGCAGACATGAAAGCATGGGTATTAATGAGAAAATGAAATATTTCCAACAGCAATTTATAAAGCCAAATGTTCCTGTTTTCAAACAGGCAAGGAAGGCAGTGTAAGAGAGCTGGAAATGAAGTAGAACTGCATCCAGAAACAGTCCGTGTGATGTGGTCGGACACCCCAGCAGCTGGTGCTAGGCTCCTGTGCCGCTGGAGGTGGCGTTTCCAGGTTGGGCTCTTGGTGCTCATCTTGCAGAAAATGCAGTATTTTGTTACCCGTTTGTCAATTTTTTATTAGAAATCTGGGCGAAAGCGAAGCGCAGCAGATAGGAAGTCACTGCCAAACGTTAATCCTATTTTCATGTATTAAGCTTCAACGTTTTTCGCACTCCCTGCCCTTCCATTTGCTTCCACAAGCGTTTGTGGAGGCTGTAGCGATCTGGATGGGTTCCCATATCTGCCGTGCCATGTGGCTGCATGACGGCCTGCCGTCGGAGGGAGGGTGACAGGAGCACATGGGAGCCGTGCTGCGGGGAGGTGACACCGCTGCTGCTGCTGGTGTTTCAACACGAAAAGCGCTGTGAACAAAATACAGCACATCTTCTGTCACCGTGCTGGTCCTTAATGTTCTGACGTATCGTATCACATAAATTTCAGATCTATAGGCTAAAGTTTTGTCAGAAAATGTATGTTATTTTAAATTGGATTTTCCAGTAAAATGTTTCTTAAATGTTAAAGTCTTTAAATTGGAACGAATCATCAGTTTGGCTCTAGTGTCCTCCCTCCCCCATGGAAATCTCATCTGCTTGGTCTCGAAGTGGGAACTAAGCTCTAAGTCTAATCTTAAAATACTTTGCCTTGGGGGGGGGGGGGGGCGGGGAAGATGAAACTACCAGAGGGGGCTTCCATTTTCAGCAGCGGGTAGCGGCCTGGTAGCTCTCTGGATGGACTAGCCACGGGCTTAAAGTCCAGAGGAAACTGATGGTGATTGCCTTGCGTAGCGTTTCAGTGCACGTGTTGCTTTCAATCCATCGTGTGCTGATGGCTGTGCTGTGGTTTTGTGGGACCAGGACTTTTAAATCATCTCTGTACCAATGATTAAACCCTTGAAGAAGAACACTGAACCGAAGTCCAGTCAGATTGTAAGACGAGCTGACACAGGAGGTGAAGTGACAAGCAGCCTTGGCAGCCACAGCAACTGCTGATGTGTGGAGACTTCCAGCCAATTTAATGGCTAATGATGACATCGCTCCATGGTTCTCAGGAAAAATTCATGTTGAAATCAAGCGTCAGGAACTTGTGAGTGCTGGGAGACTGGTGTGGAGGTGAGGTGTATGCCAGGGGAGAGGTGCTCTTGCTCCACAGTGCCCTGCCGGGGCATACTGTTGGTGCCCTTTGTGTGGTTTAGGGGAGATTTTTCATTAATCCAGTTACTTATGCTGATAAGGGCCATGCTGTGTGTGTACATATTGCCTTTGAAATGATTTAATCCGTTTTGCTGATTGAGTTTGATACTATTGCAGAGATGGAAATCATTTTTACGCTGCTACCCCATCTCTACTACCTATGGTAGTTTTGCAGTGCATCTTGACCCGTTTAGATGCTGGTAACGGGACGATTTTGGGAGCTACATCCAAAATCAGAGGAATATGTTCCTATTTTGCTCATTTGCAAGGACAAGTTTAAATAATAATAAAAAAGAGACACTGTTTTAATTAGCATTAAGAGCTATTAGAGTGTGTACTGCAAATTTGGGGTGTGACAGCCCTACTACGTAATTTTCCCAGGTTGCTTCCTTTTCTAGAATTTGAAATGGCTTGTCTTCTGTTTGAAGTGTAAAATAGCTTATTTATCGTAATCTTCCCATGCTGTTGTTTATACCTAGTGCAGGTCTTTGGAGCCTTAATTTTAGGTTCTGTAGCTCTTCTCTTCTTGTTATGGATTCTTTTTCCTTCTTGTCCCCGTATTTGAAGTTGTGGGGTTTTTTGTTGTTTTTGTTTTGAGAAATTTCTAAATGCTTAAAAAAAAAAAAAGAGGTCAAACAGCTCAGATATCTGCGGTGGTTTGGTAACCACTTCAGCAATGTGATTTTTCATGCAACTTTTTTGTGATGCAGATGAAATTCATGGTACGCAAAGCATAGCTACAGGAGAAATATGACCACATTGGGACTACTTTTTTTTTTTCCCCCCGGTTGTGCTGTTGAGTGTAAATGAGTGTTCGGCATTGTTGAATTGTTGAATCTGTTGTCTTTGAGAACAAGTGAGTGCTCTTCCTTGGAGCTGATGCAAATGCTGTGGCTCTAGTCTGGCAATAACTAAAAATCAGGTGGCAGAATCTGGAAGGTAACACCACAGCATACGAATAGGGGTTTTCATAGTTGAAATTCGAGGCTTTTGGAGGGGGACAGTCGATATCTGACTGTGGGAGGAAGAGTCATCAGGTGCATGCAGAGCAGGATCCGATGTATGCTGACTTTGTGGCTCGACGTGAAGTATCTTGTGCTCATGGTAACGGCGTTATCAGCTGAAAATGTGCAGTGCTATTTTTTGAAGTAGTGTTTTCCAGTTCTCTTTATTTACTGTTGTTGCCGAGCTTTTCTTTTTACTTGGGAAATCAATAATCTAAAGGAGGAAATAAAGCTTTTCCAGTAGCTGAAAATACCTGTCTGAGCTAGATCTGATCTGTCTCCGTTTTGATCTGTCCTACTTCTTGCTCTCCAGAGCTACTGGTCATGACTCCAGAGCAGAGTGAGCCTGTGCTTTGTACTTTTATCTTCGTTTGCATTCAGTTTGTCAAGTAGAGGCTTCACTGCTTTAGCATTTTCAGGCATGCCCTTTGATAATTTATTAAAATTAAAAAGGATCTGCAAGAAATGGACTTCTGACTTATTTTTATCATGTGTGTTGATAATTTTTTTTCCCAATTTAGCGGTCATCCCTGTCTCTGCAGGAGACTTTGGAGGGTTATCACCTGATGGTTTCTGTTATAATTGCATGTTAATAGGTGGAGCATATTGATTGCTTAAATCTAGTGCAGCTCCTGTGCTATGAGTTACTTTGTTCCTGAACTTGCAGGCTGTTGGTTGTTGGAAGTGCACCGAGTGAGGAGAGGCTGCGTTGGGTGTTACTTCTTTTACAAAATAGAAATAACTGTATCTCGTCCGTTCTGCCTCATGGCTGCTGGTGGATTCAAGTGCCTCGTTCTCTTGTTGCCCGTTGCATAGCCAGGTTCACCAGCCCGGCTCAGTTGTGATTCCTGTGGGGGTACAAAGCAACTGGGTTGAACTGGTGAACTGAACCTCAAATCACAACACCTTCAGTGACCTACCTCCGTCACCTGCATCTGATTTCTTGGAACTTGGGCAGTCTTACTGCATTTAAAAAAAGGGAGGTGAGTTGTAGGTTGAGTTGAAGACTTATCATTAACCCCAAGGTTGAACATTTACATGCCTTTAAAAAAAAAAAAGTGTGACTTTTGCCATGCAGTGAAACCAACAAATGGTTTTAAGATGCAGGAACACCTTCAAGTTGCTCAGACAGATTTAGCTTTGTCCTGTGGTCTCAGAAAAAGGTGGAGTTTGGTTTCAGCTTTAGTGATTGCATGCAGGTGTTGTCACTTCTGTCCCATAGTCATATGGTTATTGTCAGGGGTTGCCAGCCAACGCATATCTTTGGAAAACTGAAGGCTGGAGGTTGTGTCTTGCAGATCTGCTGTAACGTCCTTAGCTGTGGCTTCAGAAACATGAGTTCACCTTTCTTGGCTGCCAAAGGTGCTGCGTGGGTGGGGGATTGTTACCTATACTTACTGCTATGCTGGTGGTTTGGTTTTTTAAAGTCTGGAAGCTTTTACAGCCTTTTGGGTAGCACTTGGGAGCTGTAGCAAAGAGGACACCTTTTGCTTCATCGTTTGGAAAATTTCTCTTCAGGCAGTTTTCCAAGAGTTTGATAGAAAGGCTTTAGATGTTGACCAACTGATATCTGGGTGTCTTTGTAGTAGTAGATGTACATTTGATTAGTTCTGCCACCTTTTATGATAATAACGGTTGAAATTTATGCAGTCCCTTATGGCAGTTTGAAACAGAAGCATCCATTCTTGTTCCTTAATTGCTCGTGCACTTTCCTGAGGCTATAATGCAGACTTCAGTGGCGTCACTGTACAAGTAGTTTTTTGAGGCACCATTTTGTGAATCACAGAATCATCTAGTTTGGAAGAGACCTTCAAGATCACCTAGTCCAACCTCTGACCTAACACTAACAAGTCCTCCACTAAACCATATCACTAAGCTAAATGTTTTTAGAACATAAAAATGTAACAGACACGCTCGTTTTCAAGTCCTTCAGTTTGCACGTAGGGGGGGAGAATGGCTTGAAGAAGGTAGCTGAGATGTGCCCTGCAGGTTCCGTACTCCTTGCTATAAATGAGGCCAAAATGCAAGCGTGAGCAAGATCCCTTGAATAGACCATTAGGCAAAAAGCAGCTGTACAAAATTCAGAGCAATTTTTTGTATTGTAACTGATTTGCGTTACAGTATACCAAAGAGCATATATACGACAAAACCAAATCAAGGCGCTCTTAATAGTTCGAAGAAAGCAAGGTGTCACCGAGAAGCACCAAGGGTTTGTGAGCATGGTCTCTGAGCGCTCCTTTCCTTCACAGCCTTTCGATGCAGGGGAAGAGCACTGAGACAACTGTGCTTTTACAAGTCAACCTACCAGAAGGTAACATTTCAATTCCCTAACTTTTTCTTGAGCAACTTGGTGACTTTGCTTGTGCAAACAGTTTGGCTCACTAGAAAGCAGCATTCAAATTCAGTAACTTAGGTAAGTGATGCACAATGCTTTGTGGTATCGTGCAAGGCTACGCTTCCACGCTGGAGTTTTTGCTTCAATAAACTCCTTGGGGGGAGGTGGTTGCTGTTTTTTCGGACTAGCTCCTCCCATCCCCTCCCTTTGTGTAAACTCTGCAGTGCCTTTTGCAGCATTTTCCTGTGGAGATAGTGCTGTGCTGCGTTTCACAACTTTGTGATAAAAGCAGCAGCATAGTTCTGGGATAAGTGCTTCGTCGCTGTGCCTTTGCCATCCTTATGTCTGATTTTGTGTCTTTATAAAGCTAGAGCTGGGCCTGATTTAATTCCTCTCCTTTACATATGTTTTTGCACTTGTACACTTTATTTTACAGAAAACGATCAATAAAATCTTTTATAGTGAAAATCTGTTTAAAAGTGTGACATCTGGCAATGTTGTTTGCTTTACTGCTATTGACTCAAAGGAAATCTGGTGATCAGAAGTGTCACAGAAAGTCTGAACAGCTCTGGTTAATGGGACGGCCATTTGAAATTAAACTTGTAAGATTTCAAGAAACTCTTCTGATAACCTGGAAATACTTCTGAGTGCATTGTTTTAAATATAGTGGAAGATCTTTCTGAAGTTGTACAAGATGGCTTTAGTGTACGAAAATAAGGTTTTTATGTTAATGTCCAGGAATACAGACAAGGCTAAATTTAAATAAAAAGTAGGAAATTGTATATTAATATCGTATTTAAAATCCCTGCTAGAATTTCCATCAAAAGTTCTCTGTGTAAATGTCTTGATGAACTTGTCAACCCTGAGAAAATACTGGGCTCCCTTCAGCATCCCCTGCCTCTGCCCCGCAGCGCTTTTGGGAAGTTGGTGAGATGGATAACGTCCGCACAAATCTAGGTAAGGGAGGAACACACACAAAGTACAAGAAAAACGGACAGGATTGGATGCAGTCTGGATGTGGAGCATAAGGGGAAGCAGGGAGGAGGTGAGCTCAGCTATAAAGTGCCACAGCTGCTTGTTAGGCAACAGCGCTGGCATGCATAATGTATCGGATGCTGGTGGGGAAGGAGTCTGACGGATCTCCTAGTGTCCTCCTCCTCCTGTGCAAATCCACCTTGGGGTGAGATGAGCAATGTGCCATGCTGAGCTTCGGTCTGATGCGCATGAGCAACGCCTTTGTGCACAAGTCCTGTGTACCATAACTCCTGCAGATATCCACCTTTTTAAAAACTGGAAGTTTGTGCATCTCTAGTGCTGATGTAATGCATAAACGTGCATGTGCTTTGTAGAAGTAGCATTTAACTTGCTAAAGCTACAGAACCTCCGTTTGTTTTCTTAGGGAGACGGTTCCTTTTACACTGTGATTTGCTATAAAGCTGTGAGGCTCTGCAAGGACATGGAGCAGAGCTATGAGGTGAATGAGGCTCCTGAGAATTGGGGTGGAGAGGGGGAGAGTATGCTGCTCCCCGCCCCAGAATTGGAACAGAGCATTTTCACTGTTTCTAGCTGTCAGTCATTAGCTCTTGAAGTAAACATTGAAAGGACTTTTCCCACCTGTAAAGGGGAGTATAGTTGTGAGGATCTCAGTAGCTCAGTGTGGTCAGGAAGGTGGGATGGAATGGTTTTATTCAGATACATTTACTTGGCTGAGGAGGCGACTGTGAAAAGCAAACCTGAATGCTGCAGCGAGGTCCTGCTTCTACAGGATCGTTTTCTTTCAATTTGTGTGGTGCTCGGAGCCTTTCTCAAGTGCTCCTCTTGTTCCTCAGTGCAGAAAAAATATTTTTCCTTTCTTAATGCTTTTCTTAAACGTTTTAACCCTTGACCACTCTGGTATTAAGTTGAATAGAAGAATAAAGTTGCTGGCTGTGCCTGCTCTGAGATTTGAAAGGTAAGAGAAGTCTTGCTTCTTTTTTAGCTTGTTCTTTTTTTCTAGCATGTATTAGTGCAAGAGCCTAATGAACACTTAGAAACTTCGGCCGCATCTTGCAGGAATGTGAGGCCTTTTAATGATGCAGGAATATCACCGAATTCAAGGCCTTCAGTTGTTTGAAGCTCAAAAAATGCCATTACTGCTTGTAATTTAGAGTGATTACCAGCATTGTGAACCCCAGAAGACGTCCGTGTTCTTTCCTAGGCTTTGGATGTTAAGCGAGCTAGTCTTTCTTTCAGAGGCTCGCTCTAATCCTGTTGCTGATATTTTCATTGCTTGACAGAGCAGAGGAATGTCTGAGGCCGCAGCGGGGGGCTGGAGAAAGCTGTGAGCCATCCCTCAGCCAGGACGGAGCTGGGCTCGGGGAGAGGCTGCAGCGCTCCCTGCATTCGAAAAGAAGAGGTTAGAGCCGAGCAGATTGTTCCTCCTAGGATAAGAAGTAATTTACACACGATGCAAAACGCTTGGCTTGTGGTGTTAGGTGAGGTGAAGGCTGAATTTGTGCAGTTTTGTTTGCCTGAGAAATTCCCTTTCCTGGAACACTGAGGACCAGGATTACAACTAATTGCGTTATACCTGCAGTGACTCTTGCTGTGCCATGCTGCTCTGATAGCAGCTTTGGCTAGCAGTTGCATCAAAACGATGTAAATTCTAAGTGGTGACAAATCCTAGAAAGCCTAAGAACTTAAGCTGTTATTTCTATTGTGGATATCAAAGGCAAAGCTTTCCAGAATCTGTTGTGGCAGTCTGTGTAGGTGCTTCATTGATTTTTTAATTCACATTTGCACTGGAAATGTGCTCATGGTGAAGAGCTACCTTGTGGATTTATACAGAGATAGAAGTAAATCCCAACTTTTATTTTTTGGCAAGAAAAATACCTATGCTA
The DNA here is from genome assembly GCF_964034855.1 of Anser brachyrhynchus. Lineage (NCBI taxonomy): Eukaryota > Metazoa > Chordata > Aves > Anseriformes > Anatidae > Anser > Anser brachyrhynchus. The sequence goes on along the minus strand of NC_137706.1, from coordinate 10,308,627 downwards.
TGAAAATGAAGTGAGTTTCATTACCAAAGACAAATGCAGAACAGTCTCCAAAAAGTAAATGCGTTCAAATAGTATTTCTGTCAACACAATTGATTTCACACATGACTTAAACATTAAAATTTACTTTTCTGATGTCTGGGGTTAAACAGCTAAAATATTCTGCTGGAACACTTGAAAAATACTGAGGTGTGGAGAAATGATGTGGAGATGTAGCTCTGTGCTGTTGTTCAGTCGGTGGTATAGCCCTTTGTGCTCTTTGCTTGAGCAGCGCTATGAATCTCGCCATTAGATGTTAATGATGCCAATATTAAATCAATATTTTCTGTGAAAAATGAGCAGCTAATCAATATACAGATTTTTTTTGTGTGTGTCACAAATTGATTTTAATACTACTACTTATCTATATTTAGCTTTTCTGGGTTCTTGGGATGTTATTTTAGCAAACAGGTAGAGAAATCTCTGTGATGTGGGTATCAGTTTTGTGGCATAGTAGGGTTCTGACCAAGGGAGTGAACTTATTAAACGTATGCAGTCATTGCAGGGATTTTCCATGTAGGCTAAACGATTCAGGTTTTAATACGTTAAAACCGATCTGTTTGTGAGAAGGCAGCACAGCTAGCTGCCTTATGTCTGGGAGGCTCCAAAGAAAGCAATGCAATTATGCTCACTTCACTGGCTCAGAAGAATGCAACCTGTGAATTTGACTCGACAGCTCTTATCAGACACATCATGAAAACATAAGAACTTGTTTTGGTGGATTTGCTCGATGTGTAGGACCTATCCAGACCTATATGTTGCATGCAAACTTTAGGATACACTGTTAATTTGCATCTGTCAGAGATAAAGGGTGATGTGAAGGCAGACTTAGGCTGCTACATTCAGACATAAAGCACAGTCCTTAGCACTGAGGGGATGCCCCCAGTCTGCAAGGCGTTTCTCCAAATGGAGCAGAGGTGTACTGGAACAACATGGATGTTAGGGCCAGGGAAAAACAGGACTGTGACTGGTGGTGGAGTCGTGCTGAGATGCCGTACGCAGACGGAGTCGGTTTTGCTCTGCTTCTGCCCTGAGGTGAGCAGACATGAGGCTGCTCAAAGTGGGGAACCTTGCTGGAGGGTTGGTGGCTCTGATGGCCAAAGCCTAAGGAGCAGCAGGGCACAATGTAAATTGATGAAAATACAATTGTTGTACTGAAGAACCCAGAACAGGGTAGGTAAAAAGGCACTCACCTGCCTCTTTAGTCATGTCATTTTATACACCTGTGAACCATCAGCATGTTGTGCGCTGGTAATAGCAACAGCATTTCACTGCTAGGGACAAAGCTCTCTGAAATGCAGGCTTTTTTTTAGGTCTGACTTGGTTCTCTGAATTTTGTGGCAAGGCGTAGCTGTCGGGTGCTGGGTGTGGGTGCCTGGCACTGCTCACGTCTGGAAGCAGAGGCTGCCCTTGGTTTTGGTACTGCATCAGGGAACCTCACCTCACTAATAATGACTGCCTGATGATGTTAAAGTATGGCTTAGCCTCATCCCCAGCTCTTAATTGCCTTAGTCATATGCACATCTTGCTTTCTTTAGCAGTTTTTGCTACATTTTACAGCGTATTTTTCTTGTAGATCTTTGCATCTCTTGGCTGCTCCGTGCCTCAAAGGCGGTGACCACGCACCAGCATCCAGTGGGGTACAGCTGTGCCAGGCACCCGGCCCAGGGGGCTGCCAGTGGCACGGGGCGCCCTGCATGCTCCCTGCTTGCTTTGAAGGCAGCTAGAAATTAAAATGAAACTTGTAAGTTGATTCACCACAGTTTTCATATGGAAATAAATCCGCTCGACTTGTTACTCTGCCGGGTGGATTTTATTGTAGTGTGTCGTTTCATTGTTGTTTTGTGCAGATTACACCATTCTTATGCATATACTCCAATGGTCACACAATAGTTTATTCATATGACTAAAACCGGCATTAATTTGGGGAAGAAATGTAGAGCCACAAGCATTTGTCACTTTCCTCAGTCATTGCGAAGGGCTTGGAATCACTGTGAACTCTTGCACTCTTTTCTTGTTCCTCAGAATATTATCCTTATTGCTTGAGCGATGCGTGCAACTTGCATGCGCAGAATCCCTGATATTTCAGTCTTTCAAGCTCCACTTTTACTTTATAAGGAAATCAAAATACCAAATTCCCAAACCTGAATATTCTCACGTGACCGCAGGGTGTAAGGTGACCTCTTTGGCTCCGATCCCAGCCCAGGAATGTATCGTTTCTTTGAGTTAGACTTTGAAACAGGTATTACTTTACAATTTAATTGGCTGCATACATCTCGAAAAGGATATAAACCAGTGGGTTTTTCCACTATGGAGACAGAAAGGCTTGTTTCACAGAGGAGAAGGCATAAACAGGCTGGTACAAGGAACCCTGTGTGAACTGAGCTATACTGTATACTTCAGGGAAAAAAAAAAAGTAAATTTTTTTTTGCCTTGTAGGTTTTGGCAGCGTCAAACAAAACAGCCAATGTTCTCCTAGGAAAGCGAAGGAATTCTCTATCTTGAAAACACATTTGAAGACCCCACCCCCGCCCCCCGCCTTTATGCGGGGCTGTGAATGTTGCCTGGTGCTGCTTTGGCTGCAGGTCCCCCTGCGGATGCTCGCCGAAACGTCGTGCTGCTTGGGTGCAGCCTCGCCGCTGGGGCATTGCCCACCAGCTGCTTTTGAACCAAAGGCTGCTGACAATTAGAGGAAAGCAACTCCAAATGTTTTGAGTGTAAACCCTTTGTTTTGGAGCTCTTTTCTCTCTTCTCTTGTTTTTAATAACTGCAAGTGATCTAATTAGTGTCCATAGCTAGATCCAAAACCCTTCGCTGACCTATATTCAGACGTCTTTCATCTGCTCCTGCGTGGTTAAGACCTTCATAGTATTATTGAGAAGTAAGGAGCCAGACAGTGCAAGGAGGGTGGATAAACCTCTTAGTTCCTTACATTTTGTTTTGCTAGTTGTTTTTTTCATTTCTTATTGTAGGATTTGTGGCTTATCTTCAATTTAAATCTTGCTTCACTGTTTTTGTCCTTTCTTCTTTGTAATCTGTGGCTTTTAATGTCTAAAAGGTCCTAAATATTTGATCAAAATAAGGCCTAATTCCCATTCTGAAGAGAATAAATCACTTTAAAAGTGGCAGAAAGAGAAACCATATGCAGGCAAAATGTAGTTTGAGGGAAAGATGCAGCATACAAGCATACACAATCAATTACTGAAACGTGGCACTAATGTTCCCTCTGCTCCGTCCTTAGCCACTTTCAGGCTTCTTCTGCAACTTCGGTAGTTTCCATTAATCTCTTTAACGTTAAGAGCTTTGGGCACAGAACCTTTGTGTGTGCGGTCTCTTAATATCTCATTTTTGTCCTGGTGTCTCCAGTTTTCTGTTAAAGTAGACCCGAAGTATTCTGTGACCAAGCTGGATCAAGACGTATTTCTTAATTATTTTGAGTAGAGAACAGCAATTCAAATTAGTGTCTCTTTGCTGTTTCATGACTGCAAGTAGGATGTAATAATAACGTGTATACTTCCTAACACTGTTCTAGCTGTGTATTTCTGCTGTCCAAGCTTACAGTAAATTGTCTTTCATGAAAAGCTAAGGGTGAAACTTGGACACGAGGATAATCTCGTCCTGTGAACTGGTGAGCATTGTTACGGAGCTTTGGAGATGTCGAGTGCTGCAGAAGTGATGAGCAGCCTTCATCCTGTGGCAGTGTTAATCACACTGATGAATGCTCGAAGGAGATGACTGATATGGGCACCATCTATGGCAAAGTAGTCTAGATTCCTAGTTATTTGCAGAAATATTTGTAGTCGTGATGGTTTTTCTTGTGAATTTGGTTATTAATAACAAGTTCGAAGGGGGGGAAAAAAGTAGGAATCATCCCTGCTTTCTTTCCCTCTTTTCTAAATTTGAGATCTCATTTTCATGCAATTCCTGACTCATTAGCTCCTGTAAATTTTGTTTGATTTCTCTGAATATTTTCTGGCAAAAAGGTTAAAAAATATTCTGACAGTAGATATCTCTTAAAGCTGTTTTTCTTAAGGAAAAAAAGCTAAGTATTGAAAGTCTTGCCTACTTTAAAAACAAGTTTTCTATTAATGCATAACTAAACATTCTGGGAGTGTGAGCCTCATATTTAATAGGAATTCTTATAAGCAGGAGGGGATGTCGCTAGATAAGCCCTGGAGGTGGAGTTGAAGCGATCAGCTGGATTCTGACAGGTATCAGGCTTTATGCAAGTGCAAGAAACAGTCATTTCAAGGAAAATGCAGGAGATACTTCACACAACCTTAAAATATTAATAAGGAACAGAAAAATCAGGACAACAGTGTCTTCTGTTCCAGTCTGTAAATTAAAAAGTGCGTGCATGAAGCAGAGATCATAGGACCTGTGATCAAAGCTTTTTTGTTCTATAGAGTGTTTTGTTCAACAGAGAAATCTTAAATGTGCAGAATACGGTAAACTTGTAAGTCAACGGTATTTAACGTCTCGTTTTCAAAAAAGACAAACAACTTTTCCATGTTTATTTACAGCATTGAAGTTAATTCTCTAGAAGAGCAGCTTCACATGGAACGCTAGTAATTTTATGTAATACTATCAATTACTTCTATGTTATTAAATTAAAAATAAAGGCAGATGGGTTTTAAGCAGTATGATTACCTAATGATATATGTAAACTATCTTTCTCGGTCCAGCACTTAAGGTTTGGTGTTATGATTTCAGGATCATCTGGAAAACAACCAGCCCTGCTTGGGGGGAAGATGGCTGCTAAGAATAAAATCAGTGGTTTTGGAACAGGAAGGGAACACAAGTAAACTATTTCCTTGTTCTTTGGAACTAATAATTGGTACTTCTTTCTTTTTCATTTCATCTAAGCACTGCAAGGCTACCAGCTGACAAGATTCTGAGTTAAAAATTTCGGCAACCTATTTTTTTTGATATGAAGTACAGCACTGAAAGTACAAAAATAGATGGAAAATGAGGCTGAGTGATTTTTAGTAAGTAGCTAGTAGTGTATTGTGTAAGATCAGTTGCAGATAAAAATTTAATGATGGACAAAGTGGAAGAAGGGTGATCAAAAAAGATTTGTTGCATGTGCAGACATATTTTACTGTTTTGGAGGGAATTAATACCTTAAAACTGGGAAAATGGAGTTTGGGAGCAAGAAGCAGCATCAGGTTAAACATAACCTGAAAAAATCCTTTTCTTCCCCTCCTGTGTTGGTGATACACTGCATACTACTGTTCTTTCAGACTTGTCTCCCCCCCGGAGACCACATTGTCTGGAGGTGGAATGAGAGAGGAATCGGGAGGCACTGGGCATCGCCCCATCGGGTCATTCTGCTTCCTTAGCGGTGCTGATGCAGCCAAAAGAAAAACCTGTTGTTAGTGAGCCATAGCCAGGTCCGTGTCTGCGCGTTAGGAATGCGCTTTTGATATTCTTGGACAGCTTACCTCTCCCCAAGAATTGTTGGTGTTGGAGCTGCGAAGACTGAGCAAACTTCCTGAGAGGAAGCAATTGTAAAATATCCAGGAAGTTATTAGGAAACGCAGCCTTCTGCTCCTGTCCGTGAGCTGTGCGAAGTGCTTGGGCTCTTTCCGTAGCACAGTCTGAAGAATGGGTTTGTTTTTTAATAACAGGAAGCCTACTTTAGGGGCTGGATGTAAGAAATGCAGTGTCGAGGGCTGTTAGAGCTTGGGCTTTTAAGCACTGTGAGGAGCAAGGCCCGGCGGCTCTTGGCAGTGCGCTGCTCTCCGCTGCTGGCAGAAAAAAATGGATCTGATTTTCATTATTTTTCCTGTTGCTCCCATTTTAGATTTGCATACCAGCTTGTCAGCTTCTGTGTGCTCCTGTCTGGGGAAAGAGGGCAGGAACAGAAAAGACCCAGGGAAAGTGTGGAGGCCTGAACAGGGAGACGTAGGAGAGTTCAGTTTGAATCTGTGTGCTGCCATCAAGCATTGCAGGGATCCCCTGGTTTTTCATATTCAAATTTTTCTGTGTCTGAAAACCATCTCGCAGTCGGTGCTTGCACTGTGCTCTCTAGGAACACTTGCTTTATTAGCAGCAGTGATGTAATGTGGTTTTTGCTGGCTTTTTGTCTTGCTGCTCCCCTGCCCTGCCTCTCACCTGCCGGCCAGACCAGGTTAGTCAGAGGCAGGGGGGGCACTGCCATCCCCATCTGCGTGTTATCCTCGTTAGGTTTGATTTGTTCTAAAAGACAGGAGTCTTTTCCATCTGATTAAACATGCTTTTATGTTTTTTGTGGAGAGCCAAAGTCTATGATAACAAAGAAAATTTTAGATGATTAAGTGTGTTCTGGGGCTGCTGTTAGAGAAACAATTTCTTGGTTTTGTCTTATTAATGTAAATCAGAACTGTCAGCTGCAAGTACGGAGTGTCAGGTGGAGCTGGTTCATAACTCAGTTACTAGTGTGAAAGCGTAAACTCGGTCTGTCCTCCGTCTTTATGATGATGCTGATGAGGGATAGCTTTTTTATTTGGATGTGGCCGTTTGGAAATTTGAAGCGTGAGTTTAGACTCCTACATCTGGTAACATGCAAGTATCAGGGTGCTTCTTGAGCTTGAGGTTGTTTGTGAGGACAGGTGACAAATAAATGAAGTTTCTCTGGTGTTGAAGGTGTGAAGAAAACGTGAACCCAGAACAGCCCAGGTGGTACAGAAGGTGTCCGTCCCCCTCTTCTCCCCTACCCCTTTACTGGGAGTCTTCCCTGGAGTGATGGTGAGTTGCCAGGTTTCAAAGGAAGGGAGAGGCCAGTCACAGCACCCACGTGAAGTTAGAGGGACTGACCGAGCTCCTTTAAACGTGCTTTGAGTTGGCAGACTCTCCTGGCAGCAATTCCGTAACTACTCAGAGAGGGCACGGTGTCTCCGGTGCGCTCGTGCTGGGAGAAGTTGTCCCCAAGGAACGTAGCTGTAATGATGCTTCACAAATTGCAGTTCTGTCTCCAGCATAGCCAGGGCTTTACCCCTTGAAAATTAGCACCTGTTCATTGACTGGTGCTGGCGTTGACTGAGCAGGGAAAGAAGCTGCACTTCTTGGCCAGCTTCAGCCTTGGGAGGGAGCAGACAGCTGTGCTTTGGGTGTTCATTAAAGGCTTTCTTCAAGCTGAGCTGCGGATGCAGCAAGCTGAAGGCTGCAGCTTAAAGAAGAATATGGGAGGGTGCTGTGGCTAAGCCCTTGCTGGAAGGAAAGGGAAGAAGTCATCTGAGCTGGCTGCAGGCAGCACGCTGGGTGTCTGCCTGGTCAGGAAACAAGATGCTTGAATCTGCCCTGGGGATCTGTCTCCATGCACCCCGTGCTTGTTGTCGGTGCTGCCCTGTGGACTACAGGCTTATTTGCACTGTTTCACAAAGTGACATTCAGCATTTCTGCTGCTTTATTTCTGCAACAACCCTGGGAAGAAGGAGAGCGGTAGCAGTTCTGTGAGCAATGCAATTAATCTTGGAATTGAAGACTCTTATATTGAATTCTTTCGATATATTATTGGTTTTAAAGTATCATGTGGATTTTTCTTCATGGCTTTAAAAATTGGAGTTTGATTCAGCCTCTTTCCCCAGAGAGCAGTAATTCTTCCTCTTTGATTTGACTGCCTTCCTATTAATTTCATGGGAACTCTTTGAATTCATTTCTACTGTCAAATGCACTTAAAATTCACAAATATATACTCAAGAATCTTTGCAAGTAGGGACTGTGTGCACACCTATGTACATACACGTGTGCAGCATTAGCCCTGTTTACTTAAAATCAGCTAGAAACAGCGACACGAGTGGCTGAGGGCTGGCACATAGAAGGGTTTTGGACCTGCTTGCTACTTCCATCTTTTGACATGCAGATTGTTTTCACTGCTCAGCTGAATTACAGCTTGTGGATAGTTTTTTGGGTGCTTTTTCAGCTGTTTTTTTTAAATCTGTTCTTATGTGCGGTGTCACAGTTGTCCATGTCCTCCTGGACTGAGCTAGTTGGGATGTGATTAAACTGGTTTACTTCTGAAGGGAACAGAAAGCTAAGTACATAGTAATGAACTCTAGAAGGCCATTTAACTCGTTTCTTTTCCCTCTTCCTGCACATACTCCAGTTTAAACTGGAAACTTCGCAGGGCTTGCAGTGAAGTGTGTTTGGATGGCACTTATGATACCCAAACCTCAGAGACCTTCAGGCAGAGGCAGTGTGAGCAGCGCTTAAACGCGAACGTGCAGGTTTTGTCTCGTCCCTCCCAGCCCCTCTCTTGGGTTTGGAAAGTAATTTGATAGAGTAAAAGAACTTTGAAAGCTATTTTATTCTAGATTAATAATGTAAAAAGTGGTGCTAGAATTTGATCCAATATTTATAGATTTCTGCTGTGTAAGAGTTAGAACAGCCTCTTGAGGACAGTTTAAAATTCACATTTTTAATACTCTCTTGAAGCTGAAAGAATTGTGGAGTCCTCAAAAAGAGTTTTGAAAAGAATTCAGTTAGGAATAATTCTGAATGTTCCTGTAGCGTACATTTCTTCTCATTTCTGTGAATGTTAGAAATGCTTGTCATCTTAAGAACTGCACTGTTTATCCTCGGTGAGTGTAATTGTGGCGTTACAGGAGAGGTGAGACTGTAGCCAAGAGCTCTTGCATTTATAGTGCAGATGGAGTGATCAAGCCCCCTTTCAGCTGAAGTATGGATTTGTCCTTGAATGGGTCTGTTTTGGGCGAGGTTTTGCTACTGTGAGCACCCTCACTGAATCCCAACGAGGTGCCTGGGAGGTGGGGATGCTCTCTGGATTGTAACGTGCCGAGTGTTTTTCACTTGGCTCTCTGAAATGCCATTTCTTTCCCTAAAATGTAGCATGTTTGCTTACAAAGCTGTTGCAACATGTAGTCCAGTGATGTTCTATGCACAGCTGAAATTTCTTGTGTTCATGAACATAGGTCTGTGAAACCTCAAAGAGGAGGAGAGATGCAGGGGTAGAAGACAATTCTTCTGCTGTTGGTGCTTCAGCTCTCCTGAGATATCAGCAGGTCTGGGGATATGAGAGATGGTTTTTAATCCAGTTTCCTTTGGGTTACTCAGCATCAGAAAAATTGCCTTCCTTCTGTTGTAATGGAGCTTGCAGTGTGTTGAGTTCAGGGTTGTGGAAGTCAAGAACTGATACCCGCGTCTACAGATTGGGAATGGAAAGGTAAGCCTGGTGTCTGCAAATACCCGGACAGTTAGGAAGTTGAGAGAGGCCAGCTTGTGCTAGCCAAGATGATCACTCAGGCACTTGAGGAATTGCTGAATCACAGCAAAGACTCCCTAGGATGTGCTCATCTTGATGTCAGCCAGGCTTTGTGAAAACACTGCTGCTCTCATCCCTGGCGATGCAAGCTGCTGGTCCACGCTGGTTCTAGTGTCCTTACGTGGCTCCTATCTTGGCTGTGTTACAGGCACCAAATGCGTCGGGTACTGTAATGACGGAGCTCAGGCTAGTTGGGCTCTAAGGAAATGGGCAGCAAACTTTTTAAGGACTATTTTTGGTAATTTTTAAGTAGAGAATGCCTGAACGTAAATAGACTTCCCCATCCACTAATGAAAGGATTGGGGTTTAATTTGACTTGGTGTGTTTTCTGGTTATGCTAAATTACTTTGATGTGGCCCTTGAGGTTATGTATTGGAGCTTTTTGCAGCATACTGGCTCCTCGAGCTTCAAGCCTGCACGGACAAATGTTGTAGAAGGTTTTGTTGGGAAAATGTCTGCATGTGTAGGCAATTGGACAAGAAAAGATTTTGATTTATTAAACTGCATGTTAGTCTGGTAAATATTAACTAAATGTACTTTGGGGCAGGGGTCAGGCTTTTGAATAAAAAGACAAATTTCAGCGTAAAGCAAACTTTTAAATGTGGGATCTAGCTGTATTTAAAGAAAAAGCATCTGGCAACATACAGAAAGAGTACCTGCTAAGCGTGATTTATCACAAATCACTATTTTGCTTAAGGTTTGCTGTGTGTTAAGCTCCCACCAGTGCCAGCATTGGTGATTTTATGGGAGATTTTCCATGAGGGTGAAGTAAACTGTGGAAAGTTGCCAAAATTTTTTACCCAAATAGCTTTGGATTTCTACCTGTTTGTGTGAAATGCCCACAGGTAATCCTGCTTCGACAGGCTCTGTGCTATGCTTCTCCTTGACCTGATGGAAAGCCAGTATTTCATACGTCAATAGGACTTATGCAGAGGTACTAATTGTTTTAGTCACTTTTATTTGGAATTAAAGTGCAAAGACTTGCTTGAATAGGGAATATGAATTATTTGCCTGTGACACTTCAACAATTTACCATCCTTCTCGCTGTGTGAGTCCAGTTCAGGTGAGACTAACACAAAGGATGGCTTCATCCTTGCTCTTGTAGGGGTTGCGAAGGGGAAGAGACCCCTTGCTCAGAGCGTGATGATGGAGTGGGCAGTGAAGGAAAGGATAACACAGCTAGAAGAGCAGCTGGAGCTAAGTAATCTCTCTTCACAGCTTTAGGGATTATAACATAAATATGTTTAAACTGGTATTTGTTTAAATGGGTGAGTCGAGTCATAAAGTTGATACTTCTGTTGCCCAACCACAAGTACCAGAACTTTATCTTTGTTCCACCCTTGACAAAAGAAAGGCCTTATTTGTGTAGTAAAATAAAATCAAACACTCTGAACACCTGCTTTGGAAAACAAAAAAAAAGAAAAATAGACTCCTATCTTTTTGCAACAAATCTTTTTGGAAAGGTGCAACTCTCTCAAGATCAGCCTGTGGACGTTGACCACCTGCATCTGTTTTCCACACTGCACAAATTGAGTGATATGTCACAGTATGAAATGTGTGGCAAAATGAAGTGTCAGATTAGAAGAAAGTACTTAGATTCGGTGCTTTCTTGAATTTCAAGGTAGATGCTCACAGTGTTCAAACTCTACCCAATACCATTGAGGAAATCGGGTCACATCCTTAAATACCAGTGGCCTCACTGAGGTTGCGTGATAAACAATGCAGCTAAAACTCAGGGTTATCTGGGAGAGGCTATTTATTTGAACAAAATGTTCTTACAAATAAATTAATTTAGATTGCAGCCAATTAGGTTTCTGTATTTTATTTCATGCAGTTTGATACTCGGGATTGTTAAAACAATTTTTTATGATCTGCTAATTTGAAAACTTGTTTTTTTTTCCCTTCCAAGCCATTTGCAAATTTAATAAGGTCAGTACTTTTTTGCTGTTAGAGTAGTATAAAAATACAGAGAGGACAGTGTGCTTATACATAAATGCTGTCTGTGACTTGCATATCTAATGATATGAATCACAATTCCAACTTTAATGCAAGTGTTGTAATTCATAACCATTTCAGTGGAAGGTGAAGTCTGTCCGCGGAAGAGATGACTGGGTAAAGCTTATAAGAGCTTATATATGGAGGGTGTGTGATGGCTTCATTTGTTGTTTTCTAGAATGATGAATCATAGCGCCCGAGTTGATGGAATAGCATTGCTGCTGTCTGTGTTGGTTGCTTTTTATTTGTTACATTAGGAATCTGCAATCCCCAGGATTTGAAAAGAGCTCACTTGATCAAGATTTTGGCTTATTTTTTTGAAGCCAGTTTAAAGACAATAATATTTGCTCTGATTTCAATTTATTGACTTGTTCCAATAAAAATGTTTATTTTATAAAGCATTTCTTTAAATGGAAGAAAAAAACTGCTGGCACTTAAAACTCTTACATCAAGGTCCTGAAGAATCTTGTCCTTTTTTAGCAGTGCTGTGTATGCATATTGAAAGGGGGGAGAAGCTGGTGTCATAGCAGAAGGGATTTTGGTTCATCTAGCTTGTTGCTATGCCTCTGTGCTACAGAGCTGTATTAATTATTGACAAGACTAGCCTAATCCAAAGTCACTGCAGTCTGAGGCATTAATTTACCGTATAGCATCGTGTGAAGAGAAAAAATAATTTGGTTCTTGTTATACATCTGAACAGTATTTTAGAAGGCAGAAATGTTTGCTGAATGAAATGTTTTCTATAAAACAGGTTAGGGTCGTTGGCTTTCCCCTCTCTCCCTAAAAGAGGAACTCTAGGCTCATTGCTATTTTAAATCCAAATTTACCCACCAGTACAGGATCCCAAATAAATTGGTTAGTCATTTCGTATCTTCATAAGAGTCAGTTCAGAAGTGTTTCACCTGTTATTTTTGACTAGCAGCAGGATATTCCTGTCTTATATCTGGATTTCAGAGTTCCCTTGTTTGAATTATAGTACTTCTTAGCATCCCTATCTGGGATCCCTTAATCCCTACCTGGTAAAAGCTTTTACAAAGGCTATAATGAAAGCATGTTTCAGGTTTTTAATCGGAAATTCATAAAGGATAAGGACAAATATCAGTTAGGGGAAACTGATTTTGGTCTTGGTGACATTTCCATCATGTTCTTTGTTAAATTAGCCTTGTAACATAAAACCAGTAGTTGCTGTAAAGAAGAGAGCTGTGGATGAGGATTGCAGATGCCCACGGAGATTTTATCCTCAGCCCCCAGCCTTGGAGGAGATGGGGTGTGGAGGAGAGGCAGAATGGCTAGGGATGGTGATGTGATGGGACGAGAAGCAATTTCTGGCAGGGGGATTAAAGAGGAGATGAATAGGAGTCAGGAAATGCTGCCGCCTCTCCTCATCCTTGTGATTAGGTGCTGTTCTGTGATCCTGCTTGAGGGTTGGTGAGGCGTTCCTTAAGGCAGGAGGTGGATGTGGCAGGAGGGTGGTTAAAGGGGAGGTGGAAAACGGTTCAGAATTATAATGTCGTCTTGTAATACCTGCTGTGCATAAAGGATCACAGTCCTACTTATCAACAGTTGGAAAGATGCTGGCTTTCTTTATATCAGCTCATTGATCGTTGTCTTCCTCCCACCCTGAAAAATCTGGATTTCAGCATTGTACAGCGTGGTCAGAAAAACGTCCCATGACACCTACATACCTTAAATATCGTTCTGCAGAGGTGGTAACGTTATCCTACAGTTTCTTTGCACATCTTTAACTTCTTGGTGTCCTGGGGGACTTCATAAATATCACTTCCTCCAGCAAAGCTGCTGACATGAAGCAAAAGCCATCAATAAATAATTCATATGCTGTTCATTTTCTATGTTTAGGAATTAATGCAGCTTCACTTAAAAATTCTCTTCCATGGCTGAAGTCAAGTAAAATTGCTAGAATTAAAGCTGCATACTAAGTAACATTTTAATTTTCTCTAAATTATTTTATGTTTTAGAACTAGTGGCTTGAAAAGCAATTAAAAGTTGCAAAAACACTCCCACTTTAATGTTAAATGCTGTAGGTGGGTCCTGTTTAAAAGGTTTTGTGATGTACACAACTGTGTAGGCTGTTTTTTAGAAAGTCACTTAAATAAAGTGCAGTTGTGTACTGTATGTGAGATACAATTAGTGAAACTTCAATGTGTTTGTGAAACAGTATTGTCAAAACAGGTAATTGTGCAGTTACAAGATGTTGGTTTCATTAAAGAAAAAACAAACCACACAAGCTGTACGCCAAAACCTCTCTAAAATCTCAAGCTTGTGGTTTGATTATTTCTGTCACATTTATGTCATGGTATTTTTGAGAATGTTTTCTTTGTAATTTAGAAAAAAAAGTGCGAAATGATATTCCTTTGCTCATTTTATTAATTACCTGAGAGGCAAAGGCATGTATATATATTTTTAATAGGTTAGTAGTTGAGATGTTACTCTTCACGTTGTCTTTGTAGGTTTTGGTTTTTTTTTGTTTTTATTTTAATCTTGGACTGTATTTTTGGACTTGTTATGGGAAATAAGTGCTTTTCTTTAGGGTGTACAGATTCAGTTCATGACAATGTCCAACATTATTCCCCAAACGCTTCATTTCCAGCCCTGGAATGCTGAGAACACACTGTGAAAGCAGAGAATTCAGGTCTTTGAAAAGCTAGAAAAGCTGCTTAAAAGCATCCACCCTTTTGCAGGGACAACTGATGAGAAGCAGTGTTAGTCTTGCTTATGGGAAGGAATAATGAAGTGTTGAGGTTTCCTTTTTAGTTACTAAATAAGCACTTTGCGACGTCTCAATCATCTCAATATCACTTTTATTTTTCAGTGTTACTACGACTTGTCATTGTACTTTGCTTTAAATTATACAAAAGAAAACAGCATCAATATTTAATTGCTGTGAGGGTCCTAAACTGCAGTTGCTATGGCTCTAAAGTATTTTTCCTGTTAGTTTGCCTTGATGTATTTTGCCTTGGGAGCAACATGTAATTCAGTGTAGCTTTTTAAAAACTCTTTCCTTAGTGATTGAGTGTCAGAAAACACAGTCCAAGTGGGTATTAGCGTTTCTTAACTGCATACATTTGTTGGGGTACATAATAGAGCAGAATCTCTTAAGTAGAACTCTGAATTTTTGTGTTTTTTCAACTGTACGGAGTCCAGTAAGCCAGTGTCAGCATTTTGAGACGGATATATTTAGCTGCTGTAGAAATGAAATACGGGAAAATGCAGTCAAGTGTTTTCTTCCGCTGTGCAGTTTTGTAGTGAGATGTGTCAGATCGCGGACCAGGGTAATCACAGGCGGTGCTGACGGCGAGGAGCTCCATCCAGAAGGACCTCGCAGCATCCAGCATGCCAGCAAAAGGCAGCAGGTGAGTGTCAGTATGCGTACTGCTTTGAGGAGAGCTCAGTGCCGGCACGCAGAGCCACGGGTGCCAGTTCTTTCTTGCCATTAGCGCAGTGTGCAGCGGCAGCCAAAAAAGTCGATCAAGTGCAGTGCCTCATTCAGCAGGGAGAGGTACTGAGAATGTCATCAGCTACTCCATAAAACACTGGTGTGGGCAGCTCTAGTCTGCATCTCGGGAAGGAAGTGAGAGGAGGGAAAAGCTCTGAGTAGTTTGGGGAGGAGGAGGCCGAGGCTGGAGAAGGCGGCTGGTGAGTACATGATACTCTTCATCAGACCTTGAAGTGCTACAACTACAATTCACTTGGGAAAACTCACAGGTTGGTTAAAAATGGATTATAGGAGGAACTGTATTGTACAGTGGGGATTTAAATTGTGGAACTTGCTGCCCCAGAACGCGAGGCAGACATCACGTGCGGACAAGGTTAGACTTGTTGATGAGCAACGGGTCAGTGAAGGGACAGCAGAAGTCTGAGCAGCCATTTACCCCCTACAATTCCCATATAACAGCTGTAGGTGCTGGAGGAGAATAAGGAGAATGGACTGTAGAAATGGCCAGGCTTATGTGTATTCGTTAAAAAACATTCTGCTGTTGCCCTTGGTATCTGGGCTGTAGGTCTCACATAGTGTGGTATTATGTTTTCTTAACTAATGTGGAGACAGCTCTAGGAAAAACATCCTTCTTTAACAAAAATTAAACTTCCAGTTGAATGTTGTGTGCGTTTTTCTGCTTTCTATTCTGCTGTTGCTCCTATGTCTCTCTGTTCAGGGAGCTTTGTACCTTGTGAGTTCTGAACTGTTGTGACATGAGGTGCAAGATCTCTGCTGTAAGGAAAAGTTTGTTTTTGGGGAGTATACTGCTATGTGCTAACAGAAAGAGCAGGAGTATCCCTCCCTCAGTGTCATGACTAGGAATGTGAGCTGTCGATATGCTACCAAATCTGCAGTCTTTTTACATTCGGTAGCTGTGAACTAACAGTTACAGGATTTATATATGACTATTTCCTAGCAAACCCGAAACAGCTGTGCCTATACAATGCAGGGTGTTCTGCGATGGCAAATGCATCTTGCGAATCTTGCAGGTTTGAGCAGAAGACCACCCTGCTTGGCCATCCAGTCAAGTGGATAATTATTCATCTCAAAATGTGAAATCCAGAATTAAAGCTTGTGGACAGAGGTAACAAGGAAATACACTCTATCTAACATTTTGACATACACTCTATCTAACATTTTATGGCATCATTCTGTAATAAGTGTGGTTGAGTTGCTTTTTAATTTCCTCAATAAACATTAGGTCCTAGGAGGTCTTCTGGAGAGGTTTTCTATATTGCTTATTTTTGTAGCTTTCTGCCAAAGTCGTCTTGTTTTAAGTTTGGCTTGTGCTGTAGCTGATGGATCTGAATACAGATTTATAGTAAATTTTCACCCATATTATTGGCAGAATTCATGGTTCCTGTTGTATTTGTGTGACAGTCTGACTGTAGAGGGAGATATGGCCCATGCTCATCCACTTGTCCTGGCAGCACTGGAGTGTTGCTCAGGGTGTGAGTTTCCTTAAGTGCTGGCAGAATAACTCCAGTGTCTGAAAGCTAACGTTATAGGGAAGACATGGAACTTCTTTGTTGTGTTTTCATTTAAAATTTTTGAAACCCCTGTGCTATTTGCAAATAAAACAGATTTTCTGCTCTTCTCAAGGTGTCTAAGCTCAGTGCAAAATGGATCAGTGATAACTTCCATCTACAAGAAACGCAAATTTGCTCAGTAAAAGATATATGAGTGAGGTTATTGACAGAATCAAGCGGAGGAGCTGGTGTTGGAGTATGGGATGGCCTGATTGCCAGATACTTGTGTTGAACACCTCTCGCAGGGGACTGACGTGGGTCTGAAATGAAGCTATTTCATCTGAACCTTTCAGGCTTTGAGCTCTGCTTGGTATACAGTGTCTTTAAAAGCATGAGATAAATATCAAGTGATTGGTAGTAATAGTATGGTGGGTTTGAAATAGGGCTTTTAAATCGAGACAAGAGTCAAAAGAAACTTGCTTTCTGGAAGTACCTCGTGTTTGTTAGGCTCCACGCGCAAATGCCTTACAAATTAACTGATTGCTGGGCAGTGCGTTACTGCTCGTGCATGTTTCAGCTGTAAATCACCTGAAGCTTAGGCTGGGCTATTTTCTGAGGAAGAAAACGTCAGTTTGAATGTCAGAGTTACCCATTGCCTAACCTGAGTGAAATACTGCCTCCGTAATGTTTGTGAGGTGTCCTTCATGTCATCTTCAGATAAACCAAGTAATGTGGTGGTAGTGTAATAATGCGTAGGAGTTGCACTTAGAGGCTCGGTTGTGTCCAACAGACCTCTTGTTCAGTGCTAACCGTGAGCTCTTTGGCAGAGTTAGGCATAAAGAGGGTAGGACATGTGGAAGGCACTCAAGTTGTGGAGTTTTAGTGTGGGCTTGTCCTTATTCAGATTTTGCAGAGCTACACCCAAAAATCATGTCCACTTACATGGAAAAATGCTGATGTTTTTCTGGGATAAGTAAACACATCTGGATAGTCTGTCTTTGCTACTGCTGCTTCATAGTTCTCACATTTGTTGCTTTCATTTAAATTTTCTTTAAAGTGCTAATTGAAATAAAAAAACAGACTTTGAACAGTTTTTGTGCTGCATATTGCTGTGCCGCTGTTGAAGAGCTAGTTATTAGGCTTTGGGAAGTTCTTTTCCTGCAAGAACAAAAGAAGGGGAAAGATTGTTTTCTTGGGACTGTAGTGCAAGCCCATCTTTCAGGTATGCAGTTAGCCAAGTTTAGAGGATGGCTCCTCTTCCACGGAAAGAAAGCTTTGTTTTAGAAAAAACTGAAGTCACCGTCATCTAAAATGGATATCTCTGCAAGGGTACCTGGTAAAAGCAGTGCATGATTCCTGAGGACCTTGTGCAAAGCAAGAAGAAACCGGGTCTGGGGCTGCTCCTGCTGGAGTGGGAGGCTGAGGCTGCTGAGCCGGCCGCCCATGAGAGCTGCCAGGCTTGTCAGTAAGCAGAGCTGCAGAGGATGAAAGGGTGAAGGGATTGGTTTTATTGCGTTTGTTCTTCCCTGCTAAATCTCTTTTGCACAACCTCCCCAAAGACTATTGACATTAATAAACTGGCCCTTGCTTTTTATCCCAGTTCTTCGGAGAATTTCATGTTTCCAAGTCTCTCATTTGGTGAGAGAAACTCTGGCTGTGCACGGACAGAGGATACGTGTTCTCGCTTTCCCTGCCTGCCATTACAAAAGTATTAAACATTTATCTTCTATAGGTAAATGGTCCAAAAGAAATTTCAGGGTTTCCACACTGCAACAGTTACAATACCGTGCAGTGATCCAGGTTTGTTTAACTAGAAACCTTTTTTCTTCTGATACATAGCAACTAAATTTCTACCTCATTTTTTTCCAGTGTGGCTTATTGTTCATAATGATGTAATATGACATAGTGTTATGAACAATAAGATTCATTTAAAGATGACGGAGTTCATACCTGTGTGATTGCCAAGGCATTGATCACACACACACAGGTTGTGCTAAAACAAATTCCAGTGAAAAACGTGAATGTTGGCTTGTTGTACATCTGGTTTACATGGGTTTATTCTAAAGCTTTATGTAAGCATTTATATTTTCCTTTTAGTTTGGGCAGTTCTCACATTGATAACTGCTTCTTGAGACTTTAAACCTAGTCGTGGCGCTGCTACATGATTTGCAGCTTCTGGGGAGCTAAACTATACGTATGTTTTTAACGACACCATTTGCTACTTCTCTTGCTGACAAATTTCTGCAGAGGCCGGAAAACATAATTGTTTCATTATTTGTACTTTTGAAACCACAAAGAACAAAAAAACAAAACATAAAACACGTATGGATATGTGTGTATGAGGCTGGTTCATCGTCTTCCTGAACTAAAGCCTGGATTTTTATTTAAAGTCTTTTTCCAGCTGTAATGAATGAGTCACTTCTGTTTATAAGGATTTGGTTGTTTACTCTGACAAACCCTTGATAGGAGACACTCGACAAGATCTCAGTAAATCAATTTGTTCAGGATCTATAAGCATCTCATTAGCATTTATTTGCAATGTTCATTCTAAGCTCAGCTGCAGCTGTTTAACACACTAAATCTCTCAAAGATTTCCAGGATTGTAAGCATATGTTTTGAGATTGTGCTTTAAGTGGAGGAATTCTATGGGCTTTTTTCTCCTTTTCACTGCTGCTGTTAGCAAAGATCTTCCAAATTGAATTGCAGGCTCTGTGTATATAGTCTCTCGCATTTTAACGGCTGAAAATGGGAGAAAATGTTACTGTTGGAATTGCATGGCCGAAACTGTGCTTCATCACGTGAACGTGCTTCTTGATTGCTGCGAGGACAGCATCAGCATTTGAGCTGCGCTTTCTGAAATCATAGTGGGAAGGAATCCTGGTGCTTTATCTCCAGCAGATCCCACATGGGGACGGGTGATGTCATTGTCTTTGGGACTTGCAGCACAACGCATCTAGGATTTGCATGGTGCGGGCCGCAAGTCAGACAATGACGCTTTATTTCAGATTGACTGATGTGCCTTGCAACACAAAAGGAGGCCAAGACTACCTGCAGCTCTTAGTGATTGATTTTCAATACAAATCTCATAATAGTCTATTTTAAAGAAGTGTAGCAGAAAACTAGTCGGATAGTGGCATTTCGAAAGGTAACTAATAGCAAAAGACACAACTCCGGGATTTTTACTAGGGTGAGTTATTCCGGTTTTGATTAAAAACTAGACTGTAGGGCAATGAAAAATGAAAAAAGGAAGCTTTCTCGGAGAGCAACGGAGTAATTCAAGTCTAAAGCACCACAGAGCAGCGCCTGAGAATGTTCTTTAAACGGCAGTTAGTGCACGTATGTTCTTTATTAAAACTTCATTGTGACTTTTGTGAATAGCAGCGTTTGGGAAAGTACAAGCATGTACAAAATGGTTCTTTCTTCACTCCTGCCATGGCAAATGAAAGCGCCTTCCTGACAAAGTCGAAGCTGCTATTTGACACTCACCCATAGTATTCAGGTTCCCCTCACTACTTCTGTGATCCCTGCTATGCTCCCTGGTTCACCTGAATTGAGACAACCCACCTCGCTTTGCAGCACGTGAGGACAACAAAAAGCAGCTCACGAGGCTCAGGGCTCGTTCAGCCCGAGCAGGGGCTGCTGTGCCCCTCTCCGACCCACCCGTGCTTGTGGTCCCCTTTGGCGAGGGACCACGGAGGGTTGGCTGCCCGGCTGCTGTAGGATGTGCTGTAGGATGCTCCTTGCTCTGCCGGTGTAGCCATGGAGACAGACAGATGGGAATCCCGGCGTGCCGTGGGGACCAGACTGACCGTCGGCGCGTGCGTCGGGATGGAGAGCGCTGTTGGACAGGTGTGCCTGTGCGGGACTGGCTGGGCCAACAGGAGCTAGGGGAAGCAGCCAGCTTCTCATCAAATTGCTTTCAAGAAATCCTCTGTTATTTTCTGCAAGATGGGGATCACAGCCTTCCCCTGTAATCAATCCATGAGCTGCTGAAGCCCCTCCTGCAAGTAGTCTGCAATCCAGCAAGCTGTTCCACTATGATTTTATAAGGAAAGGAATTTGTGTGCTTGGAAGTACCATAACTCATTCCAGCTGTGCACTCGTACGTTTTTAGTACCCCGAATATCTTGCTGGAATTGACCTCGCTCGATCAATACTTGAGTGTAAAATCAGTGGTGTATTTTCATCCCAGATCAATAACAGATCAATGTCTTGGGGGGGAGGATTCAAAGTGCCATCTCTGCAAAATATTTCTCTTGGAAAAATCACATTTATGGCTTTATAACCAATTATGCTGAAATAAAAGGTCTAATAAAAAATTTGTGATCTAGAGGCATAATTGCAGGACAAGATCATGAAAGCTGCATCTTAACGTACAGTTGTGGAGTCATAAGGGAAACGCTGCCAATGTACTGAGACTTTGCTAATAGTCCTTTTCCTGCAGAGCAACACTAGAATGCATCCCTGTGTGCACCCAGAGCCTGCCCGTGGTCCTCGGTGCCCTCTGGCATCGCCTGGTGCTAGCCGAGGGCCTGTTTTGTCCATTAGGAAAACCCAGCTCTGGATCCTGACCCTATGCAAAGCTCTCTTCCAAATCTGTGTTCAAGTACCGGTATTCCGGCTTTGCCCTAGTGAGCTCCAGTGCTGCTTCTCCTCTTGTCTCAACTGTCTGTAAAGCTGCATCAGGCACCTAAACCTTTTCCTCAAAATGTTTTACCAGTGTTGTCTTTTGCATCTTAAATTACCAATTTTCTTTTTAAGTCTAGTTCTAACTATGAAAAATTAAGAAGTAGAGTTCCAGCTTACACACAGAGTGACCAAATATAGCTGTAATACTAAGTTGTTAGGAAGGCTAGGAATTTTTTTTGTCTTGACACTGATACCGCAAAGATGAAATGACAAGAATGTGGCTGAAAGGACAGCTTGCTTTGTTCTGAGCTAATTTAAATTAAAACTTGAACGTAGTGTAGTGAATGCGGTGATACTTTAATTGTAGCTGGAGATAATTTCCTTTTTCTTAAGTCCCTTTGACTGTATTGAAAAATCTATCTTCATTTAGCAGCTCCACCTCTCCCATTCTCTCAAGGTTACGGGTGAGCTGAAAGGAGGAGCGGGTGGATCTGGGATGACAAAACCAGCCCTTTTCTGGGGGCTCTGGAAGGTGAGGGGTCTGTGGCGGTTCTTAACAATCCTGTGTGAGCTGCAGTTTAACCTTGACTTGTGTAGTGGGGAGAGAGCTCCCGTTTCCCATCTGATCACTTAATGAAGACTCAATTATAATTTTGGCATAGCATTTAGAGAATGATCTATGAGTTGCATTCAAAATTAATGATATTTAATTTAATCGATGAGATACCCAGGCACCTTAGTCTAATAGTAGTTTTGACCACGTTAATAGAATTTTTTCTACCAGGAACTAAAAGCAAGTTATGCAAACTTAATGAGCTTTTGTTGAAATGTTCTCAGGTTGCTGTTTGGATGTGGATGTCGCATCTGATGTGTTCATAGTTTGGGGACTAAGAACCATCCCACTAGCCTTTAGGCGTTCGGTTTTGGTACAGCCTCTGCAAGAAGGAGCTTGTGATAGTGAGCGCTTCGTACTGCGAGTCTGGGAAGCAGTGCTGCAGGCTTCCTCAGCCATCACACCTCTGGACTCCCAGCCAGGTGGTAAACCTTCAGATGAACTGGGCCTTTCGAGTTTTCTGTATGCACTTGTTGGAGATTTGACTCAGGTCTGTGCAGAAGAAATGCTCAACGCTCACCAGAAGATGTTGTCCTTCTGTGTCGTGTTTTTGTTGTGCTTTATGGCCATTGGACATTGCTTTGTCTTGCTTTTTTCATTCGCCTACCCCAGAGAGGGCTTGAGGGCTTTCGTTAGACAGTGTCCAGTTATGTTTTGTCGTCTTTTTCCACCATACTTTCTATGTAGCCCCAGATTTCCTAAAATCTCTAGATAGTTATAGCTCCCAATGAGATTTTTTTTGATGAAATTCTGTTGACCGATAATTTAGGAGAGTTATTAAAAAAAAAAAAATAGCACTGGTATCCAGGATTGCCTTTTTCTCTGTATAGTTGAACCCAGTTAAACTGGTGAGAAGCCCAAGCTGATTTCCCAGGATGGCACGAGTCTGACAATGCACAAGGAAGCAACACGTTACGGAAGAGGTGCCCTGGGCACTGAATGCGCGGGTATTTGAGATGTCTGCAGTATGTGCAAATAGTAACGCAAGGGTGACCTAGCTTTGGGCACCTGGATTGTTAGGTATTGGTGTATAACATCCTCTTTCATAGCTTCCATGACAAATTTTTAGCCTATGGCCCATCTGGCTGCCCTGGTTGCAATTGCTCCCAGCAGCCGAATCACACTGGGCAGGCTTGTAGGCTTCTGGGGTTGCTTAAGTGCCTGGAGCTCAAATGTTGTAGGAACCGTCCTGGCTTTGGTGTTGGCTTCACAGGCTTGCAGTGTATCCCCGGAGTTCACAAGCTCTTGTCCCAGAGATTTAACGCCCCCAATTTTTCCATCATTTTCAGCTGAAGTAGGGAGGAAAGCTTTGCTGGATTGCTGTGGCTGGATGTACTGGTCTGGGCAGGAGATAGTGTTCAACCTGGAACTGGTAAGGGTGCAGATGTGAATAACTTGTCCCTCCCTTTTTCTCCTCCATGTTTACGAGGATGAAAACCACTCTTAATATATGCAAGCCGTATTTAAAAAAAACAAACAAAACAAAAAAAACAACAAAACAAAAAAGAAAACAAAAAAAAGCTTTGGGAGACAATGTAATAACACTTTAGTCTTGGCAGTAAGAAGAGTGCTGCAAAGAAATCCCATTGAAATAAGGGCACAGCTTCTTTCTGGACTTAATATTCTGTGATTTATATCCCCTCTCGTGCAAGTAAGGTAACAGTACGGTTCTGGGAAGGAGGAACCGTGTAGCATGTGTGCTGGGTGATTCAAAACCAGACACTGCGACAAACAACATTTTGCAGAAACAGCACAGGCTTTGATTTAAAAAAAAAAAAACAAAAAACACAACAGCAAGTTAACATATTCATATGCTTGAGAACATATTTGTATATGCAGATTGGTGCTGTTGTTGAAGTGAATCACCCTGGAGATCCTTCTTCCATAAATGCTTTGTTTTGTAATGGGACCTGTAGCAGCGGATGTTTGTTACAGACCTGATGTAGTGCTTTTACACACTCTTGTCTGGGCATCCTTCACAGGTAAAGGTGACATGAGTGCTTGGCTTTCTTGGAAAGCTATGCTTCGTCCTTTTTATAACCAAAAGGAGGTGTTCAGTAGTTCTGTTTTTTGTTTGTAGGTCTTTTTAAGACCCACTGCGCACATTAATAGACAATTTTCTCATGGAAATATTTCTTTGAAAAAGGGAAATTAGTCTGCAAGAAAAGATTCCTGTTTGTGATAGCCATAATGTACTCTGAATTGATTGAAACGGGGAAAAAATCTTTTATTTTTTAAACTTAAACATAACTTTTGAGTGTTAATAGTAGACTTGCCAGGGACTGTGATCTAATTATTTGATTATACTGTGATTAAGGTGTGTTTGAGTTAGAAAGTTTCTCAGGAGAAGGTTGTGCAGGCTGTTTACATAAAACCCGGAATGGACACGGAGAATGAGACCAAAGGAATTTTTAGCTTTATAATAGTGTCTGACAGTGGTCAGTGGTGGATGCCTAGGCGGGGTAGGTCTGCCCTTCAGCTGAAAATGTCTGTGGTTTTATCTCAGAGGTAGTATTTTGGTGACTGGGAGACTTTACAGCAGAAATTCTTAAAGAATCTGGGAAAAGCTTTGCTTGTAGCATCTTTTGAAACTTGTTTTGTGCTGCGATGCGTGAGCTAACTTATTTCTGCAAGTTGCTTTGTATTTTAATGCCGTTCTATCAGCATGTATTATTTAAAATAGAAAGCTTGTTGCAGCAGGCAGCAACTGTGATGCAAATGTGAAGGATATGCTAAAAACCTTACCTTAATGCTAGCTGGAGTCCTAATGCAGAGGAAAAAACTACGCCTGGTGACACATAGCAGGTCACAGCAGAAAGGGAATGAGAGACTGGGGTTGAAGGGTGGTGGTGGAGATCCTCGTGTTCCCTGTGTCCTGTGGTGCTGGATTTGGAGTGGATTTGCAGTTGTAGGGTGGTGATGGCTCACCCTGTGCTTGGGTTGTGCTAAGTGGCTGTAGCTGATGGGTAAGTGGCCACAAACACCCAACCCGGTTTACACAGCAGAGGAACGGGTTAACTTCTGCAGTTTGGAGCTCAGCTGGAGTCAGGAACTGATGTAAAGAGGCGCCTGGGGACACTGAAGGTGGTTAGCACCTCTGCGTTGAGGTTGAAGCCTTCGCTGACTCCCCTGGTCGTTGAACTTGTGTCCTTTGGTCTCAGTGGCAAAGCAGTGTGCTCAACAGCATTGTCAGCCTAAGCAAAACTGTAATTACTATCAGCGAGCTCAGCAGTCAGGAAAGGGTCTTGGGATTCGGTGAGGTTATGGTACAGCGATCATTTTCCACCAGGAAAGCGTAACTTTTTTCCAAGAGGTTTTACAGAATCCTACATTGTGGGATGAGTGGAAGGCATACTCTGGAGAGTGGCGTGCTGCTAGGAGGCAGGTCTGCTCCTCCTGTTGCCCATCCGAACACGTCCCAGCTCTGATTTTCAGAGCATATTGGTGTATTGCATCTTCCTCCTTGCTTCTAAGCATGGTCACAAATGGGTCAGGCACACTGCATAGCTTCCATTACTGGATTCCTCAGAAAACATCTTTTCTAATGCTGCCATTGCTGTGGCTTTGCTTGTGCTGCTGCTTGGGATTTCTGTGGTTTCAATGTGAAGGTATTTAACCGTTTTGTGGTGTGTCAGAAACAATGTAGTGGAAACCAAGGTTGGGGGCATCTCTCTCACAATGCTTTGGATGCAGGTACCCTTCTTGCTTGTTTGCCTTCTGTTGATGCTTATCCTTGGAGGTGCTTCCAGCTTGGCTGGCCAGATCTGTGCACAGCCTGATCTAAACTGGCCTGCTTGGAGCAGGTGTCTGGCTGAGACAATCTCCAGAAGTCCCCACCAAAATTATTCCATCGTTCTGAGATGTGACTCCTTCAGCTGCAGCATATGAAAAGAGGTTTGGAGCTGTACCCAAACTGTGTTTGGGGAAATGTTATCAGCTGAAGCTTTATTTCAGACAGTAAGTAGTCAGCTAGTTGGATTCCCCTGTCCAGGCAGGTTGAAGAGCTTGTTGTCATATGAAGGTAAATGTTTGTCTTGCGAGAGCACTTGAAACCTGGCTGCAGTCCATGAATCGGAAGAAATGTTAAGTATAAATACTTGGTGTGTCTGTCTTTGCTTAAAAAGTTCTGTTCAGCAGCTCGTACTTGAGCTCGCCCTAGTCAGGTGAGCTTTCGCATCCCCAGATCAAGAAGGCACAGCCAAAGCAAAAGGGTGCTATCAACACAGTCTGCGCAGGTTTTTCTTAGCCATCTGTTACACATCTGAAACGTGCAGTTGTCAGTGCTGGAAATGGGTATTGCTCTGCTTCTGTGGAGTTGTTCCTTCTGGGGTTTTGTTGCCATAATTGATCAAATTAAACGGAGTCAGGCCTGTTTATTTAACAACTTAAACGTAAAGCCATGTCAGCTGAGTACTGTCCTCCAATGTGATATGCAGAGGTCAGATCTGAGTCTTGTTTTGATTTTATTTGAGCTAAAAATTCTGCTTTGTGTTGAGCATCCTGACCTGGAGTACTAGCCAGGCAGGTAGCTGTCAGAGCGTGGCGTGCAGTCTGTGCGTGCCAATTCAACGCAGAGAGGGATATCGGGACCGGAGCCCAGTTTGTCAACGTGAAAGACTTGATTAAGCTGGAATGGGCTTGCTTGGAGCTTTCTTGTTTAGCCCAAAGCAGTCCTGGGGGGGCCTGAACAGGAGCCTGCAGTACCTGCATGCAGCTCCGTGATCCTGCCCGCCGTCTGGGGGTCTTTGCTGACGGGTCGTCTGTGTTGCCTCTGCTGGTTTTCTTCTTTTTTTTTTTTTTTAATGGACCAGAAGGAATACAGCTAAAAGGAGCCATCTCTCAGGTGAGCTGAAGGGAGAAATTGTGCGCTAACCCCCTCTGGCACTCTTTAGTCAAATTATTGTTTAGGAGGTTTTAAATATTTAGAGGGAGAGTTGAGAACTTTCACTGTTAGGGGGGAATTGGGGGAGGGAAAAAAGGAATATAAGCCAATTCCTTCTAATGGTGACCTAGGAACTTGTTTTTCTTAAATATTTCTGACTAAGTAATCAGGTCATGTCCGTATGTGTAATTTGGTATGGTAATTTGTTTAATATATGCAATATTAGTATTTCCATTTTTATGTAAGTTTTTAAACATATTTGCTTTCCCACTTTGATGGAATAATCTTTATTATAAATGAACACATCCATTTTTCCTTACATATCTATCTAACATTTGCAAAGCTAATACTTGCAAATATTTTTGCTAATATGTTTGCAAAGCTACAGTTAGGCTTTTTATTTTACTCTGACAAAAACTGTGCCAATCAAAGCTACAGTGCTTCATGGGAATTTAGGAGGTTAAGTGAGTAAACAAGCTAGATGAAAGCTTTTGTTTGTCTTTAGAAAATGAAACAGGAAGCTGTTTCATTAATACACTTTCAGAAGAGACAAGAATCTGTACAAAGCTTTTAAAACTGGCCTTTCACTTCATTTTACTGTACTTTCAACTGAGATCAAATAAGGAAAATGACGGCAGTTAGACATGCTCCATTAGCATCACATGCTTTCTGTTCTCAAGTAAAGCTCTGTGTACAACTCCGCTGCTTTTCGGGAAGGTGCAAGAATGCTGCTGTTTGCCCGTGTGCTTTGTCTCCCCTTTCCTTGGCAGATAAGTGCAGTTAACGCTACACCAGCCACTCCTCCGAGAAAGAAGTCAAGAATTGGGAGTGAAAATGAGGCCTTGGGCTATTTGTCTTGTTTTTTTTCACTTCTAAAGTGCTCGGTAACGGCTTAGTAGGAATCCGTTATGGAAAAATATCATTTGGATTAAATAACACAGCTGCAAAGTTGTAATAAAGGATTTGTGCAATTAGGTTTGTTCAGGGATCTTGTTTGAATACAATATGTCGTTAAAAGACTGCATTTGCCTTCGTGACGTATAGCTGTTTGATTTCATATATGAAAAAGCAATAAACAATGATCCGGTAATTTCCTCTACTCCTTGTATGTTCAGTGCACTTGCAATTATTAAGTAGCAGTCAATAAGACTTGAGGACTTTTTTTTTTTATGATTCCAGACCACATTTATGCATTTCGTGGCAGAAGGTCAGTAAGGCTTGCAAATATGTGTCAGGTTCTGGCTGAAGAGGTCTGAAGCGAGGTTAGTTTGCAGTGGCAAAGCTTCTGCTGTTCCTGGGCCAGCAAGTTTGATGTGTGGATGTGGTCCAGAGGCGCTGGTGCAAAGCTGAACCTGAGTGTGCTGCAGAATTGTGCTGTGGGCGGGTGTTCCCTGCTGCCAGGGCACTGCTGGCCTGGCTAAAGCCTTCTGCCGGACTTCAGGCATGATGAAATTCTCTAACTGCTATTGATCCTGACACGGCCAAATTGTCTAAAAGACATTGAATATTTCCAGGATCAATGTGCACAACTCACAGCAGAGAGGTGAAAAAAAGAAGTTGTAAAGTTGTAAAGCTGATGTATTGTTCAGGTGACACACAAGGAGGGTTTTGTCTGCTGCTTGGAGTTAACAACTCCTCAAAGCTACATTTTTAACAGTGATGTGTATAAGTTACCAGTTAAACTATTTTTCTGATGGATGCCAGTCTGTGATGTAGGTGAGTCTTGTGTTTTCCTGTACTCCTGGCTGTGGTTGAAATGTTGTTTGTTTGTCGCTAGTTATCTTCTGGTTTTAGTAGTGGAGCTGATCTGGATATTGGGCTTTAATCTCTGCATCTTCATTATATCTACATTATAACCCGTTCTAGATCTTCTAAGCTTTCCTGAAATGCGGTTCAATCATGTTGTTTTTGTAAGTTATTTCCTATTTTTTTTCCATAGGCAATGCATCAGTGGTGCTACTAAGGTGGTTAATGGTTTTGATCAGTTACTTTTAAATGCTTGTCTTGAAAAGCAGAGGTTTGAAAAATACTCATTATGGAGAACAGTGGTGGGTACACATCACTGTATATGGTGTGTGTTTATATATGGCTATGTACTGTATGCTCTGTGTGTGCGTAAATATAAGTAAAAGATATGGAGTATGTGACTTGATGTCACTTAGAATTCACTGAGGTGGTTTATGCAGGCTTCTAAATGTTTACTGCTTTATTATACTGTCAATGTCCAGCTTCAGGAGATCACTGCCAAAGTCCGTATCACCAAGCAGAAATTCATGTTCAAGCGGTGCTGCAGCAGCACCCCTATAACCGTATAGTGACTTCTGTGAAGTATCCGTGTAAGGGGCGGTGTGGCTGCTTACCACATGTGGCTGTTTTCTGGTCTCACTCCAGTGTTCCTGCTGAGCAGTGAAGTAATACAAAGCCCAAGCAGAATCTCGTATTGAGAAGCACTACAACACCTTACTGCATGGTCTAGATATAAGTCCTAATGCCATTTTCTCTCTTCTCCTTGCTGCCGTGTGCTCTGAGCGCTTTTGGGCAGCGGCGTCCCACCTGCGTGGCTGCTGCAGGACGTGGCTCCGCACTCACCATGTGGATGGGAGAGACATCGTTAAGAATTAGCAGTGATTTAAATAGTTTCCAAGGGGTCAAAGCCGTGCAAATTTCTGCTCTTCTATTTGTCTAGCGTAAAGCACCTTGCTTATTCGTCTGTCATCGGTTGGTGTTGAGAGTGCGATTTATTTTATTTTTTTTGCTCTTGCTAGGGAAATGACTTCGGTTCTAATTACTGCCGCTTTTCCTTGGTGACTGTCAGATGCTCTACCCCAAGGCATTTGTCTGCCTCAGTTATTAAAATGCTGGTAGGGTCTCCAAATATGAGCAGGCTAACCCTCAATGTAAAAACAAACACGAAGAGATGGATGGGGAGGTAAAAACACAGGACTGGAGAGTGCACAGCGTGTGCTGAGTGCTTGCCTGACGTTCAGTCCGGGTGGTGCTCTGATCCTGTCCATGTACTGATTATTTGGGGCTTTTTGTCTTAACGTTGATATTTTTCTGTTGCTAAAATGACTTTAAAACATTAAGCATTCAGAGGTATGTGCAGAGCATAAATTATTCTCTAAGTGTACATATCTAGGCTGAAAGACGGATACTTCTTTCCCACTGGGGACATCTTTGCAGGGTCTGGAGAAGCTAACTCGTGGACCCTGCATTTCAGAGGAGCTGCCCTTACTTGTATCATGCTGCCAGTTGGGGGCTATTTTTTTTTATCCTGGTTGGTTGGTCGGACCCTTCTCCACGTTTCATCTCACTTGTTTCCTCTGGCTGCCCGGGTCAGTTTGGAGGTGCCAGCAGTGCTTGCTGGTGGTTTCTTATTTTCCGAGGGCTGTTGAGCTGAAGAGCAAAACCCGCTTCTGACTGCCAAAGTCCCTCGCTCACAAGTGTGAGATGCTCAAAGGGTAAATCGGGGACACTTTGATACGTTTACTCTGTTCTGAGGTGCTGCCTGGCATCTGTCTCAACTGTGCTGTGACAAGGCGCTGTGTGAAAGGGATTCTCTTTGCTCAGATCGGATGTGACTGTTCCTCTGTTTCCAGGTCCCCTTAGATAATTCTTGCTTGATCTAACATTAAAGGTATTTGTTAAGGGTTTTTTTCCTCTCATGAAGTATGCCAGAGGTCTTCCTTTCTAAAGAGACACTGGAAATGATGTTCAGTAGCTTTCAGTTCGGTTCTTGCTTGCGTCTTTATTGTTCAACCCTTTTTTGACTTTAAACTTCCCACAGAAATCAGGCTCTTTTCTTCCTCATACATCTTCCTGTGTGCTGTTCTTGACTGTTGTCTGTCATGGGAGGGCTCCTGACTTCGTAGCAGCGTTCCCCTTTGCCCTTCACTCCTCTGCACACGTGCTTTGTGATCGCGTAATCGCTCTGAAGCGGTGAATTGGATAGGTGGGCTGGAGGACGTCCACGGCATGCAGGAATATCATTCACTGAAGTGCAGCTCTTGTGCATCTTTAAATGAATTTGCTGCATCGAATACGGTCTCTTGGGTGACCCATAGCCTCGTTGGCTTCTGAGAAACAGAACTATTACTTTACCCTTCATGCAGCATTCTTGGATGCTGCAGCGTGTTTACTGCTCAGAAAATATTTAAGTAATTGGTTTCAGCAAATAATTCTCTTGTGATGTGTGGGGGATTTTTTCCAGTATTTACATTCTAAACCAGTTTTGAAGTACCAGTCTGGTGGAAAAAAACAACTGAGGCAGGGAGTCTGCTGCCTGATCAGCTGGGTGTGCTTTGCACACCAGCAGGGTAGTCTGCGGTGGCGGGCAGGTCTGAGGCTGCTGGGGGTTTCACCAAAGCGAGGTGGTAAGGAGGGGTAAGACAGAGGAATTAATGCTAATTTTTAGCATCTTGCCTGTATTGAGAGCAGTATGTATTTGGAGTCTTTCAAGACTTCATTTTCTATTTTTAACCTCTTGAAAGGGCCACTGTTTGCTTTCAGTATGGCATGTATCTGAAGAGAGGAATAGTGTCCCTGAGTGCCCAAAGACTGGAACTCGAGGCAGGGAAATCCATTTCTCCAGCAGGAAAAATGGAAATTCCTCCTTACCTGCTGTAACAAATGTGGCATTGTCGATAGCTAACATGTGGTAGCTATTTCTGTGGAAAAGTCAAAGTACTATTGTTCTCAATGATGAACAGAAATAAATGTTCTCTTTGTAGGTGTCTTTACAGTGCCCTCTAGTAAGTTTTTCTAGAAATGCTAGAAAGATCTCAGACCAGTTTGGTAAAGTAATGAAAATGTGTTGCTGGAAGAGTTGAGGTAGGAGGAAGAAAATTGCAGGGGAATAAAAGCCCCACAAAGCATTCCAAAATGGGCTGGAATAGGGGAAAAAAATCTGGCATATTGTTAATTTCGTAGGAAAGGTAATCAGTCTGGCTTATTTTGACAGATGAGAATAAAGAGAAATTTGACAATGGGTGAAGGCCTTGTTGGGGGTAGAGTGCACGTGGCGTTTCGTGCTGTGTGCTGCACTGACGGCAGTCATCGCCCTGAAAGTGTTTTGGTCTGCTGTGAGATCACGCCTTGAGCAGCTAATCCCAGGGCTGCAATTGAGGTAACTTCTGTCCCTGGTGTTGAAGTCAAAAGGATTTTTACCTGATTGTCGTGCTAGCTTATTTCTGTCACTATAACAATAGAAAGGGGATATCTTATGTCTTTTGTATCAAGTAAAACACAGTACCATTTTAATGTCCTGTGCAAGCCTAGAAGGGATATGTCAGGTGAGGGGATAAGCTGTTGGAATGAAGACTGGTAGTTTTCTGAAATGAGAGAAATGGCTTTGGTAATTCCATCTAAAAAAAAAAATCATCTAAACTCTGCCTGTGAAATGATTATGAAAATGAAATTCTACTCTTAGGATATTCAGAGTAGTTCTTTTACTGGCTTGAAGAAAAAAATGGATGTATGGCATTAAATGGTCTGACTTGCTTTTCCTTGGGTGATTATAAAAGCAAAATCTCTTTGAAAGGACGCTCCTTTCACAACAGGAGGGACGTGTGGGACACAGCTCCTAGATGTGAATCCTAGCAAGCCCAAGGATTGTTTTTAAGCAGCCTGAAAGAAACCCAGATTTCTGTTCTGAGCAGTTGTAAAGCGTTCTTCCTCATTGCACACCAGGAATAGTAAGTGCAGCAGAGCTTGCTTCTGAAGCAGGGCTGGCTGACGCTTTTCTGGCTCTGAGGGTAGGTTTAGGTCAGATTAGCAGACCCTTGCCAGGAGGTAACTTGGTGGCAGCACAACCATGGACTGGAGATCTCCTTGGTTGTTTTTTTTTTCTTTTTTTTTTTCTGGACATCCGGATAGAGCTGCAGCACCCCAGTAAAGGGGCATAAGGCTTGTGAACAAGCACTGCCACGCTGAGCCACTGGCTGTTTGTGGGAGCTGGGGTCACTGGACTTGCGGCAACTAAACCCAGCAACACTCTAGGTAGGAAAGTTGCTTCCGTGTGTTCAAAATTTGGTTAAATAACAATTTCTGACTCCCTCGAGGTGGTAGAAAGGCCAGGCAAATGGCCCCAGCCATAAATACGTCTCCTAAGATGTTTGCTATTTGAAATTAGAATCTGTGTTTGGATTTTGCTGTTGATCATTATCTTGTTTTCCTTCCTATTATTTAATAATATATGAGGAGATGGTATCACTTACAGTAGGAGTGGTTAGACTAAATGCATGGCCGCGTACTTTGCAGTGCTTTACTGCAGGCACGCTGTTTGGACGCTTTGTTCTCAATGCTATTTCCGCATACATTTTTTAATGGGCCGTATTTATTTATTTTTTGCTGTGTTTTATAATTTCCTGCTTGAGATCTTTAAGTAAGGTCGATTAAGATTAAACCGATAATTTGTTATTGAGAGAAAGATAACTGGAAGTATAGACAAAGCTGGAAAAGCATCTTTGCATAGTGTAGCATAGTGTAGTATGCTTTTCTTGAATTAATTCTTTGTTTATTGACAATGCTTCCTGAAGGGCGAGTACACTCCTGCCTATGCTGAAGACAAAGCCTTGAAACAAGTTATTTCTTTTTCCGTTGTACAGATTTGTGTTACGATGATGAATACCTTGACTTTTGTGTTCTTATTAGTACGTGGTGTCGAAAACCTGCTCAGCTCTGCAGCTGAAGCCATTATAGAATGACATGCAGAAATGTGTAGCTTTTTCTCCATGTTGTATTTCTAGATGGATGCCTTTTGAAAAACGCGGGAGCTAGAAGCAGAGCAGAGTTCTGTCTAACTGAAAGCAAATACCTCTCCACATTGGTGACAGCCTTTTGGTATGAAGACAGGCATTGTTTGCGATGACCTGTAATTTCTCAAAACTTAATATTGAGAAGATGGGCTGAGAGTACAATTTTTGTTACGGTAGCCCAGGCAGTTAGTGTTCACTCAGTATTGTCTGCTCGGTGTGTATTGTGAGAAGGCACCTGTGTGCAGCATGGACAACCAAGAAAAGGGGGACAAGGGTCCTCCTGAAGGGGGAAAGGGTTCTTGGACATGCTGTTTCTTGTATCCCGCAGAAAAGGATCCGTCTACCTTACGGACCTGGGAACGTAGCCCCTTCCCATGCAGGCTGCAGCAAATCCGAGCCACCACGTCGTTCTTCAGTCATCGTTGCTAGCCCGCAGCGCTTAATGATGTTGGGGCGCTGATGAGTTACTCGCTTTGATGAATATCTTTGTTATAGTGTATTAAATCATTAAAAGAGGAAATCTGCTTGTACTGAAGGAGAAAGGAATCTAGTAAGTCTGGGGAAGTCTAGATTTATACGTGGCATTACTTATTTTATAATGTTACATCATTTGCTCTCCTAGGTTCCACTGTCAGCCTTCCTTTGAAATTATTAAAGCA
This sequence comes from Anser brachyrhynchus, assembly GCF_964034855.1. Lineage (NCBI taxonomy): Eukaryota > Metazoa > Chordata > Aves > Anseriformes > Anatidae > Anser > Anser brachyrhynchus. The sequence goes on along the minus strand of NC_137706.1, from coordinate 10,274,831 downwards.
CCAGCACGATTTATATTGTTCATCTGCCATCATGGCTAGCTCTTGTACTTTTCATTTTTTTCTTGACGCTTAAGTGCAATATCACTTTTGTCTCATAATTTATGGATTGCAGAGTCTTTGCGAAGAAAGCAATGAAATGGAGTTTAGAGAATGCAGTTTGGAGAACTTGTTCTTGGTTTCTCAGTAGGAGTGAACTTCTGAACCGCTGTGCATGTGATTGGGGGTTGGAGGTACCATAAAAAGATAATCACAAGAAGTCATTGGTTGGCTGATGTATATTGGCACTGCATGCGATTTAATTTGGTCAGGTGGTCTATATTCTTCCAAAAGGGAAAAATATGGTATTAAAAGGAAAATCTATCTATCTTTACCTATGCATTAGTTCTGCTGTGGTATATTATAGTACCATATATAAATATTGCTTATTGGGCAGTGCAGAATGTGTCTGTTGTCAAAGGAAAAAAATTTACCAACCTGCTGGTAATACGTACTTTTATTGCTAATATGTACATTTATGTAGAGATTAATGCATGTAGCAATTTATCCATATAGTTAATGTGCTTCTTAGCAATGAATATTTTAACAAAACCACAAAACAAGTTCCTTGTGAGCTCTCGCTGGCAGTTTGCAAAGAACAACATTTGTAGTATCTTCAATTAAAATACATTCATCTAACCCTTGAAGATGGCGTTTTCAATGATCTAGGTTAGGAAGGGCATGACATACAGTTTTTAGGATTACAAGGGCTAGTGGGAATGTTAATTAAATACTGCTGAAAAGCCTTTTAAAAGTTCAGTCCTGCAGCAATATAGCTTGGATCTTTTATCGCTGACTTGCAATATGTAAGGGCTCTATAATAGTTCCTGCCAGTCTGATTAGGACTCTGTCAAATAATTCTGTTTTGAACATCAGTTTTCAAGGGCATTATATTTACTCTCAAATTGCTTCAGAGCCTTAATTCAGAAGGACAAGTATCATGTCTCCCAACTGATAGGTCTTTCCTCAACACATAAATGCAAGAAATCTTTCTTTATCAAAGCCCTGAATGACTCCTTCCAACAAGTGAATCCCTGCATATCACTGGAGTCCCATACTTTTGATGAAAGATGTTTGGTTGCCATAATTTTGCATTGTTTGGCCAAAGTGCTTCTGAAATTATACCTGTGTTTCACCTTTCATTTTTCAGGAAGGTTGTTGCATTTGGTCCCTGTGAACTGGAGTTCTGTCCCGTTCCTGTACTTGCATGAAAACTGGGATCCATTGTCAGGAATAGGTCAACCCCTGCTAGTTCTGGTGGCTATGCTGGGTTTGAGTTGAGCCTAGAGCATTGTAGCAGGGAAGTGTTCTGCCACGTACTGCTACATGCTGGTAGGAGGTGATGAAGTAAGGAGAGCTGTGAGATCAGGACATTTGCTGAACTCCTTGTTCTGAACCCTGTCGTTTCTGCAGAGCTTGTGTCAGGCTCGTGTCTTTCAGAGAGGAGACGGATCCTGGAGGGATGCTGCTTTCCACATGAACATTCCCTGTTGCAGGGGTTTCCTCACCTGCAGCTTTGTTCAAGATGTACCACTGCTGGTATTGCCAGCCTTGGAAAATGCAGCATTTGTAAAGAGCAATTGATGAGCTCTGCCTGCCTTACCTAGCTGCTTTTGGGTCCCGAAACTGGCAAGAAGTATATTAAAACTTCCTTTTGAGTTTAAAAGCCTTGTCATGGTCTTTGGGGATTAATGATCTAAGGAGAGGTTTGTGCAGCTTCATCTTAATCTTGTTTAATCGATGTCATGTCTCGAATGCTCTTTCTTTGGTGTTTTTTCAGTGAGAAGAGCAGCATGCTTTGGGCTCTTACCTGAGAGATGCCCTAGGCCAAGGGCAGCTTAAAAGTTCTTTGTTAAATACCTCCGAATTGTTTGCGTGTGCTGAACTTGGTCTTGGCCAAAACCATTTCAGAACTGTTGGTTAACTTCGGGAAACTGAGGAGCGGTGAGCTACAAAGACGACTATAAAAACCCAAAGTATTTTAAAAGTTGGAAAGAGAAGGAGCTGGGGATGTGTAAAGAAATCCTCTTAGCTTCAACTCCTGGAAACATTCACAAGTGAGTGAGCAAACAAACACTTTTTTCTAACATCTAAGTAACATGGGTATGAGAGTTAATTGGTGTGTAATTGTTAAGGAAATACTTTCAGACCATTCTAGTTTCCTCGCGTGGTTTAAAAAATTTCATGGAAGAAGTCATTGTTATTGTTTCTCCTACTGCAACCATTCAAGAACACTTTCCTAACAAAGGAGGGAAAGCTGCTCTTCTTCCCTGTCATGAGATGTCTGTGGAAAGGGCTGGGTAAGAGAAGCAGTGGTGGTGATGAAAGCTGCTTTGTGTGGGGTTTTGCACTCACATGTTCTGGGTGAATTTCTATTAGACTCCTTCCATTCGCAGCCTGCATGACAGAGGAAGTGATGTTTGTTAAATTTTCATGACATAAAGCTGAAAGGGAGGGGACAAGATGTTAGAGTTTGGAATTGGTAAACTTTTTTAGGGATGAGGGAAATTTTGAGGAGCCAAAAGGAAGTTAATACAGTTAGGCAGGAGTGATCAGCCAGTCAGACATGAAATGGCAAAGAGCCAGCTTCATGGCAGTTTCTGAGGACAGGATTCAGAAGCTATGAATGTAAGGGCTAAAGAAAAGACCAGAGTTCTTTAATTTAGGCTTTTTGGGCCAACATTAACACAAATCAAGCAGCTGATAAAAGATAAGCTCATGGAAAAGAGGAGTGACTCCCTCCACAAAATCCCCCAGTCCAGTCTTCAGTAATGCGATGTCGTTAACTGAATAATCAATAGGGTGATGGAGTGGGAGAAATGGCTGGTTGACAGCAGTAGAAGTTGATTAAGCTCTTGTGTGCACAAAGCCTTTCTGTGCTGAATCAAGGGTTAAATGAGCTCTGAACTCCCTTGGCTGGAGCTCCACCAGTGCTTCTCTGCTGAGTGCCACAAACTCCAAACTGCAAAACCTTTCTTAAAGTACGAGCTAGGAAATTCTCAATATGAGTTTAACTTTCTTTTAACATGGGGCGTATGTATTTACTAACCCTTTTATTTTTCATCCCCTGCTTTGTGCACAGGAATTGAAGCAGCCTGTGCAGTCCTCACAGGGTTCTTGGCAAGAGCTCTTTAATGCTACCTCTGAAACCTGGCTGAGAATCTGCTTTCTTCTTGAAAGTCTCTAATCCCTTCTGTGCTCTTCCTTCTTGGCGTGCTCTCTCTTGACATCCTCTGCTCCATACTCTGCAGCTTTATTTCTGTGGGCACCTCATTTCTTCAGGGTAATTGTAGCCCATCAGTGGACTTGATCTGCTCCAGCCTGCAATGAAGATGAGACAAGGCAAACTACTTTTTTCATCTTGATTAAAAAATCTTAAGAGTAGAAATAGGGTTCAGTTTAAGCTGGTTGCTCTGCTCGTGCTGACCTGCAGAATAAAAAAGTGAGGTTGCAATTTTGAGGTGTTTGGGCAGAACTGACTTTTCTAGAAGGCAAGAGGAGCCATAGTTAGAACCAAGATGTATATTGTTTAGTGTGATTGGTCACAGAAACAGTGAAAATGAAGAATGACAGCTCAGATCTAGCAATGGATCTAAGCTAATGCATTGAGCCTGGGAAAAAATGGGTACACTGATGCTGAAGGGGCTCTCGCAAGTGAACTTAAGCTTACCTCAATGTAGACATGGCTAAAATTGGCTTCTGTCACTTCCTGGTGATTCCCACCCACCACTTCTGTGGCTTTTTTTTTAGGTTTTATTTGAAAACTCAAAAAAGGCAGAGAAAAACAAAACTGTGTGGTTGTGTTTGTTCTGGTAAGGATCTGAACCTCTATTGGAAAAAACAGAGTTTGTAAGTGAGGAAGAAAGGCTGATAGCTTGGCTTGCATAGAAGGCTTCCTATTGGAAGACCCATGGCAGTAAGGCTGAATCTTTAATTTAGAGAAAATCTTTAGGTTTGTGGAATGGTGGATGAGATTATACTGATAAGCATTCAGAAGTATTTTCACGCTCCTGTGACCTTTCTGCCACATCTGGTAGATTAGAGCCAAAACTCAGAACTCTGCACACAGAATCAAGCAGGTGCTCATGTAGGTGGGTGTGTGCAAATCAAAGTTACAAAAGCACGTACAAATTTTATAATTGTTCTGTTTTTGTTTTTTTTGCTTCTTTATCGCCAGGAAAGACAAAATCTCAAGGATTTGGATAGTGACATAGCAGATCTAATCTTGTCTAGGACCAGTACTGTCACTAGGGAAGCCTGTCTTTCTCTGTTACTTCATCTTTGAATTCTTATAGAATGATATCTGAATGATATAACCTACAAAAGCATAATTTATCTGTTGTTTCTTTCACACTGCCCCTCCTGCCTTATCTTCAAGTTTCTGTGAATCATGAGGAGGAAGACAATAGGCTTTGTGCAGAAGGCTGAGCCCCTCTCCAAGGGGAGCTGAAGTCTGTTTGGAGATGAGGGACTTTGTGTGCTTCAGTGATAGTGAGAATTGCATCAATTTGTTAATTAAGGCTATTTGAGAAGGTAAATCTCTTAAAACCCCCAAGTGACTGAGGAAGCTAAAATGCTTACAGGACAGTCTGCCTTTACAAGTAAAGGCTTCCCACCTATTTATACTTTTTCTAAAAACACATGCATGGTAATTATTCTACCACTTACTGAAACAAATCTAGTTATTAAATGCATATTCCTCATAACATTTTAAAGCATATCAGTATTGACCTTATTGTGAAAAGTGAAATTATTTTAGCAAGTATTTTTATGCCCCTTCCTGACGGGTTTATTGTGTGCACCATAAGCTTAAATTTGTGTCTCTGCTCATCAGTTTGTGATATCTGTCCATCTTCATTTAGACCCTTTTTTATGATGCCTTTCGCAAGTGTTACAGGTTACCTTTAAGTTCTTGGGAGAATTGCCTACGAGGAAAAACACATCCTTAATGTGTTGGGTGTTGCTTGCTGCCAGGTTGATGGGTAAACCAGTAACTGATGGTAAACTGGTTGATGGGTAGCTCTGCTACACAAATACCAGATAAAAAAACAGATAAAAATAATGCTCTTGCTTCCTATGCAGGAAAGCAGAACAGGATTTTATTCACTGTGATATTGTCTAAATATTCAACTTAAAGGCTGTATAGAATTAAGAAGCAATACCCTCACTTCATGTTCAAGATTTTCTTTTCCCTTTTAAGAGCTATAAAGAGACTTGAAAGCCCGACCAATTTTTCCCTTGTTTCCTTTAGAGCACCTACTAACAAATAGCTTAATGATGAACAACACTTGCACTATTTTTTAAAAGATAAAAGAAATAAGAAAAGAAGTGATAGCCGTGTCATTGCCTTTCCAGTCTCTAAACAGCCTAGTGAAAAAAAACTGTTTGCAAAACTGTAAGGTTTTTGTTAGCTAAAAGCTATTTTTGTTTTCTCAGTGATTGTAAGTAGCTCTGTAAAGGGGAATGTCACACATCCATTTCTATGTAAAGTCAAACTTCCTTTCTGTAGTTGTTAAAGAACATCCTTGTGCAATATGTTTTCAGCATGTGACTTCAATTTATTCTTAAAATTTTTAAACAAGGGTAGTCCAAGTGTGTCACTTCATGCTGAGAGTACTGTAGTAGACACTGTGCTTGTAGAAGATGTTTTAATTCATTAGGATCAAAAAGCATAATTCATTGATGCTTTCATTCATTAGGACTATTCTTTAGTTGTTGCGTCCACTGAAAATAGTTAATTTCCAGCTCTTGCAAAGAGATCTTGTCTATTTTTTTTCAGCTAGTGTTTTTGTTTCATGCGTTCCCTTTTTACAGCTTTCCTTCCTTATATACAGATAGGAGGAATTGGTGCAGCTCTGCATTGAAGTTGAGGCCTGCCTCAAAATTTTGGAATTTTTAGAATGGATTTTTTAGCCCAATTTAACCTTTTATTCCATGTACTTTTAGTTTGGTTTGTTGGCAGGCAGCTCATAAATGCTCCCATTTATATCACCATGATGTTTTGTACACATGTCCACCCTTAGTCCCCAAATGGAAGAGAGGTGGAGCTTGCCAGCGTATGAGTGGGGAGCCTTGATGTTATTTTGGAAGGTTGGCTTTAAAAAAACAAAGACCCCCCTTCCCCCCTTTTCTCAAATCAACATTATGCTGTTCTTTCCTGAAAGAAACTTTCCTCCTTCTGTTTTCCATGGATGATTAAGTTAAAACAAGTCCAAGTGATACTAACACGCAATCTTTCTGCTTGACCAAATACACTAGAAAGACAGTAATTAAAATTCACTTCTTAATGGAAAGTAGACACTAATTATAGATGTCTTTTGGGAATACTTAAACTAGAGAAGTAATTGTGTTTATCCTGAACTAGAATAGAAGTAAAAGATGTTTTATGGCTCTTGCATGACGTGTTATGCTCAGAATTGGAGACTTTTTCTCTCGAGGGCTGAATTATTCTTAATGTTTCTTAATCTTCGTTACACAAAACAAATTCATGCACTGCTGTTACTGGCACCCATACCACAAAAGGCCAAGAAGAGAGTCCTCAGAGTACATGCTGTTTGTATAAATGTGTTATTCGGGCACATAAATTAACAGCATAAGTTTTGATGAGGCAGATTTCTGTGTAATGGGTTGCTCGGGACTGTTGACCACATCAATTTCAGCGTGAACAAACCAGTATGTCTTAGGCGTGAAAGATTTGACTTCAGTTTCAAGCGTTCATTGGTATATGTAGTTAGCAGAAAATACTGTCATACAGACCAAGCTGTTTCTAGGGAGACGATACTGCAAGAACTGAGAGTTTCCATGTACAGTTGAATATTTTTAAATGATGTGCTTTATGTTCTTAAAAAAAAGAAAGGCAGAAGGCTAACCCCCAAATTGTTTTGTGTGCTCTGTATTTTCCAGGATCCATTGTGAGGACCTTCACTCCGTTTCACTTTCTGGTGGAGCCAATGGACATTCTGTCAGTTCGCGGAGCATCTGTTATAATGAACTGTTCAGCTTACTGTGAAACCCCCCCAAAAATTGAGTGGAAAAAAGATGGGACTTTGCTAAACTTGGTGTCAGATGACCGTCGCCAGTTGCTGCCAGATGGGTCTTTATTAATAAACAGTGTGGTGCATTCCAAGCATAATAAACCTGATGAAGGATATTATCAGTGTGTGGCAACGGTGGAAAGCCTGGGGACCATTGTAAGCAGAACAGCAAAGCTCATGGTAGCAGGTAAGGGTTTCTTTGCGTAGTTTTTCGTTTGTTTTAATGTATAACTAACAGCATGATAATGTAGAATGTATGCTCTTTCTTCCAAAAAAGAGAAGAAGCTTTCCACGAAAGCAAAAGATAGTTTCATCGCTTACCAATGAAATTAGGACTCTGTGTTCCTTTTTCCTTTTTTTTTGTTTTAACTAGGTGAAATTTGTCATACATTCTGTTCATGTAAGTGGCTTAATGTGTGGGTATTTCTCAAGAAATACTGAAGATGAGGAAAATTAAAATGAATGGATTAAGAAAAAAGTCAGGTACATCTAATCACTACAAAGATTTCCCACAGCTTAGAGTGAGCCAAAAATAAAATGTGGGCATTTACTTTCTTTATGTGTAAATATTAAAGATAAGTTTATTTGGCTTGTGTGTTGAAATTAATCTGCCCTCTGTGTCATGAAACATTTGGGAAGCTTCTAAAAGCCAATGACGTGAAGAATCCCCAAAGAACTAGAAGACTGGTGGAAAAAACATGAATGCTTGGGCTTTGCCTTTTTTTTTTGTTTGTTTGTTTCTTGAGTGTCAGGAGTGAACAAGGAAGTTTCAGAAATTTGAAAAGCAGGTGAATTTTGCAGGCAAGCGCGAAGAGTTTGACTGGGAAAGTGATGACGTTCCCAGAATGACGTTTGCTTATTTTTGCTTAAATCAGGGCTCGGGGCTGTCAGGTTATGTAACTGTTTTGTAAAGTACAACTGCAAGAGACTTAGAATTACCTTGTAAGAGTGAGAGTTCATAAACCAACAAAAAAAGTTGAAGTAAAGCAATGTGACTAGAAAAAAAAAGCCTGTGAAGCAGTTTTCTTTTGTTTCTCTAACGATGTTTACCAGCCTTTCAAACAGTTTTTTTTCTTTGCTTAATAAATGTCTCCAGGTAATGAATTCTTCCTGACTAGTGGTACAGCATCCCCAGAGCTGCTGCTCATTGCCATTTATATTCAGATGTTGTTTCTGTTAAGTTAGCTTGTAGCATTGTGAAACATCAGAAATGCGGCAAATAAACAAACTTGCATTTTTTTTTATACCTTAAGTGACTTTCAGAATCTCTATTGAATGAGAAATACATTTCTAAGTTTCCTGGCAATGAGGACAATAAAAGCAGGTCTAACGGTGATCTCAGACTATTACCACCTTCTTGCCGTTACCATGTTCTTGCATTGCTGTTTGTGTTCAGTTCTGCTGCTTTCCAGGAGATCACTCAGTGTCATGCTTATGTTATTGTTCTGGTCCATATGATCATTACATAAGGTTAATGGGGTTAAAAAAAAAAATATTCCAAAATGCCTTTAAAACTTCAGAGTTTTCTTGTATCAATGCAAAATATATTGTTCTAATTAATAGTTTTAAAAAGGATAGTCTTCAAGACCCTTCTACTAATGAAAAATAAATTCTAGTGAGTTTAGTTTTCAAAAAACGTATACTGGAAAACCTTAAAATATTGTCTAACCCAAGCTAACACAGATGTTTACTACACAAAGTTTCTTCTCTGATACTGGCCTACCAGCTGCGTTAGCAGAATATTGGTCAATCACAGGGAATAAAAATGGTAACCTTTTTGTTCAGGACTGGACAAAATGCTGTTGATGCTTGTTCTTCACTGCCTTACAACCTCCTGCTAAGTTTGAAACCTGCACAAGAGCATCCTCTGGCTGCAGTGTGCTTAAGTTGTTTTTCTGCTCCAAAATGTGAGATGCAGATGTGTGAAAGCCCATTTGAAAAATGAGTGCAGTACTAGGAGCTGTGCAAGCCCTTACACAGCGTTAAATCCTTTGAGGGCAGGGGAAAGGGTAGCTTTGGTTGCCAGAGGGTTTGCAATATTCCCTTCTAACTGTGCTATATTGTTTTTATTGACCTCATTTGGATTCCACAGCTTTATCAGGTATGTTCTTAATGTTTCTTTTCCCCCATCTTTGTTGTAATTGGAAGCTTTCGAGATGCATTAGCTGTGGGGATAGTTAGTGTGGTAAAGTCTCTCGCTGGTCTCAGATAACAGTGGGAGGCAGCTCATTTTCCTCTTAATTGTGCACTGTTATGTTGAATTCCTATGGTATGTGTGAATGTTGCACTGTGATGCACTTAATTTCTTTATCAGAGAATATTATGCACATTTTAACTGCTATTTAATCATTAAATAACTTCATTACCTGAAAATGACAAACTCTGGTTGGTTAGGGAGGTCAGGGCATAGAAACAGGCAGTAAAACCAAGCAGTGTTACATCATTTTATATATAAATATATGTAAATATATATACATGTAGGGCTTGAGCTTTTAGTCTTACAATTGTGCTATTCTCCCTGACAGCTGATGGATAATGCTGAACAGTCCACCTGCTGTGAATCTTGTGCAAAGGTTTAACAGACTTTAAAATTGTGATTAGTTTTTGGAATGATTTGGAATAATTGGACTGGTCTAAATCTTGAATGTCAGAAGAAGCAGCTCTTGCCAATATGACAACAGGTATTGATAACGCAAGGTGTTGCAAGGTGACAGAGGTGCTTAGTCGACCATTGCATGAAAAAATCAAACCCAAACACACTCACTACCTGTGTCGAGTGTGTCAGACAGTGAGCTAATACTTTTCATTAGAGAACTACTTTCTTGGCTTTTTCCTTCAATTTATGTTTTTGACACAGCACTATGAACTTGTCATGGCATGGGAAAATTGATGTTTGTAGTGCATTTGACAATGTGCTTTTAAAGAACCTTTTCCATACCTGATAGTAGATGAGAAGCCTTTACTCTTCAGGCTTCTTCAGGCTGCAAGAATCGAAGTTTCTGTGGCAACTCTGTCTCCAAAAGAAGTTGCTCTTTCCCTTTTCTAAACTGGTTTCTCATGTGACTCTAAAACAAACAAACAAAAAAAACAACCAACACCAAAACCGTAAACTTTCAGAAGCTATGATTTAAAAAAAAAAAAAAATATGAAAAACACTTTAAATCAGGATGATTTGTCTAATTTGAAATTGTATGCTCTTAGAACTTGATAGTAAGTTATTTCCCATTCTACAGTAGGTCTGGCAGAAAAGCTTTGATTTCTTTTTTCAAAATTCAAATGTTATGAAATTTGTTAGTTATCTTTAATGATCAGTTGTTTCAGGAAATTTGTCTTTTTTCTATGAAACATGTTCTTCTATATTTGTTTTTTTAGCAAAATCAGGTTGACATTGTCACTGCCAGTATTTCTTTCCTTCTTTGTTTCTCATCCTCCTGCTGTGCAAACCCAACCACTATCATGCTCTAAACTGGATTTGTGAAAAGATTTATTTCTTTTTAAAGGCATCTTTGTTTTGTTTCTTTCAAATCAGAATATGACTGCACCAACATCAGAGCAAGGGAGGGATTTTAAAGTGTGGCAGTTGCATTGCCCATCTAATTTATGGGTATTGCCATTATTATGATGGATTTAACTAGGGAAAGTGAAAGGAAATGGCTAATATATGTAAAGCCACAACATTTTTTTATCAGTGTCTTACTAGTGTGTTTTCTAATTGCTTTTTGAAATGCAAATCTGGCTTTGATACTTAAGTACCAGTTATGCCTAAAGAAGGGTAAAGGGTTGCAATAGCTTCTACAAAACAGATTAAAAAATATATACAAATTTGGGGAACTGTATAAGTAATTCATCTTGGAAAAATAAATTTATATGTATTTTAGTAAAAAGTATGATGATGATAACTTAAAATGCCCCTGAGGTAATTTTTTTTCCCAGTCACTGTTTACTACTCCTTAGTTAAAGCTTTCATAAATCTTTTATTAAGAGAATGGGCATACAAAGAGCTAGAAGGTGTGAAGTGACAGTGGCAGTGAGCTTCATCATAAGGATTTATTGGTTTTACACAGCCATTTATAGACTGTTCACTAAAACATTTATTTCATCCATTGTCTTTTTTTCCCCAAGTGAATCCATCTGGTTTTTTTCTTAGTCTTCCATTTGTCTGCATTTGCTAATACTTGGCTTTGAGCTTTATATTTAATTTACTTGGCTGTAACAAGTTGCTCATATAAAAGGCAGTTGCTGCCTTACTATTAATTACAGGTATGACTGAGTTTCCTTCAAAAAGCTCTTAATGTTAAATTATTGACCTTTTTTCTTCTTCCTCAATTAAATAATCTCCCTTTAATTAAGTAATATCTAAATAGCTCACTTAGATATTCACAGAAATTGTGTTTTGAAACCTTCATTTTGGAATTACTGTTAGAAGAAGGACAGGCTCGTTAGTGAGCATGAGACTTGAAGACCAGAGGAAGAAGGCTGTTAACTATCTTCTCCAGCTTGCTGCACGATGTTACACAGAACCCCTCAAAAATGGGGACATCGGGCTCTTGACCTGTATTTGACCAATGTGATTTACGTGATGTCAATATGTCATATAGAGAAAGAACTTCACTTGAGAAATTGTTCCCGTTTTCAGACTCCTGGTTGCCTTTTTAAGCTTTATTTGTGTCTTGAATTTATCAAGCTTTTGGTTTCCAAGCTGATGGCTAGAAGAGCTCTTTGTGTAACTGCCACTGAAATTACAGGAGGCCTCGATGAACAACTGCTGCCGCATTTAATGTAACATCGTTTGGAGGAATTAATTGAATTAGGAGTCAGGAGATGGCTAATGCCTAATCCTGCTTCTCTCGCTGGTTCATTACGACTTCAGGGAGATCTCACTGATCTGACTTCTCCTCAATGGGTTACAAAAGATTTTGTCTTCAATAAATTTAAAGTATTATATTTTGTAATGTACCAGGATGCTTTAAATGAGTACCCTAGAAGAAAGACCACAGAGAAAATTCTGTATCCATTACGTTTTTGGGATGGTGTGTGGTAGGTGAAGCTGTGGCCAAGAAATGAAGATCAAGGACCTGCAGTGAGCACAGCTGGTGGAGGGGAGGGAGACCTGGGTGGATGTGTGCTTGCAATTAAGGCCAGGGCTCTGCCAGGAACATCATTAAAGAGGTGTGTTGTGGTTGTGGGAACTTCTCGCGTTTTCTAGTGTTTGGGTACTTAACATAAATAATCATTTTATCATTTTATCTGTAAGCAATGGTGAGAGGAGAAGGGTTTTGCTCAAATGTTAATTTGGATTGAAATTCTATGTTTATCTTTGCTATAACTACCAAGAACTGCATAAAAATAGGCAGGTTATATAGTTCTGGATTTGCACGAGTTTCTTAAAGTTTGCCTAACTTTGAAGATGATATCTCAAGAGAACTTTGTATCTTACTGTATGTGTGACATTCCTGAAGGATAACGGAGAAGCTTAGTGCAGTGGCTGAGCAGAACAAACTGTGTGCTTCTTCCAGCTCCTTGGAGATGTAGTCAGAAACTACAGTACTTTAGATTGAATACTCAGTATTACTTATTTCCCTTAAGAGAGGGGGGGAAGAAAAACTTGTTCTTTGTGAATAAAGAACTTTCTATACCTTTTGAATTGGAAAAAACATAAGAGCATAGACACTTCAGTGAATGGTACTTAAGAACACTTAACCAGTAAAAGTAAATGGCATGGGTGATAAATTTTCCTCACAAAAGTATGTCTTTGTGAAAAAATCATCTGCATTTTCCATTTCATTCTATAACAAATTATCTCTGAAAATAAATGCTTTTTTATCCATGAGTATGGGAAAGGTTGTTTTTACAAAACTGCAGTTTCTGTCAGCTGTTTGTAGAAACTGCAGTGTTTAGAGAGGGCAAGAAATGTTCTAGGTTATATGTAGTTCTGAATTCTTACAATCCAGTTTGACCAGTTAAAGTAGAAAAAAGATATTTATTAGGACTGGGACTGAAAGCAAAGATCCAGATTCAGACCTGTTATACATATTTTCAGTGTAAGACTAGAAAAAAACGATGTCACTTCTGATCCAGGATCTGTTCCCTCTTAGGAAGCAATTGGTCTGTCCCCCTTATTTTTGCATGCACTTTCAAGATCTTGTGTATCCAGTTAACTAGTCGTCTTCGTTTTAGAGTCCTGAGGGGGCATAAGTAGATCTGCAACACCCATGTCTGAAGTTTCTGCTTTTATAACAATTTAATATTACTGATCGGGAAAACGCAAACTAGTATGTATTTTCTAGAAGTGGAGGTAATGTTTTGTGCAGTGAAACGAAGCCTGGTGAGAGAGGAAGAGGGATTATGGATCTCTTTCTCGGATGGGTAGGTGCAGGGGAAAAAAAGCTGAACTAGTGAAATCTCACATCTCCATTACCAGCTAACGTACATGTAGTGGAAGTCTTCCTTCTTGTTGAAGATGGTTGTGGTAGCTAGTCTTTTTGATTCCCAGACCTGCAGCACTGAAACCTCTAAAGCCTCTGGTCATTCATTAAGACTAAGATTATTTTCTTAATGAGGCATTATCTTAAATACAACATTCCATTTCATTATAAACCAGGATGATTAGTTTTATCGGTTTACCATTTTGGAACTTGCACTGTTAAGGATTAGCCTTGTAATTAGCAAAGACAGTATCCTTTGTTCGTGCTGGTTAGTGGACAAAGTTGGCTTTATATTATAAATGACATCAAGATGTTTTTTTTTTTTTAAAAAAAAAAGCTCTGTGCAGTATATGTTCAAATCTTGACCTTTTGCCTTTTGGTTTTGAAAATACCACGGCAGTAAGGCTTATCTCAGGAGAAGCATGAATTCTGTAAAAGGGAGCTTCACTCCCAAATTTCATTTTTCTAAAGTCACTTGGGTTTCTAGTAGACGATCTGTTGATGGATGACTCTACATGGTTTTGGTTTTTCAGAAGTGAAAATTGAGAGTTTATTGATGATTCATCAGCACCCCTGAACAATAAAGTTGGATGAATGTTGTTTAGATTGGCTTTCCCGTTTGTTAATATTTTCACTCAAATGTATATTTTTTTCATTATTTGTTCTGCATGTCAGCACCAGAAATCCCTTTTGTAATTTTGCTTGACAAGTTTTGCAGAGATTGCTCACTCCAAATCCTAAACTGTCAGGCAAATGGTAGTTACATACGCTGCCTGTATTCTTTTCTAGCTGTGTCTTAGAGTGTGGGATTCAAAAAGATATTTCAGCTTTAGTATGACAGGCTAAAAGTGATGGATCTCCACAATGGCATTGTTCAGACTTAAGATCAACTGAGTATTACATTTTGAAAATTATAAGAATCTGTGCTATCACACCTACCCAAATGAAAGATGACACAACAGCGGTTAAGGCTAGGAGGGATCATGGCAGGGGTGTATGTGATAAATGGTGTGTTTTTCAGAATAGAAATTCCAAGAGGTAGTTCAGTAACACTGAAAAGGAAACAAAATGGAGGAAAATGATATTTAATAAGGAAAAATAATTTATGAAGCTTGCTATGTCTGACTTCAGTGAGGTTGAGGTCTTGGCAATATTCCTACAAATGTCTCATCATTCATATACTTACACTAGAAATAAAAATAAAAACCAAACAAAACCCTTCTTATTTGCATATAAACCCCCCTGTTTTGGGGGACACTGGGGAGAAAAATCTTAATTTATAGGTTTCTGCAAAGGTGCTGCTCTTCTTTTGTTAATAGCAGCTGAAGTCAGAGGCCTGGATTAGATGCACCATCAGTATGCTCTTCTGTGAGTGTTCGTAGTCTGCACACACAAAGCCAAGAAAAAGGCTTCATTACTGAAAGACCTTTTTAAAAAAAACATATATATATACATATATATGAACTTAATTTCTAGCAAGTGTCCATGATTCTAGGGCCAGTGGCGTGATAATCCAGATCTTTGTTGTTTTAATCCTCATCCCTGTGACTGATCCACAGCTCTGGCAAATAATCTAGTTAAGCTCATCTTTTTCAGCTAAATGCTCTAAATGCTTCTACTGAAGGTCATTCTTCTGCTTTTTTTTTTTTTGCCTCTTGGTATGTCAGTCTTCAGGTACTTTATTTTTGGGGAGCGTTCTTTGCTATTTGTCAGCTCTCTATGTTTTTCTGCGAAATTGCTTAGGTTACTTCCCATCTTTAAATGTCTGTCTTCAGGTACCAGCTGTCTCTGTCTATAGAGTTGCTTGTGAAAGTTTTTCTGATCTTTCCTCCAGTTTCATGATAAATTTATCCTGGCAGTCCTTTCTGTGCATTAATCTTCTTTGAATAGCTTGTTCACATGAGCTTTCGTAATTGATAGCCTCGCTTGGATCTAAAATTATTTAACCTGTCAAGCTCTTTTCTTTCACCAGAATACTCAGATCCTATTCTTCTTTTGTTACGGCTATTGATTTTGTTTTAGAAAGGGTAATTGTGAGCCTGTACTTTTTTTTGTAAGGCTTTCTATTGATCAAGACCTGAGGTTTCTTAAATGCTGCGGCAATCTGCATGTTATCTTAAGGTTTTCCCTTAAAACCCTGCAGTGCTTTCTTCATTGCCCTGTTAGAGTGATCTTCAACAGTATCAAATAAATTATTCCATTGGTTTCTCCTCCTCTCTTCATTTACATGTGCTGTTAGAAATGTCTACTTACCACATTTCTCAGCATCTAAACAGATGAAATTTGTTGTGGATACTACAGTTTTTCCTGCTGCCTTGGAGTGCTATTGGTCCTGGCACTTCTCCATTCTTTTCCCCTATAATTACAAGCCCTGTCTCTGATTTTAGTTTAATTTAATCCTATTATTTTAGCTACACCATAGCAGAGTCACTTTTTCTGTATTCCTACACTATTTCTTGCAGCACTCTGAGCCTGACCTCCCACTGTACAGTGGACACCCCAGCCCCATCTTCCTTCCTTGTGGTTTATGGTCATCATCAACCACCTCTGCACTTTTGAAGATCTTGCTTGAATCACCTTTTTTGCTCCCATTTAGTTCTTGGAATTAGTGTATTGATCTCTTCTAGATGTCACCTGGTTGGATTTGGATTTCTGTTTAGCCTTGGTCTATTCTCTAGTCTTGTCCTTGCACTGAAAAACACTTTCAATACCTTCCCAAGATGAATTCTTAACTTCTGATTTTTATTTTATTTTTCCTCCAAAGACTTTCTAAGCTACTTTTTTTTTTTTTTCAGGGAAGGTTGGTTTAGCTTCCCACTTAACATTGCTTTCTTCCCAATTATTATTATTATTTTTTAAATATAGCTGAACCTTACCATGTCAGCGCTTTCTGTAGCTGCTTCACTCCCAGCTTGAATACCTCTGCACACTCAGTTGCCTTCATAGAAGTTCTGCCAGGACGCGTTCTGCAATTGCAGAGCAATCTTGTTAAGATGGTGAGGTTGTCTGCTTTTCATTCCTGTTGGTGGCCTGCTGTCAAAATGCATTTCCATTGCTCAGAAAGGGCAAATATGTTTGAGCAATGATAAATCAGTTTTCAATGTGAAATTCTTCATGCTGGTAGCCTGCTCGACTTTTTTCTTCCAACTCAAACAGTATTTAATCAACCAATTTCTTTATTCTCCCTGTCTTTCGCTTTGAAGTTACAGGCACCAGGAGTGCATCCTTTCTCAGAGCCAGCCTCACTTGTTCATGACACTGCTTTACGGCTGCTCCCAGAGCTGCAGCCTGTCAGGCTGCGAGCCTGGATCCTCACAGCAGATTTGTGATGGCACAGAGCAAACGCACTCAGGTGTTACAGTTTTTAGAGTTGGGAACTGGTACCCCAGTTAATACAGTATCAAGATGTACATCATGTCTGTTTTTTTTCTTGGTCCATTTTAATATTTTGTTATCCCTAGGACTTCTGTCAAAGGTAGTGTTTGGCAAAATAGCATCATAAAGTCATTTCTAGAAATGTGACCTGTCTCATGCTCAATATTGTGCTGTCAGTCACAAGTCCAGTGGTTTCACCAGGATTATCTTCTGTATCATTTCTTTTCATCAAGCATCCACGAGAGGAGTCGGCAGCTGACATATGGTATAAAGAGCTGTTTCAGTTCCTTAGGAAGTCAGGATCTTATTTATTTGTTTCCAGTGTTGGGCTGAGGTCAGAAGATGCTCTGAGATGTGTGTTCTGCTTGAAAATCAAAATTGAGCTGTAATACTATTGTGCATGTTGACATTAATTCAATGTGGAAAGAAGTTTCTTCTACAGTCTGCGTGACTGTATTATGCTGTTGTATTTCAGTTTGGGCTTCCAGGATATTAAACTTTGCAAAGTAATATCACTAGTACATAAAGGACAACTATAAAATGTGTTTTGTTTCAAATAATTTCTATGAAAAACTATTTTTTTTGCCAGGTAAAACCTAATAATATTCTGATGTATTTTACCAGTCAAAGCACCCTCTTAAGTTTTTGTGTTTTTTTTTTTTAATTTGTGTTTCTGTGGCAATGCTCAGATCCAAGTCCAAGGGGCTTGATGGCAACCTGAGAATTCCTGTAATCCAACCTTGTGCTCCAGGGCATGATCAGCTTTGCTTGAACTTTCCCTGTTGGAAGTCTGTTTTGGCAGATGTAATTCTGTTCCTCCTTACGCAGCATTGTGAAATGTTTTTGAGGCTGTTCCTTTATCCCTATTTAGTTTTCTGTATAGTTTCCCCAGGTCATAGCACCATAGGATAATTGAGCTCAGAAGGGACCTCAGGAGATCTCTGGTTCAAGTGCTTCTTTCAAAGATCAGGCATCACACCAGGTTAGTGTATGTATGCACATCACATGCATACAGCTATATACGTTAGTGTTTGTTCTTACTAATATGTACAGTGACATCCTCTCCTTCTTCCCCTGCTTTTTCAGTTCTGGTCATGGCATACCTTAATAAATCACTACTGTATGAAGTCAGTATGTGCTATGTTAAGTATCTCACCAAGGCTGTGTTTGAGAGTCAGAATTCTGAGTATGCACTGAAATTTTTCATGCTTTTTTTGTATTCCACACGCTTCTTGCTTTAGCTTAGCCAACGAGACCTTTAAGTTTTTTTTTCCCAGTTGTAATTCTAAGAATATTCCATATAAGAAGCATCTGATCTTATCTTAATTCAGGTAATGCTGGACTTCTGTTCTCCATGAATGTTTTGCAATTATGAAGCTTAATCTGTTTGGTAGTGAGATTGAAGAAGTATGTCTTACTAACAAAATTGTATTTTAAAACATGTTTCACACCTCTGCCACTCAGACAAATGATGCTGAATAATGTTCAAGCAAAGGAAAAGAAGAGGAGCTGTGATAATTTAATGAAGTGTCCACAGATGGCTGGACTTAATAATTTTTTAACAGGGTTCGGGTGCGAAGCTGATGCGCTAACAAAATATGCGGCATCTTTGAGATCCGCTGCTTCACTAGAGGATAACAGATGTTGTAGCAATTCTAACAATAGGGCATCATGTTTCTATACACTTTCACCAACGTATGTTGCTAAAATCTTCATGTTTCCCAAGAGGCTATTTTAATAAACAAAGTAGTAATAGAGCTATTAATTTGTTTCAGTTCAAATTTGATTAGGAAAAAGAATTGGGGGAAAATGAAAAATTTCTGAAAGCTATCAGTGGTTTGTTTAATCATTCTCATTCTCTTTGTGTCTGAACAGAACAGGTTAATGTGTAAGGATCGTAAGGTGCAAGCTGTTAGCTGTAAGGTGGCAATATTTGTAGATTATACCGTTAAAGCTTGGTAAGGTATGAGAAACTTGAGTGAGATTGGGCAACAGAGTGTTTTTGTGGTAGGCATTTGGGAAGCAGTAGTTTGGAAAAACTTGCAGCTACTCCAATATATATAATATATATAATATATAATAATGCAGCTACTGCAATAGAAATAATCAGGGAAAAATGGGAGAAAATATTTGCTGAGTACATTGGGATATCATAAAAAAGCCAGAAACCAGCTTTGGGAAACAGTTAATTGTGTAAACATGTACAGTAGGGTGTTTCAGGACTGTTTAATTCTTAAAATATTGTGTTAAAATCTGCTATGTAGAGTAGCAATGGAGGAGACTCGAGCACATGACAAAATATTTGTGAAAATTTGATCCAGCAGGCTTGTAACTGTGTAGTAAGGGTATACAAACCTGTCATAGACAGGGAAAAAGTGAATTCCTGTGCAGCCATCTGTTGCCCTTGAGAAGAGCAAGTTACTCTTTTTTTCCCTACTTTTGTTTTGCAGTCTTGCTTGGGCAAGATTGATGCCAAAAGGTTAGTAGGATTCTAAAGAGGATTAAACGTGTATGGTAATAGCATCCACATTAAATAAAAATTGAACATTTACAGTGACTGCTGACGGTATTCAGAGCAGGAGGTAAGCAGTTCCTCTGAAATCAGGAGGAACATTGTCACAGGAGTGAGTAGTTTAGTAATTGTTGATTATGGAATGTTTTTTCTTCTTCCAGCCTTCTTGGAAATGATTGGCACTGTCCGTGGCTGCAGAGAGACTGCTGAACTAGATTAGCATCTGGCTCAGTGTAATGAATTCCTCTTCTCCTGGAAAGTACAGGAGATGAAATACTGGCTCTGCTGAAGGCAGCAGACTACAGCCAGAATTTTTACCATCTGTGTTTTCCAGGAGCATGGGAATTGCTGCTCTTCTAGGCACGTCATTGCTTTTTCAGAAGTCAGGACAATGGGCCACACATCTCAGCAATGCTTAGACTGGGAATACAATTTGAATGGAACAAATTTGCATTAAGTAGATTGTTCATTCACATTCCTACCATTGCTCTGGTCTTTTGGTGGGGGGAGAGACAAAAGGGAAGGAGAAAATAGGGACAGGGTTGTTTCTCCCACACCCCTGCATTTGCATTGTCCAAGAAGAAAATTTAAAGTTTGTGGTGCATCTGATTTCTATTGTATACATGTGAGAATCACGCTATTGCTTATGTGTTCTTCTGCCAGTTTGTAGTGAACATTCCAAATGGAAAGTCATCCTCCCAAATTGAGTTTATTAACCTACGTTCCTGCTAGGTCAGGAGTATTTTCCTTCAGTGTCCTAAAATCGATACATAATATATTTGTGCTGCCATGGAATGATTAATGTACGTACAAACATGAAAAAATTATCTTTAATATCAGAACCCCGAAGTATCATTTATCATTATGTTCATTTAGTAAATGATTGGGGTAATATCTTCAACTGAATGCTTTGCAACATGTGGGTGAAGAGTGGGTGCTGCTTTCTCCTTAGATATCTAACTAATTTTCATTATAATAGATCATCTTGCTTTGATGTGTTGATTGAAGTGACTGGGAAATAGAAACCGTTATGAGAAAAATGTATCATTTTTTTCAAAAATTTAAGTTTGAAGAGTAGCTCGAAAAATGTGTTCACAATTCAAATGAACTGAATTAGCTGGCATGGTTTTGAAAACTATGTTAAAAAGTTAGGGAAATGCAGGAACTCTACTGATACTTCGAAGTGGAAAAGAAAAGCTCTTTAGTTGAAAGACTCTAGGCTGATGGATGGCAGGGTATTTTCTAGTAGTATACTGCTATGGGGATGTATGCCAGTGCTCTGGACCTGTTGCTGTATTTATAAACAAGTCTGAGAGTTAATTTTTAATTAAAGCTTATTTTGAATGCTTTTTGTAATACGTCGTCACTGTTTTGTGGTTGTCTGTTGGTTAAAGCAAAAGGGTCCTCCTACACAATGGAGACTTTTAAGCAGTGCAAATTGCAAGTAATCCTAGAATAAGAGAAAATTGCTCTTAAGACAAAATTATGACCTGGGTTAAAATTATATATCATAAAACCATACAAAAGTATGATCAAATAAAGATATTACTGGCATTTAAGATGGCCTGAAAAAGGAACTGTAATTTCATTGCTAGCGAGTAATGAAACCATCTTAAATAAAGCTTATTTAACCTTAATGGAGGGCTTGCCCACAACAGAGTATACAATGCCTTTCTGCCCCTAAAAGTGAATAGTACTTACAAGCGATTTAAAATAAAGTGTAATTGAACTGTATATTAGAAATTGCAGGGCTTTAGTCCTCCGGTAACATTCTCACATATGCTATAGGTTGCTAATGCAATGATTGTACAGGGTGAAAAAAAAAATTTCAACAGTTGAGATGAAACCAGAAGTCCCAATGTTCATCTGACAAAATAAGGAAGTCCAGATCTCCTTACCAGGCTGCTGAAAGAACTGGCTTAATTTGCAGGTCTGTTAGTAAAGATTCTTAATGAATTGTGAATGCAGGGCTAGTACATTCTTCTTGAAGAATAACTGATGCAGAATGTGTGCCTGAAAAGGGAAAGGGTGATCCTAGACCAATTAGTCTGATCCCAACAGTATGTCCTCGTTAGAAGGATTTTGAAGGTGAGGGTAATTGAGACGAAGGAAGATGGACAGAAGGCTAAACTGTAACATGACTTCTGTCTGTGGTTTGCATTTGGGTTTCTTGATGAAGCAATTGATGTCTTGAGCAGCATGGGCATGCCACAGCACAGCCTTTTGTTATGCTCTCCTGTTAGAAATTATTAAAGGTCAAAATGATGGAAATTTAAATGAGAATATTGAGATTGATAAGAATCTGAGGTAATTATGAAAACTTAATGGCTTATATTGAGAGGGAAATTTTCAGAATGGAAAGAGGCCTCAGAGACTAGGTTTTGGAAAGATAATGTTTAACATCTTCATCAGCCGTTTATTTTGGTGTAAGAATGAGATGCTTGCAAAATAGCAAGTGTGGCAAATTTGGAAGACCTTGTTACTCTTGCTAAAGCCTTGCTGGTCTCATAGGAACAATTAAATGAGGCTGTAGACTGAATGATGGTGAAACTTAGCATAGTGTGCAAAGTCATGCAGATACAGCAATATCCTTGGTATTGTATTAAGTTGGGATGGAGGGACTGGTGATTTTATAGGTAAGTCTAGTTATATTGGTTGATCACAAGATTGACTATCATCTGCTGATGTACAGAGAGCTAATGTGATTCTTAAATCTATTGGGAAGATATTTTCAGTAGACACGAGGAAGCAATTTTGTGATACTAACCTGGACATCTGTAATCAAATGTTAAATGACAATAGGCATATCAAATTGTTGGGTCTCTGTTTAGCCAGTGGTGAGGTGCTGGGTAGCAGTTGAAGCAAAGGAATAAAGGAGGTTTTGACTGGATTTGAGGAGAAAGTTTTTCTGTGTGAAGGCACGCAGTTCCACAATAGGTTGTGCATTGGGGTTTTCAGTATCTGACTGGACAAATCCCTGAATAACCCACTCTGACCTCGTAGCTGACCATGTTCTATCTAGGTCCCTTCCTACGCAAATGATTCTGCCATTTTGAATCTTTGAAGGAAGATAACTAGGATGGTTAGAGGAGTGAGGAAAAGAAACTGAAGATTGTGGCTTCATTAACTAAGCAGAAGGAAAGTTGAAAGAAGATTTTTATTCATGTGAATACCTTAGAGGGAGGGAGTAATGGTTAATATCAAAGATGCAAAATAATTAATACCAAAACAAGGTCAAGATCAAAGGACTAGAAGTTGGTTGGAAATACAGTAGGAGTGGAAACTAGAAACTTACTTTCTTCTCAGAGGAGTGAAGTTGTGGAAGGAGCCTCCAGATAGTTCTCCAAGAGGGGGGGAAGTATGTAATGTTTAGAGGTGAACCTGTACGAGGAAGGAATTACTTGTCGAAACAGAAGTCTGTTCAGATGTTCTCAAGGATTGGGAAGATCTGTGGTTTTGTATTTTACTTTCTTGGACATTGGGGCACAAAAGGTAGGTTACTCGTCCTTCCCCTTTCCTCCCCTTCATGTTGACGAGCCAGGCAATATTTTGCCATGCACATATGCTCTAACATTAGCTTCCATGGTCTGAATGGTTGTTTGCTCTCCCTTTTGAAACAACAAAAGAATTGTAAAGCACCTCACATTTCTGATGAAGTCAAACTTCTGGAAGTGGCAGCTATGCATAAAGGACTTCAGAGTTCGGCTCGCTGGAGGAAGCAAAGAAGGTGAGAGCTGAGCCATGCCTGCAAGATGGTGGTGTTGGTGCTTTCAGCGCTGGGGTCCTGGCTGTGGGCAGCAGCCCTGAACTAGAGGTTACCAGAGCCAGCTGGTTCTGCTCTTGTGCCAGAATAATTGTGCTCAGATGGTTTCCTTTGTGTAACCCAGTCCTGCTTTCTATCTTCTGCATTGAAGGCACACAGTGTAGTGACTTGAAAGGTAAAAGCTTAAAATCTACTTGAAGCAGGAAGGGAGAAGGAAAGGCAAGATGTCAAGAGTGCCAACAGGCTGTTTCTGTGACAATATTAATTTTGAGCATAAAGAAGACCAGAAATCCTTCTTGGAGACTGTTGCTGCGGTCGGGCTGCTGAGGGGCTTGGCTGTGGCGGGGCTGCCTGGAACCGGCTGCAACCACCTCATGGCGCCCGCCTCACCTCATAGCACCGGCCTCACTGCCAGCACCAGGCACCGAAACAACCACGAAGCTGTTCGTAGGCCACGGGTCTTCCTGTCAGAGGCTCTGTCACGTATCCTGTGCAGGAGGTTGTTGTGGAAAACCTTTTTATTTGGGAGATGAATGTGTTCTGTGCGTAGAGCTGCTGTTTTGGTTTTGCAGCTGTAGCTTTATCTTGTGAAGAGACTTCATTCTCAAAGGTACTAATGTGAGAAAGATAAAGATTTTCTTATGGACAAATGCAATTTTTACCTTATGGTGCTATGCTTAAGGCTTTGGGGAGCTGAAAGCTTCAAAGGGAT
This sequence comes from Anser brachyrhynchus, assembly GCF_964034855.1. Classification (NCBI taxonomy): domain Eukaryota; kingdom Metazoa; phylum Chordata; class Aves; order Anseriformes; family Anatidae; genus Anser; species Anser brachyrhynchus. The sequence continues at coordinate 10,250,974 of NC_137706.1, read as the reverse complement.
ATCTCTTTTCCATTGAATTTCAGTCAGATTTGGTCCTTTAATGCCCTCAGGCTACTTTCCGTGGCCTGGTTAAAATTTCAGTGAAGCTAAACCATTACTTGCTGTGAGTTAAACCTTTACTTATATGTGGTTGTAGAAAATATTTCTAATTTTTTTTTTGGTTAAATTCTTCATTGCTAATCTTCTAATTTTAATATTTGAAATCTAAAAATACAGGGGGAAGAAAACCCTCCTTATAAGTAGTTCTGCAGGTGGTAAATTAAGATGTTGCCTGGATTGTAAACTTCAGAGTGGAAAGTACACGAAGCCTTCTCTTGTGCTGCATCAGCTGTTCAGTGTCGCAGTGTCCCAGCGTATACTAGGGGGCATCTGTGTTAATGCTGTATGAGAATCCATGGCTTTTACAAAATATGGTTCAAACTGTATTTATTATGCTGTACAAGGCAGAGATACTATCTTGATGTTTGTGTTCTGTGCTATATATTCCTTAAGTAGCAATTCTGGAGAAGTGAGTGGAGGTTACTGGCATGTCTGCTCCTGTTTTTGAGGACTCCTAAGACTTTTTTTTTCTGTTTTCCAACATTTGCTTATTTCTAAAACAACTGATTTATTTGCCTTTATACTATCACTTTGCTATCAAGTTCTAAGGTTTCTAAAGAGTTGGAGAACGTTGTACTTTTATTTTAAAGAAGATTCGTGAATCTTGGCCTGTACTTCAAAGCTTTGGTGTCACTTTCAGAATACCTCTAATTTTTGTCACTTTACTAAGTTTTGTATTTCCTATTTGCAGGTCTTCCCAGGTTCACCAGTCAGCCAGAATCATCGTCTGTCTACAAAGGAAACAGTGCAATCCTTAACTGTGAAGTCAATGTTGACCTTGCACCATTTGTGAGGTGGGAGCAGGATCGTCAGCCAGTCTTTCTGGATGATCGTGTATTTAAATTGCCAAGTGGAGCTCTTATTATTAGTAATGCTACTGATACAGATGGAGGACTCTATCGCTGCATCATTGAAAGTGGTGGGACCCCCAAATACAGTGATGAAGCAGAGCTCAAAATTCTTCCAGGTATGAATCTGTTTTTCTTCAAAAAGGAAGTAAAAAATAGTCCACTGGTAGGGAAAACAAAACAACCAAGCTAAAACAGCCAAACATAAGAATGCTTGTAAGGGCAACAAGTGAGAATTCCCCATGTTGCATTTTTGTATGTTTAAAGTTGGACTCAGTCTAATATGCATTGTGGAAGCTATTTTTCAAAGTAGCTTAAAATGAGTGCAGGCACTTAAACTATAAAGTATTTTGGCTCTTGGAAAGACTAACCTGTATTTTGCATCTGGAAAACAGAAAAGCAAAATCAGTTACCAGTGTATCAGCTCATTGCAGTGGTTGGAAATAGGTCAGACGTGCAAATAGTTTTTTGCCATGTTTGATGGTTTGGCTTTCAGGGTAGAATTTCTCTTAAAAAGTTGTGAGTGATACGGTTCCATTGCAACAAGGTACAAAGAGAGAATTAACTCTGAGTGTAAATGTGGGGATGTGTAAGTTCCTCAGACTAGAGTCCCTTGTTTAAAATATTGTTGAAGTTTCCAAAATAAATGGTTGCTTTGTTCCTTGCTCTTGGGATGCTGAAGCACTTTTTAATGATTCCAGTATTGAGGAACTTCTGATTCTTAAATGCTAGACCCTTTGGGGAAGTTTCCAGATCCCAAAAAGGGGATGACCATGAATCCCATTATTTTGTAAGGTTTAGCTATGCATATTGTTTTGAAATATGTAGGTTTTTAAAATGAGAACAAAAGTCCAATTCTCACTTACTGAATGTTGAAACAGTGTTTTTTTCTAAAACAGTATTACGTTGTTGAACAGAACTGTGTCTTACCAGATGTTCTAACATGGAGTTTTGAAAATTGACCAAGAATAAGACAGGAATGGGAATCGCTCTTTCCCAAACTAGGAAAACATGGGTCATGTTCTGTAAGGGTCATCTTAATGATATCCAGAGCTTCATGTTGTCTCTTCTGATTTAGTCTTCATGTTGGAATTCTGATTCAATTTTTACTGCTTGGAGGACTGCCAGAGAGGGTTGCTAAATCTCCATCTTTGGAGGTTTTCAGGGCTAGGCTGGGCAATATCATGATTCACCTGACCTACTGTTGGTAACAGCGGGACTTGAAGCAGGTGGCTGCATCAAACATCTTCAGAGGTCCCTTTTAATGAATATTTCCATTTCTCATGGCTATGTCACTTCTTTGTTTAAAATACCCCAATTTTACTATTGCAACTGTCTCCATTTTAAAGTAGAGGCGTCTGCTAGGTTTAGGTAATAAATTATGCTTAAACTAGGCATTAGTTTCATTAACCTTTTCACTGGGGGGGGGAGAAGATTCATCGTCCTTCAATGAAGGAGATAATTTTTGAAGAAGAGCGCTTTTTTGAAAGACACTTAATTGAATTATTTTAGTTTTTTTGGTCTTGGTGTTTCTACAGACTCCCAAAAGAATATTAAGATCTTTCTGATTTTTGGCAATTAAAGACTTTCTAGTATGCTTCAGTACTGTGTTGATCTCTTTGAATTCTTGATTCCTGATACAGCCAGAATCTCTGCAATGTGTTATTAAAGGTGACTTAAGACCGTTATTCGCAGATACAAATAATGCTGATTCCTTTCTTGGTAGTGAGTCTAAAAGTGTCAATAGTGAAGTTTTGTGAAGCCCCCCAGCAGGCACATTTTTTTTAAAGTGGGATTAAACTGTTGCACAGAAAGCTCTCTTAATCCTGAGTAGCCACATAATTGATTGTTAGGTTTGAGATGCACTTGATTGAAGGATTTGAATTAATCTGCTCTTCATTGGCTTTATTCCAATTTTAAATCGTTATCTGATATGTGCATGACAGGCACTCCAGTGTTCTGCATCTAAATCTTTGAAATAAGCCCAACACACACTTGCATAATACAGATTTTCATCCATGGACAGTGCGGTACGTTTCCTCATAGCAAGCTTCCTTAGAGCATTCAGTTTGCCTTTCATCTGCCACAATGCAGGAGGACACACTTCTGAGCTCTGCTCCTTAATTAGCAAGTAGTTTCAAGTGTAGGAACGCAAGAAAAATAACCATGTAATTCTTGAATCCTACTTCCACAAACCTGAGAACTCAACTCCTTTTTATGAGCTTGGAGGGTAAGCAAGTTCTGTCTCCAGTGAATGAGACCAGCTCCACTCCCCAGTGTAGCGATTACTCGCTGGCAATCTGTTACATCCATTTTTTTACAACTTGGTTTGCTCCTTATGCCGCTCTGGGTCACTCTCACTACGTTCATGCCTGTTCACACATGGTATTATTTCTGGAGCAAGCAGACTAGTTCCCTCTAATAGTGAATGAGGGTGGAGCTGCTGCGTGGGCCTGGGACAGATGGTGTGATCCAGAATCACTCGGAGTTTGGCTCCCTCAGCTTGGGACAGTCCTGAAACATAACTTCCATCAGGCGTGGTTCTCTTGAATACTTTGGCAGCCTCTTCTTGTTACACCTTGAAGGACATGCATGCCCTTGGTGTAGGGCTGTAAATGCTCAGTTAATATTCGGAGAACACCAAAACCAACAACTTGGAGAAGTTCCGGCAAGTATTGTGTAGGTCCCAGGTGAGACGGGCCAAATACCATGCTTGATGGACATGGTGGGTGCTTCAGGGAGGAAAAGTGGTGTGGGCACAGAGTAGTTTGCCTCCATTTAGGTGGTCAAAGATAATTTTTTGATAAAAGGTTGAGGGTTTGTCCAGTTCTAGAACTTACTTGGTGCCAAACCAGTAAGCACGCATCTGAATATTAAGAGTACAGCAATTAATGTAACACAGACAAAGGAGTTTTTTGAGCTGTTAGTAGAAGGACTTACGATAACTAATGTAGCAGAAAAGCTGCATCTGGTATGTAGGAATTCATGTAGTTCAAATCATGGTGCAAGGCATGGATTATTGGACAGTACTTACTAGTGGGTATGTTTTCAGTTCTTACAGCCCAGGTGGCCTTTTCTGATAGTTACAGACTGAGTAAGTACGTTCTTCGCTTTTGCTTGTTCTTAAAGGGGGGGAAGAGAGAAGAAAAAAGGAGCAAAGCCCTCTCCAGTCCAAATCAAAGCAAAGCCCAGACTAGTTGAGAGGATTCACCGTTGTAGGGATGGAAAACTGGTATATTCTTGTTTTAGGACAAAGGTTGCATTAGTTCAGTGTGCAAATTGTCTAGTTTATTGTTGCTTTTGCTTACGGTTCACTTTCTGCTTTGGTAACTTCATTTTCATGTGCATAACGGCAGTTTCTCAAGCAGCCACATGATAAAGTCAAGTATGATATAATGGGGACGGCTGAGTCCAGTGCATTCTGTAGAATGTATTCCTGGGCTGGATGGGCAGAGTGAGGTGACGGTAATCCATGAAAATGATCCTGGATTTGTACAATGGTGTTCTTTCCCCATAGCTTTCAGCCCCAGCATAGGAAGTAAGTTTGTTAGATGTAGGTTCTTACTAGCCAGCCTTGTGGTGGTGGCCAGAGGTAGGCTGGACAAAGTCAAACCTTTTTTTCTTTCGTAAATCTTGACTAGCTGATGGAAGTGTCTGTTTCAGGGCTGTAGCTTTTAGCTGAAATTGTTTCCCAGGCAGTTCGAGGGGTCAGAATCCCGACAGTGTTGAATCAGTTTGCAAGTCTGGAGGAAATGGTAAAGAGCTTTTCTTGTGGGAGGCTGGGAGAGTATTTTGCAGAAAGCTTTTGTAGGTAGCATGAGGATTCAGTCCTGTGAAGAGGCAGGAAAGAAATTAGACATTTTATTTGTTTTTTTTTTATTGGTATGATCACCTCCTGATTCTGCATCTGGTAACTCTGTTGTCATTTACAAAATACTTGCAGATCCAGAGGAGCCACAGAACTTGGTCTTTGCAAGGCAGCCATCGTCGCTTACAAAAGTTACTGGGCAAAGCGCGGTTTTCCCATGTGTTGCTGTAGGATTTCCAACTCCATATGTCAGGTGGACGAGAAATGAAGAAGAGCTTACTACAGAAGGGTGAGTTAAGTTAATACATATTACTTATGTAAGAGTAAGAATCCATAAACGCAGCTAGAGTTACAATTTTAGATACATGCACAACTTGCTTCCTACTCTTTTTACGGTTTTTAAACTGGTAAAATAGGTCGTGGCTTTCAAATGGTGGAGGGTTTCTAGACTGAGCACTATGACAGGGTAGTTATGAGACTTGTAGAACAGTCACATATAGTACCTTTTTTTACAGACATCTGAAACCAAGAAATCTTATTTGAAGCAGGAAAGTTATTAAGAATAAGTTACTTTTAGGTTGCCACTGGAGTAAAAGAAGCGACTAAGGGGATGGGGACATGGCAGAAAAGCCAAGGTTGTCTTCATGCTAGCATATTATCTCTGGAGATTCCTGCGCTCACATTACTCTTCCTGTGATGAAGATGTCCAATATGCATCTATGTGTCCCTTAAAAATTTAAGAACAAGTGTTTAAAGAAGAATTTCATAATTTCTCATTAAAGCGGAATATTAAAATGCTAGGCATGATTTAAAAAAAAAAGTGTAGGCTTCCAAGAATGTGTTAAGTGAAAACTATTATACATTGCCACTGGTGTATTCATTCAAAACAATGTGGTCCAAAAAAATATACGTATTTAAAAAGCAGAACAAATCCTATGAAGAACAAGAAAATTATAACCAGATAGTTGGATGTTCTATATCATTCCAAGCTGGTGAGATTCATGTAGAAACAAGTTAGTTGTGAAACAGTGAGAGGTGAAGTTGTTGCAGGCTACAGCATGGCTACCACCCGGTGCAGCTAAAGGAATACACAAGTCATTTTACAGCAACAGCGATAGCAATATGTCTTTCTTTGTCAACTCTTGTATTAAAAAGTATATGGGCTTGTAGTGTAAATTGTCTTTATCAGGAAAATGCAAGCTTCTGTAGGTAATGACTAACGGTTCTAATACCTCTGAGAAATTGTGTTGATGTCAATCTGATGGCCCATGATTTTATTTGATTCATTTTTTGTAAATATAAGAAATCATTCTCATAGAAAGGATGGTACGGTCTCATTAGAATTGCACAATTGAATATGATGAAATGTCAAAATGAATGTGCCTGGTAAGATCTTAATTTGTTTTTCTTACGACATAACATCATTTGACATATATTTTTACAAATGTTTGCTGCCTCGCCCCTCTGTTACACTATCTTTCTCCAAGGTATGTCACATTCAGTGCACAAGGAAGGTGAAGCTCACATCCTGGAGAGCTCTCATTTTATTTTCTTCTCACTTTTTTGATTTAAAGCTCAAATCATCAATTCTTCCTCTGGATACAGTGCTGCTAAGTCTGTTAGGAGCTTTTCTGTGCACGTTGTTGTGAGGGCTTCCCAAATATTCTATTGCTTTTCAAAATTTGGTGAGAAATTTTACAACTGGTGAGCTGAGGCATAACATTAGTAAGCATATTTGATCTTAATATGTGCACAATTTGAGCCAAGCATGACATGATTTTTCAGAATACGTAGCATTAAATTTAGCATTGTTTCACTTTGGTTACAAGTATAGTTTCCAGTTGAATTATGCTGCAGTACAAATCCCTCTGTAGACTGTATGTCAAGTTCTTGGTATGGGCAGTCAGAACAGCACTTGTCTGCTAAGACCAGCTCACTTTTAAAGCATGGTTTTGTGTCTTTCCATCACCACATGGACCCTGGTAAGGCAAGAACAAGAGCCACAGGACGGTCAGTTTTCCCAAACATTTCTTTACTAAGCACCTGTCTACTTGACAATTGAGCTGTTCAGGTTCTCTGCCAGGCCCCAGTCAGCAGTCACAGACCTGCAGTATTGCACCTTTTTCTTCCTGTATGAATGAGTTAATGCATCTTCTCAGGAAAGCCTCTCACCAAACTGCAGGTGCCTGTGTATTTTTGGAATCTGTTGGTTGCCACATCCTCTGCATGTGTACTCACTGAGGAAGGTAAAGTTGAAATGACAAAGAAGAATTCCCTTCAATTTGAAATAGATGTTTTCTTCTGTTCAAAGATAGAACCAGAAAGGAGTAAAAAAAAAAAAAGGGGGGGGGGGGAGTTTGAACAGGGAAAACTATTGGGTTTCTCTTAATGTATTACAAAATTAATGTACTACAGATTTTTTCTGTATTTTCTGGTTGAACATGAGTGAATAAAGTTACCGTGCTTTGCTGATGAAATTGATCATTTTCATTTTTAGTTGTTTCAACACACAGCTTTTTTTCTCTCCTTACAGTGAAATGTGTACTCCTTATACAGTTCACTTTTAATGCATGTAAAGGAGAAAATTTATTTTTCCCACTCTGTAGGAAGAAGTTTGCTTCATCGTTCACTAAGAGTTTCCGCACAGTTTGATCACTTTAAGCCTGCTCCTCATGACTAATGGCTTAACAGAGAAGTGATTCAAACAGCAGACAACAAAAAGTTCTTAAACTCTGTTTGCCTTGACAGCTGTCATATCATTCTCTTGAACAGAGGAACTGAAAAATCTCTAGAACCAAGAATTAAGGTTTTGTTGGAGTAAAGCCTGCAGTTAAACTGCTGTGAAATAGGTACCTTAGCTTGTTAGCATATTCTGTTAATTTAGTAGCCAAGTTGTATTTAATTTGTATTAAAATCCCCATTTTATATAAAAGTATAACTTCTGTTGTTAACATGACTTTTCTTTATCCCAAGGGATGGATCATTTTCCTGTGGACTGCTTTTTCATGTACCTTCTGCCTTTCAAAATCCCAAAGTATTTTTTGTCTCCACACAATACAGAGACCTAAATGTACATATATATGCACGTGTAAATATTCAGACGTGTGTGTATCTATGAGGTTAGGAAACAAAACTCAGATAGCATATCCCTGTTTTTTCCCCTTGTAAAGTGGGTTAGGCACGTAGTCTTGTATTTTTATTTTTAACTGTGGCAATTAATGTAATATAAAATTAAATGTTTTACTGTGAAATTGTAGTTCTAAGGAGAATCTGTATAGGATCTTGTGTTCTAAAAAAACCCACCAGATTATTATTAATACCATATCAGTGCACTACTGATGTACACTGGACCTGCCATACATGCGCTTCAGCAATTTGAACTTGCATTCTGCTTTTTCAGATGGATTTCCTCTGTAGACTCAGAATGAGTAATATCTGTGCCAGTATCATAGAAGATAGAGAATGGAAGGAAGTGGGAAAAACCACTGAAGTATGAAGCTATCAGTATAAAAATTACTTCATTTTTTCTAAATAAGCTCAGTCTGCCATACGGCCAGCATAATCTGATACAGAAGGCTCAAGTGGAAATGTTTTATATGGGTCGAATAGTTTTCTCCAGTTTTGCCAACTTTGTAGCTGTGATGATTTTTATTTTTTTTCAGAAACATGTCTGGCTAAGGATCCTACTGTGTGAGGGTCTGTTAGTAAATGGAGGAGTGATTTTGTGCTCTTGATACTGCTGAAGTTGAAAAGTGAGGTTCCACTTGAAGTGGCTGCCAAGATGGATTTTCAGTTTTGGGAGTTTCAAATATTTGGATGTTCTACTTGGAAACCCTTGCACAGCACGCGAATCACCATTCTACTAGTCTGTGTTCAGGCAGCATGTATTATGCCACTCAATTTATATTTGTACATTATATATATATGGAAGGAAATACAAATGCAAGCATCACAAGAAATTCTTATTCTAAAAAAAAACCACAGTAGCTGAGATGGCTAATCTGAAAATAAACAGTTGAAAGGACCTGGAGCAAAAACATTGTATTTTATAAAGGCTGTTGAATTACAGCTAACTCTTCAGTGTTATTGGGCTGTTCAGTTTAGCCAAATTTTATATGATTAAGAAGTGCCCACAGAAAACTGTAACCTAGTTGTATGGTTAATTATTTTCTAAAGTGAGGAAATTGCAAAGCTAAGGTTGCATGTAAGCGTTAATTTTGTGCTGTTGTTGTATGTGTTAAAATAAAGTCTTTAGTTGTGTGAATACATTCTTAATGCAGGGTTTTTTCCTTAATACCTCACATGAATATGTGATCTTTTAATTATTATATATTATTGTTAGCCAGGCACTCTGAGTGATTTGTGTTAAGTGAATTATATTTGCCCAACTCAGTGAAGGTTAAACATAGCAGAGTAATTATGGAGATTTTTCTGGTAGTAGATTCACAAAATAATCTAATTTACTGTCTGATTTTATCTGCTGTGCTTCAGCAAGACTGCAAAGAGATTAGAAGATGTTTTGGGAATGGTATTTTAAAAGGGGAAAAAAAAGCCAAAACCTCAGGCTAGAACTGACTGCAGCATTTTAATAAAGGTTCACTACATATTATGTGATAATGAAATCCAGGAGAAAAAAAGATGTGAGTTAGGTATCCAAAGTAGCTCAAGCAATTGTGTATTAGGAGAGTGTAACATGTTAACTGAAGGCTGTACAGAATACATACAAAAGGCTTGAATTTGATTTTGCTGTTCCCTGACATTTGAATGATCAATCTCTGTTGTTTTTAATGACACTTTAAATTATGTTATCACTTCTATATTAAGCTGATTCTTCGTCTCCAGTGTCTGAAATCTGATTGCTTCACTCTTTTGTGGAAATGCTTTACTATTCTTGCGAAATTAAGATTTTATTTTTTACTTTATTACAAAAGCAGTTTTGCTGTAAGCCCAGAAGTATTCCACAGTGAAGGCATGTGAATGGAATCACCAAGTAGTCTGACGTGATATTTTTTTTCTTCCATGTATTTAACAGTAGTGAACTTGGATCCCATTTTGGTAGACTGGCCTGTCTTTTAAATTTTCTTGAGGGAAATAGTCAACTGGAATATTTATTTTTCTTTTAAAAGCATTGATTTAGATGGCTGAGAACTATATACACTCATTTCTACACAAAGGAGAAACACTGAAGTTTGACAAATAACTTCAATACTGACAATAACCTCAGAAGTTAGTATAGGAGGTGTGTAAGGACACTAAATAGAGCATTTTGCCTGCTCACTTTTCTTACAGCTCAGAATCTTGGAAAACTTTTTTTCTGGAGTAGAAAGCTGGTCAAATTCAGAATCGATAAATTCATGTAAACAGTACTGCGTGCTTCAAGTAGGTAGATCTTAGAGAATTTTCTGTTAGCTGATGTGACAATGTCTAGTAACTTTGGATTGTTTTAGCCTGCCTCCACACCATGTGTGTGACTTCACTTTTCTGGAGGCTGGCTATGGGGAAAATCAGCAGTGCAAGGCACTTGCCTAATTCACTTGCTTTTCTTTAGGCACGCTTTTAGTGCAGTGTTAATGTGTCTAACCTACTGTTTGCAGAATGAGCTTTATTGGTATTTTCTGTTCCCCTCAGCAGTGTTTGGGAAGCCCTTACATGTTCCTGGACTGTCAATGTCCATATGCAGACCAGGAACTTCAAGGACTGGACAGAGCATCGTTTTCTTGAAAATTTATCTGGGCAGATGAAATTAAAAATACAAGGAAGGGGAGGGAGGTGGTGCCAGCTTGACAGCTCCTGTTTGACGCTCTTTTGTACAGCTCTTCCTTGTTCGAGATAGGAAAAGGATTGTCCTTGACTGTTTTTGATTACCACTAAAGTGCCTGTTTTTCCTATGTAATAATTTTTATCTTGCTCAATGATAGAAGGCTTCTGCTTCTTTCTGGCTATAATGATAATACAATAAGTATGCATCTCTTTAATTTCAGTCCTTGAACTGCTGTCAAGCGGTTCCCAAAATAGTTTCATGACAAACTTCTGTTTTCCTCTTTGTTAGGACCTGTTGGCAGGTAATCCTGGAATTGAGGTAGTTATCTTAGTGTAAAATCTGGTGCCAAGGCATGGAACGTGACTGACCATCTAGTTAAAAATTCCTCTATGAGAACGCTCCTTGTAACGGCACTCAGAAATATTGTGTGAACGCTTAAGTTTATTTAGCCATTTCATGCAACGGACTTGTATGTGCTTCTCTGTGAATTTAAATCAATTTTAAAATGATTTTGACCATTTAAATCCATTTGTCCATCAATTTACCCTGCTGTCCTGTTTTGCACAGCTCTGAAAGGTTTCTGTTTCTTGCGGGAGGCAGTCTGGTGATCAGTGAAGTTACGGAAGAGGATGTGGGGATGTATACCTGCATAGCAGATAATGGGAACGAGACGATTGAAGCTCAAGCAGAACTTGCAGTGCAAGGTAGGAGGAATATTTAATTTTCAGAGAGAACACATCTCTGAATTATTGTTCATAAGTTTTATTTGTGTGCAACCATTTAAAGACCTTGCTGCAAAAGCTCTTGGAGTTTGTCAGCTGTTTTTCTTCATGCCCCAGTTAAAAAAAAACCAAAAAACACCAATATGAATGTGCTGTGAATATTGCAAGTTATATGTTACTTTGATTTATTATTTGAACTGCATATGATTTCATAAATATTCAAATGAGGAATTTGTTTATATAATACACTTGAGTGTGGTTAAAAGCTGCTGTATAAGCTCACGTAATGTGAAATACTTCTTAGGTTTCTTCTTGAAAAGGACATCATATAAAGTATTTTTCATAGTCTTAAATATACTGCTGTTTTCAAGGAACTTGCCAGAAGATATGAGCTGAGATAGTTATTTTGTAAGACCAGGTTTTATTTTGTGTGTGCAATTGTTTTGTTTAGTCAGGAAAGCTATTTTAAACAGAAGCAGCACTGAAATGTTGATAATGTTGATTTAAAAGCCTTTTATATAACCTGTGCGAATAAGATTTTTTTAATTGGAGCTTTACATTGGTTTAAGATATTTCAGTTGGAATTTAATTGTATGTCACATTGGTGACAGTACGCATTGGCCTTGTAAGACAATTGAGTTGTTTTACAAGGGATTGTGGTACTGGAAGGTTTGTCTTCACAATAAGTCTTGAAGAGACTAAGAATAAATAATCATGGAGGAACTGCTAAGGAAGGCTCGTCTATAGTCAAAACCTTTATGGCAAAAATACTGTGTATTTTAGATTCTAATACCATGCAATGTAATGCAAAGGCATGTTATTAGCAGAGTTCTTACTCTGTATACACTTTCAACAGTGTATAAAGGTTTGCCATATTTTAGTAATTGAGGTGTATTTACTTATGTTTTACATGCCTTACCTGGCACTTGGGAAAAGGGCTGTGTTTCTGGTATAGAAGAACTAGAGAAGATTAGCTTGGGAGGAAAAAATAAGGGGGGGGGGCGATGCAAGCTTTCAAGGGGAGTTGACCAATGAGCTGTTCAGAATTGAACAGTTGGAGCCTACCTTGTTAGGAAAGTAGAGTACAAAGTAAGGCTTTTATTGGTGTCTGCAGCATTTTTACATCATGTCACAGCTATATAGCCATGTCCAGTTCTGTGTAAAACTGACAACTGAACACTGACAAGGTGCAACATTTGTTGGTGAGCATAGCAGAGGGAGTACTGTCCTGAGAGCACATGGTCGGTGCTCACTTTTGCACTCTTCCCTACTAGTTACCTCTAATTTAGCCTTCACCTTGTGTTTTACTGCCACCTGCTCTGGGGACTGGTGTTACTATAGCTCTGCTTTGACTTGAAGTATTTTGAAAGTAAATTCTGGTCATGCAGCAAAAGCCATTTCTCTTATCTTGGTTCTTGGACTGAGGAATGAAGATAGGTGCTGTGTCTTTTTCAGTACTTACAGGCTTCATGATTCATTGCACTTTATGATGGCTTAATGTATCTCGCTGTGTGCTGTGTTTAATTCAGTTCCAAATTATCAATTTTACAGAATTGGCATGATGTTTTCAGTTTTATGGGCAGTGGCAGAAATTAATATTATTAATGGTATCATACAATTAAGCAAAGAAAATCAAACATAGGACCAAGATTATAGCCTTAATGTAGGATATACAGCCAGGTCACTTGGGGATAAAAGTGGTCTTGAGATCACTCTTTGCTACTTATCTGAACTAATGCAAGTAATTTCTTTTTTCCATTGTAATAATTTAGAATACATTCTGCCAATTCTTTTATGCTGAATTTCTTTTGTACACCCGACACAAAAAAAAATTGATTTCTTTTAATGCCTCAGTATTAAAATATATTGAAGATTATACAGATTGCATTTTGGAAGTTGCGTTTCTGGTTTTACTACTTAGTTCTAATCTTACTTAATTCTACTTTACTTTGAGAGGTCACTGTTAGAGAGTAATTGTATCTCTCCATTACTATAATTTGCTGAAGGGTTGAATAGTTGAGTAACTGTTACCTGATGATTGTATCATTTTCTTCTAGAACAGAAAAATTGTCATCTCCTACCACCTACTAACTACATTATTTTGCTTAATATAGGCTTCTTCTGTCATTCTTAGGAATTAGTCTGGCAGAAGTTCATACAAGAAATCCAGGACTTTGGTATTTAATTCCCATGTCTCATCTATTTTTCTGCATCTCTTGAAGCACCTCGGTGGTTTTTTTTGTTTGGAGATGTCAAAAGCATAGTAGAAGTAGTACTACTGCAGTCAATCTCTTTTTCTTTCCGATTAATATTTCATGATGGCAATTCAGTGAGTCATTTGTAAATCTCTACTTAGGCGTGGGTAAGATGGCATTATTTGACAGTGTTAGGACAGCTAAAGTGAAATGGTGTTCCTTTTGATGACTCTTAACTGAGATTTCCCTGCAGTGCAAGATGCCAGCTGATATTTGCAGGTAGTTAGGAACAACCATTTTATGCAGTTGTAAGCTTAAATTGTGCATGGAATGAAAAGAGTGTTCACTAATGGTTGGTCTTGGAACAAAGCAACTTTTCTATAACTTTTCATACGGATATGAACGCCCGGAAGCTCACATGCGTTCTCCTTGATGCGATACCAGTGGCAGCAAGCTGCTGTGCATCCTCTGCTGTGGGATGAGATGCAAACATGGCCCTCCCTGGCTGCAGGGATGGAGTTGCTGCCTTTCGTCCCCCAAGGGTGGCATACCTTCCCCTGCCTCACATCTAAACGCGTGCTGTGCTCCTCTGGTGAGGACCTGGTAAATTCTGCTGTGCTGCTTGTGCTTTTGCACAAGGGAAGTGGGAGATAGCTTATTTCTAACTGCACAGAAGTACATGAACTGAACAGCCCTGTAATTTCATGCCTTTCTGTTAAATTTGGCATCATTTGAATTCAGATAAATGTTACCTTCAAGTAATGCAGTTTACTCAGTTTTGATGATACTTAAAGATGCCATCTGTTTCCACATGCTAGGAAGTAGTCCTTTGGACAGGCTAACCTTTGTAATTAAAAAAGTGTTAGCGGAGCCTTATATTGTCCTAATATTTATTTTTAAAAGTACTTGATTTAGTTTCTTTACCTATATTGCAGAAGGACTGAACCTGGAAAAATGGCTTTAACTGGAAATGGTTATACAACTTAGTTATGAAGGTATTTAGGGGTTGGGAAGTATATTCTAAAAAAAAAAATCCTCTATCCCTTTATCTATCGGAGTTAGAGTTGGGAAAACTTTTTTTTTATTCAAAGGATGATGGAAAATGAATGGAATATTTTGAAGACTGTTTTAAGAATATCCATAAGCCATGCAATACAGGTCCTAAGAATACAGGAAGAAATGGTATTTCGCTACTGCTAGAACTAATGGTGGCACTGAAAGTGTGTTCAGTTCAGAAATCATGTACATTTTAGGAGGGGTTGGATAGAAGAAAAAAGTATGTTTTCTATATAGCCTACACTTTTGAGGAAGCCAAAAGAAAGATTTGCAAAGTAAGACCTGTTTTTCTCATTAGTAATGTTCTTTGTACCTTTACCTGTGGAACATCTTTGAATTTCAGCCCTCTGTTACGTCTGGATAGTCTATGCTAGGGTACAAAGATTTGTTTTGAGAAATGCGCAGGAGTTTCAGAATGGTGAAAATCTCAAGTTCATCTTGGAAGATGATGGTATTTAGCACAGCTTCTGTCAGCTGCAAAGAATTAATTCTATATCTCCTGCTGAGTGATCCAAACTGTTCCACGGGAACAGTGGGCACTGCCTCTCCATTTCTTTCCTCCCGAGGCCTTTCTGTCATCTGCTGGTTCAGCTGCTTTTTGTGAGATAACTTTATTTAACCTCAACAGATGCTTTTAGGCTGGTTTGATTATTTTAGATCTGGAATGGGTTAGGTAGCCATTGCCTGAACAGCTCAAGGATGGCTCTGCAGGAAGCGCGGTTTTCTGACATTTTATTTGAAAAGAGAGAGGTGCACACTGCCCTGAAGCACGGAGGCACCATGCAGCAAGCTCACCAGACTGCTCTGCACCAAATAGTTACAGAAAATACAGGTTTCTGGTTACATCTGTGCAGTTTGAGATTTCACGTGCCCATGATTCCTGCATCATGTTCTTGACTTGCACATTCAAGAAGTGGTTTGAACCTGGAAGAAAACATGATATGTCCTGGGGGAAGATCCATGGCTGGGATGACCCTAACCCCTAAAGCTTAATGCTTCTGAATCCCATCCACATCTGAGATGGTCTTCAGGGGCAGATATGAAACAGATAAAAGGCACGTGCTGCTGCGTGCTTTTCTTCAAGTACTCTTTGGTACAAAACACAATGTGTGGGCATGGTCTCGGACCAAGTACCTTGTGGGTACCATTGCCAGGGTAGGGTATTTCCTGTTAGGGTAGGCAACAACTTGATGTCCGAAAACCTTTGGTATGATGTCAGATTTCTGCTAGCTGTGTTGACAGCGTTCTTGCCCTTCCTGTCAGCAGGAGGAACAGTGCTGGGTCCCGGCTTTATTTACAACACGTGTAATGGGTTGAGAGTGCTGGAAAAATCTGTTGTGCTCTCACCAGCAATGAAAGAATCTGTAGTATTTCCGTGAGATAAGAGTTGGAAAGTGGTGAAAGAAAAGTTGGGGAAACAGTAGTAAGAGTATTGAAAATGCTGTCGGCTGGCTTCTGTTCAGTCTGAATCCTGTGGCCTGGAAGAGCCATAGTGGCAGTGAAATACCGGGAAGGTTATAAGTTCATTCTTCATCTGGGAAATATTTCAAATTTATTACCGTGCCCAGAGCCCCTGGGAGTTCTGTAAATACTGTGACGCGAGTTGGATCGCTGTGTGAGCTTCCTGCCGCCTGTCTTGGTACTTATATTGTAGATAATGAGTTTAGGGGGAGTTTTCTCTTTGTGTTGAAATATTTACTGCAATTAATTCTGAACAACAACAACAATAAAACAACAAAACACAATTCCATTTTCATTTTTCCTTAAAACATTGATATGGCAGGTCAGCAGTCTTTAAAATGAATCACTGGGTACTTCCCGATTGTGTGAGAAGACTTAGAGTTGTTTTTTTTGTTGTCTATATTATTAACTTTCATTGGTCTTCAGTTGTAGAAAGCTGGCTCTTCAGTCATCTAGGGCAGCAATCAGTGTCTGAATGCATCTTAAATACCGTGCTTTAAATGCCTTACTGTGTTGATGTACCAAAATTAAAAGGAAAGTGTTATTTTAGGTATCTTTAGGGATAAATTTCAGGTTGCTCATGGCAGTAGTCTGATCACTGTCTCATCTGTGCTGCCGGAGCAAATTGTATGGAGGGGGAAAAAAATAGTATGTAGAAGTGCTTTGATAAAATTACCAATTTTGTGCTTTGAAAAGAAATGCCTTAAATATTTTCAGTGTAGTTTAAAAGCTTTATGCTAATGAAGAATCCTTATTCTAGCAAAAAATAAATAAGTTAGGGTGTTTTTCCTGCCATGTGAGAACACCTTTCTTTGTGCTTTCTGTGCACGTGCTGGGTAGTAATTTAGATAATAAAAGAAATCCAGATAGTCTGTATTTTGTCTAGCCAGTAGGTTTTGAATTGATAGTCAGTGACACAAATCAGATTTGAAAAGATTGTTGTTAGAGCACAGCACAAACTGCAGCTGGTTGGTGGTCGAGTTGATACCGGCAGGAACGTTACGCCGTTGGTGCAGCACACCTAATTGCCTTGTCAGGGGCAGAAACATCTGAGACGGTGACATTCAGTTTCTACACTTAGGGCAAGGCTTGGTGCACCCAAAAGAAGACACGCATTTAGTTTTAAGAATGACTCTGCTTCTTAAGATGAATGAAATTGGAGGTCTTGTATCTTCAGGTAATCTCTGCTTTTCTTTGCATTCTGTAGAGAGCCTGTCCAACGTTTTAGTAGGGTATGGGTATCCTGCAGTACTAATCGCATCCTGAACCAAGTAATCGCAGCTGAGGTTTGCAGATGATTGTGCTTCAGTACTTCTCTGAAGACCAAAATACCTTCTGTTGTTACTGTTCAACTCCACTTACAACAAATAGGGTTGCGATTTAAGTCTAGACTATCTGGTGTGATTGCTTTCCCTTGAACAGCCCGCCATACCCTTTTTAACATCCCACAAAATGTTGAAAAAATATGCACAACAATTGTGGAGGGAAGAGCCTTAACATCTTAGACAGTGTTAGATTTGTCTTCTTAAAGTACATCTGATGAGATCTCATCTGCAGCAGATACTTCGATAAGAGATGATGCCGTCCTCCTCAGGAAACCGTAGATGTTGGGAAAGTGCATTAAATCGTGTAACAGCAGAATAATACATTGGGGTGACTCTTACTTTTACATTAAGCTTCCATTATTATTGGAAACAAATCTCGGGAAGAAATCCGAACCTACAGTGAAAATTGCTAAAAACCTTTCTTATACCTTCTAGATTATCATTATTGATTTCTGTTTCTAATTAAGCTCTGTGCTGTATCTTGATAATAGGCAGCACTTCAATTACAGGTTCAGAAGATGCTGCATTAAACCTGCTGCTGTCAAAGGCTCATATTTGGGACAGAGTATTCTGTCCTGGTTATCTCAAAACTCTGGCTGGGGAAGCTATTAACACTAAAAAGAATACTTGCGCTTTGTAGACAGTCTTTCCTCCTGCTGAAACTGTAATGTGACTTCCATTAATGATCTTTGCTCAAGTGATACAAAAGAAATACGGTCAGATGAGTCTGATGCTGGGAAGGTGTTGGAGCTAACTCAGTGTAATACTGGTCGGTATTTCTGCACTTCACCACAGTAGCTGAAAAGACTATCTAGTAGTCCTTGCTGCTCTTCTGAAGTATGGCTTCATGTTTATGGAGTTGTATAATTGTGGATTCAAGGAGATAATGCGAATATAGATGTAGTTTTCAGTCATTTCTGCCTATGTGACTGAAATTCTTGTTCAACTGTCATATTATTCTCATATTATTGAGAAAAAGTTCTCAAGAAATACTGAGAAACATGCATGGATTTGGAGGGACAAGATTGTACCATTGTTTTAAGACTACATCACTAGCTCAGGCTTTACCTGGAGACCAAGCGTGCCCATCTAGATGTAAGAAATCATTTTTAATACTACGTGTAAACTTTCACAAGACTAACGTGTTCCTTACATCCTGCAAAACATCACACTTCTGTGATACTTAAAGGTACCGTGGTCTAACTTCTGCTGCCCACCAGTATTTCACAGGCTGAGCAGAACCCCTGTCCCAGCTTGCAGCTGCTCCTCTGCAAAATCTTACTCTGTAGTTGGTGAACTGTTGTAATTTTTTGTATGATCTCTAAGACCAGGAGGGCTGTTTGCCATGTTCTCATACAATGGGGGAGGTGGCCGCCCTCGGTGCTGGTGGTGTGCATTCGAGCAGAGCCTGACTCCTGGGGTGGGGGTGAGAGCTGGAACCCACAGGGCAGTCTCTGAGACAGGGCACGAAGATGAGGGCTGTGTCGATGTCCTGCAGGGAGCTGCAGCCTTCTGGCACCAGCCACCTGCAGGCCCATCAGCTGGCCTGGAGGCTTTGCAGACCAGGTGCTCGTTTCAGTAGCAGCTTGGGTTTAGTTTAAGCTGTTGTGCAGCAGAGGTGTGAGTGTGGCATGTTCAGCTGTCAGAGCATGATATCCCCCTGCTGACAGACTGGGGAGAGGAACTGGAAATGGGTGTAGTGTCTCTGCAAAGCTGCCAGCACCAGGCAACGTGTGTAAACCCAAAATGGATCCTGCTTGTTGATTGTCTGGCAATGCCATGCTCCCATCACATCCAGAAGCATCAGGGCCCAGCACGTGCTCCTCCCGGCAGTGGTGACATGCCACCAACAGGTGGGAAGGACCATGCATGTGGCAGCACTGTGCTGGGGACGAGCTCTCGGGAGCAACCCAGACCATTAATTAGAGGTTCTTCTGCATGGAACCTCAGTAACTTGCTAAACAACAGGATTACATGCGGAGAAATTTTCTTTGTTATGTAGGTGCAGTATAGTTTACAAACAGATTTTTGTGGCACCAAAAGAAGCAATTGCAAAGCAGCCCTGATTGGTGAGGTGTTAGGGGGACAAAGATGAGATCCATCTGGCAAAGTGTCCGTAACTGAATTACAGTTGGGAGGTTATGCCTCAGAAGTGCACGTGCAATGAAGATGAGGTTCACCGTGAACTTAAATAATAAAAAAGCTTTGTGATTAATTTTTATATATATCAAATATATGTAGAAAGAGAATACCATTAAGAAAGCCCAAACCAAATTATCAGTAATCCATACAATTCACACAAATGGTTTTCCTTGTAAATGTTCTTGAGTAATCCTTGGGGATAATGAAAATGTTACTAAATTAAGCAGCAGTGGCTTAAATATCTACAGTGTAGAAAACTGATATTGAACTAAGGGAATTGTAAAAGCTGGTTTCTCTTTCAGCTAGAATTTCTAATAAATTAAGATCATATTAATGGGGGTTTGAACCAGCTGCTGCCTTACAGAAAGAAAGACATTCTACCACAGAATGGCTTTTAAAAAACTATAAGCTAAGGTTACTATCAATAACTTTGTTGGCCTGGACCACCAGTTAGAAAGATGCACAATTTTGCTTGAATTTCATATTTAGATTTATTTCCTAGTTCAAAATGTATTTCAGTAAAAGATTGCTAAATCAGGTATCTGTTTTCTGAACACCATTTTTCATGGGAGCTTTGAGACCAGGCTGCAGGACAGAGGGTGGAACAACAACAAACCACCAAATCTGACAGATGCTCATTGCATCCAAATTTAGGCCTGTGTGAGATCAGAGGCTTTCAACACAGTCCTCGATACTTTCAGCCCTTTTTGGGGCAATGAGGCACTATTTAGCTAACACACACACAGGACAGATGGCTAAAGCTAGAGCAGTATGAACATACCGTCCTATTTGTCATTTCTCCCCGTTATCTCCATCAAAGGCACCCCAACTTACCGTTAACTTGTCTGTGGGTTGAGTAGATGTCCTTGTTGCTTATCTGTTGCAGAAAAGGATGTTTGCTAGGTCAGGTGCTATGCTTGCAAAATGTAAAAGTATTAAGATGTGGACTAGTTGCAGGTCTCCAATATTCTGAATGTGTGCTGTAACCAGCGTTCTCATGAGGTGCTGACATACTGCAAATTCTGAAAAGTGTGCTGCTCTGGGTAGAAAACTCTGCTCTGTATCCATGCCGATCGAGTTTTAGGGAAAAGAATTGGCTAGGACCAGATTAAGAATGCTTGTAATTGTGAGTGCAGACATATTTCACAAATACAGATGTAATTTTGAAATCATGTTTGTTTTGAGTGTGTCGGGAAGCAGAAGTTGGATTAGGTGAAGATGTAAGCATGCACGAGATTGGCAGGGGTTCCAGAATCGTGCTGTTGGATTTAAATATGAAGACTCTGATTCTTTCTGTCTGTAGGCTCTGGCTGCCTGCAGTGCCAAAAGGAATCTGGGCAGAGGCACAGTGACCTACAGCTTAGAAATAATTCTAGGTATGAAGCTGAGGAAGCATGGAACCCTGCCTCCTTTCCAACTAGTCCTGAATGGGGATGGTGTTATGATCAACTCAGAGACACATTCAGTTGTTACTCTATCCATCCTTTTCTCAGCTTTGCTTTAACCTAAGTGCTTTTTCAAGCTGTTGGTAATAACTCATGGCAGTTATTTTGGAACTGACTTACTCCTTCCCTTTTGTTCTTGAATCAGCCATGGCTGGTTGAGTAAACTCAACAAAATACCGTTACATATAGTTCTTGTTACAAAAGGCTGTCTGTATGAGTAGTGATTTACTACTGGAGGAGTACTGCTTACACTAAGCAAGCCAGATGTGCCTTATGTGGTGTCTGCTGTACTAGCAAAGCTGTTTTTTTCAGACCCCAGAAGGAAGAAAAGCTAAGAGAAGTACAATTGTGTCGAAAATCTACAGCCAGGGCTTCTACCCTACAGGAACCATACCTCTGAGGCAGCGTAAATAAATGCTGACAAAATCTGTAGCGTTGGTCTTACCTTAAATAAAAGTGGGATTTACCTGGTGTAAGATTTACTACTTTGACTCTGAAGTCAGTTACACATTGATGAAGTGTGTACTGCTGTGAATTAGGGAAGAGAGGAGCTTGGTGCAGCACAGGCAGGCAGTCCTGCATAAGTCAGCCTTCCTCTCCCTTTCCCTAGCTTTCATCAACTACATTGTGACTGCTTCCTTGCACTAAAATGCCTGTTTAAAATAACACAGATTTTTTTTCCAATTTTGAGAAAACATACAGTGAAACCTGCCACCTCTGTTATACCTAGTTTCAGTTTGTTTCTGAGCAATGTGCTTTCCTTCAGATTGCTTAACAAAAAGATTGAATTCCCTGAATTGCCATATCCTGCAGGACATGCACGGATACATGTGGCACGCTATGTGGAGCACACTGCTAAGTCCCCTGTGACTTTGGCAGGAGGAATAATTAACATTGGGTGGGAAGTTCACCCTCTGCACAACTGACCTGGGGCTATAACTCATAGGTTAATGTGGGAAAGGTAAGCCAGTTGATAGCTCAGCTTTTGTTCTAAGTGCATTTGAATACTTGCTAAGGATTGTAGGATATAGTAGATACAAAATAGAGTATACTTCTTTATTATTATTTTTATTCCCTATCAAAAGACATGACACTTAAAATTGCAATTAAAAATAAAAGCTGAAGGATTCAGTAATAATTTTGAAATTGCATATGCCAAAGACTTCCAAGAAATTTAAATGTGTGAACTAAGAAGCTCATTAAAATGCCTTCTTCCTCTAAGTGAGAACTCTTTTTATAGAAATCGTGGCCTAAATGGCAAGTATTTTCCTCTGTATATCAGGGTCATCCTTCTGTGTTTAATTGGTTGAATCAAGCTGTAAGTTTGATTCTTGGATTTATAGGTTGTTGTAAGGTTTTTTTCCATTTCAACAGACACTTGTGCATTGTTTTTGTACCCCCAAAATGTGAGATGGAATCTGAGGGTGAGTAAAATGGAAATGCTGAAGAACACCATGCATTACTTAGATAGTCTCTAGGGAGAGACCATAACATAAAGTAAAGGCATACTTTCTTTCAAGTTAATTTTCGTGGTAGTTAAGCTGACTCTCATAGTACAGGATAATTTATCTCTCTAATGGGAGGTAGATTATTGCAGTTACTGGATGTCATCTTATAAAAACCAGAGTCCTTGGAAGGGAAGTTTATCCCAAAGTTACAAAGATGAAACAATTTTGTAATTTGTTGTAAGGAGATAGGTTATCTGTGGTGACTTGTTCCCTAAACAGTCCTGCAGTTAATTGGTTTCTCTTCGTGATGAGAATAACTTAAAAGAAAACACCATGGAGTTCTTATTCCACAGTAAACACAACTTCTTTAGTTACAGTGTCAAGTTAAATTAAGCATAGTGTTTTGCATTAGATGTGAAGACCTTTGAGACAGGTGTGATTTCTGTAATAAAGTTGTTGCATGCTCTTCAGCGACATGGCTGAGGCTTCCTTGCAGAAGGATGCTGGAAGGATGTTGAGCATCCTGCCTGTAAGATGATGTGAGCAGGATGCACAATAATATGTGGAAGGAAACGAGGTGCGCAGCAAACCACTTGGTGGTTAGGTAATGGCAGGAGGATATTTTCATATTGACTCTTCTTTTTCTAACCAGTCCTGATTTCCAGCAGCCCTGCTAGTCTTCTTTGCTTTCAAGTGATGACTCCAAGATTTCTTTTCCTATGGCCTGTTGTCCTTGCATCCTTTGGAGATTGGGCATCACCGCAGTGTATTGAAGACTTGAGAGGTCAAACACGACCCCTTAGGGCTGCTAGTGTCACTTTACTGCCATTGGTGAGCCAATAGCCAGAACGTAGGCTTCCTAAAGAGGCCTCCCTATGAAAGAGTAACTGTATTGACTGCAGCGGTGATAGGCATGCAGGTTACATCTTCCAGAAAAGTACTTCTTACAAGAAAGACCTGGATCTAGGTACTCAGGGAGCAGTTCAATTAGGTAAGGCAAGGTAGCTTTTCGTAGTGATGTTGCAGAATAGAATTGTAGGGCATGTGAAAGTGCTAGCAACCTTTGAAAACAGTCATGCTTCATGCTCTGTAATGCATATAGCTCAAGAGTATTTTGGGCCTCCAACTTCAAATTAATTGTCTTTGTTTATTCCAATAGGATATCTTTTAAGAAATGAGTGATGCAGTTCATATTTGCAAGTCTGCCTACTGTCTTCTGAGAAACTGAGGGCAGCAATGAAGCAAAAAGGCTAAAGTGCAATTTAAAATGTCAGCCTTCTGTAATAAAAATCTCTTCTGAGATGAGTTCAACAGTTCATAGCTTCTGAGGGTTGAGTAAAGCTGTTAAGGATACGTTTTTAGTAAATTCAAATGTTTTGCTACACATTGTGTGCAATGCTTTGGGGAGAATGTTTAAAATACCATTTTGCCATTTCAGTCCCCTTCTGGGAAACAATTTTTCTTTGCCTTTTCAGTACATGTAAAATTAATAACTTTGTTTATTGACAGTGTCACTGACAACATAGCTCTGAATTAGAGCATTTATCTGTTGCCCTCTTGCTTCCTTTAGTACATCCTGAAATGCCACATGTACCGTTTATTAAGGAAGGCATTCTGGTGAGAAAATAATGGAAAACTAGAGCGCATGAGTAACATCCTGCTGCGTTCCCTTTGATGTAGAAAACACATAAGGCCCAAATAATTGTACATGAAATAATTAGCTGAAAGTTTTGTTTTGGACACCTGTCAAAGAATTTATGTGGAGTGGGAAGGAAAGAAAACCCAACAACACTGGAGGCTTTGTGAAGATGAAAAAAGTGGTTTTGTTGTACGAGATCAGGCTAGAGAGGTTGAAATGTAGTGTGTCTGTCCTGGGCATCGATCATAGCTTTCCTTCCCAATCATAAACTCAATCTGAACGTTGCAGGGTTATTGTTCTCCTAATTCACTTAAGTTATCATTAGTGTGCTTAACCATTATAGGACTGATTTTCAGAGCTGCTAATCTCCCTGCTACTACTTCTGATTGTGACTGGAATAGCATTGGCATCGATTTGGAGGATTACAAGCAGAGAACTGAGGATTTCAACAATTAACCTACTGACTTCTGTAAAATTTAGCTGGATTGTGCAATAGCATAGAAGTAAAGATTTTTATGATGCCTCTTATGTGGATTCCACTGACTGTTTTATTCCTGTAGTCCTGTTCGCAAAACTCTGCATCATATTAATGATACATTAATGTTAAATCAGTAATTTAAGTACTTGGGAAAAATAATGTGACTTCAAATCTTAGGCTAGTTCTTCTCTTTGCAGAACTCGAGCTTGGTTTCCTCAGTTTGAGGTTGGATTATAATTGTTGGGTATTGTTTTCCATAGCTACCATTTTTCTGCAGTTCTATTTGAAGTTGAATAGTATTTTCCTGTTTGCCTAGAATAGCTCAGAGATGTGTAAAAACTTTCTTTGAAAGAGTGCCCTTCCTTTTCACTGAAATAGTGGTTCTTTATTGGACCACTTAGAGAAAAAAATACTAAAGGGTATAACATACTCTGTTAGCTTGACTCTAGGCAAGTACTGGTGCTTTATGTTAAGATGGTCTCTGTTTAATTTAAGAAATTGAAATGTGAATAATCCAGATTTTTAATCACTTCTTCCTAAATTATGAATGATTACTGGTTTGTATCAGTATTATGAATGCTCCACAGTCTGTTTCTGGTCGCTAGGAAGGATTATTTTCTAAAACACTGAACTTAGAAAATTTGTTTGATGGATAAGGAGCATATCTCAAATTCATAATGTCTTCCTCAACTTCTTAATACGCCCATAAATTCCAACATAAATAACGCTAGAAATCTGAAAGGTTAATTAGAAGATGTGCTTTTGTGCAACTGATCATACAGTTTACAGCTAGATTGCCATATTAGTTCTTCTTTTTGTATCTTGACACAGCTAAATTGTTAGGAACTGATGTTTTGCCAC
The DNA here is from genome assembly GCF_964034855.1 of Anser brachyrhynchus. Lineage (NCBI taxonomy): Eukaryota > Metazoa > Chordata > Aves > Anseriformes > Anatidae > Anser > Anser brachyrhynchus. The sequence continues at coordinate 10,225,686 of NC_137706.1, read as the reverse complement.
AAAACGAAATGTGGTACAGTGCAGGGTTGTAGTGGCGTGGTGTTTCTGTTCAGTCATTGAAAGATACTCCAGATCAGTCCCTCCTCTAATTCAACCCACATCTAAATTTGTAAGATTTTTATCTTTCAGTGCTGCAAAATGCTTTTTTCTTCTTAGGGTTTGCCATATGGGCTGAAATAGACTGCAAGATGCAAACAGCCAGTTCCCCTCAGGCAGGGCAGCCTGTGCTTTGGGACCGTGCTTGCTGTAATGCAATTTGAAGAGCTCTGCTTGCGCGCTCCCTTGGCAAAGACCGGGTGGTGGAGGGCCTGTGGCCTTCTCCTTACCCTGCTGAGCAGCGTGTCAGCGTTACGCCTCCCGCTGCATGGCTTTTGGGAAAGACATGAGCCCAGAAATACAGAAGTGGCTGTGCTGGACCAAGTGACAGGCTCTTGTATTTGGTGTCTTGTTCCGACCGGTGTCCACAAGCAGATGGCTGAGAGAATTTATGAAAAGGGTAGAAATACGTGTTGCTTCCCTTGAGTATACAGTCGCACTCATCACTGGGGATGAGACTGATCTGAGATCTGAGACTGGGGATTTTCTGAACCACATGCGGTTTCTCCATTATTTAGCAATCCCCAGTAGATTTCTTTCCTATTAATCACTCTGTCCCCCCAAACCCATTTAAACATCTTGTATCCACAGCATCTCATGACACTGTGAGGACCAGCACCATCTTTTTGTTTTGCACCAGTCACTGTTAACGTAGATTTATTTAGTAATTTTCTTAGCTTGCATGGGAAAAGGTTGAAGGAATTTGTTCTTATTCCCCCCACCAGACCATGCATGATTTTGTAGGCCTTTGTTGTATCCCTTTAGTTGTTTCCTTCAGACTGCAGCCCTAGATGTTTACTTGTTCCTTTTTATGGAAGCTATTATTGAGGTGGATTGTAATTAAGGTTATTTTGGGGATTTGTAAATTAGAAGAGACTTTGATGTGAAGATAGGCCCACATGCATTGATCTGGAAATGAAGCGATTGGATAACTCTTAATTGATGTGTAGAGCAAGCCTGCAGAATTTGTGTCTTTGCAAGCTAAAAAAGGGAAAGCACAAATGCACCAGTTCTTCTTCGGTCTCGATCAGAAAAAAATTCTTTCCTAGTGCGTGATTGCTGGGGAAACGCCTAGTTCACAGTAGTGTGCTGTCGGAAGTTCGCATCGCACTTCTGTAGAGATGAGAGGGACCTGCTGAAGCAGTGGATCCAATCAATTATTTTTACTGTTTGCAGACCTAGCTGTTTTTTTTCCCAAGTGAACTGCACCAGTCTGTATTCAGTAAGTAAACAGTTTAATATTGAATATTATCTTAAAATCATGCTCCTTCTGGCCTCTGCCAGCTTCTGAGTCTCCTGCACACAAACTTACTGCCCCATTGTGGAGGCTCCACAGGCAAATATTCAAAAATAAGGAATTTCAAGGCTAGGATTGTTAGCTGTCTTTAGTCTGTCATCTCCTCCTTCCCGCTTGTTATGGGAGGAAGTTATGAAAATCTTGTACTAAGTGTTCTCATACTGTTTCTTGACAGGATCTTACCGCTTTGTGCAGCGCATAAACTTCATAGTACTAATTTACTGAGAAAATATTCAATATTTGATTTTTCTTCTTATTTGGGGGATAGTACCATGATTTATTTATTGTGCTCAGCTCAAATCCATATTTATTTCTGTTTTGGTATTCGGCACCGTGGAATCTGAATCATTCATAACCACTAATGAATGTATTTTTGCACTCTGCTGAAATGAAGTGGTATGGAATCCATTTTAAAAATTGACTGAGACGTAGAAAAATTAAGATGAAATGTATCCAGCTGTTTCAGTGCCCAGTTTGAGATGCTTAAACATTGATTTTTCAGAATATGCATCCCTTAATACATCCCTTTAGAGCTGTGATCGGCGGCATGAGCTCAAGACCGGTCAGCAGCTTCCTTCCCTCTCTGTCTGGCGGAGACCCAGGTGACAGGGCTGTCACCTGTCAAAAACTGTATTTGCTTGATCTCTGCCACTTAGGCAGGGAGGATAACCAAGGACACCCCATCTTCTGTGTGCCAAGCAGTGGGGGGCTCTTTGGGTTGGGGGAGCAGGTGGAAATGGGAGACTTAAGTCCATTTTCTGAGGATACCTGAGGAGGACACTGGCCTTGCTGGGCACCTCTCACCGAATTTCTTCCAGTGTTGCTCTGATGTCCCAGCCTGTCCCCGAGCTCTCTCACCTGCCACGTTCATCACTGCCACTCACCAGTCCCCTCTTCTCTCTCCTGGCATCCCCCTTCTCTCATGTGTCTCTGACGAAAACAAAAAAAAAATCAGAATCCATTTTTTCCTTCACTGATCAAAGAGATCTGAACCCTTGCACACTTTGAATTTGAGGTTTTGAAAAATGCAATTCAAGGAAGAAAATGCCTGAGGAATTCTTGCCAGGTTCACGTTTTGGCAAGTCGTAAAGTCGTTATTACCAAGGCACTCGGTTGTCATTTGGTGTAGGTGGAGGCACCAGCCACGCCTCTAACAGTAATTCAGAAAACAGCCAGACCTTTGTTCTACATCTGGTAGAAAGGCTGGTCTCTAGCTGTCACAGAATGGCATGATGGTGACATCGTAGTGTTTACCACTGTGTTAATTGTGGTAATCATCTTTAAAATGTCTGTGCTACAGTAATAAATGAGTAGGGATAAATACTGTGATAGAGGAAACACTTTACTGAAGACCAAAACCTTTGGGTCGGTAAGTTTGAACTAGTGTGTCATGACACATCTGCTTTAAAATATTGCTTTAATCTTACCTTTCAGGCAGGAAAATATCCCTGTATCTAGAACAAGTATTCGTAAATGCCAGAAGTAATGTTTTTTTCATTTTCCACAGCAATCGAAGCGGTGCTGCAGATCCTTTCATTAAATAGTCTGAATGGGGGATGCACGTTCGTGGCTTTTAGTCAGAGGTGTTTTAGCAAGCTGGGGGGAAATCTGAGCAGAATCATCATCTCCTGTGGTTCTCCTGCAGCTTGGCTTATGGGAGCTGGGGGGGTAGAAACCTGGAAGTAGAAACTCTGAAGATTCAGTGGTTCAGCTTTGTGCTGAAAAATTGGGAACTGAGGGCCCAGAGGCTACAGGCCTTCATCTTGCAGAGGGCTGTGCCTGCTGCCTCTTCACTGTGTGTTCTTTGCGTAGAGAATTAGGGCTGTGGAGTTCAATAAAATTTTCATTGCCTTTGGTACTGCTGTAAGAAATTTAAATTTTGATGAGCATTCTTGTTGTTCAGATGTTTCCATGGTACTTGGAGCAGATTCAGGGTCAAACAAGCTTGATTTCCCCTACAAGGACTGGAGAACGAAGGCTTTTTTAAACACAAAAATAATGAATGTGATATATTTTGCATTCCTGATGATTAAATCAATTTTTCTTAAAAAATAAAAAAGACAAAATCCTGGAAATTACCTGAGGTTTGCTTTGAATGATAATCTATAATAGCTACTGCTAAGTACTGTGGGGGAGTTGTATTCTAATTTTTTTACAACAGACAAGCTTTTACAATATGATCTGCTTATCGTAATACAGAAATGTCATCTCTTCTGTTTGTCCTGAGCTCTTCCTTAATTGTAAAGTTCACCACCGATAACAGCATACTAATTCCAGAGTGTGTGTTCGGAAATTTTTTCAGTGTGTCCATACAAAAAGGCTGGGCTCTATGTTAACAAAAGGAAATAAATGTTTGGTATTTAAAATTAAATATTGGGTTTTACTACACGGACAGGAGGAGAGATGAGAAGTGCAGACGGTATTGAGGCATCATCTACTGAAAGTAACAAACCCCTCACATGAAAGGAAACATAATTCAGATAAGCTCAAGGGGGAAGTGTGTGTGCGGGGAGTCTAAATCAAAAAAACAAAGAAAAATCATCAGTGTCAGACTGAAACAGGAGGTGCAGAATTGGAAGCAAGTTTTCCCTTGGAAGAAAGGACACCGAACAACGTGCCATTGCTCGTCTGGATTCATTAGGGGATCAGCTGTGGGGGAAAGCTGCCTCCCCCCAACCCCGACAGCTGGGGGCTGGCACTGCCCTGCAGGGTCTTCTAGGCAGGGCCCCTGCATCAGGTGCCACCTTCTGCCTCTCCTGCTGCTTCTGGTGCAGTGATCGTGTCATTGCTGATCTGTGACCTGTGCCAGGGCTCACTGCACTTCGTTCCTGCTTGCTGTGTCCTCCTGGCTGTGGTTCATCGCATTCAGCCTCTGCTCAGCTCTTGGGCAGCGCCAAGCTCTGCTAGTCGTGTGTCATTCCCCACCCTGGTCCTTCTGACACCTCCCAAGTACAGGTTTTGTCACACATTCACTTGTATTTCACAGACTGAGGCTACAATTAGGGCTGGGGAGCTTCTGCCAAGTTCTGCTCCCTAGCTCGAGTGGTTTAGGAATTGTTGTCACATTCCATCCCCTCATCCACTGACAGGCCCTTTACACCCTTATTTTGCTACTGCTTGTAACAGCTGCTATAATGGGACGTTCCCAGGCACTGACCCGTTCTAGAAGTGTCCCCACACAGGGCAGCCTCTGTGTTTTTAGGGGTTTTATCTCCACTGGCTTGCCAATAGTAGTGGCCTCCAATTTTTTAAGGGAAATTTACAGAATACAGAAAATTCATGTAAAACAAAAACCACCTCTACTCTTACTTATCCTTTTGGTTAATATTTGCACATTTTACATGTAATTTTCTTTCATATTGATCTGTACTACCTTGCAAACAGGCTGCCAGGCAGCACAGCGTGCCCATACACTGCTTTTCTGCTGTCCCAAAGGAAACCTTTGTCAGCTGTGCTGCTTTCCCAGTTGCATTGCTTCACATGTTTGTATGCAGCTTGACCAACCATGGTGACCAGCGACGGAGCCATGCACTCCCAGGACCCCAGCTGGGCATCTCAGGTGGGATGGGGTTCCTTGAGGGTGGTTTCTTTCTGTATGAGCAAGGTGCATCATACTGCTCCCAGGACAAGGCAGCACACTTAAATGCATGCACGTGACCTGTCCCCAAAGCTATCAGAACCTGTCTGACACCGCAGGAGCTATCTGAGGCTGGTCTGTGTTCTTCACCCGTTTGTGTCACGGGGGAGCGGGGAAGTCACATCACACACCATGGCACTGCAAAGCTCAGTTTCTTAAGTGAGCCAAGTGAGGGATGGGCTGTGCTGTGCTGGTGGAAGAGTTTCATCTGCACTTTCATGCATGTCTCATCAACCCCGAATACTAATCTAGTATGGTTGAGCATGGGAAGAAACAATGTGGGAGCAGCGTTCCCCAAGAGGAAGTGTTCTGTGCTGGAGTTGAGCTGCTGCTGGAGAGCCCACGGCAGACTGGTCAGAAGGAGAGGTGGTTTGGTGGTACGCACGTATACGAATATAGAAGTTTCCTGGCCAAAGCCACTTTCTTCCTTGGTCTGCTTCAGAAGTTGAGCCCAGCAGCATCATGATACTGGGTGTTTGTCCCTCAGTCATGATCTGATCAACCTCTGTCCAAATGCCAGAAGTTCACAGAGAGAAGAGGAGGTGATTTCACGTCCTTGCTTTCATGAATCGGGTGCCACAGTGGATCTGTTTGCTGAGGATGCCCCATCCCTGGAAGTGCTCAGGGCCAGGCTGGGTGGGGCTTTGGGCAACCTGCCCTAGTGGAAGGGGTCCCTGCCCATGGCAGGGGGTTGCAACTGGGTGGGCTTCAAGTCCCCCCCAACCCAAACCTTTTGGTGATCATCCATTTGAAATGTGCTGGAACGAAAACAAGAGGTGAAGTCTAATAGCTGAATATAATTTAGAAAGGCAGAAAAAATGGAGTATAGTTCGCCAGTAGAAGAGTAATAACATCGTAAGGAAAGCTCTGGGCTAGATGTTATAAACTAACATGTCAACAAATAACACAGAATCTATTTAAATTGAGATTCCAGATTAAATTTGAAAACCCCGCTATTAGGACTGTACAACCCATTGTCTCTCCAAGGTTGTGACACTGATCATCACCTGCTAAAGTGGAGCGGCTGCAGGGCAGAAACCTGTGGTGAAGAGAGACTTGGGTGACCAAGGTGGTGGTAAGGTGCTGGACCATCCCACGCTGGGGGCTGTAACTGGCTGCTTTGAAGAGCAATTGATTTGGAAACTCAGGAGTAGGTTTTGTTCTTGATTCCAAGCAGTGCATGTGACTTGATTAAAAAGTTTACTGTCTATTTTCCAGTAACTGTGTTCATAATGGACTTTATTATGTTTACAGGACCAATAGAAACCATAAATCCTCTAAAGAAGCACTGAATTGTAAAAATAAAATAAAATGAAAGGAGGGAGGATAAGTGCTGTAAGAGGAAGCTGACTGAAAACAAAATCCAAAGGCACAGTCAAAAAGGTGAAGCTTGGAAAGCGGCATAGCAGTTGTTTAAGGAGCTGTGCGAGGCTCGCGGTGAATGCCTGACAACTGTCAGAAATGATACTGGAAAGACAAATACCAAAAAAACACCGACCCTGAAATCTGTTAACAGCATGGTAAAGAAAAACATTTTTCTCACATCTACATGCAAGTAAAATAATACAAAGCTTTTGAGGAACCATTTGTTAATAACACAGAAATCTCTCATACCTTATTGCGAAGCCTGTCAGAGATGGGAAGCCTGCCAGAGAACGCGCAGGGTCAGCAGATGACTGAACATGAAGGGAAAGGGGTGAGAAGATGGCCTGAAGCGGAGAAGTGAATTCTTGAATTCTTCGTTGAGTTGGAAGCTGCTTCTTTTTTTTTTTTCTTTTCTCCCTTTTAGAACAAGTGTGCTTGTTGGAGGACCTACCTGCAACTGCCAAGCTAGCAAAATGTATTTCAAAGCAAATCCGCAAAGTGAACAGTAGCGAATCATCCGGACCAGATGGCGTTCACTCCACATTTCTCAAGGAGTTTAAGTGTGAAATCCTGAGTGTGGTGTGTAACCTATCACTTAAGTTGGCTAGGCAGTCTGAAAAAATCAGACTAAAGATATTTGGTCAACATGACATCAGTTTTTTAAGAGTCCGTTGGGGAATTTCTGGGAAACTGTGGCCAAGGTAATCTGGCATCCAGACTGTTTAAATTGATGGAAACAGAAATAACGTATAGTGTTGTTAGACACGTGGAGGTACGGTGTATTGGAACTGTGTATGTTTTTGGGAGAAAAGCCTCACCTGACTTGAGATCTGCTGAGAAGTTGCGGATATTCACACTGATGGATGTGAGCTCCTCCGCTTGCAGCTCTTCTGTCAGTCTTGCTGAGAGTCTCAAATGACGGTGCTGTGGAGGAAGAGGGAATGACCTCATGTAGATGAAAGAAAATCAGTAAGGTTGTTGAACAGACAGAAAATCCGAGTGGGACTGAGGGCGTCGGTTCACCAGTGGGGCCGGGTTTGCACCGTTCAGCATTTTTGTAAGCGATCTGGAAAAGAGGACTGTAAGGTGACAAACGTTGCTGTTGGCTCTGAGTGGACTAAGGTTGTAGGAATGAGTGCTGACTGTGGGGTCAGCTGCAGAAATGCCTTGTTGTGCAAGAAACAAGCAGTAAAACAGCAGGTGAAGTTCAGTGCGCTATAAAGCAGCACGTTCAGTTAAATGCGGTTCAAACTCTGCTTGTATGGCGCTGGTCTCTGACCTGCCTGGTTTTGCACAGGCATCAAATATTGAGGTTGTAATATGTAGGTCTTTGGAAAAGGTAAGCTTTTAAAAAACAAATTAAATGTTCGGACTTACTAAGAAAGGAATAAGCATCTAAACAGAAAAATCCTTGTGGCGCTGACTAAATCTGTGATGGTCTTATATATTGAATGCTGCGAGCAGTTCTGGTTCCCTTGCTGCTCGAAAGTAGTAAAGCTGTTAGATGCGGTAAAGCTGAAGAAGGTATAGGGAATGTAACAAGGATGATCAAAGACACATGCAATGTCAAAAACTGTTCTTTTCCGTAAAATCCTGAGTGCCGTGGGGAAAGCAAATAGGGAATGAATGCTTGGTTCCCTTTGGTTGCATGAACCACGAGACATCGCACGGCTGATTAACTCAAAGACATGCAAAAAACTGTGAATTTTCTTAGGGAGTGTCGATGAAGTTTGCAACTTGATGCTGTGAGCATTGGGGCTGCTGAAAGCTTACCTGGGTCCAGAAAGAAACAAGGGACCAGCAAATGAAAAGGTTTCTCTTCTTTCTCAGGAACTCCCTCATCCAGGGATTGCTAGACACTGGGAGAATGAATGGAGATGTATTTATTGCATGTATGCTTTCACTCCTCTCACAATTCTTTCCTTGATGCCTGCAGTTGGCTGCCGCTTGGCGCTGTGCAACCTTCGCTGTGTTTCTTTGTTGCTGGATGCGTCCTGCTGATAAGCAACCTTTGTTCGCAGGTTATCAGGGTAGGGTGACTTTGAAAGCCCTGCGAAGCAGATGCTGTATCTGCAGATACTGCTTAGATAAAGGAGTTGTATTTTTTAAACACTTCCTGCTCTTGCCGAACAGATCAGCTGACAATTACGGCCAATTATTGTGCTTATCTTTGTATAGATAGGATTAAGAGAGGTGTGGATGATGTTGCAATCTTGCCACAGCTTTAATGCCAGCATGCAATTAGGGTACTGAATTGGTCTGCAACTGCTAAGGCACCCCACAAGTCAAAACCATAACAAAACTACTGCTAGTGTATAGGGCACGCTCAGAGCACTCGCCGTATGTTTCTGCACCTGGAAAACTTCCCAGACAATTCTATTTGTGGGTATGTATATACATAACCTCTAATTGTCTGCTCTCCAAATTCATGCGCTGAGCTAACATCTCACAGCCTTTAATGATAGTTTCTCTGTAGTCCTGTATATGCACAAGTTCAGAGCAGTTATATATAAAGATAGTTTTTGATTTTACTGTAGCTCATACTGAGAAGAACCCCTTTCCATATCAGATTGGAGACTGAGCAATTAATTGTTTTGAGTTCTATCATTTTTAGAATAGGGCAAGAACGTAGGTGTTAACTCCTGCATAGGAGTTTTTCCTTTGGGAGAATGACACGCACATCTGCTTTTTCCTTTTTTTTGGGGGGGGGGGGGGGGGGAGTATTTATGTATTAAGCTCTCTTACCTATTTGAGGTCTCCAATTTTATTACTGCTTAATCTTGCCTTTGCTTGAATAACCAAAACTGGGGCTTCCATTTTTCTTTTAGAGCCAATTTTCTGAGTCATTGATCATTCACAGAGTTTTCTTATAAATCAGAGTCTGTGTTTTCCTTGAAATGTGGTGCTCAAATAACATGGCCAGCTGAGGATTACTGGGTGTTGGATGGAAAAGGAATCTCAGGAGGTGTAAGCAGCAGCTTCTTGTATGATCGCTTCTTTTCATACCAGTAGGATACTGGGAGTAGTGTTCAGGTCATGGTCATATTTATGATCTCTGGCAAAATCCTTATTTCTAAGACCTTTTTCTGCCATTGCTATCATGTCCTATTCCGTAAATTTCCGGTTTAATATTTCTCCCTGAAGAAGAAATACGTATTTATTGACTTTTATTCTGATATTTTTATTTTCCTTTTCTAGTTGATTAGGATAATTTTTTATTATAATTGTACTATCTTTCATTATAATCTGTACTCTTCACCCTCATCTGATTTCTTGGTGGTTGTAATATTGTTTAGTTTCTGCTTCCAAAATGTTTGTGTAGGGACTGGCCTCTGAAGAGTATTTAATAGCTAAATGATTTCTGAAGAAAAGCTCTTCACTTTAGATGTAAAATATTTGTTTTCAAATCAATTCAAATGCAGTCAGGCCACCCCCTGCCATCCCCCAGCCAGGTCGTGGGTGCTTCGGTGGTTGTAGATGAAGCCATAAAGCACCAGCCCCATCTGCATGAGCAAGAGCTTGGAAAATATTGAGCGCTCAGCCTTGCCATTTCAGCTGGCGAGCAGAATCTCTCTAGTTTAGGGTAGGTTCCCAGAGACTGCACTTACAGAAAAATGCTGCCTCTTTCTCTGCTTCATCTGTTAAAGGAGCAGCAGAGAACTCACACTGGTAAGCATCCCACAGACAGCGAACTGTTGATCTACTGGTATGTTAGCTTTAATTGTCTAAAACGTAATAAAACCATCAGTGGTTTACTTGTTAAACACAGACATGTGAAGTCATTATCTTACAAGGTAAGAGGAAGTAACGCTGTGTCACTGCTACAGAAACTTCCATCCTCTGACTGCAGTTTCTGTGCATAAACTGGAACTTTGGGTTTTGTGCAATAGAAAATGCTGTGCATGTACTAGTTTACATTTTTATAATCTTTTTTTGTCTTGGTACACTGATTTTTTTATATTCATTTGACAGTTTTCTATTCTGTAGCTATTTCTCTAAAAAGTTCCATTTTGTCAGCTTTTGTTTGCTGTGCAAATTTCCAGCTGCATATTAAGTGTGTTTTAAGGACATGACAGTCCTGCTCAGAGGTTGGAAAGACTTCTGACTTTCCTGAGGCATTGTTTTGGTTTTAAATCTTTTTTTTTTTTTAATATATAAAGTACTTATCTGTATACCTTTGTTGTTTTTAAGAAAGAAAATCGTAATTCCCCAGTTCTCTTTAAAGTGTAATTTCCTTTTGTTCTATGATGTACGTGAAGGAAACCAGCTAATTTGTACAACTAGAAGGTATAATTAAAAGCTAATTGAAACTTCTCCTCTGTATTGGTAATAATGGCAGGAGCTGGAGGATGTCATGTCGTTTTGGGGCAGAATCAGAATTTTGGAAAAAGACGTATTTAGAAGGCCAATAGGCTTCCAAAGTGATTACACTTTGATACCACAAAGCATAAGACGTATTCATAGACTTAAGTGAATATAAGACATAACTGAGTGGACTGCTCTCTCCTTAATGGTTTAATGTTGTAATTTATCTTTAATTTCTTTAATTTCATTGTTTGCATTGTAGTACTTAAATAGTTTGCTTTTGTTTTTAACATAATGGCTCTGCTCTGTGGGTGCTCCGAAGCACTACGATAATGCAAGTAATGTAAAACATTCTCATCTAAGTCTGCCCACTGTGTCATGGCAACTGGCTGACAGAAATTAGTTGGTTTCAGCTAAATGACCAAAGAAATTGGTATTAGTTTAAATAAAATGCACTCTGTATGTAATGCAGACATTTCTCTGTGGTTAGCATTGAAAAGCTAAGCTATCCCAGGCAGTGAAATGGGTCCTGCGGTCTGAGCCGGAGGTGGACCTGTCCCCTAAAGCAGCCTCTGCTTGGGGAATTTAAAACAAAAAAAATGAAAGATTTTAAGATCCTGTACAGTGTCTCATTAAAACAGAAGGCTGCCGTCTGCAGAAGCATGAGCTGCTTTGCCATTTGGCAGGTAGATTTGGAGAAAATGTTCTGTATTGCAGTGATACAGTGAGCATGTTAATATTGATTCAAGGCATCATTGAATGGATTAACAGTGTGATCATCATGCTCCAGAGTTATACCCTACTCATAAACAAACCTTCGGTTGTTAAAATTAAGTTTAACTTTGTAAGGATTCTAAAGAAGGATTTGTAACATAGCCTAATAGAGTATTTGTCTTCCTAGGAGCAGAAGGTAAAACTCCTCTGGGCTTATCATTTGAAATGCTGATTGAAAGGCTGTTTATAAAAATAATAAAAATGCCCAGTTTATATAATAATGGTAATCCTGGCTGTTTACTGAAATACAAGATTGGGTTTCTACCCACAGTGTAGTTATGAAATGGAAGCAGTAGCTATAAAATGAAAGTCATTTGAGCAGGAATGTTTAAGGAGGGGTTAATCAGAGGTACACTACAAGAAATTATCTAGTCTGCTTAGTTTTTATATCAATATTGGGAGTATGCAAGAACTTGTGGGTTTGGAAGATGCTTTTGTATTTGATGATTGGCATTGATTGATAAGGGAAATCCTCAGGTCATCCAGAGAAGTGTGTACAGAGGAGAGTGAAGTTTCTGCGAAGAGACATGGACAAGAATTAAGATTTAATGTTGTGATTTCAGGGAACACACTTGTAATTTTTGTGGAATGAGAGCATTTATAGGTGGCTGAGGAAGCGGAAATGGCTACTTCAGCCTGGTCCTTGACCACTCTGTTTGGAAATGCAGCTGTTGCATTTCAGTCCCTTGGCTGCCGTAGCCTGTTGAAGCAGGGAGGTGACAGAGGACTGGAGGAGACAGCAAAACGCTGTGACAGATTCCTTCTACCTCTTGCAGTTGATCATGTGTAAGTTGTTTTTTGTCTGATGCTATGCTTGGCCCAACAGCTGTGCTAATGCTTTTTTAAAAAGAGAGCAAGTCTTTCTAAAGTATGGCTTGCAATCTGTGTTTCTGTTGCATCCAAATGAGACAATTCTTACACACTTTGAGTACGACTTTTACACCTATTCAGAAGGGAGATAATGGCGCAGCTGCAGCTGCCTGTTCTTTGAGGAATACTGGATATATAATGCCTAGGTCAGCTTTGGATTTTTTTTTTAAGGAGATTATACATTCAGATGATTTTTTTCTTACTTTGAAGACCTAAATGACCTGCTTGCTTGCACTTCTGCCTCTGCAAGGTTTTCTTTGTTTCTCAAGTCTGACTATCAGGAAACACTACTTTGCCACCTTCCTTTTCTTTCTGGGGAGCAATGTGGAGGGGATTCAGTTTTGGTGAAAGGGTAAGGCACGCAAAAATTAGATATTAGCTAGAATAGCAGCATTTTGGTCTGAATATTTTAGGACAAGATTCACTGTGCTTGTAACTAAGCAAGCAGAAAGTTCTGCTTTTTTAATTGTGCAGAACTTGAATTTTTCCTTTTCTTGTTTAGTTATAGCTTTCATATTTATAGTTTCACATTTGAAATGAGATTGCGAAACCAGGAACCTTTGTTCTTTCATCCGTGATTGTAAAACTGAAAGGAAAGCTCTTCAAGAGCTGGAGAGGACTGAATGTAATTAATTTCTCTCTCATTTGAAGCAGTACAGATGGCTGAATTGAAAATAGATTCTTTTGGCTACGGCCCTGAAGGCCACCAAATTGTTCTCTTTCTGTCTTAATGAGAGAGAACAGGCAAGAGCTGCTGACCACTGAAAAGACACTTGAAGAAGCAGTCGTTCTGTAAGGCTCAGAATAAATGATGCTGCTTTAATGTTCTTCACATAGTTATTCAAAGGTTTTTAATACTTCGCCATTTAAAAATTAACCTGTAGACAGTGTGGATCCTAAGCCAGCGTTTTTCTTTGTTGGCCCCTGCTGGCACACAAGCACGAATCAGGTAAGTGTCAGTCCTGTACATTGGCTTCCGCTGCTCACTTGGTTTTCTGCTCTTTCTGGTCACCTGCATTTGCAAAATGGCATCTGTGCCCAGCAGTGTTCCCGTCTCCACTTCGACTTACGTACTTCCTTAGCTCTTCCCATCATTTTACACCCGTGGGCTTAAAAAAACATATTATTTTTAGAGTATTTCACTTTTACAGGGATCCAGCTTATAAGTTTGAGTCACCTGCTGATGTAGATTGCCTTCCTTCTTTTCTCTGATCACTGTCGGGATCAAAATGCTTTGTCTTTTATATCTGCAGAGGTGTGGAAGATGCTGTTGTGTAAAGACTCTCTTAGGGTGCTACAGTGCATGTGAAATTCTGTGCGAGCATCTTGCAGTTGCAATAGTTGTTTGCATGCTGCCATTCAGAGGGATAGAAGAGTAGGGTGAGCTGCCAAGTTTTCTTTGAAGTTTAATTGTCTGTTTGGTAACGGAACACATAATCCTCCATTACAAATCTTATTTTATATGGTAATTGGCTCATTTGCTCTCTGGTTATCAATTTAACTTCTCTACCACAAACATCTGCACTTAGATTGTGTTAATCGGTGCGAATGCTAAACATTGACATAGTTAAACTATAAAAGTGTGTTTTAAAAGCATTTTTAATTCATTAACTGGAAAGTAAAGTATAATAAAGTGAGCACTTCTCATATTACTTTCCCTTTGTAAATAGTGTGGCATTTCCTCCAAAAGCCAGAAAAGCAAAGTCACTTTGAAAAATGAAGTGTTTCAAATTCTTAATCTCCTAAGTGAAAAATATTTGAGAGCAGGTAATAGGATATCTAGTTCTACTTTCATTTTTGTGACAAATCTTATAATTCAATATTAGTGCCTGCTAGTGGATGATGCCCCGAGTTAAAGCAATGCCAGTCGCTATAGATATCTGAGGGGGTTCCAAGGGTCTTCATTACAAAGGAAACACCGGTGGTGAGAGCAGGAACAATCCTGAACTTTCCGATGCTCTCATTTGCTGGTTCACGAGTGGAGGGTCACCGGTGCCCATCTGATGCTTGTCCTTCCTCCTCACCTCCACTCGCCACTCTGCCCTTCCAGTTCTTCATGCCCATTCCCATATTATTGCTTCGTTTCTTCTCTGGTTCCATTTTGACTTTGGTTTTATAACCAGCTGGTTATCATGGAAGTCTCTTACCCAAAAGCTGGATATGGAGGGAAGTCTCATCTGCTATCAGCATGTTCAAAGAGGAAACTGTGGAATGCCAGGAGAGAGGTGTATCAGCAGGACTTTGTGGTGGTGGCCTCCCCAAATACGTGGTCTATGCCGGACAGACAGTGTCTGTAGAAGGAGGACACGTTTCTTTGTGAGGGAAGGTCTGCTGTCTCCTCTGTGCTGTTTATGCTGGGTGTTTCTGAACTAAAAGGATGGCCAAATATGCTTTGGAAAGAAATAACCAATGAACACACAGAAGCAAGTGGAAGATCAGATAAAGGAAAACCATGGTTTAATTAAAGGTAACCTGTATCGTAATACTTTTGAGAAACTAACTCACTCTAGCAAAGGCTGTCTTGAACCGAGAACAGCTATTTGTTTGTATTAAGTGCCACTCATTATTTTATTGACCCTCTGTTGTATATCCCTACGTATGAGTTGGACTCGATGATCCTTGTGGGTCCCTTCTGACTTGGGATATTCTGTGATCACTATCTTGGAGTTTCGTGGCATAGCTGCTAGGTACAGCGAATTGCTTGTCTTCTGACATCAGCAGATACATTTTTTTATACAAGTTTTATGCATTTAACAGTGAACATTGCTTGTGTTTATTAGGATTCCTGTCATAAGTTTAATAGCTAAGGAATTAATGCCACCCTGTAGAGAACAGTAAGAAAATAAGGGTATTGTACCATCATGGAAAAGCAACTTTTTGCGTTTCCAATTTTTATGCTGCCTTTTTGCAACCACGTGGGTACTTCAACACTTGGTGTGTGTGTGTCTGTATCTGTGTATAGAGGAGAGAGATTGAAAGGAAGTGATAAAGCAGCCTGGGACAAAAATACTCATTAGTTAAAAATGATTAAAGATGAGAGAGCAGCTGACTCGGAGATCAGCATGTTGCATCTAGGAAAGGGCAAATACAGTAGCATTGTGAATTGGGCAAGGTATTTGCTGTAGTGATAACACTGTATTTATGCTGTTTTTTCAAGTCAGTGGCAAGACACATCTGAAACTGCATGCAAGTAATTGAAGCTCTATGGACTGCAAAGATTAATTCAAAGCAGAGCAAATACAGAAGGTCACTGGGGATGGTGTGGTGACTTGTCATACCAGAACAACCTGAGCAAACATGGCTTGTTGAGCTGTCCTAAACAGAGGCTGGGATACGGGAAGGGAGTAGAGGAAAAGCACAGCTCATTCGGAATAGAAATGCCAAGGGATAAACACCTGGGAGGAATACAAATTTAAAATAAGAGGTTACTGCAATTTGGTCAGGAATAAATTCAGATGACAGTTTCCAAATGTAACTTCAGAGGACTGAAGTTACAGTTGTAACAACCATCTGATGCAGATACTAAGTACAAAAATACTTAAATCATTTTCATGTGGAGTTCATGGAGGTTTTAGTAAATTTAAGAAAATGATTATACAAAATGGATCTTGGAAGTCATAGGCAGCAATTGGACTCAGCCCCATACAAATTTTTAATCCTATGTGAAGGAGTTCAAGCAGTAAATCTGCGTGAGCATCTTTTTGTAGTTTCTGGTGTAGGTTTATATATGTCTGAGAGTTAAGTCATCTTCCTACTCTATAAGTAAATATTTTCATATTTTTATGTTCTCTTATTTCTGATTTGAAACTTGAGAGATCAGAAGAGAGATCAGTTTGTGGAGAGCAGCTTGTCTCCAGCTATCTGTTTTTAAAAAAATAAAAATTAAATCCACCTGCAAACCTGTACGTGAAGGAAAATGGATCATATCACAGAAAAAAATATAACAGTCTAGTATTCCTTATTCCCTAGCATGAAATAAATCCCATTGATGAGTGAAGCATGTAAAATGTTTGCCTAAACTCTGTAGCCCTGCCATATTGACTTTCTTTGATAAATATTAAAGGGCAAAAGGCTGCTTTTGACTTTCCTGGAACTTGAACAATCAGACCTGCCACCAGAAGTAAGCAAATTGCCCTTATGTCGGTGAGATTAATAAAAACAAATAGGTGAATGTGCTTCATAATAGATGATACTTGATATGTAGATGATACAAATAGATGATACAAAGGGCTCTTCTTCTGCCAGTGAGCTGCAGAGGCTTGGAGTCCTCGCCCACCCCTGGGTGCTTCCTGGGGCCCCAGTGGTGCTCGCAAGGTTTTGGATGCGTGGTGCTTGCGTGGCCAAAGAATTCTCTATCTTTGAGTTTTCCTGGATTTTAAACTTCCTTATTTTAACTAACCTTACTTAGAACATAAAAGACCTTTTAAAAGGCGGTCAAGACCTGGAGATGACAACTTTGCTACGTGCTTTACATTCTTTCAGGAAGAACCTTTGTGTATTACCGTGCTCTGAAATGCACATCTTGGGGCACCCCTGCCTGGAGCACGTTATCGATGTGGTACAAAGCTATGTCTGCAGTTCTGCGGCTAGTGCTTCTTGCAAGGGGGTATTTATTTTTAACTTTGGAGGTCTAATTCCTTTAAGATGCCCGAAGATACGAATAGGCATATAAGAGACAAGGATCTATACCTTGCAGTGAAATGTGGCTGTGCCTACACAAAGCAGAGAAGAAAGCCTTCAGATAAATGCAGCGCTCTCTATTTGATGTACTGAGTTTCTTCACAGAAACACAAGGGAACGGGTACCCGAGGAAAGTTTCGTCTTAGTTTTGCGTCTGTTGACTTCAGAAAGTCTTTTTAATGTAATTTTACCTTTCTGCTACCTTTTGACTTAAATATTAAGTACAAAGAACTCTCTGAAAACCCTCTATTGTATCAACTGCAGATGTTTGGCTGAATAAATAAGATGTTGCTGATCATGATGTGCTTGGTGTGATGGAGCCGGACTGCAGTGCCACTGCTCTTTGTTCTGGGGAGCTCCAAGGGGGTGCTTGTCATGCACCTCAAGTGTAAATTGCAAGAAAGTTTTACACAGCAATTTTCATCAAAGCCCATTTAAAAAAAAATTCAAATCTAACTACAATCTTCCCACTTCATAAAGTAACAAGCTTTGCTGAAGGAAAGGGTGAAGGCTTTTCTGTAACCTGGGTTTTGTCTTGCTGGCAGCTTAGCCTGCAAGATTCTTTATTTGTGAAAGGTGCATTAAAATATTGCACAATTAAGCACTAAATGATTTGCTCAGATGAACTCTCGAGTTAGCGAAGAAAGTGTGAGTATTCTCTGAAATCCTCCCTGTACGCACTGCCCCTGCTGCTCTCTTTAGCGTTCAGCATCATGCCCATGGCAGATTTGAGAGCAGCATGGTCTTCAACCACCCAGGTATTCTTTTCCAAATAGTATATGTGTCTCTAGATTTTAAAAATACTTTTTTGTGTTACACTTTATAGATTTTGGTTCAATTTCTTTTTTCATGTATTCTCAAGAGGTCATTTCAAATTAGACTGGCTGGCTATTTAACTGGCCTAAATGCAATTATGAAATAATAGAGCTTGTAACAGCTTATATCAAACTTTGATCTGAAAATGTCTGCCAACATTGCTGCTCTTTGTGCTGCCATCCCTGAAGCCATCTTTACGTGTACAAGCACAACTAATTGCTTTTGTGGATGCTAACACCATCTTTTGTCTTTCTTCCTTTTTATTTTAAGTTCCTCCTGAATTTCTGAAGCGGCCAGCGAACATTTATGCTCATGAATCTATGGACATTGTCTTTGAGTGTGAGGTGACTGGAAAGCCTACTCCGACTGTGAAATGGGTCAAGAATGGAGACATGGTGATTCCAAGTGACTACTTCAAAATTGTTGTAAGTATATAGTCAGTTTTGCACATTTTCAACTCATGACCCGACCCTTAGTCCTGTAACACAAACACACGGAAGCTAGGTTCTTCCATAGGACCATCTTCCTATTTTTATACTATTGATGTTTTCAGGGCCTGGAAGAATTAATTGGTATGTTGAATTCTGTAATGCTCTGTAATTCAGTCATTTTACTGAAATTCTAAAACACCTTGCTTATGAGTCTGTTTCTTGGTAGCTTAGATTTTCCATGGGGGAGAGAGGCACACCCAATGGCAAAGCACAAATTGTTGGTTGAGCCTGTTGGAGTGCAAGCTCACTGTGAATGTCTGTTTTCTGCAGTCATCTGTGATCGATGAAAATTACAATTTCAAACAGGAATTGAAATATAGATGTAACTGAGTTGTGGATCGTGAGTTTTGGCACACTGGTACTTCTAGTGGGAAATGTTAGATGTAGTGAAAGTCATTACTGAGACATAGCTTAGAACTTAATGGTTGTATAATTGGGTATACCTGAGGTTGTGGGATTGTAACAGTGAGTTATGTGGTTATATTCAGTGCTTAAAATATCATAAAAATGGCTGTGGGAATGTTATGACTTGCCAGTGATATGTGATGCTAGAAAATGATAGCCATTAGTAAGAGCTTCTGCTGCTTTTTGATGCTGTATAATTTGAGGATTCAATGTAAAAGAGATGAAATCTGACGGGAGCTCGAAATACACTTTTGTGTATTACTGTTCAGGAGTTTCTCCTACCATAGTAATGTGTTATAATAACACCATTGTTTTTGCAGTCGCAGCCCATTTTTAAGTGTTGTGTTTATCCTTCACTCCTCAGAAAGAACATAATCTGCAAGTTCTGGGTCTGGTGAAATCAGATGAAGGATTCTATCAATGCATTGCAGAAAATGATGTTGGAAATGCACAGGCTGGAGCCCAGCTGATAATACTTGACCTTGGTAAGATAAAAAGTGACAGTATAGTGCCAAAGTTGGGGAGGAACAGTTTCAGGGGACCTTTTCCCCATGATATATGTTACTTATAACTCAGATTGACTAGGATGATTTTTTACAATCATATGAAGGGTTCAGTGTCATCTTCTCCCTCTACACTTACAGTTACTTAGGGAGAGGAGAAATTGGGGAGTTCTACAGGATTCACCTTGCATTTTGGAAAATATATTGTGCAATAATAAACCATAGCCGTAAATCTGAAATATTAAGTGTATGCTGAGATTTTGAAAAACAACAGGATATCCAATATGAAAATAGTCACTGCAATTCCAAAACTGAAAAATAAGTTCTTACAGAGCTCACAACAGAGGAAGTATTTTACACCAAAGTCATTCCAGTGTCAGAAGCTTTTTTCTGCCATCAGTTTTAAAAAACAAAGTAGTAGTAAGCTCTGTCATTTCTGCAGACTGTGACTGCAAAAGAATTTGTGGAGTTGCAGCTGCTGCAATTGAAGATAAATATTTATTGTGCTCCAGTCAGTGGTATCACTAACAGTGCTCACCTGTTTGCCATTGAAACACACAATATCCTGCATTGCATATTTTGAATGCCAGAAGAGAATAATTATTGTTAGGATAAAAGAACTACTGTTTTCCAGAAAAAAGGCAGTACAAATATCATCAGGCATCAGCTTGCTTTGCTCTTTCAGGTCACACAGCTCTTGAAAATAATTTCTGATAGCATAATGAAGAAAACCAATAGAAAGAAGGATAAGGGAAATAAGTCAGACAAGAAAATATTAACTCTGTGCTTTTTTGACTTTAGTGTTGCCTCTCTTTTTTGGATATTGTTTCAAAATTGCAATTTCTTCTTTTCTTCCCTGTATATAACAAAACTTTTGGATGGAAAGGCTTAGAAGGAACGCTTACATATGACCAGGGACATGATATAACTTCACACTTGAAATTTTAACAGATGTGAAGCTGCTAGACCTGGTTTTGGTGTTCAGCGTACAGAGAGTAAACTGTTACAAGTGTGCCACGAAGGGAGATATTTCCCATTTCTTTTCTGATGGTTCTGTAGAGTAGTTTGAACTTTTAACTTCTTCTGAATTCTGCTTTGGATGTGGGTGTGTTTCCTTGCTGGCTGAAGGGATGCATGTACTTTCCACAACAATTTTGGGAATGAAAGGTGCCCTCTACTGGATTCAGTAGCTTTAATACTACGCAGCCATGGGATTTCACCTCCGACTGGTGTTAGGCAGCTGGATCCAGCATTGGCCTACTGTCATCATGTTGCCAGAAAAATTATTAAAAGTAATTTTATTTCTGCTCTATGCATGAATCACCTGAGTAGTTTCCAAATCTTTCAAATGGAAGCATTATTCCATATTTTCTGTGTTTGAAAAATATTGAATAATTAATGTACTTGGGTTTTGAAGCCCTGCCCAAGTTTGTACTTTCACCCAGTTCCCAGTAGTGGTTTATAAATTACTATTACTGTTATTATTTTAGTTCCTGTGGTCTCACTCTTCTTCCTTTCCCTCCCCGTTGTTTGCCCAGTGGTTTCTCCTTCCTGTTCTACTCTGGCAACCTGTCCTGTTATACTAAAGGACTTTGCCTTATAATGCTGTCCTTTTTCTTTTGCATGCTGCCAAAGGATTATGGATGCAGTTTTGATGGAGTCTCGGGTGTAAAAATACACCCACGAAGTCATATCGTGCTGTTACATGGCCTGCAGTGTTTTTAACAATGCACTCCCTGTGTAACACTGATGTATATTAGTTGTTGTTTTCCAGCAGTAGAGATGATCACATGGTACCTCACTGAAAGTACATTTATTTCTTTTGCTATTGAATAGTGACATAACAAGTAGTGCAATTAGGCATAAATGTGTTGTGTGTTATTTAGTCCTGATGTATGAAAAGTGGTATAATGTACACAGTCAAAGAAAATATAGATATTTGAGATCTTATTTTAACACCTTGTCACAATATATGAAAGGTGAAGAAGGAAGAAATGTTCAGGGAAAGAAAGTGAAGGCATGATGTATGATAGTTCTTTCATGACAGCCATCTTGGTACGAAAACAAAAAACTAAACAAAAAAACCTATTCTGAATACTTTGATCATTAATTCAGAAAGCTATTTTTCTTCAGTTTCACACCTGATGATGAGAAATACCTACCTTGGCAATTGGAAAGTAATTTCAGTGAAAAAATGTTGATTATGTGTTCATCAAAGTTCTCCATCCCAGTTGGCAAGGATGTCTCTTCCTTTTCTGCTCTCTGTTTTCTCCTTCCTGACTAAATGGAATTGGAAAACGTCTGGACAAATTACAAGCTATTTCCAGGTAGCCCTTTCAGTTACCATATTAAATTGGTCTTTAATAAAGTAAATTTATACTAGAAAATATAGAAGCCTTTTAGAGTTTGTCAGACAGCCAGGTCACATGCATTCTTTATGGGCCAGTGTTGAAGAAATGGACCATGACTGTTTTGGTCATCTGTACGTGGAATACAGCATTGACTATGATACAATTGACAACGAGGAAGGGGATATTTGGCTGCCATAAGGGATGAGTGTGAGTAGTTGGAAAAGACACTCACTCAGACTGTGAGGGAGATACTCTGAGAAAGGTTGAACAGAAATAAACCCATAAAAGTGCCCTCTATTTGCGCTTTGCATATTAGATCAGATCTTAGTTGTCTCTTTTGTGCATTACCTTGTTTCATTCTGCACCCTTTGCGTAGAAATCTTACTGCATGTTGTTTTTTGCTGCCTGGGGCGCTGCTGCTTCACTTGTAGCTGGACTGCGGTGCGCTGGACAGGTTGCGGAGCGGTCTGAAAGGAAGACACCACGCCTGTGTTTTCTTCAGTCTTACCTGGTAGCATCATTTTTAAATACAGCAGCCTTAAAGTACACAATGTGCTTTGCTGCAGGAGGCTTTCTGTATTTGATCACTGGCTTCCCAGGAACCAGATCTGGTTATTCACCTCATTGTCTTTGGCACCCTGGCCCCTCAGTGCGCAGGTGCAGATGAGCGACCCAGACCGGGGTGCGCGCAGACTCAGTTGCTACACTCAGTTTAAAATAATTGTAACTTGTAACACAAGTTTCTCTTGGGTTGGTCTTCTCTGCATTTGTGTTGAATTCTGAAAAGCTTGCAATATATTCAGAAGTGATTTGTGGAAAATAAAGAATTGACTGGCTAAAAATGCCAGGGTAATTGGAAGGCTTACTGGAGCAGCGGCTTTATTTTCAAATTCTGTAATTCTCTGTTAATAAGTTTAGAAGAGAAGAATTACCTAAAGAAAGGGGATTTTGACCTGAATTACTGCAGTCCTCTGCACTTGTCCTCTGCCAGCCTTTGGCGGTCTCGCTGCTCCTGTCTTTGCCTTGCTGCTGAAGCAGATAGATGGTGTCCCTGTAGTTCCTTCAGATGCCACCAATGAGGACTCAGCATATCCCAGTGATAAGGAAGAACCCTAGCTGTGTGCCTTGGGAATAACTTTATTAGGGACCTCAAAATCTCTCCTCGTTCCTTTCTACAAAAAAAAAAAAAAGCCGTTTATTTTTTTTAGCTTACAATTATATCCTGATGGGTCAGCATCTGACCTCAGTTTTCCAATGCATGAATCAGATATGCTTGCTTAATCATAACAAAGCTATTTCTCATTGTCATTTTTACAGCATTGTGTTGTGTGAACTTTTTTTCTGTGAAAACCTCAGTAATGGATACATTTGGGTTTTCTTTGTGGAGGTTAAATGCTAGTGACAAGACTGAGAAATTCAGCCAGGACCTGTAACCTGGCCTTTTCCAGTGATTCTGGCATTGCTTAGAATTGCCATTTGGGGACTGAAAAAAGAACAGGTGGCAATGAGTAAGAGGAGGTGCCTTTGGGGGAGGAAGGCAGATGGTTCCCTGTCACCCCTCTGTGATAGGCATTTGACAAGTACTCAGGCACCAAAAAAAGGAGTGATTATTGAATGCTGTATAAAGAAAAATCATTGACTGTAAACAAATATGCCATGTTATTTAGAGAACAATTTCAAAACATGAGTTGAGATGCAGCACATCACCTTCAAAATTCCAAAGAAAGCATAGTACACTGAGCAAATTTTGTGCTTCTGTGCTACAGAAATTAGTGTTTGCTATCCTTGAGTTGCATGGGAGTGAATGAATTGAGCTGGTATCCAGTAGCATGCTGTGTCACGATTTTTGTGTTGGATCTCTCCATTTCTTTAAACGTTAAATGTTCTTGAAAACTAGTCCAGGAAAGCACGTGTGAATTCATAGTACCAGCATGGGAAACGAGGAGGAGGGATTAGGAGTCTGTGTGTGGCTGCAGAGCACTGGGCTTACACAGGTGCGTTGGGATAGCTCCAAGGGATGGGTGCAGGCTCCTTCGGAGGGGCGGGGAGGAAGCAAGGAAGAGGATCAGGCCGTGCATGCAGAGACCAACTGAGGTGCTTAGAGCTTTACCTTGGAGAGGGAAATGAACCATCAAGAGCTTACACATAAGGATCAGAGGATGGAAGGATGATGTTTTTATGCATCTCTGCTAAAGACCTCTGCTAAATGAAGGGGAAGAGGCAGTTCAAGGCTGCTTTATACAGCTGGAGAAAGCCTTGTGATTGCAGTACCTCCTTGGTACGTGTGTGGTTGTCTTTAACCACCCAGTGTGTGCTGATGTGGCAACCGGGTGGTGGGGCTGGCAGTACGGGAGGATTCTGGGGTGTGCTGAAGATGATTTCTTGATACAGGCTGTCTGTGCCTGGTTGGGTGAGTAGTGCTGGTGGTGTGTCGGACCTGCTGTGCAGGGGCAGAAGAGGACTGGTCAGTTACACAGGTCAGAGCAGCCTGGGCAGCAGCGATCATGAGATGCCTGAACTGAGGCTCATAAGAGAACTGAGCAAAACAAATAGAATTACAGCCTTGGACTTAAAGACAGGAGATTTTGCCATGGGAGATTGTGGTGATGGGCAAGAGGAGAACCATTTGGAAGGACAGTCTTCTTAAAGCACAAGAATGGTTGATTCCAATGCGCAGGGATTTGAGCATGGAGACCAGCAGGGATGAACAAGGAACTCCTCACTGAGCAGAAACACAAAAACGTTGGTACATGAAGGAGATGAGGAGTGGATAACCCATACACAGTCTCCCATGGTCTCCCTGTGGCTAACCTGGGAAAATCCAACCTGGACGGGGTGGGCAGTAGGGTGTGCGGAGGGCTGGCTGGCCCGGGGGGCTCCCAGCACCGTAGCTGGGTGTGGAGACTAACTGGGCTTTGTGCCTTCACGACATGGGTGCCGGGGCAGAGAGCATCCGCAGCAGCGTGCGGGTTGCAGCAGCCTGGGAGGAGCAGCAGGAATGGGGGAAGAGAGAGGGACCCGATGGGCTGGCAGGAAGCTCAGAGGTCATCCCCAAGAACACAGAGCCAGCATTGAAAGGACAGCAGGTAACAGGAAAATACTGTGAAAGGGATTTCCAATCAGGTAAGAAAAAACAGTTTCACAGAGCAGGTGGTTGCAGTGGGAAGAGGTTGCCCAGGGAGGCTGTGATGTCTCTCTTCCTGGAGATACAGGGCACTCATTGTGGCCTGAGCAGCCTGCTCAGAAGTGGCTCTGGTCTGCGCGTATTCATGGACAAAATCCTGAGATCCCTCCCAGCTGGCAGTATTCTAATTCAGAAAGTGTCAGTCTGAGAGGTGTGAATGGATCCCGTTTAGCTCTTTGTTTATAGTCAAATTACGACCGTTCTGTAGTATGTATTTTTCTGCCGATCTCCTTATGAGAAATTTAAATGTCTTCTATTGGAGGCACAGTTTGACATTGCAACCCAAATTTGATTAAAGTATAACACCACTTGGGCTGCACTGTGTGATTTTAATTCCTCCACTGAATTTCCTTATGTGAATCCTAATTCTGAGAGAGTTTTAAAGACATCATTTATTGACCTGAAATTTGTGCTCTCTTTGTGTAATTGGATGCTGTGCGGGACCACTGCTGCATGAATAATTTCATTTTATGTTGGTGCTTCTGTGCCAGAGTTTGGCAGTCAGCTCTCTCAAGTCTGGTAGCAATGGAGTGAGGTTATAGGACTTCTGGTGGGGCCGGGGCTTCTCCTCCTACACCAAGGTGGAGAACATCAGAACCGTTGTCAGCGTTTTCTGGAGTCAGCACGTTTCAGCTGGGATCGTGCCAAAAATATGGCATTTCGATACTGCAGTGGTATTTTTTGATTGAGGTTTCCTCAGGCTGATACAGACTCAAGATTTCTATGGGAGTGAGCTACCAGCAGGTTCCATGCTCACAGCCTTGTCTCAGCTTGATACCAGTCAAAAAGAGTTTCTAGCTCTAGCTAGATTTCAGACTTCTCATTAGGCAAACCTTGGATGTAACTTCTTTGTGAAGGAGGATCCTTTCCGTGGGTGGAGCCCTCTGTCTATTCAACCATGCCATATAAATAGCACAATTCAGAAAGTTATTTGTTAAGATTCTCCCAGTTTTCA
This sequence comes from Anser brachyrhynchus, assembly GCF_964034855.1. Lineage (NCBI taxonomy): Eukaryota > Metazoa > Chordata > Aves > Anseriformes > Anatidae > Anser > Anser brachyrhynchus. Next base: position 10,199,957 of record NC_137706.1, on the reverse strand, counting down.
AGGAGTGTTTCAGGTACAGAAAAAGCAGGTAACGTTGTAGCAGACTAACCAGCACATAGTCTCTTACAGATGTTCCCCAAACCAGGAAACAGTACATCAGAGTGGTTTACTGCTTGAAATAAAGAGCTGTCAGTGTGTTGCTCGAGGCACTGTGTTGGTGTTTTTTCCTGAAAGACAGGATTTCCGTGCACTTGTTAACACAGCAAAAAGCATAGAGAAGTAAGTTTGTTAGTGCTTCTCATGGCGAATGTTCTGATCTTGGGAGAGAAAAATTTAATTTAATTGCATCAGATTTACCCCTATGGGAATGGATTTTTATTACTGTTGACCATTGCAGTGGTTGAAAGCACGGCCATGTGGAATTCGTTGAAAGGGACACTACTGCTCCCTGTGCATTTGACTGATGAATAACGATGGGGAAAAAAAGCCCGAAATTTTGGGGCAGACTTCTCAACTGAGTTCTCTATACGTTATCATGGAAAGTAGCAGTGAAAAAGGGAGTTGAGGTTGTCATGCAGACCAGGTAGAGACAATTCAACCTGTGACATTCCTGATAAATGTCTGCATAACTTGATTATTAAAAACCTGAAACAAAAAGCCTCCACTGTCTCTGCCCTTGTGCAGTTTTGCCTATGGAGACTTGAATTTTTGGCTTAACTTGTCCAGGGGTGAACCTTTGCTGTTTTCAGGCTGTTTCTCCGCTTTGACAACATGCTTTGAAATTCTAAACATGTCCTTCAGTGTGCTTGCAGCCCTCCTGACTTTACATTCGTATAAATATTAAGAGTGTTTTCTCTATGCCGTTGTCTGGGTTGGTAAAATGTGTGTGTGTGTGTATACATGTGTATACACACACATATATAAAATCATATGGAAGTCAGCATACCCTCCTTTACATCCTGGTTCAAAATCACCTTCTGTTCTGACACCGAAGCATTGAGAACTGTTCTGAATGTGATTTCTTCCAGCCAGTTATGAATCCACTTCTGTAGTAACCTCATCTGGAACATATTTGCTTGCTTTTGAAGGTGTCCTGGAAGGCAATGTCAAAAGCCTTATGTAAATCAAAATATATGAAATACTCCACGTTTTCCATATCTGTAGGTTCCATTATTCTGTTGTAGGAGGCAAATACGATTTCTCTTTGACAAATTTTGGCTTCTGCAGAAAGAAATATGAAAGTTGGCATTAACAGGCTCGTGCTCTGATTTGAAAAACTTGATCGCACTTTTGGGGATTTTCCATATGTGAGAAGTAAAATAGAATTGACTGCTGGCCTTCGTCTGGTTCAAACTCTGAAGCAGGCAGCTCGCATGTCCAGGACCTCTTTTGGATGATTTCACAGATAACAAGTGTAATCTCTCAGGCTCTTTCACATCTTACAGAGGTAATTTTTATTTTTTTTAAGTATTTTGTATGCAGCCACATACTGTGAATCAAGAACATTTAGTATTGTTTTCAAGGTGATAGTGTAAATATTTTCTCAATCCATGTAGTTACAGGGTTGTCCGAGACTGTAGAAGTACTTGAAAACTATGCAGGGAGTTGTGGATGAAATATCAGAGCAAGATGAAAAAAGCCAGCTGAATCAAAGAGAAGGACTCTGTTGGGTATTCTTCCTGAAAACTGTTCTACATTTTTGCTCATACAGAAGTGTCTTCGCATTCTTTCTGTCTGGTACAATTTTATGTGTCTTAATGAAAGGAAAATCAGAAGAGGTCCCTGTGATTATGCAAGTGGCTTTCAGATGTCTTACAGTGTCCACCAGAGAAGAAATGATTTGTGGATTGCAACTGAATAGTAAGGCTGCAAACCCTTGTGGCCAAGCATTCAAATTTTCTGTAAAGAGGAGAAGTACTCGAAAGAAGTGGATCGTGGATCTCAGGGGAGCAGACGACGGTAATGAGCCCCGGCAGCTGCTTGGTGCCACGTGCGCCCACCTCTGCTAGCACCAGAACCTAGTGGGATTTGAGAGACCTGCTCTGGTCTCTTATGGGGAGATGATGCAAAAAAAAAAAAAAAAGGATAGAAAACCCACTAAGACAGGTATCCTCAGAGACAGGGCTAGCAGGGGAATTTCCTCTCCCCTGGAGTAATCTTGCTTTTGTCTGTCGTGTATCAACATGTAGCTGTGGGTTTTTTTGCTCAGCAGACTCACGGCTCCTTAATGTCAATACCCCATTCCATATATTCATACAGGGTTTGTCACAGTTTATGTCAAAAATTGTTTTTCAAATTTAGGAAACAATGCAGAATGTTACGGGACTGTGGTATTTGAGCTAAATACCTTCTATATGGTATGGTGTATGCCATTTAAGATAATTGGACTGTTCAGGGGCTGTTACTGTGTTATAAAATCCAAGCTGTTTCCTCATACACCACTGCACATGCCTGTAAACCCTGTTGTTCTGTGTGCACACATTTAAGTTTATAAAATTATGTGCATACATAAATACTCATTTTTTAAATGAAAAAAACAAATCTAGGGTACTGTAGATACTGCAGTTCTGTGAAAAACTCCATGAATGCACCAAATACAGCCTCAATACTGATTGGGTAAGGAAATCTTTAAAAATTATGACAGTGCTTGTGTTAAAAGTAGGTGGAAGCTTTTCCAAACTTGCTGTCTCAGTCCCTGTCTGAAAATATCAAAATGGCTTCATCTGAATGAGAGATGAACAGCTTGTAAGTCTCATTTTGAAAGTTGTGTTTCAGGAACATAAACAGCATCTGAAAGCTCAAACTGACTTCAGACAGTGTTTTATAAAACCAAAGCCAAACTCTGGGAATATTTTACTACTAGTTGTGTACACTTCATTGCTAATTTTCTGTAAACATAGCAGTATGTTCTCCTCTTTAACTCTGGAAGACTTTTTTTCATTTTAATTTTGATTTTAATTTATGTTGCTCAGCTAGTCTTCCTCCGTGAAATCAGCGTTATTGTTTCTCATGGCTGCACGTGTGTTCAGCATTGCCAGAAAGCTGTTGTAATTCATTCAGTCAGGTTCCTTTCTTGATTCCACCACTGTTTCAGAAATGGCCATTATTAATTCCCTCTTCAGGGAGCTCACTGAGGACATGGGGGTATCAAGAAGCCCAACTGACTAACCTACACTGCTGTAGATCTCAAACTTCTCGCATTTGAAGTTACTGAAATAGGGACCTAAACGCCTCTCATATTCTGCATTCAATGAACTATTCATGTTTAAAGTTGGCATGTGCTTTAAATAAATTGCTCTAATTTAGATTAAATTAGTAATAGATTACTGTTTGTCAGTGCGCGGTGAATGCAGGAAGGCATAACGGAATTTATAGGAGGCTTTGATTGTGCTTGTTAGTTTTCATTTCTTGTTTTATGACTGTATTTACAGTTGACTTGGCAAAGGAATGTGAAGCCCTGTGAAGATGTGCATATCAGATGTTGTGCACCGTGACTTTTAAATTTAAGACTGCTCAGCACAAATATGGGTTCCGCCGGTTGCGACTCACACAGTTATACTCTGAAACACCTGGGCTGTGCGTCAGCTGCTTGATTTTGGTTTTCAAAGGTACCTGTGTTTGAAGAAATTATAGGTCATATTGTAAAGAGGAGTATTGTAATACATGAGGAATATTAGGCGGAGGCAGGGAAAGAGCTTCACTGTATTTTGTGAAACATCTCTCGGGTATTAATGCATGCTTTCTGCCCTTTCCCTATCATATATGCATTGTACCGCAGCACAAGTGGGAAGGAGGGGAAGTGGGCTCTGACGCTGGAGCACCGGGAGTGTGCTCGGTGTGAGGAGCTCCAGGCGTGGAGCAGTGGCTGGTTGTTTCTCTGCTGCTGCGTGGTTGGAGTTCTAAGGTGAAAACAGAAACACCTGGGGTGAAAAACATCAACCGCAGAAGGAGGAAGCAGTCATTGCATAGCGAGGGATTTTTGCTTTTAGGGGGTTTTGTTGGTTCCCTGTTACGGTGAAGAGGATAATAGGAAGGATTAGCTTTAGCATTCCCTCTGCCTTTATAATTCACAAAAAGGGTTGTGAAGATTGACAGAAGTAGCCTTAATTTGTAATTGATCCTAGTCTCATGTTGTAAAGGAAAATATCAGATTTTGTCAGTTTCGCACCAGAGGGGGCGAACAAACGCGTTGATATGGTCTTAATTGGTTGCTTATATTTCAGAGTTGCTAAATTATACAGTAATATCAGAGACAGATGAATGCCATTTGGAGAAAAAGCAGAAAGGATTGGTATACAGTTTGGTTGCATATGTAATAGGACTCATACGGTCGAATAACTGAATCTAGAAGAGACTTACTTCTGATGTCACGTATTTTCCCAGCAGTGATGACAAGATAGCCTAAACAGGCTTATAGGTTTTATACCACATGGAAATTAAGCACATACCTAACAAGTCAATCTGACTTTCCCTTTTAATAATAAACATTCAAATTTGCCTAATTTCAGTATTGAAACTCTGCCGATTTGTCAGTGTTCTCGCTGCATTAGAAGTATTCTATGTAGTGTTTTCTTATGATGATTGTTTTCCCTTTCCTTTGCCTTCTCTCCCCCACAAAAAAAGGAACCTGATAATTGTGGAGGCACTGTCTTTAAAAGACAAATGGATTCTGCATGGTTTCCTGTCGACACGTTGGTACTGAAGGTGCTAAAGGAAAATAATGAGAAAGAAAAAAATCATACCTGGGTTTGCTTTTCTCAGTTATAAGTGACAGACCTAATAGGTGCCACCGTGTCTCAGCAATAGGTGTCAGTATCCCAAATTCCCAAACATTCTGGTAACTCACTCAGCTGCTGTAAAAACAGTGTGGCAGACATGGCCTGCAAAGGGTAAGCAAGCAGCAGATACATACGGTCTTTAACAGAGAAACCCAGTTGAAATGAATATAAAAATCGAATATCTCATATAGTAATATTGCTATAAATATAGTTATGGCTTAAAAGAGGAAAGGTGTGGGTTTTTTGATATCTTCTCTCCCTTTAAAAAAATCATGTGCATTGACCTAAATGAAAGAAAGAGAGTGCACTATATACATATAAGAAATAGATATTTAAATACAAAAATGTTTGATGAAGAGGTTAACAGTAAATTACGAGCAGCTTGTTCAGTCTCATCTGCTGAAACTTCAGCTTGCAGAGGTGTTGCTGCAGCGCTGCTTGAAGTGTCAACAGATCCACGACTGAAGGAAATTATATTTCACTTCCAAGTCTCAGAGAATGCCATATAAGCTAATATTCAGGTAAATCCTGTGTGTACTGTTAGTCACCTCTGGATTGACACACATCAACAGGAGAGAAGTACCCAATTATATCCTGAATGGGAAGATGGACATTGTATCCAGACGTAACTTGGAGGAACTCTGTGGTCAGTCATGTAAATAAAATACTTCGCTTTAAAATCAGGGGTTATCCAAATTATCCACAAGAAGTGGGGCAGTATCAGGAATTCCACCTGATGGATCAGCAACTGCCGCTCTCAGATGGATTAATTTATTTCAGTTTAGGCTGGTACCGAGAAAAGAGAGAATGGGGGCTATTAGCCACTGCTTTTCCAGTGAAAAAGCATCCTTAAATAGTCAGGAAGCATGGTTTGATCATGATACCAGTATATTGGTACTGCTCTCACATCAAAGCAGTTATTGAGTCCTAAAATTGCCTTGTCGAAACTGCTGTGGTTAATCATTTGTAGTGTTTACAGCATTGACAGCAACTGTGGACCTGTTATGCTGGGTGTGCAAACAGTAAGTGAAAACTGAGAAACTGTGAAAAAACACAAAAGGTGAGGCTGGAAATGAAGGCATGGTGAAGTTGTCCGCTCAAGGTGAGAAAACAAGTTACTTTAGACCAAGGGAGCAATCTTGCCTGACTCTTGAAACATGCAGATGGCTCCACATACTGTGAAAATGACCACTTTCCGAAATATATATATTGTGGTTTTATTAGTTGCTCTTTTATAAAGAGCTTTGCTTGGATGTAGCACATTTGCTCTTGAAATAAAATAATTGCTTTTCTGTTATATTATAGTCAAATTATGGTATGTTGTTGCAGACCCCACTGTTGTAAACAGATTTTTATTCTGCACAGGAGTTCAGTTTATGAGTATTTACATTAAAAAGACAATCTGTACCCTTTTTTTATTTTTTTTGATGCGTTTACTTTCGTTTGTGCTGTTTTGGGTCCTGTATGTGTGTTTTGTTGAGGGTTTTGACTCTATTTTTAAGGAGTAGTTGTTAAAAAATAAAAATGAAAACGCTAGACATTTCAAAAGCTTAATCTTAAAAGTTCAATAATGAATATGTAAGCCCATCATTTTGCATATGAGTTGATTTTTTTTCCAATAACAAAATGTGTTAAAAGGTAGTTAGTTTTGAACCCCTTGGGGACAGTTCAAGATATGTTTGGCTTTTTTCCGTCTTTTTTTACAGTGTGAGTCCCATGATCCAGAGGCAGTCAGGGCTTTTTTTCTTCACATCCTCCCCTGACCCACTGCTCTCTGATCTGAACGGCGGGGTTCCTGCCTTCCGCTGCAGCCCTGCTGCTGCACGCGCTGCGTCAGGAAGGGCTGTCCTGCGAGACGGGAAAAAATCAGATTGTTTCCTCTACACCAGGGCACTTTGTAATGAAATGAGAAAGGGAGGAGTGTCCTTTATCATAATTGCTTTTATGACTTCCTTTGAAAAATGGGCTCGTTGTTAGAAAGTGTGTTTGTCTGTTTATATAGCCACAATTTATCCAGTGTCCATTTTACATTAGATTATAGGACTAAATGAACACTTAAAAATTCATAATCGCTTGGTATTAGATAGGAATTTGCTTGTATGTCTTTTTGGTGAGCTTTTTGCAAATAGTATGAATTGAGTGAAGAGTAAATAACAGTTCTCATTCCCAGTCGTAATGTAAATTAATCTAAAGCAATTACAAAAAAAAAAAAAAATTATGTCTGCATTAGGCAGATGTCAGAATAGAGAAATGACTAAGTATTTCCATTTCATTTTATGAAAATGATGGGTACTTTTTTTAGGAATTTTTCTGTACTAGTTAAAATGGTACAGAAGTTAAAAGCATTGTCTTTAATGAGACCAATATGGAAGTGGTAGAAGTGCCCAGGATAGAGAGTTGCTCGCAACCCGGATCCGTCCTTGGACAGGCAGAGAGATGAAAGGAAGACACGCAGATGCTTGTGCCATGTGAAGGTGCTGTGAAAAAAATCATAGCTGGAAAAATACCGCATCAAAGATGCTGTTATTTTCCCATGCTTTTTGTTGCCAAATGTCTTATATATGCAATGGTGAGCGATAGTAATAGATTTTCAGGTAATCATAGCAAATAATGTCTAAACCACTGCAATATAAAACATACAAACTGTTTCATTTTTTGAGCTTGTTGTCCCTGGTACACCACTTTGCATAGTTGTACATGCGTGAGGCAGTCTTTACAGGGTCAGTTGTGCTTTTCATTTCCGGATGGCTTGTGCAATTTTAGTTTCAGAAATAATTTCAAGGTTAGTGGGCTTTAGGTCCAACTGGCCACCGTTGGGCTTTCTTGTAGGTGTTGCCTGAAATGTTCTAATGGGTTTTCTTTTTTTGACAAATGTCCTTGTATAGCAAAATCACACAAAAGGTTCAGCTGTTCAGATTACCTCATGAAGCACAATTTTGTATACAACTGTTGGCGTAAGTTTGAATTTTCTGTGAATGATTGAATTCTGCCATCTTTCTATGGTCACGTAGAGCAGACACAGGTTTGTGTCTCACACCAGTTAAATGGAGGTGCTGGTGATGCCCTTATGGAGCCCAGGAGATCCTGAACATGGGTTATCATATCCAGCAGAAATTATTTTAATACACACTCCATTCCATGTCTGCTTCTTCCCTGTTTCAGTTTTCATGAAAGAATATTTCAGAAGAATAGCAGTCTGATCTATTTCTTTTAATTAGTTTTTCCAAGGGAAGGAAGTAATTCAGTTATTATAACTGATCTATTGAGACAAAGTACCAACTTCAGCTGTTTGTCCTATACGAACTTATTTGTGCCAGTTAATATGTTTTTCTTTGGTTACAGTATCATGCAGGGGACTGTTCGGAATAACTATGTGATGTCTCTTCTGTTGTAAATTTATGAATTAGGCATATAAAGAGGGACAGCAATTTGATAAATGGGTAAAAACCCAGTGGAAAAAGATGACAGAAAGCAAAATTGTAAAGGATAGTTTCACCACCTGGACTTTCTCATTTTGTTATTTTGTACTTGCTACATTGCATTGAGTCCCTGTTACATTTTTTGAATACTGTGAGGAAAAGTGTTTTTAAAAAAGCCTTTTTTTTTTTGAATACGACTCTTTGAAGTATCACAGCCTCTTAATGCTGATCAAAGCTAAATCCTTCTGCTGCTGGGCAGTAGAAATGATACCATGTAGTAAAGCTGAAATTTTGGAAAACATCACACTAGGTTAAAGTAATAAAAACATTTGAAATTCTCGATTACCATTCTGGAATCAGTTAACTAACAATTCTTGTGAAAAATGTTGTTATTTAGTAAACAGCTTAATCTGAGTGCACCAAATCAAAATTTGAATGTGTTGGTGCTTCTCAGGTATTTTTTTCTATCAGCATTTCCAAGACATTCAGAGATCTGAGTGTCTTAGGTCATGTTGTTCTAGCAGATTTTTTGGCAAAATAGTCATTTGCTATTTTTAGTTGCAGTAGTAAGTCTCTGTTGCCTCAGCCAAAGGTTTATTTATATTCAAAAGTTATAAAATCCACTCTGAAGTCCTTACAAAGAGGCCTTTCTTTTCTCCTGCACTACTGTTATATTAACCACTCTCTGGTGCCCCAAACAGCACAGTTGTCCCCGTAGCAGTTTCTGTTGGCCGGCTCTGTTGTGTTCTCCGCTCGCCCCACTGTCTGTGCCCTCGGGGTGCAGCCACGTGGACGTTTCCATTTGCTCCAGGAGAGTCCATAGGATCTCAGCCCTTACATCCCTGCTGCTCGCCCCTTGAGTTGTGCCTCAGCATAGGCTTGGACCTGGCACAATCTCGCTGTCTTTGGGAGGAGACCGGACTGGAAGCGCTCTGCAGTTGCTGTTGGGCACAAGAGCCAATGCAGAGGGCCAGTGGCTGAGCCCGTGGGTGCTGCTCCCCCTCCAGTTCCTCTCCGGCTGCCTTCTGACGTAGACATAGCTCAACTACGCTTCAGAAATACCCGGTGCTGCGACTTTGCGAGCACTTGAATATGGCCAAGAGTCTAAGTATGGCCACACAGTAGGTTTTAAAGTGTTTCTGCCTCTTAGTTTCACAAATGTCAATACTACCTTCATGAGGTAGGCTGTGGGAGTGACGTGTCGTTAGCACCAGGTAGCTGGGGCACGGGGTGTTGGACTCGTCCCAGGTCATGCAGTGGCAAAGCTGAAAGCAGATAACATTCCTATTGCACTTTTTCTTTGTGTAGTGTGTCCGGTGTTGTAATTGGGATGTTATTGCCCACAGCAGGAGGAAGCTGTGAATATGCCACTGGAGGAAAAGAGGAGGAAAAAGGAAATCTAAACCGGAGGGGCTGGACAACATGGAAAATATTTCTGCTGATTAGCTAACAGATAAAGCATTTCAATTACTGGTTTTCAGGCGTGGTATGTTTGACAGAGTTGTTTTTAAAAGATCTCATCAATATCCTGAAACAATTACGACCGAATAGCATCACAGCCGTGTTTGAATTGTTTGTTATCTGGCTGCAGTGAATTATGCTAATTGCAGCATGGGCCAGTTCTCCTACACGATGAAAAGCCAGTACCGCAGCGGTGCGTCAGGCTGGCAGACACTGCAGACACCTCTGAGGCTTTACCAGCATCATGCTGGAAAAACTAAAACCTTGTGATTTCACCTGTGAGGGTGAGGATTCAGGCTAGAGAAGTCAGTGGTGGTTAGTCGTTTGTTTCCGTCTTTAATCCTTGCTGGGTATTTGTGCACACCACAAAACACTGCAATAAACCTGCAGTAGGTGATGTCTGGTCAGAAGAAGCCTTCGGAGAGGAATTCCTGCCACAGTAGCTCGACAGGAGGGGCTTGAGCAATTAGCAGTCCAGGTGTGTGTCCCCAGCGTGCTCATTCTGCATTTGTCACACCAAAACTAGCTGGGAACCTCCTGGTCTGCAAGAAGATCTGCTAAGAGAGTGGTGAGGAGTCTTCTCTTAGGCTGGACCCTGGGATTTGTGTTGCAGCTGAAGGCTTTATGTGGCGCCAGGGGTGCCCCAGGCCAGGGCAGCACAAAAGTATAGAGCTACGTGATGGCATCCCTTCTAGCCCATGAGTACTGCGGCTAACAAATGGTTCTGGTGGCCAGTTCGGAAAGCCCTAATTCCTCCTAAGCCTAAAAATCCTAAAAAGTCTAATTTCTCTGCCTACCTCTTCCTGTTGGTGGATTTCTGGATATGCTGTGATGATTGTTGTTCCAATAGTTGAACACTATTTGTGTTTGTTCAGGAATTTAGACATTGTTTTGTTGCCCAGGTTACTGCATAAGCATTAGAAAATACATTGCGCAAAGGAGAAAAAGGACTGTTTGAAATATTTTGCTGTGTTTTTAACTTTTTTTTTGGTTAGCTTTTAACTTGGTTAGGTGCAGACAGATCAATCAACCTATTTTCCTTCTCTATTGATCCAGAATTGAAACTGTATTGGGACAGTTTTAATGCATCCTCTTAGCAACACTGAGTTATTTAACCTCGGTCTCCCCCTCTCAGCCCCCAGATGCACTGGAGCCAGTGTTTAGGGAGAGCAGTTCATTTTGTGTCAGCTCTTTTGCTGAATGATTTCTTTGAAATGCTGTTGAAGACAATGTGCTATATCTTGACTCTACAGCTTTTGTGTGATGCCAAATCGAGCAAAGATCTTGTCTTAGTCCCTTAGAAAAACACACGTCAGAAAAACTGATTTATCAGCAGTGGTTGAAAAGATAAATCTATTTTATATATATGTCTGGCATGCAACATTCTTTTCCCATGTTTTTAGTATGTCACTTGCTGAATATGCATATTTTACTTTTTTTTTTTTTAAATGAGATTAATGTGAAACTGTCGACATATCTCTGTAAAGACTACCCCAGAGCAGAGTAGCTTTTTGAAAAGTGGTGAAATATATATTGGAAAGAAAAGACTTGTTTTGCATGTTACTTGTTACACCATGCTTAAAAGCTTGAAGTAATAAAGCTGCTCCCTTACTGGCGTTAAAACTAATTTTAGTGTAATTACTCATTAACACAGCTCTGCACTGCTGAGCATTCTGCTCACACGGCTGTGTACAAATCGGTTTGTAATGGCACTCAAGGCATTTTGAGGAAGAATGGGGGAGAAAGGAAAAGAAATAACCTAGTCTTCTAAATACATTCTACGGCTATCAGCAGTACCAAATTGCTGCCAAGCTGGTATTTAATTGCAGCTTTCAATGGGTGAATTTTCTTGCCTATTCATTGCTTACCGTACTCGTATGATTTACAAGCCCTTTGTGCTTTTATTTGGTTCGTGGTTTGTTTTTCTGATGCTACTAGTCTTTTGTTTTGTTTGACCTATCTACCTATAATGCTGTCAGAAGGAATATTTCTAGTTGTGAGTTTTGCACAAGGAGAAAACTGAGGTTCTGTTAATCTGGGAAATCTTGGCAGCTCTCCCAGGCTCTTCATCTTGATGCCTGCAGGTTCTTCATGCACTGTGCGCAGATCACTTAAATAAAAGATGGATCTTTTTCATTACATAGGGAGACAAATACGTGAGTATGTGGGAGGTGTTTTAGATTAACCAGATAATTTAAAAAAAAATATCAGGAACATTATTTTGTAGAGAAATTTCAACATTTTACTTCAGTTTAATTATTCTTAAAATATTTATATTATGTTTGAACTAAAGGCAGTGATATTCAGAGGTAGGTAGGGTGCATTCCTTGCATCAAGAGCACGTAAAATGAAGTAGATCACCTGACAATATTACCAAGACACGTAGAGGAAACCGAAGTATTAATGGAACGTAATGGAAGGTACGTGGCTTCACACTTTCAAGTATGAACAGGTATCCCAGCTCTAAAAGACAGCTGCTGGACTGAAGAGTGGAAGTCTGATACAGCTCTTCAGCGTTTTGTACAGTCATACAGTAGAGGTTAATTTCCTGCAGTCTTTCTAGAGTTAAAGCAAGCTGAAATGGTGGATATAAGAAATTTCTTCACTGAAGTAGCAAGTGCTGGATATTTCTGAAATGTCTTAATTTTCTTTTTAAGAAATGGAGGCATTTCGTATGTTAAATAGTTTTAATAAACATGTGAAGCAGTCAATCAAAGTGTTCACCAGACTGGTTGAGAGGATGCTATTTCAGAAGGCATTTGGCTGATGCAGCTGTACTGCACGAGTTTGTTTTTATAGCAGCCTCCCTCAAACTGTTGCATGGTTTTAAATAATATTACTAATGTAATTAGTTAATAAAGGGATAGGAAATTAAAGCTTTCTGAAAGGGGAAGATAGGCAGTTGAACTGTAAAGTGAACAGAAATTGAAAACTTGAAATGAAATGGAAGCCAGTGAAGCAGGCACTCAGGGAAAGATGCAGAAAACTATGGGCACCGTGGAGGTGTTCTGTAGGGCACTGCACCTTGATCCTCAGTGGCAAAAGCTGTGGGGAAGGAATAAAGAAAGGTGCAGTGGTCAAGCCTCCAGTCCATTAACATGGACTCAAATGTAAACACCCCACTGCCCAGCCATCCAGGATGGATTTGGCTTTCCTACTTCCACCACTGAAAGCCTGGATAGTGTCTCTGTATTTTTCTGGCTAGCTGTTTCGATCTTCATTTCTGCTTCCTTCACACTCTCTGAGCTTCAGCTTGGCCAGGAGATCCATGCTGAGCCACACTGGCTTCTCACCGTGCCCACTTGTACCTTGCATTTACAAACAGACCGTTCTCGTGCTGTCCGTTCCTGAAGATCAACCAGCTGTCCTGGCTGCCCATGGGATTGCACTTGTCCCAGGAACGTGCGCAAATTTCTTCTCCTGTAGTCTATTTTCTTGGTTATGCCAAGTGCCTTCCTGAGTGTCCTTGGGACCTTAAATCTCACCATCAGAGGGTCACCAGCTAAGGCTGCCGTTGGTCACCAGACCTTTGACTGTTGGACTCAGTGGTCTCTGTAGGTCACTTCCAAGTGCAACTGTTCTGTTCTGCTCTAAATCTTCCTTCTTTTTAATAGCGAATCCGGGAGAGCATCTCTTCTGCTGGGCCATCCAGCAATGGGGTCAGAAAATTGTCCACATCTCCCTTCATATAGCTCTGCTCTGAGAAATGGAGGTGATGTAGGTTGGAGGAAGGTTGTAGTGGTAACTCTAAGCGCTGGTAACTTCAGCCAGAACCTTTTCTGCCCATGAGATAAGGCTTTTGCCCCTTGGTATATCATACTATACCCTGGACAAGGGGTGAAGCTGTGTAATTAAATATCCTGCACCGCATAGTGGGCGATAACATGGTTATCCTTGGGGAGATAAAACCTGGTGTGCTCCTGTAAGAAATGTAATTATGGGGACCTAAAAATAGTTTAGATTTTGCAATGAATGTGATGTGAATGGCGTAGCCCATTGATGGTGAGGAGGGTGTCGGAGAATGCTTGATTGTGATCTGTGGCCGTTGCAGTGTGGAAAGGATAATTAAGAAGATATTCTTGAGTACTTGTCTGTCTGTGAGCTGTATTTCCAATAGCCAAACATGTATGTTGCTGGCTCTGGGAGTCTTGCAGAGTTCTCTAAAATACAGTTACTGAAGTGAAGAGTTCTGATTTGAGTACCAAAGCAAGAAGAAACACATAATTGAAATGTAATTAGCTTGATGATGGTGTTTATGGCAGTACCTGGGGGAGTGAAACTTCCCAGATGAGAGGATGGGCAGCCTCTGAGAGAGGAGACAAAGCAGGAATGCGAGTTTCGGGAAGGTCCTTGTGGCATTGCATAGAGAAGTGCTTCATAAGAAACACCAAATTGTTTCATAGTTGTGCCCACATGCTTTTATCACGTTGCGCATGTCTGATAAAAGGAGATGTTTTCTTCCACCACCACCGGTGGCCTAAAAAATAAAAATGAAAAAACGAGTTCTGCAAATTGAAGACCTACATGTGAGGTGATGCTTTGGTTGGCAGTGGTTTTCTTTAGAGTTTAAAATTAGGTTGTTATTGATGGTAGGCTTCTCTAGGATCTGAGACGTTCTTGGTGCGTCTGCCTGGAAGTACTCCGTGGGTTTGGTTGCTTACGAAGCATTTGCTGTTTTAGTCCTTTTTTCACATGCAGGTTTCTCCTTTATCTCTCATGACATGAGCCCGTGTGTCCTGGTAGTTCTTTATGTGGAGATGCTGCAGCTCTCACCAAAGCTGTACTTGTCCTGAGCTCCTTTCTTGAGGAAACCTGAGCCATTTTACTTAGTTTCCGTGATTACCAAGTTAATAAACGTGTTTGGCAGCATAGACTCCAGTGTGGAAAATGCTGTCGGATGGCTTAAGCTTGGTAAATAATTAAGAATCCAGAAAAATTCAGGGTATCCTGAACTCTAGCGTTTTGTTACCAGTTGTGCTTCCTGTAATACCCTGTGGTAATTGGGGTCCAGCTGCTCACAATATTACTGTTAGATTTACTGGATGGATTGCTTTAATAGGATTTGGAGAACAGCTATTTGTACGTTACAACTTCTGCTCTTAACTTGTCAACCTTTTAATGCAATAATCCTGGAGATTTAGCCTAGCTTTAAAGCAGTAACACAGGGAGACGGGCATGACCGACTGCAGAAAGTTCGCAAAGCCTCCGTGTAACACAAAACGAGTTGCTTGTGCCTTCTAGTATCTTTGTAAAGTGATGTAATATACTGTGAGAGGGAGGAAGAGCACTGATGGAAAGAAAACGGTGATCTTAGGGAAAGTTAAGAGCAAATCTCTACTTGCCCTGCCCTACCAAGGCTGTCACCACGTTGGCAGTAGTAGGACCCAGCCAGTTCAGAAAGTAGGTTGTATGTGAGCTGACCCCAGCCTTTAATTGCTTGCACTCCTTCAACAGACTTGGGATATTCCATCTGTCATTTATTTATGATTGAGAATGGTATGAATTAATTGTGCATGTTAATGAAATAAAATAGAAAGTTGGGTTTGAATGTATTTTTGAATAAACAATACAGGCGGGTTTTTTATTTGCAAATGCTTGGTATTACATCTGGTTTACAAAGACATGAAAATACTGTTTGCTGCTGGTATGCCCTCTTATGAGGGCATATTTTATCCTCAGTTTTCACCTTTCCCTTTCCCTTGCCACTTCCATTACAGTGGAGATTTGGTCTGCTTGCTCTACAGTGACGTGTCCTTTAATATTTCCCATTAGTTTCCAGTAGTTACCTTTGCCTGCATGTCAGCCTTCAGTTTAATGGCCTTTTTTGTGTGTGTTCATTTTGTTTTGTTTCCCATCGTGGTTTTGTTTATTTCTTTTGTTTTTTTTTCTGTTTTCTTTTTTAAAACCGTGGTGATGTTTGCCCTTCATATTCCCCAATGTTTGCACATGACAAGATGTTGCCATCCCAACATTACCTCCCACTTCACTGACCAGTGCCACTAATGACCATCTAGCACCAGCTACAACGGGACCACTGCCTTCAGCCCCTCGGGACGTTGTGGCCACCCTCGTCTCCACTCGCTTCATCAGGCTGACGTGGCGGACACCTGTGTCAGACCCTCAGGGAGACAACCTCACCTACTCAATATTCTACACCAAGGAAGGTATAAACAGGTAAAGATCTCAACGTGTAAAGCGGGTTGTGCTCTTTCATGACACTCCTTCACGCTAGCATTGCTTAGAAGCGCTATAAAATGTAAGTCTTCAGAGCTCAAAATCTTACAAGCTGTAGTCTGAGCGGCTGTGTTCCCTTTCCTCCTGCACCCTGATTAGGGGATACGCATTTTTGTCTGCTTCATTGCTGCATAGACATGCTGTTAGGGGTAATGCCTGTGCATGGTTTTGATTGACTACAAACAGTTGCTACCTGCTTGTAGCAGACTGCTAAACACAGAGACTGTAACACCTCTTCGGGAACGCTGATGGCTGTAAATGCCACCCACTGCAGGCACGCAGACACCCTCCAGGTATTACATGTGCTGTTGATAGGGGGGCAGTCAGCTCAAGCTTTAAAACCCTGTAACTATAGCCTGATTCTAGAGAGGCACATGGTAGGTGTTGGTTAAATGTAGATTCCCATCTAGGAATCCCTGCAAATAGAAATTTCACGAATGTGAAGCATTCATGTATTTTTTACATGCTATCCCAGTGGTCTAGTTCAATCCACATGTTTCTCTTACTGATGGGATCTGCTGCTCAGAATTAGTTTCCAATTGTTGTGATAAGATTGAAGAAGTTAAAGCTAACAGGCGTTTTGAGCTGTGCTTAATTAATTACAAATTAGATTGATTATCAGATTTATTACTCAAAAGAAAATTATCTATTTACTGTCTAGAGAGTGAGGCGCAAAGTTAGGAAAGTCATTTGGAAAAAATCTCAAATGCACTAGTACTTGGAGAATTTCCACTTTTTTCTTAGTTCTGAAGATAGACAAGAGTCTAGGTTCACAGATGACGACTAATGCGGGCAATTAGTAAAATTTTCTGTGACTCACAAATGCGTTTTTTCTACTACTTCCTCATTTTGGTAATATTAATTCTTTTTGGAGATATTTTAAATGAGACAGGAAAACTGGTAGTGTCCTGCGAGCTATCCTTGCTGTCTGCCTTTCCTCCTTCATATTGCTGGTTGTAACTGATCTCCCCGTTGGGTTTTTCAGAAAGTAATTTGCTGGAGGTGGTTCGTTCCTCTCCTTATACTGGGTCTTGCTTTTGGGGAAAGCAAAATGCATCCCCTTCCACTACATACAGGACTCCAGAAATCTAGAAAATATCCCTGTAGGGTCAGAATCACTGTGCAGAGCAAAAGGAGAGAGGCATCTCCTAATCTGTGGGGAGTAATTTAAGAAATTACAGGACAACCTGCAGAAACTACCCTGCAAAAAGCAACCTTCTGGGGTTCGAGTGGTGTAGCCCACAGAAAGTTTGCACAGCAGAATACTTGAGCTGGTGCTTACATGTAAGCAGGTGGTTTCATTGACTGCAATGAAATCTTTGCTTACGTGTTCTTCTGGATCAGGGTTCAAGGCAGGCTCTGGAAGCCTTTCACTGGCACGTGGTCACGTGTTTCTGGCCTTTGCTGCCTCTCTGCTTTTGGAAGTCTTTTGCTATGCTGATAAGGACGGTTGGTATCACGCATTTCACAGGTTAGTGTGAAAGTAGTGTGAAATCCTGTCCTGAAACCTGAATTTAAAGAATGAGAACAATAGAATTAAAAACCAACAATGAACCACACTTGAGAACAAATGCATCCTATTTGTACAGCCTTTGTGTCAGCAGGCTCCACCTTCGCACTGAAAGCAAGTACAGATGCTGTTTGCTTCATCTCTGTCAAGTTAGATCTGCCCTGACGGTGCTGACAACTTGCCAGTGTCAATTCATTAGGGCATGAATTTTGGAGCTGTTAAGCCGAATTAAGCAAATAATTGAATGTAATACATTGTTTATGATAGGAGAACAGCTAAACTTGAACTGTTTCCTTCTACCTGGGAAGTCAGAAATAACTCCTTGGAGAATTTGAGAGGATGTTTAAAGTTATGGCTCAAATTAATTCAAATGTTGATTGTGTTTGAAGTGATACTAAAGCCCCTTCTACCCTGAACCCAGTTAGTTTTTGAGGGACAAAAGCTAAGATGACAAACCCAGTAGAGGTTCGCCTTGAGAGGTACAGAAAATGGACTGGGGGTGTGCAGAGATTTTTGCCTCTATGCTTCCGTCTGCTGCTGTATTTGCAGGCACCTGGGATGAAAGAATGAGAAAAATCCCCCACGATTAGGATGGTAGTATCCACTACCAGTCCTAAACTGAATTCTGTGCAATCAATAAATTATCTAAACTTTGCACTCAAGAGTCGAAAAAATGCCAATTTGCAGCATTAGCTTGCTAGGGTTTTTTGGTGTGTGCATGGGTGGGGGTATTTGATTTATGGCTGGATTTAAATGTTTTATGTGGCTTTAAGGAAGAGGCACAAAACCAACAGAAAACAACTGTGTAGAGATTAAACTTTTAAAAGTGGGTAGGATTTTTTGCTTGAAATTTAAAGGCACAGTAAGAAGTATAATAATTTTTAAAAAGACAAGCAATCATTCATCAAATGTTATTCCTTTTTTGATGTTACATGGTACGTTTTGCCTAGTTGTTTGCTTTTTTGTTACTTTGCTTAGTTTATGACTAAAAAAATAGGTGGGAGTGTCCCACATAACGAAGCAGTCAGAAACCAGAAAATTTTGAAGTCAGATTTAGATTCGCAACCCTCTTTTCTCTCTCAGCATTATAAAACACGGCTTAAATGCTTGCTTTGTGGTCCTTGAATTATACATGATCGTACATCTTTGCTGCGGTTTTAAGTGCATATGTACCATCTCCTAAAACTCTCAGATTTGTGCCTACGTGTACCTTTTTCATTGCATGCATTACTGGATCCTTACAGTAAACTACGTGTTGCCTCTTCCTCATTTGGGTTTGAGCAGCGATCAAACTCTGGGTCATTTGATTTATTTGCCTTTTAAATCGGGCTTTTAAAAGATTGTGAAAGTCCATACGATGTGGAACAGCTCAGCGAGATATTCTGACATCTCTAATTCATCATTAAAGGGTTGCAGAGTCAACTTTATATGGTGAACAGTAGCAGCCCTACGTATCTCTGCAGCACATGAGGTGTACCGTTCATGGGGTAGCGGCCACGGGAGAGACTTCGCCTTGGCCGACTTATATTCCTTTTAGTTTACAGTCTTCCAGTGCAGTGAGATACACACAGAAACACGGTGAGGTGTTCCTTTACTTTGCACCTTGGACTGATTTAGAGGACTGCAATATATTCCTGGATGGAATGTAATCACCTGCTTTGCAGCCATTCTGCAGCACTGCAGTATTTCCTTTCCCCTTTTCAACTCAGAGTGTGCTTGCACACCAAATTTGGCCTTTAATTTGGGTGCTGCAGAAGATTGTTAGCAGCAGAAAATGAGGAACTATGGTGAAAATGGCAGTCTTCTAAAATGGTCCTCGCTTCTGAAATGGTTAAAGCTGGGTTTGGTGGCTTTTAGCGTCTGTCAAGGAGGAGTGGGCGAGAATACAGGACCTGGAGGTTGCTCTGTAACAGAAACTGCAAGGAGCTGCAGGAGAGGAGCATTTATTGAAGGGACCATGTAGGAATGAAGAGGGCGTCATGGCTTTGTTGCTGTACCTCCAGAAGAACTCAAGTAATCTGGTCAGATACAAATTACTGTCTTCCCCATAGATTATATAGTTACATTAACATTCCAAATTCAAGACAGTTCCCCTGGAAAGTGTATGAGAATTCAGATGTGTAGGAGGGATGACAAAGGGAGGTTTACTTCTGTGAAACTAGGTGAGCAGCCATGCAGGAGAACTTCAGATTTTCAAGATATGGACAGAAAATTGTGAGAAGGCCAACACATTGCTCGTACAAGATGGTAACTTACACGCGTGATAGATTCAAATAATATTGAACCCGTGGTACAACTTAGTGTGCTACAAACACAAAATGGAGTTTAGTTGTGCATAATGGCACTGTCAAAATGTCCATCTGAGCTCACTGCCTGGCTTCACAGCTGATGTGGCCGGCATAGATGCTGGTCACTTTTTAATAATTCCCAAAGGTTTTGTTTTTCTAAGTGTGACTTCAAACTTTACTTTCCCAGATGAACTCTTGCTTCTGGTTTTGAGCTGTAGTCTTTTTTCCCCCGTCTACATGACAGCTATTTTAAGCCTTAATTCCAGTTTGCAAAGCTCTTTAATTGGGGATTAAACTGGAATGAGTTAGAATAGTCATAATGTTCTGTTGGGTAATATAGTTATTCATATAGACCATCTGTTTTGCTACCTATTATGCCAACCTAAATGCATCAGAGCTCATAAAAGGTGCTCAAGGCTCCCAAAGAAAGGGCATAAAGGAGAGATTCATGTAGCACTTAATTAGATTAATCTCAACATATTTTTAATATACTGTTGTGAGGGAAGGCACAATTCCTACTTATTACTGAAAATTGCATTGCTTTGGCTCATCTATTTATTTTTTGATAAATGTTGTGTTTCCATTGAAAATAATTTAAATTTTTTTTGTAATTTTAAATAATGACCTTGGATTGCTGACTTTTTTCTAGACAAAATCAGTGAGTGCATTTAAACTTGAGGCAGAAAGTGCAATATATTTTGCATGTCAATGGGAGATGAATGCTATTCCACAGCTGTGAATCAGTTGGCACTTATTCTGGGTTTTCAGATACCTTCATTATAGCTAAGATACATTTTAAAGGAAGCTATCCATTTGAAAATGCATTTTCAAGCAAACATTTTGCTTTAGCTATAACTGGAAAAGTTAGCGAGAGAAAATATTTATCTTTTTTCCTGCCCCCCTCTTTCATTCAGCAGTAGGAATTATATTTCTTCAATGTCTCTCTCTCTTCTCTGCCAGCTTCTTTCTTGCAAAAATTACTTTATAAACATTAAAAGAAGAGAAATCCTTTGCAGAGTTCTTAAATTCATATATAATGATGCTGCTCATTCAAAGATGAAAATTAAAAAAAGATCTGAAATAAATTAGGCTGTGTATGCAATGCCATTTTAGCTCAACTGTAATGAAAGAGAATATTCTAGAAAACGTGTTTAAACAGCTTTTCAGTTACATTTAGCATATTGTTTTCCTCTGTATAAATACAGTATAATAGTGCAGAAATGAACAGGGATTTGAAAATGTTTTAAACCCAGTTATGCTAAATCAACCTTAGTAGTTGATTTAAAAAGAAATAAATTAAAAAGGGGAATTTTGGCATCAGATTTCCGTGGTATAAATTAAATCATAATGGCTGGGAGGTAGGAAAGAGGAGACTGTGGAATAATTTTGCCCAGGCTTCTGCATTAAAAATGATTTAATAGCAGCTAACCGTTGGGATGAGAATCGTCTGCCCTCTGCTGTAGAGCTAAACAAAGTCTCCCAGACAAAAGGGGAAGGATCGTATTCAAACCATTCACATTTTCTTTGTGTTTATTTCCTCAGTGGGGAAGTTTTTCGCTGCTTCTTTTATAATGGTGCTGTTATTTCTGTTCCAGGGAGTAGATAGCCTCTTTTCAAGCCAGGACTGGCCGTAGATGTCCTTGCCCAAACATAGCTGTGTGAAGGTTCAGGTGACAACAGCAATGTGTTGGAAATAAAGGTTGTAGTTAGTTGATAATTAATCTCGTGGTCTTCACCTCAGTCCTGAGCTTGATAAGAAGTGATTGTGTTTCCTGAACTATGATCGCTGCTGGACCAGGCTTTCACATGGGGTGCTTGAGGGCTGTAATTGAAATTCGCTAGATGCAGGGCAGTAATCTTTGGGTTTGCACACCAGGCGGGCTCTCCCAGCTGGCTTCTAGCTTTCAGCTTGCAAAATGCCTACCTTTTTCCCAAATCGAAGAGAAATGCCCATTACCACTCAGCTGGCAGTTCCTTAGGGCTCTGGCAGGCAAAGCAGGAGGCCCAGAGCTGTCTCCTCCATGTTGCTGGAGCACCTGAGAGAAGCCCGACTCACGCGTCCCACTGGCAGCCCGCAACAGGAGCGTGCACCACTGCCAAAGGATGGTCTCCAGCAGCGGAGCCGCAGGCAGACATTGCCTTCTGTTGACTCCACTACTTGTGTGGTAATACCGCAACTGCTACAGCTGTCTGCTGCAGTGTGTGTGAGTCAGAGCCTTTGGATGTTTTTAAAAAATCTAAATATTAGGGAGGAACTAAGTAAAGTTTGGAGATAGAAGAAAATATTAAAGCAGCCTCTTTGAAAAATACACCGAAAGCATCCCCACGATATTAACAAAAATGTCTTTAAATCTCAATAGAGTCTGTGTACAATTCTTAAATATTTTTTCTTGTGGCTTCTGAGTAGTAGGATAAACTGTCACAATGAATTATGGCATGCTGTTGGGAGAATAACAATGAAGCTACTTAGAATTTTTTGATGTTGAGTATAATTTATTCTTTTAGTTTAGTGTGTATTCTTTTCAAAGACAAGCTACAAAATTAGAAGCTGTTTGTCACCAGCCATTTTGGCATATTACTGTTTTTGTGTAGTCAGGGTGGTATAAATAACCACATCATTAATACACTAGATACGTTCAAATGGGATACACGTTAGATTTGTTCCAAGTAGCAACCATTTCTTTATCTACCTCTCAAAAACCCTCTTGCTAATCAATGATTGTTTCTGTGCCCAAACTTTTTGTTTCCCAAAGGGAACGTGTTGAAAATACGAGTCGTCCTGGAGAGACACAAGTGATGATCCAGAACCTGATGCCAGAAACAGTTTATGTCTTCAGAGTTGTGGCTCAAAACAAGCATGGCCCTGGAGAGAGCTCAGCACCGCTGAAGGTGGCCACTCAGCCTGAGGGTAAGCTATAAATACTTTGAGCCTCTTGACTTTGTGATTGCCGTTTTTTTCCATTCATGGCCTTTCCCAGAATGAGGTGATCCTCTTAAAAGCTGCATTTGCAGACCTGAGTTTCAAAATAATTTTCCATGCCACCACGTTGGTATGCTTTATTCTCACTCTTAAGAAGAACTGATAAAGCATTCCTTGTTGAATTTTCTAAACTTTGTTATAAAAGAATACTTTTCAATTGTCATAAACTGACAGAGAATAAAGGAAAACTAAGAAAATGCAAAGGCTGTGATTTGTTAGAGTTGTTCAGGACACACTGGGAGTCTGATGCAAGGAGGAGAAGTTCCTTCTGAAATTTGGTGCCGCCTTTACCCCCTACCAGTGAATTCATATGGAATGCTTAAATGCAGAAAAATACCTATCTTTGAATGGAGTTTATTACTTGTGAAGTTGATGCCAAAATATTTAGCTCCTGAAAATCTATTGGTTAGGCTTGGTGATGAGCGGAGTTTCATGCTTACATTGCAGTTCAGCTTCCTGGTCCAGCACCCAATATCCGAGCATATGCCAATTCACCCACCTCCGTTACTGTCACGTGGGAAACGCCGTTGTCTGGCAATGGAGAAATCCAGAACTACAAGCTGTATTACATGGAGAAGGGACAGGACAGTGAGCAGGTACAGAGCATGGCTCTTCCTGTGTGATGTACAATGCCAGTAACAGTATTCTTTCTTTTATGTTTTTACCTTAAATTTCTAGAAGCACCTTACCAAGAGTTCATTCTTCTGACAGACAGAAGCCTTTAGCCTAAAATACAGAAATATTTAAAATTAAACACCTGGTTTGTTAGAAAATGGTTTAATTCATTATTCAGCATGAAATGTATTTGTATCAGAATTAAAACAGTTTTTATGTGATGGCTTACTTAGGTATTCAGCATCAAGTAGCATTTTGGGATGTCCTTCCTATCACGAGAGGAAAAAACTGAATACCTATTTCATCATGTAATGGTCCCGGTTCAGATGGTGTGAAGGATGTTTGCATAGGTTTTATAGGTTGGCTGTTTTTATGCTTACTGCTGATTTTAGCACGTTCCTGAATCCAAACTATTCTCGCTTCTTGAGTCTGTTGATCTGATGATTGATATTTTGATATTGGTGAGTGTCTAATTAAATTTGCTTAGGATTCTACTGGAAGAATCCAGCATGTTCTATGCAAGTACAGGTTGTCACCTGAAAAATAATCACAGCTTTGGGAGAATTCAACCCAGTCATTTAATTTCCCACATGATAGTTTATAACTACGATTTCAGCTTTAAAAAAATCCTAAGGGAAGAATATTTTTGTTTGTTAGTTAGCATTTAAAATATTTTGATGTCAGTTTTTTTAATAGGAATGAGTATTCCTCAGATAACATTACCTCTTCTACTTTTGTGTCCCACTGTTAAAAATATCATAATAGTTTTTACCAATAGACAAATTTTCTAGATCCCTTTTCGTTTGTAAAACCTGTGTCCATGTTGTGACTTAAATTGAATAGGTAGAACTTCCTCTTGCAAGCTGACTGATAGATAGCATCTTTACAAGTCCTGGCTGCATATGACTGGGGGTTTGACTTGCACGTGCTACAGAGTGCAAGTGGTGTCCTTCCTGCTTTAGAGTTTGAGTATTACTGAACTGAAAGTCTGAGAGGTTTATAATTGCAGACCTGATTCTGACCTTGACTCGTATGTATATTTGCTTATGAACAGGATGTTGATGTAGCAGGACTCTCCTACACCATTAATGGATTGAAGAAATACACAGAGTATAGTTTCCGAGTGGTAGCTTACAATAAACATGGCCCTGGCGTCTCTACGCAAGATGTTGTTGTACGTACGCTGTCAGATGGTAAGCTGCTTTATTCCAAGGCTTTTTGCAGGAATTATGTGGTAATTTCCTTTAAGTGGATTTCAAACCAGAAAGACTTCTCAGGTTGTTGTTCAGTGCTGCAGTGTTTTATTAATAATGTGGTTTCTGCATATGACCATGCATGCCAAAAGTTCCCCTGGGGCTTTCCAAATTGGGCGAAGGAAAATTAATATACCTACAAAAGTATCCAGTATTCCAATTACAAAACAACGGTGTCCTTAATTTCAACATCAGAGGTTTATTTCATGGGTTATTGGGTCTACAAAGTATTAAGAGTGGACAGAAACATAATTATATTGAACCCAACCACTCCAAATTGTTTTTTAGCTTCTATAATATTTTTACCTATGAGCAGACTTCTGCTTTTGGAGTGTTTTTATTTTAATTGTGGTCATGTGGAAAAATGTTGCATGTCTTTGTTTGGACTCCAGCACAGATATTATTAAATCAATCGTTTGTAATCCTGAAAGCAGGAGATGGTAACAGCATTTCCTGTAAGGCAAATAAGAAAGTAATGTGAGCAAATCTGATATATGAACAATTGCAGAATGATCACAGTTAATGTTAGCTTTTCTTTTTTCTACAGAAGTTTAATTATACATAAGAACTGTCAGACCCAAAATGAGCCTAGCCTGGAATCCTCTCTCCAGGACTGAGCCAAAGCAGAATGATTATTGTCCAGAAGTTTGTTTCTACGGGACTTCTTGGCCCTGCAGTAGTTTCTATGTATTCACTAACTCAGTTGCTCTTCCATGAAACCTCTAATCATCCTCTTTAAAACCATGTCAACTCTTATCATCCACAACATCAAGTGGAGGATCCCACAACTAAACTTTCTATGAAAAATCCCTCCCTTATAGTCTGTTTTGATCCCTCTTAGTCTGTGTTAGTGTTACTCATTGCCAACAGCTGTGCCGCCTGAAAGAGGAAATAATCAGTCTCCATCAGCCTTTTCTGTCCCACTCCTCATTTTATAGACCTCTGCTGTATTCTCCCTCATTCATCTCTTTTCCAGATTTAAGACAGAAATGGTTACTCATTTCTTCTGTGGAAGCTGTTTCAAGCGTCAGTGTCCTTTTCTGAACTTTTTTCTAGGTTTCTTGTCTCTTATGTGCTTTTAAAAATGGAGGTAGGGAGGGCCAAAATTGTATTAAAGATGCAAGTGTGTAATTACCAGCATTTTTTGGCTCATTCTGAGCACTGAAGCAACATTTTTGGGCTAGAGTGATCTTGCTCCTTAGTGGAATTGGTTTGCTTAGAGCCATCGCTTTGCATGTGGAGTTAGGATCATTTTTGCTATGTATGAATTTAATTTGTCACATTAATATCCAGGCACAGAACAGCCTCAGGTCTTTCTGCAGTTCTTTACCATCAGATCTTGTCTGTACTGATATTTTTCACATTGCTGCTCATCCCCCTTTCATCTCTTACAAATGTGGGTAGCGACAGGGGTGTCAGCACGTGCCATGCCGGAGCTCCACAGGTCATCACCCACTATGTACGTTCCCACCTTCTCTTTCTTTTAGCCAGTTGTGTACTCGGGCAAGGACTTCCCTCCTATCCCATGATTGCTTTGTTTCTTAAGAGCTCTCCAGCAGGTTTGTGATGCAAGATTTCCCTTTAAAAAGTGACAGATATGTCATATTTCTCCATGTATCTATGAATTTCACACTTCATTATAGTTTCATTTTTTTTTTTGCTAATACAGATTTTTGATTTCTTACCTGAGGTGTCCAGTAGTTGCTCCAGCAGAACCCCTTCTAAATACTGGCATCTCCCAGTATCATGGTAACTTTAAGTGACCGGTTACAGCCTGCCTTAAGTAATGCAACCGTTTCATTCCCAAGTTCCCTTAGAAATCCCGGATGAATATGATCTAACCCTGCCAATGTGCTGCAGCTTATGCCTGACACTTCTGTAACCCTGCCTATTGACATTTCAGTTGGAGAGTTGCTCTAAGTACCTTGTAAAGGATGTCATGGAAACCTCTCTGCTGCCTTCCATTCAGTACAAATGCAAAGCAGGTAGTTCATCTGGCCTTACCTTTTCTTTTCCTGTGATACCTTGGTCATCTGTAACTCTGCTTACTCTGAAGGGCTTCCGGCTCCTTACTTGTTGAGGAAGAATGCATTATTAGTTTTAATGTCATTTTCAAGCTTTCCTGAACTTCTTGTCACCTCGACTTAAGTTTCCACATTTAACATGTTGAAATTTATTTTCTGCAGCTTTCTGAAGGATGTCCTTTTGCTTCTAACAGTTGCGTAGCTCTGCTGCTTAACCATGCTGTTCTCCCCCTTCACCCTCTTGAATCTTTCTAGATAAACAATACACGTTTTCTTCCTGGGTTTTCCTGTTGTGGTGTCAGTACGCCCTCTCCATGCCTCCTGCAAATATTTCATTCTTAGCTACCTTTTTTAGCAAGCTTCCTTGTTTTCATGTAGGTTTCTGCTCCTAACCTAAGTCTGTTACAGTGGTTTGTTGCAGAATAATTAGCTCTTCAGGTACAGCAATTTGAACCCGGGTTTATGTGCTGCTGGTAAGGATTGCATGTCTTGTCATAAGTGTTCCTGATTTGTAGGAAACAGTGTTGTATCACAACTAGAAATACCATCAGCGCATCACACCCTGATGGAGGGCATGTCACTTACCAGCTCGTCCTTGCGGCCTCTCTGAACCAGCAGCATGTCAGGTCCTCCTGCTGCACAGCCTACCAAAACGGGCTGAGCCTTTCTTACCTGAGCGTGGAATATCAGCCCATAGGAAATACATTTTATTTGTTGATCTGGTTAATTTGGTAATCTGGTCTGAGTTTAGGCGTACTTTGACATAAAACGAACTGTACATGTATATGTATTTACATGCATAAATCCTTTCCTGCGTCCTGCCAATCTTCTGTCTCTCGCCAAGTTTGCGTTAATACGCGTTAATTATTAATCAAGCTTTGTGAAACCCAGGACATTTTAGGTTGTCTTGAAAGCAGGCACCAACTGCATAAAACAAGAACAGCAAGAACTGGCCTAACTTTATTTCATTTCCTCCTCTTACCTGGTGGTCTTGCTTTTTAAAGGATGTAGCCCCTAGTCCCTAGGTCTGGTGATCTCAGACTCAGTTCAGTTGGCAAGAGGGGAGGAAAAAAAAATGTCGTTATCTCTGTTTCGGTAATGGGAGAGGGGTATTAAACCACACCCAGGGTACCTTTCACTTAGCACTTTCACTCATTTATGCACTCAGGATTGTTTTCTTAGGCAGTGTTCTGCCTGGTGTGTGTTATCTGGAAAACAGATGATTGTGGCCGGAACAATCTCTAGTCCTGTTGTACCTCTAGTTGCCTGTCCTTGTGCTTTGTTGGAGCCTCAGCTTCCTGTCAGGGAACCCTTATCTATGCCTTTGAGATAACACTTGCGAGTCTTTCACCTCTGGAGAGCTGCAGAGACTTCCTTGCTTTCAGTTTCTCTCGTATGTAACCTGTTTGTGTAATGGACTTCAACTGACCTGACCAGTGAGTTGCTACAGCAAGTAAAGAACTAACAAAGAGTGGAGATTCAGGAGCAGAAACTGTCTTTGCAGTGCACTTCACCTCTGTGCTTTTCAGTAGCACAGACACATCTTGACTGAGGTTTTCCTGTTACAGCAACTCATGAGACAAAAACCAGGGCTAGAATTTTAACTGTTTCCCCCAGTCATGGTTTCCCAGAATCAAGCATCTAAATTAAAGTCTTGATTTGGAAAAGTACTGAACATGATCTCTTAGAGTTAACGGGAAGTACCTTTAAATATAAGGCTTTTTATTTAAATACCTATGATAAGTAAAGGCCTGAATAAAGTGAGTTAATTTTTTGTGATGAAAGTAAGTAAATCTCCTAAGCCAACCAGTCACTGTGTGTCAGAAAGCATGTGTAGAATTTTGTAGTCACTTTAGATTGTGTATTAAACCTGAATGGTTCATACTTCCATAATGAATGATATCGGAGAGTAGTTGTACATGGAAATACAGTATGGGATACATTATCTGGAAATGTTTCAGTTGTAATTGCTTTAATGTTTCTAGTCCCCAGTGCTCCACCACAGAATCTAACGCTGGAGGTGCGGAATTCCAAGGTAAGATGCTGAGAATTTGTTTTCTGTTACGGGTAAATGGAAGGTTGGGTCTTAGATCAGCCAGAATTTGGAGTTGCTTTTGGGTCTTCTACCATGCTGCTTTTCAGCTGTTTGTTTATGAGTTGCCCAACAGGAAAATATCTGAATGTGGGACTCAAGGCATTGGAAACTCCAATCCAGTTGTGGGCTGCGCACAGCAGAATGCCGTGGACGCAGTGACAGTACTCCAAAGCATGGAGACTAGTTATGAAAGAGGTTTAATCAGGCACAAAAGCCTGAAGCAGCAGAGGTTGAATATGTTCCTGGTGATAAACTATTGTTTTACAGAGTGTATACATACATATGTCTGTTTACAAGATCCTGGGCCCTTTAAAAAAGAAAATTATGTACTTAACCGTTATTACTTTAGTGATTATGATTGGAGATTTTAAAAAAAAAAAATCCTTTTCTAACCCCTTTTTCCAATGTTGTCTTCTACTGCATATATGGTAAACCCCAGCAGCTTCATGCACATAAACTACAGTTCAGATAACTTGTACTCTTTGAAGAAAATACCACTTCTTAAGGACAGCCCCTCGAGTAAACCATATCTTAATATAACCCAAAGAAGATGGAAAGGGAAACCCAAGAGGCCATTTGTGAAATTGGAATCAGGAGGTCTGATAGGATTGAAGCACTTTGAGGCAAACTTATAGGCACTTGTATGACCTGTGCTGCTGCTGAATCACAGTTCTTTTTACTTTTTACAGATAGCATTTTTCTCTTTTTAGACAGCACGTGTTTTACACGTATGAAAATGCAGTGTATTCTGTCTGCATGTTTTCCCACTTTGTGTTTCTTAAGTATTAGCACTAGAGTATTTTTTTTCAGGCTGCGTGGAAGGCAATGACTTTGTAATTATCTTCTGCCTTCCACAGAGCATCATGCTACACTGGCAGCCTCCGCCTGCAGGGACACACAGTGGGCAAATCACAGGCTACAAAATTCGCTACCGTAAAGTGTCCCGTAAGAGTGATGTAACTGAGAGCATCGGTGGGACCCAGCTTTTTCAGCTAATTGAAGGTGAGCTGTTATTTGCAAGCATTTGTTATCGTAGGGGTTTCTTAGGTGCTTTCAGTGTGCTGAGGCACAGAGACTTATATCTACATGTTTATGTAGTGTTTTTACATTTAAATGCAGAATGAAAACACTTAAAAGGAGTGATGATAACTTCTGAGGTAGTCTGGGCTGGCTAGTGGTAACTGAAGCCTGTTCTTTAGCCCTGGTTTTGCCTTTGACTTGCTAAGTGGACTGGACAAGCCCTTTTAAAACCTTTATATAAAGGCATAGGGGTTGCATGGAGAAGATGGTCCTGAGCTCATTGTGTTGACTGAATGGCAGAAAGAAAAGTATTGAGAAAATTCCTCTATTTTAATTAAGAATTGTGATTCCTGTGTTTGCGGTTGGAATTGCTGTTTTGATATCTTGGATGCTCTTTGTCTCCGAGGTCTTGAACGAGGTACAGAATACAGCTTCCGAGTAGCTGCCTTGACTGTTAACGGTACTGGACCAGCTACTGACTGGATATCAGCAGAAACATTTGAGAGCGATCTAGATGGTAAGATAATAAGTGTGAAGTTATCTGTGACACCAAAGACAGGGCACAGTAAAGTTTGATTGCTTTTTTAAAAGGCAGAGATGATTTTGTTGAATTGTTTTTAATATATTCTAATGTTGCAACTTGTTATATTTATGATGAAGTGAAATTGATTTCTATTTTATTATGAAACTCTTACCAAGTCAATAAAATGGCTTAAAATTAAATCCTGCTTCTACACTTTCTAGCACTGTATGTTAGCACTATGTTTTTCCTACTAAGAAATACTTGATTTTGAATGACAGTGCCAGTGATTCAATATTTAAATAATAATATATGATAAGATTTATGTAATAATAATGGCTTGATTTTTATACTGCAATAAAATTCATCTTGTTAATCATGCAGTTGTTTACAGGCTATAAAGTGGAGGTAGGAGGACTGTTTTCCTTGAGGAAGTAAAATAGTGATTATGTATTTATGGCACACCTAAATTATGCTAATGAAACCATTGAAGCATTGCTCAGAGAGTTTAGCGTAGTGATTTGATATTCAGAGATACAATGAGTGACTACTCATACTGTTGACTGCAGTACGGAGTATTGGTGTCTGCATGGTGGTTGCAGCGTTGGGTGTAAGTGTAAACTTTGCTGAATGCGGGAGAGATGCCATGGTAGGAAAGGAGCAGTGGAGAACGCCGCTGCTGTCAGTACATCTTTGAATCTTATCACTGTGTTTTATTGCTACTATGCTTTGTTAAAAGCTTTTTCCTCTTTTTTTTTTCTTTCTTGTGCTTGAAGAGGACATTTGGCCTATAGTAACTGTTACTTTTTGCCACTTCCAAAAAAAAAAATTGATTAAAAAAAAAGATTGATTATATTTCCAGTGCTGGTAGGCTACTGTAGACCAGGTTTTCCACCAGAAATGAAGACTTGTCTACCAAAGCCATAGATTCATGATGTGTGGCATACAGAACCACACTAACATCTTGTTTTTTCAGCGCAGAGGTTAACAATGAAAGTAGAAAAAGTTCTGTGAAAATTTTTGACCTCTGTCAATTCGCCCAAAGGTTTGGTATTTACTACACTAGGATGCTTTGGAAGCGGGAACCTGACTCTTGCAGAATTCCGATAAGCAAATTTGTGAGTACCTCCCAGAATTTCACTACAAGCAATTGAAATTGCAGCAGAGAAGTGCCATTTCTAACAGGCTGGCAATGGCAGATCGCTTGGGAACTGCCTAGATGTTGCTGATGATTCTGGGCAGCGTATTTCTGGCAGTTCCTATTTCAAAAAAGCATGTGATCAGTTCTTTTGCACACAAGTTCCTTATGTTTCTTGCAGGTCATTCTCCCTCCTCACTGCGTTACGAAGTAGCTCGAGGGTCATTCTAGCTGAATTAATATCGCAGGTTCCAGTAATGTCTTTCACATCTGTGTGACTGGAGATTTAGTTATGCTGGCAGCTGGAAGACAGAATTACAAAAGAGATCCAATATTTGTTCTACACTGTTGGAAGATTGCTTCAACAGTCAGCTGATTAAACCCCTTGAGAGCCCATTTTTCAATCTGTGTTATGCAAAGCTGATGCTCAACTTAATATTTGTCCTCTTATTTCTTACTTTCCATTGCTTAATCAAGAGCAGCAGAAAAACTAATGTTAACAGTAGAGTTCAGTTTTGTAGCTATTTAAAATTTGCTTTTTAGAGCTGAAATGACTTGCATGTGTGTGTCTGTCTTCCTTTATCTGGATATGACACAACCTTGCAGCTTGAAATACCACTAATTCCTCCAGCTGAAGATGTATTTTTTTTGCTTTTCTTTCCTTAGTAATCTCACGTGGATGTTTTTAATACATTAATTTTAACATGTTCATGTTTTAAATAGTGTATTTACAACTAATCTTTAATTTCTCAAGTTCAGTATGCATCTATACATCTATACATGTAATTTCTTTCCATTCCGTGGCTGCTTTTGAATTTAAATAGAGTATAATTATCGTGTCATCAATGCAAATGGGAGCCAGACGGTTACAAGTCTGTATTAGTAGGGCTGTGTAATTTTGCAGAGTTGGTGCAAGTCCCACAAGGAGTTCGTATGCAAAAGGTGTTAAACAGTTGTACAAAGTTTATCCCCAGCACAGTGACTTCTGTGCAGTTTAAAATGTCATCTCTCATATTGCAATTCCGTAGCTTTTCTGTATTTAATAGTTGTGAACTTTAATTGATCAGCTGTGTCAGCTGGAGGCAATAAACTCCCTCAGCAAGCAGGCCAATGGCATATTATGATCCAAATAATACTGTTGTGGTGTTTTATTAAATGTTTTTAGATAAATGCAGCATGTTTCATTAAAAGGCAATCCCTGCAGGAAGCAGAACTCTCTGAACAGATTTTATTTTAGAGTGGGGAACTCAGTTTACTATTGCACAAAATATTTAATATCTGTCACCATATGGTGGGCTCCAGTGACCTGACAAAAGCAATTATTTCTTTTCTGAGAAGTTAAGTCAAAGGAACGGATGTTAGTACGTGCAGTTTTGCTTTCAGATTGCTTTTATTTTTTTTCAGCACTGAGGAAAAGTCATTTTAGTAAAAATATTAGGGAACTGCAGTTAGATGCTGTGGAAGTAAGTCCTTCTGTTCTTAGGGATCTACATTCCATCTCACTGCTGGATTGTGATTAGATTTGTGTTGCTTGTGGGAGCAGGGTTTGAGCATTTGACATGGACTCTGAGTATTTTTCATTCTTGCGGTATGAACATGTAGTCCCTGCATACGTTTTGTGAGTTATGTAAAAGGGACTTAAGGATTTAAGCAGTGACAAGAAAGGTGGCATCAGGTACAGGACAAATCACAACAAACCTTTGCCACAAATGCAATATCCACTTTACTGACAGTTGTTAGAGCTTTGGAATATTCTGTCTAATCCTACAGTGAGCTCAGGAATGTTCATTTCATCGTGAGTGTGTTTTCAAGATAGTTGTTTAATGCCCACAGTAAGTAATACAATGGAACTAAAAGCAGATTGTGGTGAGAAGAATGTGATAATTGAATGAATATTTTGAAAAATTACAAATGGGAAAAAACATGCACAAATATATTTTTAAAAAAAATCTGCCTTGAAGCAGATCTGATATTTTCTTCAGCATGACTGTCTTTTGTTTTAAAAAGAGTATCTATTAAAATATACTAGTGGACAAAACAGTGTTAATTTTCATCTGCTTATTAGAGAGATCTCTGCTCTCTCTTGTACAATAAAACTCCCTCCTTTGGACCATACTCTTTTTAATACAGGAGCAGAGTACAAGTGCTACATTTGACCATACCAGCTCATGGTTCTTCATGTAATTACCTTTATGTAAGAGCAATCCTTTAAATCCATCATTTTTCTTTAACAGAAACTCGTGTTCCTGAAGTTCCAAGCTCCTTACATGTCCGTCCACTTGTCACCAGTATCGTAGTGAGCTGGACTCCACCTGAAAACCAGAACATCGTGGTAAGAGGCTATGCTATAGGGTATGGCATTGGCAGTCCTCATGCGCAGACCATCAAGGTGGACTATAAACAGAGATACTACACCATTGAAAACTTAGGTAAGGAAAACAAATCAACACCAGGGCCAATGTTTCATTTCTAATTTATGTTCCTGCTTTCTAATCATGATATGACAAAGATACAAGACTATCAGCATGTCTTCTAAGAGGATCTTTATCATTATGAAGACAATACATTGGGATGCCAGACGGTTGATAAATTTGAAACAAACTCATTTTTCTGTTGATGTCAAAGAGGCAGAGGAACTAAAAATAAAAAAAATGCTAAATTCACTGAGCTTGAAGCATAGTGCATTTTGATTTGATGCATTCCCTTCCAGAACTATTACAAAAACTTTCATGCTGAGCAGCACTTCCTTATTCTCCTTCTGGAGCTGCAAAGCAGTTTGCTTCAGGCAGAAAAATAAACTAAAATGTCACCGAGTTACTGTGGCATTTACTTTAAAATACAGGATAGACCCTCCACAGAAATGCCTGTGGTAGGTAAGATTTCCTGATAGCAAAATAAAAGTTAGTATTGTGAACTGTTGGGAAATTCCTGAAAATTGGAGTATTAGATAATATTTAGTAGAGCAACATAAAATGGTCATTTTAAAATGTTTTTCCTCATTACTAGCTTGACTGTACTTAAGGTGCATGTGCTCTGACTACAGACTTCTGCTGTATGAGAGCTGTTGTAGACTAAAAGAAGGTCTGTGTGGAGACATTCACAGTGCAAACTTCTTATTTCATATATTTTACTTAAAAAACAAAATACTGAACAAAGCAGAGAAAACAGAGGATAAAAAAAACAAACAGGATTCACAAACAGGTTGCACTGAAAATATACTACTATTTTTTTCCTTTAGACCCGAGCTCCCACTATGTTATAACTCTGAAAGCGTTCAACAATGTTGGTGAAGGAATTCCTCTCTATGAGAGCGCGGTGACCAGGCCTCACTCAGGTAAAGGCAAGGGGCTGCTTTTAAGTTGTGCAT
Organism: Anser brachyrhynchus; assembly: GCF_964034855.1. Lineage (NCBI taxonomy): Eukaryota > Metazoa > Chordata > Aves > Anseriformes > Anatidae > Anser > Anser brachyrhynchus. The sequence goes on along the minus strand of NC_137706.1, from coordinate 10,165,315 downwards.
TTCTGAAAATCAGTAACATGCCTTCTGCACGGCAGCTGAAAATGTGATTATATGTCATGTAAACGTGTGGTTTTTCAGTGTCATCAAGTACTCTCCATTTCTTTAACTGATTGGCCTTACTGTTTCAGTGATTGCCTTGCATGTTCATCCATTTATTTAACTGCCTAAAATTGATTTTATTTTTAAATTACAAAATTTATCTTTTAACAACTTACAGATGTTCTTATTTTAAAAGTTACCATTACATTAGCAAAAATTGTATGGGTACAATTCTAAAGGTGTTGTTCTTGTTTTGTTTTTAGGGACAAGTATAGGTTTTTTTTTGTCTTTACACTGAGCTTTTGAATATGATGCCTTCACTTTCTTTGTCTAAGTCTCAGTCTGCCATTACTTACATTAAACAAGTTGTTGGCTTAATTGTTTTTTGTCTTGTAACACATTAATACAAAGAGAAATTTGTTTACAAGTGAGCTACTATTAACGTATGGCTCGCTGTGCTCCCTGCTAGACTGTTGACATTATTTAGTTACTTTATACAAATGTTTAACACTTCTGTTTGGTTTACTCTCCTGAAAAGTAAGAATTCTGATAGATTTTATAGGGGACATTGGAATTCCATTTTTTTCAGTCACTGCAAATTTGCATGATACATGGGATTTGCCTGCCATGAGCATTCTTTAAAAGATGATGGGAGTTACTTTTATGAAGTGGTATTTATCCATCCAGAAGTCCCACTCTCTTTCCTCCTCATTGTTTTCTGGAGGAGGAATCAGTGGATGTTCTGAGGCAAACAAAGTCAAAATTAAAACTATTGGATGTTTAGGGTTCTTAGGCCATGATTGCATGCACTCAATGCTAATGGCTAGGTGGCAAACTATAGCATAGATATGTCGTCATTGTCTTACGGGAACACAATGCAACAGTAATTGTATTAGCCAGTCTTATGTCACCTATTAACTCTGGCTTTTCTCTCTTTTTCTCCATTTCTCACCTTCATTTCATTGTATTACCCTGCATTTCCCCTTTTTTGTTTTTGTTTACATTAAAATGCCACCTTCTCCCTTTTTAATTATAATACACTACTTTTTACCCATCAATTCCCTAGACACTTCCGAAGTTGATTTGTTTGTTATTAATGCTCCATACACTCCAGTGCCAGATCCGTCTCCCATGATGCCACCGGTGGGAGTTCAGGCTTCCATTCTGAGTCATGACACCATAAGGATCACTTGGGCAGACAACTCTCTGCCAAAGAACCAGAAGATCACTGATGCTCGCTACTACACAGTTCGCTGGAAAACCAATATTCCTGCAAATACAAAGTACAAGGTATTGGAGTTTCAACGACGCCAGCACAGCTGGGATATTCTAATGACAAGTTTCATGTTTGAGTTATGGTTAAGCAAAAGCTGAGAGTCAAGAGAAGTGCTTAGAAAGCAGTATAGATGTGTATCCAGTTTTATTTGTGTTCACACATCAGTAGTACTCAGTTAAATCATTGCTTCAAAAGTTCTTCTGGGTTTGGTGGAAGTAGGTGTTTGTGGTCTCTGGTATATGTGTGAGAGATTGAGCTGGCGTGTTGTGTATGAGTGAATGGAAGAGTTGACTTGGGCAAGGAAGGAAGACACTTCCAGAATGACTTTCTGCTGGGGAGCTGTGGACACAGTGACAGTTTCCTACTTTCTTCTTCACCTTGACATGATGGCTTTCTGTGACACGTGGGCTTACCTTAGAGGGGCCAATAATGCATTAATAAGGTATGTGTTACTAATGGCTTCTCTCCAGTTAGCAGAGGACTCTGAATTTGTGTGGTGAGCCATGCACTGGGAAATATTTACTCTGATAATTTGAAGTCTTTTTTTTTTTTTTTTTCCTTTTTACAACCCTTTATGTTCATACCAAGTTGATAGTGAAACTTCCCTTTGGGAACTGATGGGCACAAAATACATAACGATAACTTTATGATATTGTTGCCTGCCTTGATTTGGAGATCTAATTTGGGGTTGGATTTTTCAGTTTGGATCTTTTGAGTCGGTTGGTTGCATTTTTTAATTTCCAGAGCTGTTTGGAGGCCTGAAAAATGCTGACTGCAAATTTCACATTTGAAATGAGACTCAGAGGAAATGGTTGTTAAAATATCCAGCTAGTGGAGCTCCCTTTATGCTCTTAGAGAGCAATCTTGTTACAAACCAGATATTTTTTTTTTTGATTGAAATGAAAAGATGTATGTATGTGTGTTCCTTCTCTAAAGGCAAGTTATTTATGAATCCACATTCCTGAGTCATGTGCAGAGGATGTCTCGGGAGTAATTTATATAATGCTGCAGTTTCATTAGTTAAGAGCTTAAAAAAAAAACACTCTCAGTGGTAAATGAAATACTCCCACTGTTCTCAGTGCTGGCAGCCAGTGGTCAAGAAGTTTTACTCTGAACCAAAAATAATATGTAATGATGGAATATAGTTCAAAATTACTCATTTAAAAAAGCATTTGCCTCAAAGGACTTAAGTAAGAAACATTTGCCCTAAATCATCATTTTTAAACCATGACGTCTGGAGAACTTGTTTCCGGCTTTTCTTTCTTTGTTTCAGTGATAAAATCTGTATTGCTCAGTTGAACAAAAACAAATGGCAATTTTAAGACAGGCAAAACCTCTTTTTCAGCAGTGCTGTTGAATAAGCTGCTGTATTTCAGTCAGGTCTTTGGTTACTTTATTAAGTACGGACTAGTGTATTGCTCATCATGGCCACCTCTCTAGAAGCTTTGCTACCTATTGCACATTTTGAGGCTGTTCACCGAGTTGCATCAGAGCTTCTCTGTTACACAGCCTCGCACACAGAAATCTTATCTTCAGGACAGTTCTCTGGTATCCAGAGCTACATCTGTTCACTCTGGTGTTGTTTCATCCATCACTCCCTTCAATAAATGGGATGTTGATACAGTTTGTTTCATAATTTTCCACTTTCTATGCTTACATTCAAAAAATACTTATTCAAGAAGAGGGAGCATGCTTCAAATGCAAGTACAAACCTCAAGGAGCCTTATTTTCTTAAGTTTGTATAGGAGTTGTGTCCATGCAGAGCATATAAACACAGGAACAGATGTAATATAGTTCCTGAAGCTGAAATACTCCACTGTGCTTTGAACCGTGTAGTTTCACTAATGTGGATCAGAGAGCATTTTTCAAAGAATCTTTGTTGGTGGTGAGGGGTTGTCCTACGCGCAGGCTCCCTGTGATTTATATCAGCTATGCTCTCAAGCATAAGCTAAAATATTATATCTTAACTTAGATCTTATAGGACTGTATAAAAAGAAGATGTATTTTACAAGGTAATATTAATGATGTTTATTTGTAGTAGGTGAGCAGGGTTTAGTATAATGGGATATGTTGTGATTTTAAAAACAGTAAATGGCTTAAAAATAGAGAAGGAAGCAGAGAAGTCTTGCACTCCAGTTTGGCCTTTCATGTGTCACTTACATTCAGGAAGATGTGTACTGAAACTAAAAGATACCAAGCTTCAAAGTCATAGATGAAAATATAACTTTAACCTTTAAAAAGGATTCCAACTGCCATGTATGGCTGAAGCTAGGAGCTAAAAAGTGCTGTAAACAGAATTGAGTGCTTAAATGGTGTTAGGGTTTTCCAGAGATTGTGGAGAGGAAGAAATGTGTGCACTTTGCAGGGGTAAGTCCAGCTCGTAATGCAAGACATTAGGAAAAGACTTCTCTGTTGGACTTGACATTACATTATTGCCTAGGCCAAAGGTTTTTGCAGTTTCTACTGTAACATCACTGTTTTCCTTATGTCCCTGAGCTGCACTGCAAAGAGCCTGGAGAAGATGTTGCTTGGCACTCCCGAGAGCTGATGAAAAGCTCTTCTGAGCTCATGGTTTCATGTTTGTACTAGGGAGGTTGTGTTCAGTCAAGCTTTGCCACTGAACAAATACAGGAACTGTTCTACTCTACACTTAAATATTTGAACCATTCAGCCACAATCACATTTACTTTGAAACTACACTGAATTTTTGTACAAGTTAAGGTTTAAAGGTAATGGAAGATTTGATTTTGATTAGTTTTATGATGTCTTTATGGTCTGTCAAATCCTATGATGTCTTAACTGGCAAAATGCTCCTCTGTGAACAAGCAAAGTACTCTGTACAAATTTAAGTATCACTTGGCTGACAGCTTTTTGAACTTTCACCTGGTGTAGCAAAAATCTCTCATTATATACTTGAGAAATAAGGGTTTTCTCTGCAAAATTTGGCCATGTTATTTGTCGAGTCTTCAAGGAATATGCATTTATAGGTGGTCTTTTCCTTGAAAAAGAAATCACTGAAAACAGTTGTTTTCTGAAGGCAATAGTTATTTATTAATACAGGTGTTGTATGACCCTGCCATATTTGGAAGCAACTAACTATTGAATTCTACATTTAGATTTGTGTAGGTCAAGGTAAGGAATACAAATAGATGTAGAAACCTCTTTCTTTTTTCCATATGCCTCAAGTACGTGCTATTTATGTTTAGGTCATGTATAACAACCATCAGACAGTTTGATTTAAAGGTCGAAAATTCTAGGTAAATGGCTGAGTTACAAATCACAGTATAAACCATGTGTGGTTCAGTGTTTGGTCCTAGATAACGATCCTTTCTGATAAAACCTAAGTGTTAATAAAGCTTCGACATCTTCGAGTCTCTCAGCACCTGTACCTTCACTTGATTTTTTTTTTTAAAGTATGTTAAAAGTTCACTGAAAATGTTAACAGGAATTTGGAAGGAAGATGCGGATTTCATGAAGGACTTCTATTGTTAGCTGTGCTTCATTGCTTTCCCTAGTTAGATCAGTTAGTGAAATGCTGTAAATTAACCCCCTGCCAAGTAGTCAGTGATTCAGCCTGCTGCATAAGCATGCCCTGGACCTCGTATTGCTTTTTTTTTTTAATCTATAATTGGTATTAAATGTTTTTGCTCTTTGCAGAAGGAATTTCTAGCTCAGGATAAAACAATGACACCTTAATAGTTGATTAATGAATTGCATGACAGAGCAAAAACGTTAGAGAATTGATGACTGTGGTTATATTACCTGAGACGGGTGTCTGAGAGCTGGTGATGGATGGTTCTCAGTTCAGAAGTTACTGACACTTTGTTTTTCTTTCAGACTGCAAATGCAACCACTTTGAGCTATTTAGTGACTGGGTTAAAACCAAATACCTTGTATGAATTCTCTGTGATGGTGACTAAAGGTCGAAGATCAAGTACTTGGAGTATGACAGCACATGGAACAACTTTTGAATTAGGTAATCATCTGTGCCTTTCTGGAAGGGTTGACATCCATGATGAGATCAATAAAGTCTTGTCTGCCAGAATCCTGGAGGAGGGAAAGCATGTATTTAAAATGATTATGCTGAGGAGTACTTGCTGGGGGGTTCTTTTCTTTCTAGTTTGGTCAGAAATTCTGATTAAAAAAGAAAAACATACTCCAAAATTCAAAGGGATGATTGCATGCAAAAGAATTTACATCAAATTACAGAGAAGTAATTAATAATGTACCACAGTTCACAGACAGGAGAGAGTAAAGAAGCATACAAAGAAAATAATTTAGCAAGTAATAATTTAAATTCAGTATCATGATGATGATTATTATTACAGTGAGGAAGTGCATGAGGCAAATGAATCAAAACCAAAATCCCAATAAAAATTAAGACATCCAAATGAACCCTAAATTATTCTTCTTCAACGTGAATAGGCATTGCACTTCCCAGAGCTGCAGAAGTGATGCACTCTCCAAGTAGAGAGCAGGAGAGGGTTTGTAGCCGCTGGGGGGAACTCGGCCCCCAGTGAGTAGCTGTGATCTGCAGAACCTCTCCTGACCTGTCCCTCATTAGCCCCCATCATCCTATAGTGTGAAATGATCTTTGTGCAGTTTAATTTACTGTTTATTATGCTGGTGTTTCTGTTTATTTGAAGAGTAGGGACAAAAAAGAGCCTATTCAAAATACCCTGCAGTTCTCAGACTAGATTAAAGTACAGCAAAAAGTCAAGTATGTAAAGAATTGGTCAGATCATCCAAGTATTCTAAAACAAGGATTAAGAAAAAGATGAAATCAGAAAGCTCCTAACTTATTCTGAAGTCCCATAATCCTTAGTGAGCGTCAGTTGCTTTTGAAAACATTCTCTTAGTTTTTGGTGAGAGTGATGTATTTGTCCAGAGGTAGATGGCTTTGTCCGAATGCATTCCCCCAAAAACAGAGAACGTCAGAGCAGTGGAACTAGCCCAGGTTTGCATGGAGGCTTGCTTCCCCTTCTGATGGCTATGCACATCCAGTGTTTGAACTGTATTTGGTACACACACACTGTTCTCATCCATAACTCTGTGCAGGGATTGTAAAAGTTGCACAGATAAAGTTCTTTGAAGAGAATTTGAAACTCAAAGTGCAGGAGCGAGGGTGAAATAGAGGGAGTTTCATTTCTTCCATTTAAATAGCATCAATTTCTATTTGGGGCACTTGTAAGGAATATTTGTAAATATGACCTAAAAGCTTGGGAACTAAGAGGCAAATGAAAAAAAGCAAAAGCTAAATATATTTTCTCATAACAGATCTTGTGATTTATATTACTCGCCAAATTCCTGAGTGTGTGACTCATTATTTTTGAATACTCATGACTTGCAGCGTTGTACAGGACTTGCTCCTCAACTAAGACTGAAGAAAAATACAGGATAACTGGTTTCAGTGTTGTTCTCTGCATTACTAATCTCTTGAGGGCTAGTCCTGAGGTTTATTTTTTCTTTGAAGCTTACTCTAGGGCCTTGAGTAGTGCTTTACATCATTTCTGTGGAGCATGCTTTTAAGTATCTAGGATAATGATTACAGTAACTTTTGAATCTCTTTTGCCATCCCTGGTTTCCACCTATTATTCTGCATTGGGATAATAGGTAGCCACCTCAGAGGATGTGCAAATTAATTTCTAATAGGTAATATACATAAAGCTCTTTAAACGTGGAAAGCACTGTGTAAGCACTAAATGTTACTATTACAGTATTAAATATCCAAGGCAAATATACTTTGCTAAGAGTTACCTAATTAAAAGTCTCATGTTTTTCATAATGTGGCATTCCACACTGTAGCTGGTTAATGCACCTTTGGAGAGTGGGCTCTGTGCATTTGAAAGCCATTAATCCAAGCCCCAGCTGGATATTTGAGTTTGCAGGGAGAAAGGTCTCAGGTTTCAGTCTTTCGCTGGAGTGGTTTGTGCCATTTCCTGAGTTTTAGGCAGGAGGGGCTGATGGGAGCAGAAAGCTCTGCCTCTCTCCTGCTCTCAGTTTTGCTCTCTGGAAACTCAAGGGACAAAGTTGGACAGTTGTGTTCTGCCAGTATTTCTGGATTGCACATGCTTCCGTGGTGCAGGTTTCCTTGCAAATCACAAATAAATGTTCAGTAAAGTAAGTTAAGAATTACTGGTTCCAATTCTAAACCTCTGGTGGATTTACTTTGCTGAATCAGATTTGAGTGGCAAATTGGCATTCCTGGGTCTTGGTCCCACCATAAAGCTGAAAATATGGAGATATTTCATATGCCTGTGCCTATAAAATGTGTTTATTCCAGAAGTTCATGCAGTTTTCCAGAAGTTCATGCAGTTTTTCTGATGAGCAAACAAATTCATGTCAGAAGTCACTAACCCCAACTACTAGAGTTCTCTGAAGGTGATGTGGTTTTGAAGATAGATGAGCTCAATCATGAATCACAGCGTCTGGTGACAGAAAGGCTTTAGAAACAGGTAACTTGCCATGGAAAGGAAATACCGCACACCAGATGGCATTTGCCAGTTTAATGGAGTAAATCAGTAAGACCACTGCACTGGTATAGTGGATTTATCTGAAGACTGAATGTTCAGGGTTTTTATTGTTGTATGTGCCTTTCTTTTAATAAAAAGTGAAGGTGCTGCGATTACTTACATCCAGTGAAATCGGGCAAACTGTTTCTGATAACCTGTTTTTTGTTTCTTTGCAGTTCCTACTTCTCCTCCCAAAGATGTGACTGTGGTGAGCAAAGAGGGAAAACCTCGGACAATAATTGTTAACTGGCAGCCTCCGTCCGAAGCCAATGGCAAAATTACAGGTGCAGTTTGCGTGAGCTACAAAGGCAGATACAAGATAGCTTGTTAACAGCAGAATGTAATCTACATAACTATGTGAACATATTCCATATTTAGCCTGGAGCTATCCACAGGTTCTATATCTTCTTTGCCAATCTTTTTAATAGCTTGGATTAATTATTTACTTTTGTACCCAGTAAAATATATATCAAGATATAAACTGTAACTGCAGTATGAAATGGGAGTCTAACCACAAATATAATTGAAAGTTTAAATATCTCAATAACTTTTGCCTTCATCAGTTTGTGCTATTCTAATAGCAAGCCTCCAGAAATACATCTGTTAATGCATCCGGCCTGTCAGTATTTTATTTAGAAGTCTCTGTCCCGGTGATCCTTGCCATCTTCCTGCCATTGCTGTGGCACAGAACAGACTTAAAGCCTGTTTATTAATCCCCTGACATAATCATTAGGAGCAAACTGTTATTTGACTTGGTAACTGCATCGCTTTCATGTAGGGTAAATCATTTACAGAAAACAATAATTACTGTTTCCTTTCTGTAAGCGTTCTGTTTGTTTGGATTCCCATTTCTAAAGGCTTTTTGAAATGATTCACTTCAGTTTTCCTTTTTTTTCCCTCCCCCAGGCTTTAAGCTTAAAGCAGATTTTATCAGCATACAGTTTGCACTGTATGATTTTGCTTTTGTTATCAGAATTAACTGTGGTACAAGAATCAAACCTTTGAAACCTGTCACCAAGGCAAGAGTATGATTATACAGTGCTCAGTGCTGTAGCCCGTGTTCTAGACAGGAGACAAAAATGAGTCTGATCCCTTTGAAAAGGCAGAATATTGTAGACTGCCTTTAGTAAAAGCAATACACTTTCTTTTAAGTATTCTGAAGTATTTAATTACAGTAGTTTAAGTATTAATGTAAGAAAGACCCCTAAAAAGCAAAGTGGCACTGAGCTTGCAGCCCAGAGCCTGCAGGTAAGATGCTGTGGCTGTGCCAGGTGCACTTGCTGTCTTCCTGGTGTCAGTGCTAAAACAACAGTGTGGGGGGGTTGTGCAAACACACCAGCACACTGTTCTTCTGTGTGATCGGGTGCCATGTGTCTCACGGTGCAGCTGTGGGGATGCAGCTCCTGCAGAGCAGCAGCTCACGCTGCACCAGAATGCCCGAGCCATTTCTGTCTGTGCATACAGATAGCTGTTTGTACCTTTCTCTGTTTTCATTTGTCTCTGTAAAGCCAGTTCTGCGTTTCTTTATTATCAGCAAGATGTTTCTTCCATATGGGAAGGAAAGCTTGACTGGAGGAGCGGGAGCCTTTATCTTTACTGCAGGTTAAAGGACTTGGTTGCTAGCTGTCAGTGAGGGTCATTGACAGGTGTGAAACGCAAGGCACAAATAACCCCCAGCGTATATGTGCTCTTAAAAAGATAAGCCTGTCACCTTACATCACGTGTATGTCAGGAAGGGAAGGCGATAATACAAAGAGATCAGCATTCACTTACACAGTGCAATTAGCAAAATTAGCATACGCGTTTTCCAGGTAACAAATCTCCTTGCAATGTCTATACTGTGAAGGAGAACCTTGCATTTTTTTCATAGGTGTTGGATGGAAACACACAGTATTTATTAGTATTTGCATAAGCGCTAAATTCTAAAATATTATGTGTCTATAGGGGTACGAGTCCACCAAACATCAGACTGGGTTTGCCAAGGGAGCCAGACAGGGATTTTTGGGGATGTGGCAGCTGAGTGCCCTCTGCTGGACAGAGCCATTGCCAGCGAGAGAAGCAGAGACGAGTAATTAATTACTGATTAACCCTGCTCAATTCATTCTGTGCAGTCATAGCAGAAATGCTGTGCAATGAAGTAATTCCGTGCTCTGGATAGCATGTCTGTGGAATACTTACTTGTCTTTGCAGTTCCTATTTTCCTTTGATGTGGCTAAGATGGATGTGAAATTCTGAAATGTGCTAATCTGGATTCCAGATGCTTTGGCATCATAATAATTGCTGACTAATTAGTACAGTCATGAGGAAACTCAGTTATCTGGTGCCACTACGCTGTATATAATGCTTTCAGCTATCACTGTGTGAATGTGTTGTCCCTTCCTAGACAAGTTACAGATAGGTTGCTTTGTGACCTGTACAAGTATCAAATTATTAAATCCAACCCACAGAGGTTAACGCGCCACCAAGGGCAGAAATTAAGCCTACCAGACCTACAAATGGTGTTTCAGGCATCATCCTCCATGCCGTACTGGCTACTGGGAATTACATGAATGTGAGGTACCAGCAAGATTTTTCATTTTTCTAAAGAACTGGAAGCTGCTCCAGAGAACCTGCTTCCCTCTTCCTACCGAACCCCACAGACAGGTGGGCAGTGGGACAAGAGCAGTAGCAATTCGTGCATGAAGCCTCTGACCTAGCCCTATATTTGGGCAAATTAATGCCAGGGGCTCTATGTTCTTTGTGACAGAAATCACAATGCTTTTACTTCATATTACTTTGTATGTGCAGTATATTTAACACCAGATCACATGCTCCTCCTGTACTGTTTTCCTAGGACCTGCAAGATAGCATCAGTTCTCTTCAGATTGTTTCTTTGTTAATAAACTGAAAAAGTAATAAACCAATTAGATTTAATATGAACTCATAAACACAAGTTCTTTTGCTATGCATGAGAATGTTTTGTTGTTTCAAGGTTAGCAATTTTCCCTAAACATTAATACTTTGAGGATGTATTTATAAGAGTAGTTTTATGTTATTTTACATTACTTGGTCCATGAACAGATAAAGAGGTGGAAGCGAGGAATTCATCCATACTTAATGAACAGTGATGAAAAATAATTTTGATACTTTAAATAGATTTTTTCTCTCAACATACTTTTGAATAGCTTTAAATTTTAGATAGGAAGGCTGTCTAATACATGAATACATTCCTAGTCTTTGAAAATGTAAGAATACGCTTTCCAAAAACCCATAATCATTTAGCTGTGCAAATATCATTAAAAGTCGATGGAACTCTTGCTGTTAGATCTTACGACTATCCTGTTCTTTTATGTATAAAGTTCTTTTGTTTCTTTCCTTTGAATAGGGTACATCATTTACTACAGTACGGATGTGAATGCTGAAATACATGACTGGGTTATTGAACCCGTTGTGGGAAACAGACTGACCCATCAGATACAAGAATTGACCCTCGATACACCATATTATTTCAAAATTCAGGCCCGCAACTCCAAGGGCATGGGGCCTATGTCTGAGGCAGTTCAGTTCAGAACCCCAAAAGGTAAAGTATCACACATAGCTAAATATCTTCCTTGTTTTCTGAATGCCATCCCTATAGGAATAAGTCACCAAATAGCATTAATTTTATATTTAAACTGGAAAAGACAGGCAGATGATGAAGTTGGATTACAATAAAATTTTCCCTCTGATTGCTCTTGCATGTATTTAATATATATGCAGATTTTGCTCAACTGTTTGCTTATTTGTGTTATTTCAAAATTAGTGGTGGGCCTTTAGGACATCTAGTTATTGATGCTGAGGGTCCATGTCCCACATGTGTGTTTTAGAAAACTACTTTCTAGTTGCTTTAAGATTCTAGGTCTTGTGTGTCTTGTCTGCTCATGATAAAATGGTCCAAGGCAGCAGGGATCTGGAGTTGGTAGCCAGTGAAATACTGCTCGCTGCTGGCTTGGTTGATGTAATGGGAACTAGTGTGACGCAGCGGACTCTTTAATCACGAAGTGCTTGCTGAGGGCTACCTAGTGAAATAGTACAAACATAATACCTTGAAAAAAAAGTACTTTAAGGAGAGGTGAAGAATAAAAAGTTATGAATCTAACAGTGCTCTTTCCATGTTAGTATTCATGGTTAAAATTGAAAGCTTTATTCTAGCCAGTCTGTTTATGCTATGTGAAACTTGAAATTCTGTCTCTCACTCCTTCAAGCCTTATGATCTTTCTCTTGTTTTTTCCTTCCCTGTGCTTGTTCCACTAGCTGAATCCTCAGATAAAATGCCTAATGATCAAGGTAAATGAAGAGCCATGCTTTCTCTTTCACTCCATCCTTTCCATGTGTTGTTTTTTCCTTTCCATGTGCTGTTGCATGTCCTAAATGAAACAAGTATCTGCTGCTCTAAATATAAATGAGCAAGTTCCTGTTGTGCTTTTAATAGTGGAATAACTGGAAGCTCTATTTGTGGTTTGGGTGTTTGGAATATAAAGTGATCTCTGTAGTCAGATGTCACATGAAGGGATGAGTGGGTTGTGCCAGAGGTGAATCATTCTGTCAAAATGAATTTGGATTAAGTGATATTCCAGCCAGCCTCTGACCATTTATGCAAGATCTCAGTATACAGAGGAGGAAGATCAGACAGTTATCTAATTAGCACAAGTACTGTTTTGCAAGCTCTACGTCTATAATTATTTTTATAATAAGAGAAAATATATCTGCTCTAGAAAGCTTTTTTGCAAGAGAGATTCTGTTTGTCAGCTCGTTTAGACTCCAGACTCTGCTGAAGAGCACAGCATTAGCTACTAAAAGCCTTAAGGCTTTAAAATGTTTGCTTGAAAAATGGTAGCTTTGAGTTTACTACATTGCATTATATGGGGAATGTCCCAGGGCTATTTTTGCTTGCTTCCAAATAAGCTGCAAGCCTAATAAAAAGGGGAAGAATTAGTCTAAAGGGATGAGTTTAAAAGGACATTGGCAAGCAGCTTAGACATACAATTAAATAGATCCTAAAGGGGTTGAGAATGATCTTTTTTTTTTTAACTTGCTTTTCAACCTGTTATTTGGAAGTAATTTCTTAAATATGCTTTATTAGGCAATTACAGAGTAAATTCTTACTCAAACTAGAATAACAGAGATGCTAGCTGAGAGTCAGGCTTGTCTGTGAGGAAGCAGAGGCTCCCCATGTTGTCGTTAGTCCTCTCTTGCAGGTAGAATGGAATAAGGAAAGATTAAATGGTTTTATTTAAAAGTTGCTGTTTACTCTTGCTCTGCTCTTCTAACTTCATTTCAGCAGATAACTAAATCTTCTCATCCAACATTATCTCATACTAAAATAATCTTTTCTTCTACTAATGATTTGATTAACATTTATAAATTTATAACATCTATAACTCATAAAGCCTACGTAAAAGCCAAGAGAGTTTTGTTTCAGAATTCCTATACGAGAATGTGGAGATCAGAAATCATGGCAATAGGTTAAATGTAGAAAAGGAGAACACAAGCTGAACAGCAGAAGAGCTTGCTCTGTGACAAGGTCCTATAACTGCAGAATTGTGTCCTTGAGGAATACTGAACAGGTTATTTGAGACTGGAAGGAACAAAGTCCAGTGGGACCGAGTCTCTGGTCACAGTGCTTCTGGCCTTCTTCTCCCCCGTGTCAGAGCTTTTCCTGTATTCAGGAGCGAGCTCCCCAGCATGTACAGGCTGTGCTGCTTTCTGGAATTAGACGCTGAGAAGTGATGTGGTCAGTTAGGTACCTGAATTTCACTGTGTTTTGAAAACTGGCGTTTGTGCCTTGTAGATACCTTTGCTTGGCTGGAAGTGTGCACGCTGCTTGCTGCACGGAGGCCACGCGGTCGGTGCCAGCGCCTGGTGTCCCTGAGCTACCCCCTCTACAAGGGTAGCGTGCAGGTGGTTGTTCCAAGGATGTCCACAGCTGGAATATTGTTTCTTCCATATCTCTGACTTCCAGCGTTTTTACCATCTAAATGCAATTTACACTCTTGTCACATATGCACACATCCAGGGGCGGTATGGTAGTGAGTGCAGGCCCATGATAAACTGCCCTGACTCAGGGTCTTACACCCACATTTACGCGTCATCTCTGCTGCTCCGTGCAGGTGATTTTGCATATCTTACCATCATTTTATGCCATCTGTGAACTTTAGTAGCAATTATTTTAATTTTCTTTCACAGTGTTATTAAGGATATTGAATTATACTTGGCCAAGCTCAGGTCTTTGCAGAACCTCATTAGAAATATCCCCTGTGAATAATGATTCTGCAATTATAATTCTTATTCTTATCAGTTAATTAGTTGTTAATCTTGTTAATATGTGCCACATTGCTTTTTTATTATGCTATTTTTAACAAAGCTCAGTGAAATGTTTTATGGAAGTCTAAATATAGTATGTCTGCATAGTTTCTGTTCCCACCTAAATTTATTGTCTGACATTGTTTGTTTGAAAAGACCTGTTTTCAGTAAAACAGAAAGATGGACATGAAGTATGCCCCCATCTCCTGTCTGTCAGTTTTTACATGATCTTGCCTATTATAAGGATCGAGCTCCTGCATTAAAAATGCATAGGGCTGTCTATTTCTCTTTTTAAAATATTGCCAGTTATTTTTATTGCCTCCTCCTCTGCCCCCCTCCAAGCTTCTCTAGTGCTCTGCTGTGTCTTCAGTGCCAGGTTTGATTCAGAGAATTCACCCTTTTTTTTCCCACATCTCTTTGGTGCAAGTTATATGGTCATACGGATCTAAATATATTAAATACCAGCTGATTAAAATTCTGTTTAATTTATTTCATTGATGCTGCAAAATTACCAGTCCAGTACTTCAAAGAGAAAACTCGTTTTAACTGAATGCTATGGCCTCTCTGGGCTGGCAGGTGCAATATATCTTGTTCATTATAGATTTGTCCTGCAATACGCCTTTCCCATTATTATAGACTACACCTAATTCCTCACTGTATACGTGTAACATTCCTTCTTATTGTCCTCCTTGGGGTTTATTCAGTAGTCTTGCTGGTGCCTTTGCTGTTCTTATCAGTTGTCTTTATTTCACAGTTACAAATTTACAGACTTTTGGCTTCAGATTAATAATTTCCATTCATGGCACATACTTTTACACTTACTAGTTCTTGATTAGTGTGGATTGTTAACTGAGAAAACCCTTCTTCCAGATGTAAGCTGCTGTATCTGGGGACTTGTTTTTTGTGTTTTTGACTTTTTGTGCCTACCTCTGTAAAAATGTGTCAAGTATAAAAAAATTCTAGTAAGAGGAACGTTGTTCTTTGCATGTTGCATTACGTTTCCCCCCTTTACAGTGTTTTTATCATTCGTGGTCATTTTGCGTTAGTATATTCTAATGAAAACACAAAGGTGATGAAAAAACCAGTGCTTTTGTGCACCTTTTCTTCTGGAAGCCTTCTGCTAACTCAGGAGAGATCTTGGTATTAGAAGTGAACTTGTGACTTCATGTCTCTTGCTGTGGCAGCAAGCGATCTGAGTTAGACCTGACTTACATGAGGGGAAGTGCTTGGTAGAGGAGCAGGAGGATAGCGTTTCTGTGGGTAGGTTGGCTCTTGCATCTAGCACCCAGGAGATTCTGCTAAGAGAGGCTGTGCCATGTGCCTCGGTTTGTAATAATTAGCATATAGATACGTTTACTTCTGTTGCCAGCCTATAAACATAATGCTTTGAAACTAATTAATTTGTTTTCCCTGGGTTTTGCCAAAAACATTTCTGTGATACTTCATTGTCACTTATGGCAAATGCAAAACAAACAGGAAAGAATGGGGAGAATTTTAAAGCAAGCTTTTAAGGTTAGGAAGGGACTTAATATTACATTTACTGTGCTTTTTCTTCCTCACTCACCGTAATTAGTGATTAGGAAAAGAAACCTGTATAACTACTGTTTCAGGATGATTAACTGTGTGTACAAGTGTGGCAAAACCATTTGCCTCAATATATACCTGTGTATTAATGCAAATAATTTTTGTTATATTGTTTAAAATGAATACTAGCACAGGAAGCTAATAGCTCTATTGAAGTGGTTCTCTTCCTGGAGAAACATAGTTGCCATATCTTTGTGTAGGGGGAGAAAAGGATTAAGAGATGCTCACAATTGTTCAGAGAGAAATTCCAAAGGAGCTGCCTTGTAGTGCTAGAGTGGGTGTTGGTGTGTACGTAGGTGTACGTGTGTCTGTATATATATGTGTATAGATGTATATATAGAATTACCATATATGTGACTTTTTCAGCTTCAGGATCTGCAGGAAAGGGAAGCCGCCCAGTGGACATAGGGCCAGATTACAAACCACCACTCGGTGGTAAGTGTTGTTACAAAGCTTTTCAATTCAAATGCAGCAACTTGTGGTATTTCAGAGTGATGAGACAGCCCACCAAAAATACTAAACTGTTTACAACCCAGACCAAATCTGTTTCCGTAACTTTTTTGTCTTATGATGGTAGCTGTGCCCATTCGAGAAACTGTTATCAGACTTCTGTCGTAGCACTCTTGCCTACTGCGTAGGGTATTTGGAAAAAATACCTTCCCCTTCCTTTTCATTTCAGTCTTGACAGTAGATCTTGTTCTCGGTTTAGTTTTAAATGCCTGCTCTAGTGCACAAGTGTAAAATTTATTCAGTGAGAACATATTAGGACGGAAAAAAAATCATCTTAACCCCTTCTCCGTATTAGCACTGGGCATTGTGGAGCCTTGCCCTTAGGTAACACTCATTAGTGTTACATAAAATGTGTTTTCTTTCAGAGGAAAGTGACCACTGTCGAATATTGATATGATTCGTGTGATTACTGGGTCCAGGGGAATGCCCATCGTGCTGTAGTTCTAGCAGGGTCCCAGGTTAACTCTCCTCAGACTCAACTATTGAATTTTTTTATGATAGCTATTAGAGTAGGGTGAACTTATAGACTGATAGTTGGAACTGGATCTATAAAGTACCTTACAGATTACACAGTTGTACAGAAACATGATTGGCGAATGACAGAAAAATAAGTAAGCATTTCATGTGAAATCCTAGCAGATAAACTATCATTCTTATTCTACTAATCTTTTTCCCAGTCTGGGATCGGCACTCCTTGCTTTTGTTGGGGATCTTTTCCAAGTCAAGTCTTAATAAAAAATAACCCTTTTCTCCCTACTCTTACAGGCAGTAACAGTCCCCATGGAAGCCCTACTTCTCCCTTGGATAGCAACATGCTTCTTGTGATCATTGTATCCGTTGGAGTCATCACCATTGTGATCGTGGTGATAGTTGCTGTCTTCTGCACTCGTCGTACCACTTCTCACCAGAAAAAGTAAGGGCACTTAGCCCTGTCCTACCTTTCTCAATGAATTCTGTTATTTTTCTCACTTAATCTGTTCTTTATGATGTATAGATCTTTATGATGCATGGTTCTTTATGATGTATGGATCTTTATGATATATATATCTTTATGATGAAGACTTTATTACTTTTAAGCCTTGTGAGCTGTAGAAGCTCTGTCCTGACACCAAAGTGTAGTAATGCAGTGCTGTGACATGAGTTTGAACTCCAGTGTTTGGCAGATAACTCAGCTGCATTGATGGATGTTATCATGAAGTTGGTGATGATGTTCTTTGGCTTTTCATCAGTATTTCAGAGATTACAAAACATCAAAGGTTTACAGACAAAAATGCTATAACAGTGCTTTCATATAGACCTACGCTTCTCCCTGTCTGAGGAGAAAGTACTGTTTAAAATACCGGGATTATCTTGCATTCTTGTCTGAACATCAGCTTTGTGTGCTTGCAGTAATCACACCAATCTCTGGTGAATGTCTTGCTGGAAGCTCAGATGGTCGTCTGAGAGCTGACATCTCATTATGCAGCTTCCGTTACTGCTTGCGCCAGGATCAGAGGCAGAATTAATTCAGGCAGAGCAGCATGCAGGCCTGGCTCTTCTGTTTCCAACCCTGTGCTGATACTTCTGTGTAGAGCTGTGTGTGCTCAACAGCTCAGGCAGATTCTCACTTCTGTTCTTAGTATGTCCTCCACTGTGCACAGCAGGCTTCCAAGCTGTGCATGATAATAACTAATTCTTAGATAGATTACTGGAGTGGAATCTGGACCCGGGGCTGGACTCCTTAGAAAAGTGCTCCAGAATCCTGAATAGAACTGTGTGTCTGACTTCTCCCCTCACTTAGAGCACAGACATCTGAATTAAGACGACAGCAGTGATGCTGCCATTCATTTGGCTATTGGAAGTTGTTCCTTCATGTTCTTTTAAAGAACCGAACGGAGCTGAAAGCTTTTTATTGTTTTTAAGTTTGAAGAGACTGTTTTATGCAAAACAGGGTTTTAAGGAAGTCACTAAAAGCATGGCTTAGAAGGTAATTCCACTTTTTTTCTGAAGCCGAACCATCCTGCAAGAATGCAAATTCATAGGAGAAGAGAATGTGGATATGTGAGAGAGAGTCTAGCAGCTGGGGGATGTGATCGGGAGAGGAGAAAGTTCAGGGTCTTGTGCCCAAGAGAGGTTATTTATTTCTCAAACAGCAAAAATAACCCTGTGAAATCTTGCCTTTGCTTTCCCAGTGTCTAAATGCCACCTCCCACATGCAGCAACCCGCAACCTTCTGATCTGCTTCATTTGCTCAACTACAGAGCTTACAGCCAGATGCTGGGAGCATGTATGGCCGCGTATCACCTATGTGAGAGGCTCTGTTTGCCAATACTTTCAAAATTGTATGTAGGCAGATATCTTAGCCATTTCTAGCAAATGTGCTACCCAGAAGGGACACCTTCCTCCAGCACTGCCAGGGCCCAAAAGGAGAAGTGAGTGGGGAGGGCAGTGCTGGAACTCTGAATTTCATTTTTCCCAAATTCCTTCTTGTCAAATGTCTTCCTCACAAGCACTCTCCCCAGTTTGCTGCTGATGCTGTTCAACAGCAATGAAAAAACACATTAGTTAGATGTATCTAACCTGAGCAGTGGTAAAATGAATGTTCTTGTCATTAGTCTTTTGTGTTAACCATCCTGTTGGGATAATTGGCCATTTCCACACTCCTTCTGCAGCTATTGTTTGAGGTTGTTTGTAAACCCTGGAGTACAGCACAGCATGGTGTACATACACTTTGTGTTTAGAATATTCTTTTAATAACCATAAGCGCTGGAAACTTAATTTTTGTTAATGAAAGCTTAGTCTGTAGAGCACAGTTCTGCAGCATGTGGTACCATTTGAGACAAAATTCATGGCATCAGAGTTGCAGAATATGCAGGGGTATGCTTTGAGATGTCAGATGTGCTTATATGTAAAATTCAAAGCTTCCTGCCCAGTGGGTAGCTTTCGCTCAGCTGGATTCAAGATCAGAAAGAAATCTCTATGAAAATTTGCCTTTTTCAACAAGTGAAAGGAAGCATACATCTAAGAACATTTCATTTGTTTTCCTTCCCAAGGAAACGAGCTGCCTGCAAATCAGTGAACGGGTCCCACAAGTACAAAGGAAACTCCAAAGATGTCAAGCCTCCTGACCTTTGGATCCATCATGAAAGACTGGAGCTAAAACCCATTGATAAATCTCCAGATCCCAATCCAATCATGACAGATACCCCAATCCCTCGCAACTCCCAAGACATCACCCCAGTTGATAATTCCATGGACAGCAATATCCATCAAAGGCGGAATTCCTACAGAGGTGAGCTATCAGCAAATACTTTGATCCTGATTCTTAAACTATATATATTTTACTTTATCTGTCAAAATCACTTTACTGGCATGTTATTTGGTTACCGTGTTTCTTTGTTCTTACTTTATGAGTACTGAATTTGTCTTGTGCCTGGTTTATAAGGCTCTGTGAAAAGGAAGGATCACGTTTTTTAGTGACGAAAGTGAATGCACAAGAGTTAAATTATGAATTTCCCATAGTAAATACTGATCAGTAGTCAGAAGATCATGTAACAAGTGTGTGACACATTTCTTTCAGCAAACACACAATCAGGTTTCGGCACCTTAGCCAGCTACTGCTCATCTCTGAGGCTTGGCTGAGTTTCCACGTGGTGAGTGGTTCACGTGGTAATCCAGCACGTCTTACCCACACACACGACTCTGTTCTACCACTCATTTCCCAGAGCTGCATCGCCAGAGGTTTGTGTTAGCCTGATGGCCTGGCGAGTTCTGGAGAGTGCCCAGTGATCTTTAACACTCCTCCACCTCCCCACTTCGTGGTGAAGGATGAAAGAGCTGTTTCTGTCAGTTGTGAGTCACAAAACTGCTTACAGACAGGAGAGCCCTCTTTTGCACTCAGAAATAACGAGAGGAGGATTGAAATTATCGTGGTATGGTATCACAGAAGTCTCGCTGCCATAGTAAATAACCTTCAGTATTCTTCCTTCAGGGCATGAGTCAGAGGATAGCATGTCCACGCTGGCAGGAAGAAGGGGAATGAGGCCCAAGATGATGATGCCTTTTGATTCTCAGCCACCTCAGCGTAAGTCAGCAGCCCACCTACCAGCTGTCCTGGACTTGGGCGCACCCAAACAAACCATGCTGATGCTGTATGCACAGGCACAAATGTTCACTTACAGTCTTCCTGCTTACATCTCCTAAGTAATTCTGTCATATCCGCAGTGGAAACAGTTCAAAGAAGGCATCCTGAATCCCTTATCGTGAAGGCAGAGTTAGATCGAGTTAGAAGGAATAGCTGTACTGGGCGGCATGCTGCAAAAGGGGGGAGAGTTAGAATGCGTCCAGCGGTCTGTCTGTCCCAGTCTCCAGCAGCGACAATTGCAGGTGCCTTTTAGGGAGAGCCTAGGAGCCTGGCTGCTTTTTATAGTCCATTGCCTTTGTATTCTGCCAGTATCCAGCTGTTAGATAGGAACTGCAGAGGGTACATCGCTGCTGAGACTTCTGTGCTCTATTTACTGACCTGCTGAACAGGTCTTGACCCCTTTCTGAAATTGCTGTTTGCCTCTTGTCTCCTGTGGTAGCAAGTTCGAGAAGTTCAAAACTTGCTGTGTAATATACTTCTTTCTATAGTCTGTTTTTAACTAGTCTCCTGGTTTCATCAAGAGATTTGTGGTTCTAGTACGGTAGGACCTGGTAGCGCATTCTGTGTTCACCTTACCCTCTGCCTTCCTGGGTTGGTGAATCTCAGTCAGGCTCTTCTCCACCATTAGTTGTCTTCTTTTTTGGAAAAGGTAACAAAAGCCTCTGCAGTATGTACAGTAGTTTTGCTCCACAATGTGTGTATTATACTAATTTATTGAAATGTGGATGCATCACTGTTAGAGGCTGAGGTTTTGTGAGTCTGGCAGAGCAGACTTTTAAATGAAGAGCATGTCTGGTTTGTTATTTCTTATTTGTGTATTTTGCTGCTAATTAATGACAATTTGAGCAAGCGTGCTGACTTAGAAATTTTGTTGAAGTAATAGAAATACATTAAAACATACCTGTGGTTTTCAAATGATAAAATTCTGAGATGAAAAGGGACTTTGCCAAACCTCTGAACAACTAGACTGAAACCTTGACTTCGGCACAAGTAAAACTGCAAAAGTTTACAAAAGTTTACCTGCACCGACAGAACTGTGAGGCAAAATTACACAACGCTTATTTGGTATGAGCTTTAGACATGTCTTGTTCAGGGACATGTCTTGTTCATGAACATAAAGTTCATGTTTAACCTGGGTAATTGCTACTGATGTTATCTGCTGTCAAGTATGGATGTCTAACGATGGACACGGCAGCTATTGGATTCTGATGATTTCCTGTCCCATGTCAGGTGCTGGAACATGATAAATTCAGACTTGTGTGACCTCACAAAAAAATCAGACTGCAGTGAGACTTCCTTTGCACTTTTCTGATAGTGACAAGTGCGGCTTCCTGTAAATGGGATGCAGCATTGGATAAACACAACATAATGCAAATGAGTACAGGAGCCAGTGCTGAAATGTGCTGAGTACTGCACAGAAAGAGCATAGCAATGTGCGTTTCATGCTACAAAATTCAGTGAGAAAGATCTGGCAACTTTACATGATCAGTCCTACATAGGATGGGAAGATGTGCAGCTGACAAGAGTGATAGATACGGTGGTGGTACATATTTTATGGAGGTAGCATATTCCAGTTCCACTTTATAATGGTATTCAAACTGATGTGATTATGCTGGCAGATACAGTTGTGGATATGATTTTTCTTTGCAGCACCAAACCTAGCTTGGATTATTTTTTTTTTTTAATGCCAGTCCTGCTGTGTTTGCTTGAAAAGCATATGTTTCCCCTCCATCCTGCAATAGATACTGCCTTGCCCAGAAAGAAAGAACCAGCTGCAGACGCAGCTGGCTTGGTGCGACAGGCTAGCACGATGCACTAAATGTCAGAAAGGATAAGTAAGGTCCTCTGGTGCCTTAGGGCTTGAGATTGTTTTTGTGACTTTCTTTTGAGTTTTTGTCCTGTTTGCAAAAGCTCCAAGGAGTTACAACTGTAGGTTTCTTTTTACAGTCAGTGAAAACATTAAGGTGATGTCTTTAGATACCTTTTTGCAGAATCTCCACAGAAAACGGACGTTCTGATATATGAGGCTCTGTTCAATAAGCAGCATAGGCAGAACCATTTAGTGAGTTTAAGCCTGTGGCTTCAGATACCTTCCTATTGCTTTGTTTCCCCATACTGTAGTGTTCAAATCTAGTTACTTTCCTCTTAAGTACTAAATTAGGATAACTTAGTATGTTCAATTTCAGTATAATTTACAGCAGTGCAACAGGAATGGTGCGTGCCTAGTTAGCCCCTACCTTTTTACGACTGGAAAACAAAACTTCTGGAAGGATATTAGGAAGCAAAGACCTATTTATTTCTTAATGCACATTTTTCTTTGTCTGGTTCTTCCTATGAATTTTTTGCTTCCTTGAGATTAAATAGCACATTGTGATCTGGTGTTACAGCGTACTGATTTTTGAACTGTAAAACTTTGTGTGATTTAGGTACCCAGAAAATTAATTGCAGAGTTGCCCTAGCTGGATGGCTAGGTGGGAAGGTGCACGTACCGAGGACCTGGCTTTTCACTGGATCAGGTTTTTCCGACTTGCTCACTGGATTCTGCTTTGGATGGTGTTTCAGAACTACTGTGGTCTTGTTTTTTTCTCCATCCCCAAGCTTTTAAGAAGTGTCTTCTGAGGCACAGAGTTATGTGCAAAATTTTTTATTGCAGTTGCAGAAATGTCTAGGCAGTCTTTTGTACTGACATTCATTATATTTGATAATGACCAAATTGATAGAGCAGTGGTTTTTACAAGTAGAAGTAATTAAAATGTTTATGCTTATAAAATTTTATGCTCTACAGTCTACGTGTTTCCTACCTTGCTGACATGCAGGAAAACTCCTGGTGTCTCTGATGACTGTCATCTCTGCCACAGTTTCTGATCACCCAGTTCTAGTGGTTTATTCCTTGATTTGCCAGTTCCCTGTGAGACAAAGTGACATTGTAATTTTCCTTGAGGCTCTTAGTGAGAATAGCTGATATTTTACTGTGACTGTATCCCTGGACATGTTTCCCTAGGATTTAAATCTAGAACCGAATGCTCAGTATTGTAGTGTAGTTACTCTTCATTTATAGGAGGCTGATAATGGGGTTGGCTTTCTGTGGGTCTAACCTAATGGTTATTACCAATAGCTGAAAATCTGTACACATATTGCCTCCTCTGATCAATTCCCATATTCTGTCCTGCTGACAGGCTATTTTCTAGGAAATGAAGAAGTCAGAGGGTTCACATTTGTTTAGTCAGCCTTTGAGTTCAAACAGCATGCATCAATGCAAGAAGTCTTAACTGGATTACCATTATAATGATAGATTTGTGCATTGTCAGTCCTAGAAAGTAACTTTCAAAGGCACCACATGTGGAGAATTTCCAGAAGAGTTTCAAACCAACCAACTACAACCATGTTTTTCTTTATGGTACTAATGCTAGCACTGACCTTTGGCCTTTCCCTTCTGTTTTCTGTGTTGAGATTTCTTTTGGATGATTTTAAGCAACTCAGTATTTTAGTCTCTCCTAAGAGCTAAGCTGTATGCTTTTCCTCCCATTTGGGGAGTAGTGAGACTTTGTTTTGCTGTTATCACAAGAGGGTGAGGACAAAGGATGAATTACAGTAAGTATAAAATTTGTGTGTCTCAAGCAGGAATGAATGCAATAAAGACAGCAAGATAAAAAATGGGAAAAAAAAAGAAAAAACTGTTTTCAGTTTTAAGTGTATAGGAGCAGAGCTTTACTAATTCTGCACAGAGGGAGTGAATAGAGCTTTTGGTGTCATGTCCTACACTTACTTGTCTTACATTAATTAATTAACCAAAGATGCCACATTCCATTACAATGTTGAGAAATTCAATGGCAGTCACAAATATTGTGGAATTTGAGCTCAGATGTCTCCTGTATTAGGTCTGACATTTATAGCACAGCATGAAATACGTGGAAGTTCTAAAGGGAGTGTAACAGAGCTCTTGGAAGACACAGCCAAGAGAAGTGCACTTGCTGCGCAGGAAAATGGAGGATTCTGCTTCTTTGGGAGTTTTGTGTCTTGTCACAGAGGGAACTTGTCATGGCTCCCCTGCTCAGAGGCTTTGTGGGAGAAGGGAGGGATATGGTGCGTTTCAGTACATGTGCATGCTTGTCTGTCTGTTAAGCATTTTTCTGTCTTATATTCATTCACAGCTGTGATTAGTGCTCATCCCATCCATTCACTCGATAACCCTCACCATCATTTCCACTCCGGCAGCCTCGCTTCTCCAACTCGCAGCTATCTCCATCACCAGGTCAACCCGTGGCCGATTGGCACATCCATGTCCCATTCAGACAGGGCCAATTCCACAGGTGAGATATAAATGCGCAGGTAGATTTTGATTGTACTGGAACAATGAGTGAAATGTGGAATCAACAGCTGAAACTTAACTTGGTCAGTCACCATTTTGGTCTTAGGCCATGGAATCTGAACTGTCCCAAGATACTTTTCGTCCTTTCCTTGAGTCTCTTTGTGCTGAATGAAAATAAAATTAACTTTTGAGGTTTTTAGATAACAGCAGACAGCAACTAGCGCTGTGTGTATTTGCTTCGGTAGGTGACCCATAGCATTTCCTGGTTTGTTGCCAATAAAAGACTGTGAGGAAGAATGGGAAAAAATACTTCCCTAAGAGGCAGAGGGATGAGTTTAAGTACAGACAACATTCTTGACAATTAGATTGAGTTTTCTGTAGACTGCTTCTCGTGTAGCTCAGATACTGATCCTTTCAATAGGTGATAATGCCCTTGGAAAAGGAGGCTTAATGTTTTATATACATACAACTTCAAATAGGAAGACTCCTTATTATAAAACCTTCAGCCCTGGAGTCTGTAACATCAGTTTACATCTAATTTGAGCTATTTAATGCGACAATAACTTTCCTAATTAGTTGTGTTTAAAAGCGAGACAGAACAAAAGTCCAGACTTTGTTACTGAGAGCTATTAGTTAATCCTCCTGAAGCACAAAGAAAATTGTGGTGTTTCCTATGCGGCGTTTTTCAGGCTTGACGCACAATTTCTTGCGATAGTTTTTGTAATGTCTCCAGTTTTCTTAAAAATTCTGAAGCAACGGTATTGCTAAATTGCAAGTGGATAACATCCTGAGATGAAGTGAATTCTGAGTTTCTGTAGCTTAAGGTCTAAATTTTAGTTAAGTTGCCAGAGCCAAGTGTTGTTTCCTGTTTCCTTCTGAAAACAATTCACAAGGGCGCAAACACACAGACGATATGCGATATGTTAGAGGCAGAGGTTTCTCTTGCTGTGTTTACGCTGCTGAAGTGTCAGCTCTTGCCATCCAGATCTTTTCCTGCACGTGGTCTGATCAGGATCACGATGCCCTAAATTCAAGGCACCATCTTGTTCTCTGAGATGTGGGCGGAGCTGCTGCAATCAGCCAAATGAAGCCTGGGATTTCATTTCAGTTTTCAGCAAGTAAATCTTCCTCAGAAAACAAAAAAAGGGCTCTTCTGTATGCACTTTAGTGATATATGCAGAACATATACCTATATAAGAATTCCTGTGTTGTGAAATACTGAAGTGTAAAATGAGACTGAAGATTTGTGTTCTGTGCTGTTCGTCTGAGGGCCAGGCTGCTGTCTTCTTACACGTAGCTGTTCCCATACAAAGCTGTTGATTTGGTATTATACCTGTGGACTCATTCAGTTCTTCAGCTTATTTTGTTATTGAATAGCTGTTGCCGTTCACTCTACAACAGGACAGTTACATGGAACTGGTGTTATTTGCTACACAGCTGACTTGTGAATTCGCTTCTTAGCTTACAGCAGCAATCTTGGGAATGGTGCTTGTAAACACTACTGCTTTGTTCCCGTGTGACCACAGAGACAATTTCTGTAAAAGGAAATAAACCACATCTTTTTGTCTGTTGTAGAATCTGTTCGAAACACACCTAGCACGGACACCATGCCAGCTTCCTCCTCTCAGACATGTGCTGACCATCAGGATCCCGAAAGCACCACGGGAGCTTATCTGGCTAATGCACAAGAGGAGGATTCAGCTCAGAACCTCCCCACGGCACATGTCCGTCCTTCTCACCCGCTGAAGAGTTTTGCAGTGCCAGCAGTCCCACCAGCTGGTTCCACGTACGACCCTGCATTGCCAAGCACCCCATTACTGACTCAGCAAGGTGAGCAGGGGAGAACTTGCCAGAGACACTTGTCAGACAGAGAAAGAAAGATTTTAAGCAGAAAATGATAGGGAGAGTTGGGTGTCAAAGGAAACATGTCAGACGCTGGACTGAATTTTTTTGTTATAATTTTCAAGGCCCTTTTCAGTACATAGATTAACTAGACAAAAATTCAAATTCAGCATTTCATTATTTGAAGTGTTCATTTTCCTCTATTTTAATAGAATCTTTTATTCTCCTACTTCCAAGAGCTTTCTGAATAGGCAGAATACTAATTAACTGAGGCATAACTATATAACAATTTCTTTTAAGCTCCTAACCATCCCGTTCACTCGGTGAAGACTGCATCAATTGGGACCTTAGGAAGAACTCGACCTCCTATGCCAGTGGTAGTTCCCAGTGCCCCAGACGTGCAGGAGACCACCAGGATGCTTGAGGACTCGGAAAGCGTAGGTACTCTTACACTGCCAGCAGCTTCGTTTGGCAGTGCGTATCAAAATGGTGAATCTCTGTGTGTATGATCGTTGTAAACTTCAGTAATGACTGCACTGAGACTTTCAAAGGCAGAGGATAATGAGGCATCTGACTTCCACCAAGTGCCATTGCCTGTTAACCCACATAAAAAAAAAAATCTAGTGCCAAAACCTTCTACACAAGGCTGTGAATTCAGAGAATAAGCACATAAATGCAGGTATTAGTAGTACTTTCTAAATCTGAAAGTTACCTGTGAGCATACCTCTGTTTCTCGTTATGCACCACTAAACAGACGCAGTGCTTCCATCTATTCCAGTCCACAAGGCCCACTGAGTCAAAAACTGATAAACCTCCAGCAACATTTTGGCTGTCCTGAAGCTATTAGCTGAACGTAAAGTAATGGTCTCACAACTACAAGAAGGCAGTAAAGCCAGATACCACCTGTAGCAGTAGTCTTCTCATTTTTTACAATACATAGCACCTAATGGAGTTTGAATTTATGACTTGGGCTTCAATACACAAGGTTCTGTATCGGAGCTGTAAAAGTTTCCCTGCACATCTTTTTTTTGGCTTATCTTGATATAAAGAGCATCTTTGTTCACAGAGCTGAAGGCCTCCAATGGTGCCACTTGCTCTTCTGCACAGCTTAACATGTTGTGTTCACGCTCACTTCAAGATGTCATTTTTTTCTATCTGTTTTGCAAGCACACTGTACCTGGATCCTTTTAAAGTCCTTCAGCTGCAGCTTCCTGTGCTGTTCCATAGCCACGAAAGCATCCAGAGTGTCATTGTGAATGAAAAACTTGGTATTAAAGCCAAAACGTTTAATTAAAGCCATGATCCCAAATATTTAGATTTCACTCTTGTGAAAGTGTTCTGGCTTTCTGGGAAAAATGCAACTATTGAGCTTCTTTGTAAACAGACAGCTTTTAAGAGGTGAGGATCTTCCAGGTGTCAGGCAAGAGCTATTTCTTTTGAAATCGCAGGCCAAGAAGTTATTATATTAGCTATTGTATTACTGTTACAGGAAATGCTCATTTTGAATCATTGTTTTTTTCACGTTTCCTTTTTCTCCCATGCCTTTGTCACACTGTTGTTGTCTCTAATTCATCCTCTTGGTTTTACTTCCATATGTGCTGAACTCTAGAGATTATATACATGCTTGATCTAGTATACTTTCACTCCTCTTTCTGTTTGTCACTCCTATCTTACTTGTTTATTTAGGGTTGGTACCAAAATACTTATTAGTTATTCATCAATTAAATTTATAACTTAAATATATTCATGAATAAGTTTATTATTAAATTAGTACAATACAAAGTCACCATGCACACTTTAAATGCTAGCTAAGTTATGAGTTTTAGGAATTAGTTAGGATTAGAAGGTGATTTGAATTGATTTAGCCCTTATGAGAGGAGTAAGTCTGAATACTTCCAGCTCACTGATATTTATCATTGCCAGTAGCTGGCAGATAACGTGTTAGACGCAGGACAGAGAGGACATCTCTGGTACAAAACAGTCTAGATTTGCTTGGTAAACCAAAAGTGGCTGCAGTGCTCATTTCTGCTTAAACGAAAGAAGAGGTTTGTATCTAGGAGCACGGCAGTGAGATCACCCTGCCAGGTTTGAGCACTCCAGTTTAGGGGTACGCAGTCAGCTGAGCAGTAGCTTTAATACTAGGCTCTAGTTAGAAGGTCTAATAATGGGCCTCAATTATATAAAGCAGAAATGATCACACAGGAGTTCTGCGGCTCCTGATTTGGCACTAGCAGAGCTGGTACTGGAATACCACGAGCAGCCTGGCTTGCCTTCTATGAAAAAAATGTTGAGAGAGTGAAGAGGGTTTGGAAAAATGCTCCAGGAACATGAGTGGTTGAAAACTACACAATACAGGGAAAGACTTGGCTTCGAAAAGGTTTTGAGATGAACCAGTTCATGGTATCTGTCTATGTACCTGTATAGATTACAGAATTACAATAGATGAAGCTAAGCAATTGAGGCTAAAAATGGAGTATGATCTTTTTAGCAAACCTAAGTGTGTTTTAAAACAATTTTACCGTTATGATTTTTTTTGATGTTTTTTCCAATCAAGCTAGGATGCTTTTTCTAAAATACCTACTTCGGTTCAAAGGCAGCTGTTACCTTGAGGCAGGAACTGACACAGATAAAACAGATAAGATGATCACAGGTTTACGGTCAGTTAAACCATAAATCACTATTGCAAAAAGATGTGCATTTAAAATAGAGTATTATTCAAAGTATTAGTTCTATAACTCTCA
This sequence comes from Anser brachyrhynchus, assembly GCF_964034855.1. Classification (NCBI taxonomy): domain Eukaryota; kingdom Metazoa; phylum Chordata; class Aves; order Anseriformes; family Anatidae; genus Anser; species Anser brachyrhynchus. The sequence continues at coordinate 10,136,058 of NC_137706.1, read as the reverse complement.
GTAAATCTGCTTCTGCTTATTTGTGTGTCAGAGCCACAAGCTACACTACACTGACCACTTCTTATTCCTTACTCTGTCCCTCTCCAAAGACTGCATGTCACCTTGTCAGTAACTCTTTCCATCTCCCACAGAATTATGAACCAGATGAGCTGACCAAAGAGATGGCCCACCTGGAAGGACTTATGAAGGACCTTAATGCCATCACTACGGCATGACCACCTTCACCAGGACATGACTCCAAATCGTATCACAAGTCTTGGGACTCAGCCTTGGAATGCAAGGAATTGTACAGAGAATAAAAAATACAGAAAAAGAGGGACAGCACATTGAGAGCATTCACAGAAAGCAAATGAACCAACTGGTGCATTTGTGCTACAGCTGGTCGAAGAGAGATGACCTTTCTTGTCATCATCCTGCAATGAAGTCATTGCCAAGTTGAATTCCATTTACCTGCTGAGACCATGCAGGATGGGACGCATCAGGCTGAAATCTAGCATCCAGACAAAAGGAAAAAAAAAGTGGACTTCACATTTTTTTTCTGGTCAGGTTTTGTCTCAGTGGTGTGATTGCCCTGCCTTTTCAGTGTTGGACATTCGCATTTATGTACAATTTTGTGTTTTTATTTTATCTTTTTTTTTTAATAAAAAGGAAAAAACTAATGTAATCAAAAAAAAAAAGGAGAAACTATTGTTTTCCACAGCCTAGACTGACATTTGACTGCTTGTTCTATTGTGTATGAAAATTCATTGCCAGTGTGGGTTGTTCTGTTTGTTTTTTATTCTGCGTATAATTACGTCCCCTTCTGGCAGTTAATCCATGGCCTTTTGGGATGCTGCACTGCTATTTGTAAGCTTTTTTTTATTATTATTTTTATATTATAATTATTAAAAGCCTGACTTTCTCCTCTCATCACTGTGAGATTACCAGTCTGTTTGAATTGAAATGTAATTTGAAAGGCTTGTTTGTCGCTTTTTGTGCAGTTTCAATATTTTGAGTGGGGAAAAGTAGATGGGGAAGGGGAGGGGATCCAGTGGGAGGTTTCATTATTGTTGTTTTCCTGTCTTTCTACATTGACTCGAAAGACTGAAGAAAATGAAAGCATCTTCTGTAACGTCCTTCCTTGTAACTTCAGCATACTGTGTCTCTGGTTACTGAATTGCAGTGAGAGTCATTTAGAAACATTAAAAAAAATACTCCTTTAAAGTAGGGTTCCTTATGTTTAGATGACACTACAGCTTATTTTGGCATCAGTGCTCTGTTTTGTTGTTGTTAGGTTAAAGACCGCATCATGACACTAAAGTGCAGATTAACGCTCATGAAGCACGGAGAACTTGGCACAGGCAGCAGCGCCCAGGTGCAGCACTTCGCTGCTGGTGCTGCAGAGGTTTGAGGGACCTGGCCCTCCTCAAGCAGAGAGCTGTGGACCTCTTCTAAGCATTTTACGCCATGCCTTTGAGAACACATCATGTCCACAAGATCTTTCAGCAGCACATCCAACCCCAGTGCAATTTCTCTGTCCCAGGCCATTTAAACAAGAATCCTTCTAAGGATTCTTGAGAGACATAAGCAAGGCAAAATGTATTTTTTTACACTTTTAAAACCATTTGAAAAGAAAAACAGTATTAGCAACTCAGGTGCTGTTCATATTATCTGTCTAGAAAGGAAGGAAAGTTAAAAGGGAACTCCTGTATGAGGGAAAGGAAAAGCTTTTTTATTTTCTCATTAGTATCGTTGCTTGGCTCTGCCATACTCTGTGAGGAGGAATGGCATAAAAGGAGACTATTTCAGTGAGAAAAATAAACAAAACCCATCTGCCCAAGAACCTTGTGTGTATTTTCACTTTTAAGATACGATGAAAGAAAACCCCAAACTTACTGATAATTCATGTGGAGACTCCGTTCCTCCTGAGCAATGGGATTTCTAGCTTGGAAGCTTGGCATTAACGATGGAGGCAGTGCAGGTGGCAGGCGGTTCAGATGCAGGGCGCTTCTAATGTAGTCCAGAGCTCCTCAGCTAGACAGCTGCACCTGCTGGAACAGAACAGGGGATACCAGGATCTGTTTTTAAGTTTAAAACAAACAAAAAAATTGCTTCCCACCCCCTCCTTATTGGCTATTTAATGGATATTTTGCTACAGCTAAAGCTCTGGGCCTATTTTCTTAACCCCCGTCACAAAAAGAGAGCCCGTGAATCATTCTGGAGAGCAGCAGGGGTTCGGGCTGTAGTTTTACTTCCTTTCTTTTCCTGGACTCTTTGTGTCGTCATTTCTAGCACATTTGCTGGATTTATTTATTATTTGAGGGAAGGGAGGGAATCAATTGGAGCACCGTGGGCCACCTGGAAAATTGATGTTTGGACTTTTAATCAATACAATTCAGGGCAAAATAAGCTACAGAATATGTATTTAAATAATAAAATACACACCTTGTCCTGAAAGGAAGGGTGTATGTTTTCCTTTGCCTATTTTTTACCTATACCCAAAGAAATAGCATCTTACATACACAGTATTCTTAGCTGGTGGGTCTTTGTGAATATTACTTATGTATAACACCATGAATGTTAATATTGTCATTGAATTTGGGGAGGGGAATATTTTTAATGATAAAACAACTGTTCAAAGTTGGTTTTTTAAGGTTAAACTAAAAAAACATTTATTCAATTCAGTGTACAATCTGTATTGCACTTTTTCACATTTTAATGCTACGTTTTCTTACATATCCTGTGATTTTAAATTTGGACATTGTGTATTCTTGTAGTGTCATAGTCGAGCTGTAAAGTGGCAGCTTCCCTCAGAGAGATTTGGGGAAAAAAAACCTGTATATTGTTTTATGATTCTCATGTAGAATAATTTTGAGGACTGCTGTAGACGTCTACCTTTCTGTAGAATTTTTTTGCTTTTCTGTAGTATTTGCTGTATACTCTATGGCTTTTTTTAATAACTTCATGTTTATTATTTTGTATTGGACATCCAATACACTTTTTTTAATCCAATCAAGTTCTGGTCTGCTTGGAGATTTTGTTCTCTTTTCAACTATTCCTCTACCTTGTTTTCTTAATCAAGGTGGTGACCAGGTTTGGGATTTTACTCGCACCTTTTTTGCTGTGGTTTGGCAGGTTGCTTCCTCCAGAGAAAGAAGAGGAACAGGAGAACACCATTAACACCATTATTCCCACCCCTACACAGGTGTGGAGCATGATGTAGTGCCTTCCTGGCTAACTCCTCCTTCCCCTCTGTTTCCAAGCTCAATAGCAAGATACCATCTTCTAGCAAGCAAGTCTCAGGAAAGTAGGATTTCGAGCCACTGGAAGTATGTTTCAGAGAGGAACCTTAGTAAGCCAGTAAATCACAGAAAAACAACAATATAAATCCTTGAATATAGCACTCAAAGTGCTGTAAGTGATATCCTTGTTTTTACCTTCACACTTACTCCACTCTCCAATACTTAAGAGACTCGTTGATCATCAGTCTCTTCTCCACAAGCCAGCCAGTTCCCCTAATTACTGGTGTCTCACCTTCTTGAGGGTATTAGACCCTTCCTCATCCTGACCTCTGCAAATGAGTACAAGCTACTGCATGGCTTTGCACTCCCTTCCCCCAGCCCTATTTTGCTAGGCAGGTTCTAGAGTTCTCTCCAAACTTTTGCAACCATGCTGAGGTCTCGGTTGGGAACTGGGCCCCCACAGTTATGAAGGAAGGCCGTGCCCCTGCAGCTGGGCAGGGGCCTCTCAGCCAGGCAAGAGTTGGTGGGAGGTGTAAAGGACCTGGGAACAAAGGTGTTAGTGATTAAGTTGGGAGTGCCACAATGCACAGCTGAGATGCAGACACAGAGAGTTGACACAGCAGAAAAATGTGACCTCTATTTACTAACCTCTGGCTTTGGAAGTGAAAGACCATTTCTTACTTGGCCAGCGCAGCTAATTTGCTCTGGTACTCGCATTGCAGGGCAAGCCAGATGAAAGGTGGCAGTTTTATGAGGGCCACGTAGTCTGTTGTAAGGCAGGTAGAAGTAACACACGCTGTGAGTTGTGCCCTTCTGCACGCTGGGCAGTGCACGGCAGGGACACTAGATGGCAGCGATGACTTGCTGGTAAGCAAAGCAAAACCACAAATAACACCGTTTTTGCATCTACCTGGAAGAGACTGTTTCTCTTCAGCCTACATTAATTAAGGAGACTGAAATTAGTGATGCTCTTTTGTTAGCAGCAGCATAGTAATGAGCTCCTGCAGCAAACTAGGTTTCTTCATGCCTCACTGTGTCCTTCCTTGATAGAATTTATGCTTCTAACATAGGCATAAAGGTTTGACTCACAGCAACTCAAACACCTTTGGTAAATTGGTGCAACACTTGCAGACTTCTCCGATTAAAAGCAGCCTCCTGTCTTAAGGCAGGAATTAAGACTGGCTTTAAACTAACAGCAAGTCAACGTTCATCTCAAATAAGATCATTCCTATGAAGGCATGACATGATTTTAACTAAATTGCCTTGCCCAAAGCCATTAAACCAGCACAACTTTTCTGCAGGGGCAGCTCTCCCCTAAACAAACACGGGATTTGGTCAGGTTACGCCTGCCCTTACTGCACAGAGGATGGTGGCTCCTGGAGCCTGCCTTTTTAACAGGCAAGAAAAGCCTGAGTGTGATAGCTTGCCTGGGAGGTGAACCCAATACAATGAGGGGGAGCAAAGAAACTTGCTCTAGGGGACAGTGTCCTGAACCAGTCAGCTCAGCCCCCTGATCAGGGCTCCCTACACATGCAGCTGCCAGGCCCATTTCCCCTCTACAGGCAGGCCTGGCAGCAGTTGCACTTGAACAAGAACCTATCCCCTGTTCTCCAAGGGAGGGTGATTTAGTGTTTTTTGTTTGTTTTTGTTTTTTCAGTTATTCCCCATTTTCAGCTCCTGTTGCCCCACCTTCTTCCCTCAGTTCCCATCTCTCCCCAGATCCTTCTGTCTTCTAGTACATGCTGCCATTCCTCCAGACCTTCCTCTCTGTAGGGACAGCAGTCAAGAGAGACAACTCTCAGAGGGCTGCAATTTAGAGCAAATGCTAAGAAATCACCAAGGAAAATTAGGAGGAAATTCTCTATTCCCCAGCCTGGCTGTCTCAGGACACCCCACCCTTTGTCAGCTGCCAAACAGGAGGGGAGTGCTGCTCTGGTATCTGCAAACCCTGCTCACGTGAACCAGGCTCAGCACAGCCACAGCTAAAACAGCCTGCAGCAACCCCACTGCTGCAAAGGCTGGGAGAATTAAATGAGACATGCTAGAGATGTAGCAATAAATTCATCACGTTAACTTAATCCAAACCAGGACTACTCACTCCTAGCAGGCTCCAGACAAGGGGAAAGCACCCACTGGCCCATGCCTGGTGGTTTTGCTGCATCCCTTTCAGTTTAGGCTGTCAGCACATCCAGCTCCTGTACTTCCATCACTCTGTCAGGGTGGGGTGAGGTCCTCTGTCCTGGGCTTCAGGCCTGAGGGGGAAAGGAGCGACCCCAGTCGCTGTCCCTGGCCAGCAGAGCCCTTGCAGGCAGAGCTGGGAGCGGGTTGCAAAGTGCTGACCCGCCTGTCTCACAGGGAGGGCAAGAGGAAGGCGCTTCCCCAGGGAAACTGGGGGCAGCCACGTGCCTGAAAGCCCCTTCCCACCCTGTATCCTCCCCGAGGCCGACCTCCCAGCCTCCTTGCACACAAGGAACACACCAGGCCACATTTCTCCTCCGTGGGCACCATCACCATGGGAACTGCATCCACTTAACTCAGCCAAGCTCTGTGCTGACGGCGGCTTCCCTCTGGCGCAGGGGTTCCCCTGCAGCTGCTGCGAGGCAGAGCTGGTCACGCACTGCTCTGAGCCACCTCCTGTCTGCCCACAGTGAGGCTTTGGGGACTTGTGCCCCAAAAATAAAGAAATCTGTGGCTGCCAGGGAAACCTGCACCTCTTTCTGGTCCTGTCTGTCCATCAGCAGCCCTGAGCATTGAGGGCTGCCACTGTGTTATCAGTGATGTGGGAGTGTCGCTGCTGGCCCCCAGCAGGGCCACCTCCGAAACGCTCTCAGCCCCAGGCAGCAGGACTGCTCTAGCAGTCACGGTTTGCCCTCCTCATCCCAGGTTTCTCCCATCTCTGCCTGCCCCTGCTGCAGTATTGCTCCAGCCTTGTGGCCCTCACAAGATCCCCACACCCCAGGGACCCAGCCCCACAAGGAGGTGCTGCACAGGGGCTCCTGGGGCTGAGTTCCCTGATCCTACAGCATTTGCTTCCCCCCTTGCCCCCAGATAAACATGGTGCTTCTTCCCAGCTCAGCCTGCTCCCAACCACTTAATACCAAGCCTACAACCTTTCCACAAGCTCCTGGTGCTGCCCCTTCATGAGCTCCAGCAGCCTTGCTCCTACCAGAGCTGAGCAGGGCCACCCACACCCCCAAACGTAGGCTGCAACTAGGGAGCCACGCACAAAATCCCCACTGCTGCTCTTACCTAGCCAGGCCTAGAGGAGCCCTCTGGTCCCTGCAAGGAGAGGAGCCGGCTGGAGCCTGCCCCTTGCCCCCAGGTGTTTCCTATCTCCCTCCCCCGGCCCTTTCCCAGGTGCTGAGCATTGATCCAGGTGCCTAACTCAGCGCTGGGGGCTGGTTCTGTTTTGCAAGCCAGCCCAGCTCGCTTGCAGGTGGGCCTGGAGAGCTGGGGCTTGGCATCAGGGGATGAAGGTTGGGGTGGGGGCAGCCATTTCCAGCCTGCGGTGATTTAGGAGCTGCGTGAGATGTGCTCCGAGGCACTGACACTGAGGAAAACTCAGCGAGCAACAACAGCATCACGACAAACGTGATGGATGCTGCGCCCCCGGTGCTTCTGACTCACGGGCTCCCAGGGGATATCCCTGACTCCCCAGGACAGGCAGCTGCTTGTTTTCATACTGCCTGAACCCAAATCCTCTGATCTTGGAGACGGTTTTGCTTGGGGATGAAAACAATGTGTGTCGTGTGTCATTGCACAAGTGCTTCCACGTGCCCCTGCTGGTCCCTGTGGCATCTGCAGCTCCTGTAGGTGCTCTCTGGGGTCTTCTTGGTAGAGCTAATTAAAAGCTGCAGGTTAAGCATCCTCCCAGAGCTAGGTGTGCATCTTGTCCATTGCCACAGCTTCTCCAGGAGCACAAGCCTTATAATGACATGAAATATCAAACTGTCCTGGCACTCGATTTTTGCCACAAAACATGAGCTGCAAGAGAGGGCTTGAGGCAGCAGGGAAAAGGCCAATAATCCATCAGGGGCAGTGCTCCTGCCTGGCAGGAACTACAGACATGGAGCAGGCCAGCAGCGTGTGTCCCCAGGCACCACGTCCCCCCTCCCCAGGCCGGGGTGCTGTGCCCCTCGCAGTGCAGGGGAAGGTGCAGAAATGCTCACAAAGGAGCAGTGCTGAAGCCCTGTCCTCTATCCTTCCTGCCCCCCTCCCCCCCCCCCCCCCCCAAGAATAAGAAGTCACTCCTGGGTCCCTCCTACCTCCACTGGGTTTGCTGCAGCAGTGCCAGGCCACTGACAGAGCACCAGAGATAGCAAAGAGCGGCTCCGATCCCCAGTGAGCCCCCCCAGGGGCCGTGCCGGCCCCCGCAGCGCGGGGAGAGGCTTGTCAGCACCGAGCCTCTGCGGAAAGGAGCTGGCAGTGATGGGTACGCGTGGGGACAGAGCTGACAGCAGCCTTTGGCTGCAGCAGGAGGCCAGTGTGGTGGACGGGGCACCGGAGAGGCAGCGCTGGGCCTGGGGAGGGCAAGTGGCCGTGCCCTCCTGCCAGCCACCCATGGCACCTCCGATGGAGCTGGAGGGGCAGAGCAAGCGTGCTCGTCCTGCAAGCTGTGCGTGGGCAAGCCCCAGCCGCACCCATCAGAGCTGAGGAAGGCAGGTGCATAAAAAAGATAAAATAAAGGGAGGTGGGGGGAATAACCCAGAAGAGCTGTCTAATTTGCAGCACAGCCAGGGAGAGCAGCTTCCCAGGGAGGGGAAGGTTGAGGCACGCAGGGCTGGAGATGCTGTTAACGCCTTCCTGCCTGGCACTGCCTGCAGCCTCAGGCAGCTCCCGTTCCCCTCCCAGGAGCCAGGCAGGGTTCCCAAGTCCGGTCCCCTCTGTTGGGGGGATTTTGGAGGAGGCGGCTGGCCCTGAGCATGCTGCAGTAGCCACAGCTCATGCTGGGCAAGAGATTGCCCAGGAAGTCCTGTGAAGGGCCTGCTGTTTGCTGGGCTCCCACTATAAGCTATCAAGCTGCTGTTTCTCCTCCATGAACATGAAAGAGCATCTACCTCTTCCCAATGACTTCAGTCAGTGTCTTTTCTAATCAGGTGCCTGCTAAGAGGTGGACTTGAGCAGAGCAGTCATTGCTAGTGATTAGGGTCAGCTGGTAGCTGGAGGCTGAAAGGCAGCTGGTTTGCAATCACTCCTTAAAAAGAGTAAAAAAAAAAAAAAAAATCAATCTACCTTCCTGCAAATTTTAAGTGGCATAATAAAGTTAGGATTTTTTTTTTCCTTTAATTTGTCAGGGGTAGACAGTACCGTACGCAGCTCCCTGGAAATCACAGCCTGAAGTGAAAGTTTAGGTTCAGTGTGCTGGAATTAGTGAGCAAATGGGTCAGTGGCAAAAGGCAATGTGCATGTGTGAAAAATTCACCCCCTTTTCACCAGCAGGGAAAAAGCCAGCAGGCAGCCAGGGGATTTGTCTGAAGACACCTTGCCAAGGCCGACAGCAGTCCCTTGGGCTCTCTGGGAGCAGAGCACAAGCTCTGGCAGGGAGACCTCCCCTTCCCATCAGGTGCTGACAGCCAAGGCGATGCACTGGCGGGGGGGTAGCATTGCTCACCATGTGCCTACAAGGCTTGGCTTATTTTCTGCAGGTTTCTGAGAGTGGGTTTGAGCCCAGACGCCAAACAGGCTGTGGTCACACCTTGGTGGAGGGGCCTAAGGCACACACAACACCCGGCATGGCTCCGGGTGGGGCAGGGGGGCAAACAGGGGACACAGTGCTACGGGGCGCACTGCGAGGGCTCTCCCAGCTGCCTCGTGCAGAGGGGCTGTGAGGATGAAGCTCTCTGGGGCTGGGAGAGGTGGCTGCCACCCAGCAGTGCTGGGCGGGAGGAATTACCTGCAAGGGGAAAGGTGCTGCCTGCCTCCTCGGGTGCTGCCTCTGGCTCAGCAGCTGTGAAGCTCTCACACTGCCCTCGCCTACGGGAAGCAGAAAATCCTGGTCAGCTTTTCACCGGGGCTTGTGAGGAGCCAGCCCTGGCCCCTCGCCCTTCCCTCCCTGGGCTTCCCCAGCCACTTTGCTCCCTCCCTGTACCCCCCCTGAGGCGGTGTTCCTGCTCTGTACCCCTGTCCCAGCGAGGTACATGGCAGAGGTGGGCTGGCCTGGAAAGATTTCTGCCCATCGCATCACCTGAGAGTATGAACCTCTTGCCTGGATGCTTTTCGCTCCTGCTTCTGTCTGAAGGTGGCAGGGCAGCAGAGGGCAAGGGGGCCTAGAGCAAAGCTAATTTGGCTTTTATCTGCTGTGGATTGCACATGGGTGGGAGCGTTGCCTTGTGGCTGGTTTCCCTTCCACATCCCACAGAGCAGCAGGGACGCAGAGCCTGGCCCACGCAGTGTGCAGGTCAGTGGTCCCGTGGGCAGGCAGGTACGTGCTTGGCCCCAGAGGCTATGTGGAGTGACCAAGTGAATGCTGACATCAGGGTGTGGTTTTCTTTACTTTAAATAAAATATACGCTATGATGTACTCATTTATTTAAAGCAGTGGTTCCGACCTTGGTGTCTCCCCCAGCAAGGATAAAGGTGCAAATCCCTTCTCCTTCCCCAGGGCATGCACTAGAGCATCCTGTAGGCACCTGTGGCCTCCTGTGCTTGCCAGCACCGTGCTGCGAGCTCCTGGGGTTTGCAGCGGGGAGAAAAAAAGGACTCAGCTGTTTGCCTGCACAAACCCAGCCCTTGCCCCTTCTCAGTGCAGCTATGGCCTCATTTTCCTCCCTCCCCTTTTGGGCTAATCTCCCCCTACCCCAAGATCTCTCCTTGGGAGGTGAGTGGGGCAGGCAGCCAGGCTGGAACCATTTTCTGGGACAAGGGAGAAATCACAAAAGCTGAGATCCTGCCTTCTCCTGCTCCGAGTCCCCACCCCAGCAGACTGGGTCTTCACAGGGCACTGCAGAGGGGTAGTGGAGAAAACACCCTGTTTGATGAGAGGGTGACTTGGCTCTGGTACCTGAACGGTTTCTTCCTGACTGCCGGTGCGTACCACGAAGTCCCAGTTCAGTATCGAGTCCTTTCAGTAAGATAAGGAGGCAGCAGTGCATATGCTAAACCAGTCAAGCCCTTCCAAGCCCTTCCTTCCTTCATGAAAATCCTGGAAGTTTCCACATCTTCTGTGAAGTATAATTAATTTTCTTTTATGTTTTGATAGGGCAGGACTGACTCCCAGCCCACTTCCTCTGTAATGGTAACGGCATGCAAAATAAGACAGCCTGGAACAGGCATTTATTTTGAAAGGTAAACCAAATATTTTACTGCCTGCACTTCTCTCTGTGAAACCCAGGAGAACTGACCTTCCAGGGCAGAGCCATCTGGTTTCAAGGGAATGGCATTTTCTGATGAAAAGGTTTGGTTTGCTCTTTCCTCACCAGCTCTGCTCATTTACAGCCAGACAAGGTCAGAGGATTGATGGAGGGAGACCATCAGGGTCCCCTATTTTCCTGTACCATCAGAAGCACAAGGAGAGAGCAAAAAGGAGCATCCTGCATGGCTTGTGCTGCACTGTTGTGTGTGGTGGAAGTGTGTGCAAGTCCCTGAGCATCCTTCTCTGCAAAATACTGATTTCATTCACAGCCTTTGGGCTCCTGTTCATTTATTTACTTAGTTATGCCATCTCTGGCATTGGGAGTCCTGATTAAAGAATATCCAGGACCTTGTTCTCATCCCGCCAGGGAGGACACACTGCTCACATGCTAGCAATTAAAGCCTTCCAGAGGCTGGGTGAGCTGTAAGGTTAGAGGGCTAAATGCAGCCATGGGATGAGAAGGAACCAAGGCAATGAGATGTCAGAGAAAGAAAACAGAACGTGAGCCGATCAGCAAGGCAGCGGGGAGGCTTCTGGTGCAGGGAGGAGGATGTCCAGCTGCACCTCGCTGCCACGGGCTGCAGGACACACGCCAGCAGCTGGGCTGCTTTGCTCCGTGTTTGCCGGGCTCTGAGGAAGGGGCACGAGGCCATACAGCTCCGGTGTGAATTACTGACCCCAGCAATCCATTTTGTGCCCATTTCCTAGACTGGGTTTGGACAAAGACTCAAAAAGGATCTCAGAGGAGTGAAATGAAAGATAAGGCTGTGAAGTGAAAGATAAGGCTTGAGGCTAGTTTTACCTTCCAAAAATACATCAGGTCCTGACTCTGGCATCATCACCCAGCTTAATTTAAGACTTGGAAGTGGTGACTTCTTGTCCAGATTTTCATCCGCTTTCTGTGATAGTCCCGATTCCAAGTTGTTAACTTCTGCATCCTGTGGTAAGGCTCCCTGAGCTCTTCTCTGAGGCTCACAAAGTCAGCCAGAGATTCCAGATCTGTCAGTACTGTGAAGGAATCTCATACACTTTTAGCAAAACAACTGGCAGGTTTCTCCTTTGCACTGCTAAAAATTGAAGTGTAGGCAAAAGTGTAGAAATTTTACTGTCAGTGGCTTACCATACACTGCCTACAGGCGTGAGTGAGGTGGAGATGTGGCAGCAGGTAAACATGCCACCAAAGTTGTGAAAACAGGAGGAAAATACAGATAGGAAGTGAGATAAAACCTTTTATCGTCCCTCTCCAGTAGGGCAGAGAGGGCAGAAATGCCACACGAGTTGTTTTTTTCTTGAAACCTCCTCCCACAGTGCCTAAATTTCAACACTCAAAGCAGACAGCAAGTCAGAGGGCTGGGTTTTTACTTTTTTATTTACTAAGGTTTTTTATTGTGTGTTTTATATTGCAAACCCCACCCCTAGAACTCTTCCCTCCCTTCTCCCCAAAATAAAACAAAAAATAACAATAATAATTAATATAGTTCCACCTACTGAGACAAGCCTAGTGTTGACTGGGGTCCAGTCGGAGTAACTCAATATTGGCTACTGCACCGCTAAGAACTGGAAAATCAAACAGCACCCCCATGAAAATCAAAGCAAAGGAACCCAACCGAACGCAGCACGTTCACCGGCCTGGTGGAAGGAACGCACGTCTACCAGAGACAGCCCTCAGGGTGTTTCTGTGCACCTCCATTTGTCTGAGTGTCCACAGGGGTTGTTGAGATTCAAGTACCAATGCAGCAGTCACAGGACAGTCATCCACGAGGGCTTGGCATTGCTGGGCTGAAGACCTTTCCCACCCGCTTGTATCGAATTCCCCAGACCCAAACAGCTTAACTCCCAACCTCTTGAGATGTTCGCTCTAGGGGGCCCTCTAGCATACGGGGAAAAAAGATTGTTAAAACAAATATAATACTTGAAAGGATATCATGAGTCTTCCTCTAGGAACTCGTACCTTTGAACTTATGAGAGGGTCTGTGACTCTGCTTCAATTCCGTCAACTGGTTCTGTTTCAAGATGAACCTGTACATGTTTTGGAAAAGCAGGATCTATGCGTTACAATTATCACCTGCCAATCAGTCTTACAGGAGGGTCAAAACTGACATGTATTTTAAAACTAGGAGATACATATATATATAAATGTGTGTGTGTGTGTGTGTGTGTGTGTGTGCGTGCTTACACATGTGCATAAATAGACTACATATGTGTATAACTGTATACTATATATATATAAAAGCATGTGTGTATATATAGATATATATATAAAAATCTATACACACACACACACACACACACACCCCTCCCTCCACACACACTCACACATACATAGTTGTATGTAGCTAGTACAAAAAAACATTCCTAGAGCTCCCCTGACCCTTTAAGGAAGACCGAAGCTGATTACATCTGAATTCTGAGCCACCAAAGCACGTTGAAGCAAGAGTGCCCAGTAATGCTTGCAGCAACATTCAAGATACAGGCACATGTCAAGAGTTTTGCAAACAATTCGGTATAAAAATGAACTGTCAGCCAGTGGTTTGGGGGGAAGGAGGTAAGAGAGGGGGTTGTATGGACCTGTATCGTTACTGTGATAATATTAAGTTTTTTGGCACTGCTGCATGAAGTTCTGCTTTCCCTCTGTGGGCTGGAGGGACCCCAAGATAGCTAGAAACAGAGGGAAGCCGGACAAGTGTTTCTAACAAGTGTTAGAAAAGTTGAGCACCTGACTCTTTACAGTGAGGTGGCTGGAGACACCTCTTGGCCTACAGAAAAACCAAAGAGAAAGAAAGAATCAAAAGAAAAGGAGACATTTGCTCTAGAGGTAAAGGCTGTAGCTTCTCAGTGCTGTGTGCACCAAAAGGCCCCATTCTGTCTTCATGCCACTGTGCCTTAAATCAGGGGAGCCTAAACTTTCCAGCTCAAGGTGCCTGCCAGGCCCCAGATGTGTCCAGTGATGCTGCAACTGCAGGGCGAGACCAAAGCCAATCAATCAGGTGCAGGCTGTTATTGCTGGTGAAATCAAGCAAACGATTTCGATTCCCCCATCAGAGGAGAAGCATGGACCACGGCTGGCCAAATTTCTGGTTTAATCTGTTTTAATGGTATGAACATAGTTGCAAATCTGGAGGATTCTTGGCTGGGCACCAGTGTTGCCCTCAGTGCCTCCGAGCTCAGACTCCCCTGGGCTAAGGAGGAGGAGGGCTGGGGTGACTGCACCCCCCCTTGCAATCTTACCCTACTCAGTTCTCTTCAAAGCAGTCAGCCCATGGACACTGAGACACCGAGACTGAGAGGGAAGATTAACGTGCTGCCTTTCTTCATCCCTCCCTTCCTCTGCATGCCCCAGCCTGGACGGCAGCATGCATGCTTTGCACACTGCGGGGACGCTGAGGCTGCCATCCTGCGCAAGGTGCTCTAGGTGATCCTACTCGGCAGGGGGGTTGGACTAGGTGATCTTCAGAGGTTCCTTCCAACCTCAGCCATTCTGTGATTCTGTGATTCTTCTGCTGCAGCCAGAGGGGCTGGCAGCAACGGGACTTCTCCCTCAGAGCATTGCTGGAACGAGACAAGCAGCTGCAGTCAGGCCCGTCCGTCTCCTGGTCACCCTCCTCTTCTTCAGATGGAGTCCAGAAAAACAACTCAGCCCTTCTGAAATCCCCAGAGGGGACTGCGTTAGTGAAACTTGCCCTCTTCTTGCTTCCTCTGTGCCCTGCTGATCACAGGAGAAAACCTGGGAGGCAGTGAAACTTCCCAATGTATGCGGCGAGCTATCTCAGTCCCTCCATGTCTCGGTGCCACGAGCCAGGTTCAAGTGCACCAGGCTGGTGCAAAGCGGTGCTAAGCTGAGGCCAAGCAGAGCTGTTCCAAAAACACCAGCTACGGGCCTGACCTGATGCTCCCTTCTATGGCCCACGTCAACCTCAGATCTTTGCCTCAACAGGAAAACCTCTTTTGGTGGCTTCTATGGCTGATCATTCACATGTTCCAGCTCAGGCACACGCCTCATCTGTGTGTTACCTCGTTGGATTAAATTTGCTCATATCCTTTTGTTCCATGTATTAAAATATTCTATAAAATCAAGTGACCAAAAATCTATAGCTCTAAGAATACCTGGTTATCTTCTTTTTTTTGTTGTTTTTCGTGTGTTTTTTTTTTGTTTGTTTCTAATCACAGTTAAACCTAAACAAAAGAAATGGAGGAAAGAGGGAAAATAAAAAAAAAAAAAAAGAAAGAAAAAACCAATTCATGAAAGTCTAATCGGGAACTGAATTGCACGGCTGACATAACCAGCTCTCAGAAGGAGTCCTCACAAATTGGAGGGCAGTTTGGATCTGACAGGCTCCAGATCCCCCGTGAGCACTATGGATTCTTTCCGCCCACCAGCAGTCAGGGAAGCAGTGCCCGCAGTGCTGGCACCAAACACCAGCGGATGTGGTAAAGAACCTGAGGACATCTGACGTGGTAAAGTCACGCGCCCAGGAATTGAGCTACAAGGCTTCCCGAGAAGTCCAGTCCCTCCACCAGGAAAAGGAGAGAAGCTGGAAACAGATTCTCTAGAGGAATGAGAACTTTGGCTCAGTGTCTGAGCCAGCTCTTGGGGCAAAGATGGCTGGGAAGCAGAAATCAACTTGATGTCCTGGTTCAGGCGTCCGGGCGGCACAGGCGGCGTGCTTTTGGACTGCAGGATCTGCGGAGGTGGGCTGGCGGTCTGAGGCAGGAGCAGAGAGCCGTGAGAGCCTGAGGCCCCAGAAGGGCCACACTGGAAAGTTCTTGTTGCCACTGGGCTCTGAGTAGGAGGACTAAGGCCAGAAGGGGTATAACAGGGAGAGGCGACGCCGGACTGTTGGAGAGGAGACATGGAGGCAAAAGGCGATCGTTCCTGGTGGAGCTGGGCTATCGTTCCAGTTACAGATCCTAATGCACTTGGATGTGTTTGGCACAGGCCTGAGGACGGCCCACCAGAGGCCTGTGCCAGCTGGCTTAGGCTGGCGGATGGCGAGTTGGAAGAAGGAGGGGGCTGGAAGTGATTAATTCCCCCCAAAGTCCCACTGCCTGAGAGCTGCTGTAACTGTCCTCCCTGCAGTGGTCTCGTGGTGGGCTGGAACTGGTTGAGAAGGCCAGGGGGTGAATTTGATGCGAGCTGGGTGAGTGATGCTGACGGAGAGCTAGTTGTGGCTTGCTGGAAGTGCCCGAATCCACTGCTGGAAAGGGGTGGCTGCTGCTGCTGCTGCTGCTGCTGTTGTTGCTGCTGCTGCTGGGTGGGCTGAGCTGTCCCTAAAGGTGATCCAGATGGTGCTCGTTGGAGCTGGCTCAGTCCCACGGAGGACGCGCCACTCAAACCTGTCTGGCTCGAGCCACCGGGAGGGGATCCCACCTGGAACTGGCCTAAGCCGGCGGCAGCCGAGTATCCTGCGAGCTGCTGGATGTGGTAGGAAGAGGATGACGGGGTTTCTGCTCCCGGTGTGTGCAGCTGGGACGGAGTGCTGGAGGGGGAGCCAACGGCAGAAGGCCCAGCCGATGGGATTAGAGACTGAAGCCTTTTCAGCTGCCTTGGGGTCTGGCTGGACTGCTGCCCCAGGGAACCCAGGACGGACACGGGGGGACGGAAGATGGCTGTGGGGAGGCGCGGGTGGTGGGTCAGAGCTATCGCAACAGAAGTGGTGGCTGCTGCAGCCTGCAGGGGTGCCTGGATCAGCGGAGTCCAGATGACGGGCGTGGGTGTGGATGCAGCAGCGGCAGCGGCGGCGGCAGCAGCCTGGACGTTGTGAGCACAGTGTGCCATCTCTCTGTCGTGCTGCACAATCTGCTGGATGATCTCATTCTCTTGGTAGTTGAAAACACCTGAATTGAGGTCATGCTGGACTTTATGCAGCAGAATGGAATTTTTCTTACCTGTAGGGAAAGTGAAGAGAGAAAGGGTCATTCTGATATGGCAAAGCAGGGGAGGCTTCCTCAAAGATTCCTGCCAGACCTTCCTCGAGTTGTTGGCACTGTCTCCCCTCCTCTGTCATTATGGGCTCTGCATACAGTCTTTGTGCTCCAGCAACAAGATGATAAACATCGCCTCTTCAGCTTTTGTGGTATGATCAACATACATCAAGGTCCCATAGAACTGCCTGGCAGAACACATAGTCTTAAGACAGTAGGGCCAATTTTGAGAAGTGTGACAGAGTGGTAGCAAAGCTTATGAATCTGGAAGAGTCTCATTTTGCAGCTCATAATCTAAATTTCTGGAAGATTCTCACTTTGCAACTCATAATCTAAGTTTCCATTTAGAAAAAGAGCAGAAAACCAAAGACCATAACTTTTGTGTTTGCAAAGGAAAACCTCAGAAACACAAGTTCAGTGCAGTCTCCTGAGTCGTCAGTTACTCTCCAGACATGTCTTTTCATCATGTGTCTCATGCATCTTGCTCATTCTGAAGTCAAACATTTGTTTCTAGTTGAAATGGAATTTCTCTATGAAAAATGGGCAGAAGGACTTTACGTGCTGGAAAAGCCCAGGTGGCCCACGTAAGAGCCCTCAGACACGCTGCAGCTGCCATTATTTCGCTGTGCCCTTCTAGCCCAAACTTTAAGGAAACTGCAGGCTAGCAAACCTCCTGTTCCAGCTGGACTTTCTAGCCTGCAGCAAAATATTAGCTCAGCGCTTTGCCTTTTCAATGGGCTGGAAAATGTGGCATAATGAGTTTGTTTGGCCTGAGTGTGCACCTGGCACTGAAGGGATGCTCTCTCCTGGACTGAAGCAAGGGGATGAGATGCTGCCAGTGATGCCCTTTCACCAGAGCACAAATGCTTTCTCAAAGGACAGGATTTTTGACGTGGATAGGCACTCTGTGTAACGGCTTTTGCATCTGGGTTCTCGTAACAGTCTGTGCATGGGTAACTGTGCCAGCATTGATTTGTAAGGCGTTGGTATATGCTGGCTTGAATGGTTTTCTTACAAAACTGGTGTGGATTAGATCCTCTCTTCTTGCCTTTTCAAGGGTCCTCTATCCTGACAGCATATGCCAGTTTGAATTGATGACAGCACCTGCCTATAGGCTTCCTTTTCGCTTTTATTTATTGCAATCATTCGGATATGAAGGGTTCAACCTAGCAAGCTGTGTGCACCCTGGTTGCGTGCCTGCACACAGCTCATTTTGTGGCTGAAGCTCAGGGGTGCAGAAGGGTCACCTCTAGACGAGGTGCCGGCTGGTTTGGATCAGACCAAAAGCTGAATTAACCTTCCTCCCTGAACCAAATGCTTCCTCAGGCCCACTAGCAAACCCACTAGCAAACCCCTGCTCTAATTCAAATGTCATTTCTGCTGGTTCTGATCGCTTCAAGTTCCTGTACAGGACCAGGGCAAGCACACAGCATCTTGCCAGATACTGGGGAACTGGAGGGGCCTCTTTTCAGTACTTTAATTCCCAATCATGTCATGTTTTAAGAATTAAAAGCTGGCAGCGCTGCTCCTGTCAATTAACAAGTTTGCTGCTAACAAAGGCTTGTCCATTAAGTTTGTCTCTACTCTGTCACGAAATCACTGCTTTCCCTCTGAAATGAGGGAATTTTGAAGATAACTAGCTGAGTTCTAAAGCTACCATGAGAAAGAGGGGAAGCAATTGTTGCAGAAATGAGGAGGAAATTATAAAGCGTAAGAGAGATTCTAGTCACTACCACATAAAATGTTAGGAAGACGTACAGTGTTTTAGTTCTAGTGTCTAGCTGCAAAGCTGGAGAAGGTGCAGAAAATATCCACAAATCAGGCTTGAAAAACATCTGTGGGTGCGTACTATGTATTCAGCTTCTCTCGGACAAGAGGTGACTTGATACTGATTTATAGGGGACTTCACAGACGAAGGAAGCTGATAAGAAACATTCCCTTTGGTTCCAGAATGCCCAACGAGATACTGTGATTTTAGACAAGCTCAGAAAAAAAAAAAAAAAAGATAAGGAGCAATCTAACAGTAATTGTAGTTTTTCCTTCACTGTACTTTTCAAAATCAAGCGTTTCTCTCCTTATAAAGGAGGAGGTGTGTGCTCTAACAACTGAGTGCTATGCAATAGTGCTATGCAATTGTTCAAAGCAGGTAAAGCTTGAAATCTACAGCCCCCTGGTCAACCCCTCCAGTGGGCTGAACTGCACCATAAAACCAAACCAAAATGCTGACAGGGTTTTAAGGACGTGTCTGTTGTGGGTAGTGCTATGGGATGCTTAATGGTTTTGTGGTTTACCTGCTGATGATTACTCCCTCCAAAAAAAAAAAGAAAGGCAGATGGACAGGAATGGATCTTAGAGAGAGACCAGCTCTGGAAGGACACAGACATGAAAGCAGCCAGTGTTCAGAGCTGCTAATGCCATTACAGGGGTTGGAGAGCCCGTCTGCACTGAAATGCTTGTGTACAATACCTATACTACGCCCATTTCACTGTATAACAAGCTGACATGGACAGCACCAGATATCCCCTAAACAGAGCCTGCCTCTACCTGCCATTCATGTAGCCGGACACGCCAGAGGAGCACGAATGTCACCTTTAAAATTCAGAGCATTTTGGCAGTGAAGGAGCAGAGGGTCACACTGTACACACACAGTACTTTCCAGGCAGCATCTTCTAGAAGCACACACCTGCTTACAAACAAATTAGATCACAAAGAGCTGCTTAAACAGAAACAGAAATGCTAACTGCTTCAAGCCTGGAGAAAAAGAGCAACCAATCTAAATAAATTGACAGGTAAGAGAAAATCTGGCCAACGCATTTGAGATAAAAAGCAATTCAGTCTGCAGGTTTGTAATCATTTTCTTTCTGGAGTTGAAGGTACAAATCCCAGCATGGGGAGTCTTGCACAACTGCAAGGTCAGGATGTGGATGGGAGACGGCATGCTGAGTTCAAGCCAGACAGGCAAAAAACTGCCCTACTGCATTTGCTTTCTTGATAACAGATTGTAGCAGAACCGGGCTGAGGAGGGACAGCTTGGGTAGAAGGAGGAGAAACAGCAGATGTTGCTAGTGCAGCTTTCCGATACCAGCAACTGCTCTGCGCTTCCATCACCGCACCTCATCTCGCTCTTTTAATTCCATGTCACCTGTCTTTGGCTTCTGATTTGCTTGTCTGTGCTTGAATAGCCTGCCATTTCCAGTGCTGCCCTCAATTCCAACGAGAACCCATTGCGATGTTAATCAGGGCTGCACGGATGAATTGAGGGGACTGATGTTTTCATAACCGGAGCTCCTGACAACACGGAAAGACTTCAACAGCAGACTGGTTTCCTTGGCAGATCACTAAATGGAGAATACACTAACATTTTCCAAACGCACATATGATTTACTGCAAAATGGTTTGATCAGAGCTCCTTAAATTTGTGTCACGTTGATAAAATAATTCCAGTAAAAGCCTTGGAATGACTATTTTTGTTATTTTTAAACAGGACATTTCAGTTTTCCTTTGGAATTACATTACATTTTACTGTTTTTCTGAACTCAACTTGAATTTATTAACTGTTTCATTAGATCAAATTTTTCCTTTTCTTTTTTTCTGAGAAAGTCTCAGATTTCAGCTTCAGATCATTAAAAAAATACTGAAAATGTTCTTTCAATTACTGAAGGGGAGAAGAGTTTTTTAAATCGTTTTTCAAACTTGTAACTGGTTAGCAGACTGAAAAATTAATTGTTTCCACCGTTCTAATTAATTGCATCACTCACATGATGCTTCCACACCCTGATACAAGTCTGATTAGTTGCTTCTGGAGAAAAACCCTCCTTCCAGCCAGCACCAGATTACAACAGGCACACAGCAGTGCCCTGCTGGCACAAAAACATTTTCCTGGCAGGTCTGACTAAAGTCCTGCATGAAACAGAAGCCAAGAGCAGAATGAGGCAGTAGGAGTCAGTTTGCTTGGGCTGGTGGTTCTGAGATTATTTCTGTCCCCCTTCAATCTTATTTATGAAGTTGCTTCAGTTTCAAATTCGTTTTTCCTTGTCTGGATTTATTGTCACTGCACCTGCCTCAAAAGGAGAGCAAACAAGACAGCAATCTGAAGACTGAAAGGCTGATTAGTTTGGCTCTGTGTAACCTTAATTAAAACTATGTCCTGCAACTCACAGCTATACTCAGTGAACTGCAATAGAGCCCTCTGTTCTTGCTAAGCCAGGGAGAGGCTTCATTAGGAGAGAGGAAAGGGGACTCCAGCTTCCCCTTCACCCTAACCATGGAGTGATTACGGAGGCTGGCTGTTACAGGATTTTCTTCTTCTGGGCTGTTTACCCCATAGAAAGTGCTGAGCAGAATCTAAGGTACTAAACAACCCATCCATGCATTTCTCCTAAACCCCAAAATACTACATAAATTTAACTAGATTCTAAAGAAAGCTGTAATTCTAATTCATAGCATTTTGTTGACATATTCTTTGAACTGGAAATTCAGCAGAACTTTTGCTTTGGACACATCAAAATGTAAAGGATGTTTGCCTCGGAGTCCTGGCACTGGAGAAGCCTACACATACACATGGTGACCCTGCCCGAGGCCAACCCGAGACCTGGTGTGTTCAGCTTCTGCTGGTGGGAACATCCCTCGTGGGAAAACAGGGACCAGGGCACAAGGAACCAGGAGCCAAGTCTGCAAGTCTGCTCTCTGTAAGCCCAGCTCTGGGACTGGCCTGCATGTGTGTATGAAGGAGGACAGCAAGGCCCTGATGGGCACCCTGCAAACAGCTCAGGAAGGGGCTCCTGAACGGACGTGGTCTGCTTGTGAGCAGAGGCTGAGGACTAAGGGCTTGCCAGGAGTTAGTACTCACAGTTAATCAGAGTTTAAAGCTTTCTGACATCGAGCATCCCACACTCCACCAACTTGAAGGGCACTGACATCCTTGTGCTGCCAGCTCCGGAACCGGGATGCCCTGGCAAGCAGTGCTGGGTCTGGGCCATGGGGTGAAAGGATGTCTCTGGAGCAGCAGGGACCTCTCCTCAGGAAAGCTGCCCGTGCTGCCAGGATTAGGGACGCTTTTAGGTCACCCAGCTTCTCTAGGTGGCTGGCCTCAGATTACCAAATTCAACTCTCCAAAAATGTTGGTTTGTAGATAACAGGGAGTTAATTCCAATTCAGCAACTGCTCTGGCAGAGCTCAGGGGAGAGGTGCAGGAGGAAATACGTTGGAGTGTGTGTGGCTACAGTGAGGGATAAACGTAAAGTAAGGTTATGCAACTTCACGTGGGGCCCTTGCTAACAGATGATTCCCAGGGCTGCCTTTCCAGAGGGTACTATTTTTTCCCCTTTTCTGGTTGGATCATGTCTTTCCAGTTCACCTGGCAAAGCCCTGCTCAGATCTGCACCCAGGTCCTCTGAGGTGAAGGTCTGATGGATGAGCACTGCCACACATCTGTCTCTAGAGCTCTCATCTGCTTTTCTATGGGAAAAGCATCGCTTTTCACCTTTCCCTGCCATATGCTGCTTTAGCACTTCCTCTGGAGCAGGCAGTTACATCTCCCTAGGTAGATTCTCCCTCAGAGCATTGAATCTGCTTAATACACCTGTGGACAGTTTAGAAGCTCAGGTCCTGCTCACCCAAAGTCCCAACCCGTACTAACGTGAGCTCGTGGAAGGCCACTCTACAACCTCAGCAGACCTCTGACCTACAGACGCACACAGGGACAGCCTAGTCCAGTGCAGGAACCAAAGCAAGGCTTGGAAGCAGGGGCCAAGTGGTCTCTTAAAGAGTGCCTGTCCTGTCTCCCAATACCCTCTTCCATGGCCAGACCCAACTCACCATTTCCAGTCCCACGTCTCCTGATTTCTTGACTCCTGACCCTCCTTCTTTCCTTAGCAAGACCTACAGCCCCCACTTTCTCTTCATCCTACAGCCAATGACATGCTACCCACCTCTATCACCCCATGTTCCTGACTCCCCAAACTCCTACTCGTCCACCTCTCTCTTGGAGACAAGTCCCAGAGCTCCCCTGGGTGCCATGGAGCTGGGACAGGAGCCATCTGCAACCAGCACAAGCACCAGCTCCCCACCATTGCTTACTCTGAGGTAGCTCCAGGCCCCTTCTTTCTACCGAGGAGAGAGAATCTGCCCTGTTTGTGTCACGGGGCAAGACTCCACTCACGAGGGCTTCTGCAGAGCACGCGGTGTGTGACAACCAGCGGAGGGGAGGTCTAGGTGCTACAGGAGTGAAATTAAAGGACTTAGACTGAAGGGTCTCCATGGCACAAATCACCTTTTTGTTGTCTTTGTACAGCTCCTAGCACAATATGTTTTTTCCCATGGTCAGACAAAAATAAATAACATCAGTGGAGTGCTGTGTGCTCTAAAAACTCCATGTTTTCCTCACTGCAACAGTGGACCAAATACAGGGGAGAAAAGAAGATATTTGGAGCCTAGGAGATGTTTATAACAAAGCTGCCGGTGCTTTGAAGTGGAGTGGGGTTTGTGAAATTACGGAAACTAAGCTAATAGATGTTGCTCCCTTAATAAAGAATTGCAAAGTCAGATTTTCCTCAACTGTAGATAGCACACAAAAGAACGGGGAGAAAGGCTCATGTGATTTCATAAAAAGAGCCAGCACTCAACAATAATTCTTCTATCAAATAATCAAAATTAGCTTTCTGTTGTTGAAATTCCGCACAGACACAGGGGAAATTAGCTGTGACTTTCTGTTCATTTCTCTTTTCAATTCTGTCTAAGTCAGCTGGCTGCAGTTTAAGAATTCAGGTCACTGAATTGCTTTCTGAATTTGCATGCATTTGAAATAATCTCACTTTATTAGGCTGGCTTATGCTCTGGCCTGCTGTCAAAGTCACTGCCCCCTGCACCACATGGTTACTTCTTTCAGGTCTTCTCTTCTTATTATTCATACGACTGGGTACTGAACACCCTGCTCCGCTCACTGGTTGCTGCAGAGAGCTCACAGCACGGTGCAGGTACGGAGGTGGTCTTTGCCCTCCCTTGCCACAGCTGCTTCTGTGCCCTGGGGGGATCCTGCACTGGGACTGTGCTGGCTGGGGGGTGTTGCAGCACCAGCTCCTGTCGCTGTCTTAGGGTCTGCACACACACAGAAATCAGCTGGAACAGAGATTTCAAAATAATTCTCAGCCCCCGACGTATGTGCTCTTCTGCTGTTAGAGCCCGCCTTCCTCTCCAATGTAGGTCACCCCACACTTCATCAGCTGCAAGGTACTGCCTGCCTTGCAAAGGGGTCAGCTCAGAACTGAAGGAGCTCCCGGAAGCAAAGCCAGCTGGATCCCAGCAGCTTGAACTCTGCCTCAGAGCATCCGCACAGGAGTTCCGTGCACTTAACAAATCTGCTCTACAAACTAATTCACATTAACCTTCCTGAGAGCAAGGCTATGTAAACACATTACAAACTGGATGTGCAGTTCTTGATGAACTGCTCTGCAGAACTTGCCATATGTGTGCTCTTATGCCGTGCAACATATAAGGCAGCACCCACCTGCATAATGCAGACTATTTCTTTCTTGTCAAAGCCGCATCATTTGAAGTACATTTAATGTACAATATTCCCTTCTTCCCCTGCTCTGTCCTCCACAAGCCTCTCTGGAGATAAAACTGTACAAAGGGGTTTATTGCAGGAAAGCCAAGCGCCATATGGGAAGGGAAATAAATTTTATCAGCATAGAGCCCATTGCACTGGGTTGGTTAGCTGAATCTGTTGTCTTATGACCATCTTAACAAACAATAGTGAGTTTAAAATTTTACAACAGACAATCCCCTGTCTTTCCAAGTAGAGGTCTGCTCTCCTCGTACAGCTCAGGCCTACCACTAATTGCTTCTCCTCTCCCATACACCTACTTGAGGTATGTGGCATTGCTTTTAAGGGACAGAACGCAACCTCCAACTGTGCCAAACTGCTGTAGGTCAAACGATACACAGAAAATGATGTTATCTGATGAATCTCATGATTGTTAAACAAAACGTGAAATAAATTAAGCTGATGATGCTCTTCCCTCTCACTTGTCACATTTATGCCCATCATACAGGAAAAAAAATCAAACCTATAGGGCTCTGTAGAGCAAATTGTTTGTGAATAGCCATGAATGGGTGTAAGAATTGTGCAATTCTGAAGCACAGTGGCTGCTACTTATTATTGCTGGAGACTGAAGCCAAAGAGCCTTCTCTTCTCTTCAAGTGGCAAGAGTGCTTATATCTGGAGCCAAGGCTTCTGCATTCAATTCTCAGTGCCCTGCTGGAGCTGACAGCTGTGACAGGGACAGATTCTGGAAGACTCTGGGCTGGTGACATTCTGGCACTGCTTTCTGTCAGCAGTGTGGTCAGGGTGCAGAGAGCTACCAGACTGTCCTCAAAGCAGGAAAAGTCCCCTGAGTTTACAGGTGCGGTCGGCAAGCAGATCCTACTTCATGTAATTAGAGAGTCAAAAACTTTAAAAAGGTGTTGGAATGGTGAAGAATTACCTGAACGGGTGTTTTATTTTGATACTGATAGCAAATAGCTACAAGCATGGCTCTCTAAATGCAAAAGGAATTTGGTGGCTCAGGGGACCCATGAAGATGGGGCACAAATATATTGCATCTCCTACCACTCCCCAACTCTCTTGCTTCTGCTGAATGTCTCCCAGCTCTCCAACTAAGTGTCCGTGGTACTAGTGACATCTGCCTAGAAGACCAGACTCTTCCCAGAGAACTTGCAACCTGTGAGGTTGGGATAAACTGAGGTGCTCAAGGTTATTTACAAAGTCAAAGGCAGGTAACCTGAGATCTCACCACTGCCCCCACTGCCCCTTCTACTGGGGTGTCTTAGGCTTTATTTTCCTTCCAGAGTTGCATGAGAAACGGCACTTCCATATCCAGACAGGGTTGGCAGCTCACCTTAATTAAGATGAAGTCATGTGCACTCACCCATGGCTGATGAGTTGCTGATAGCTTTCCTTAGGCTAAAATACTCCAAGTCTGGGACTTTACTTCCAAATAAAAAGTAATTCACAAATTGAATTCCTGCTGAAGTCTGAGCTCCTACCGTGAAGACACCGATATCTGAGCTAGATCGCATTTCTACCTCGGCCATTTTAGATAGCTATCTCAGGGAAGACAAATCACACTCCAGAAATGCCTTTTTCTCTCTGCTGACTGTAAGTCAGATTCAGATCTGCACGCTGTACTGTCAGAAATGATGGGAGAGGATTTCAGGTCAGAGAAGTACGAACAGTGGTATTTGAACTCTGATTCCTCACAAACAGTTATGTTTGTGGGTGACCCGAGAAGACACAACACGGAAGAGCCCATGTTTCCTCTTGGCAGGCACCGGTATCTCAGCAGCTCAGTACGTGGATAATAAATTTCCACCTACTTAAAGTCTTCAATGCGGTTTTGAAACAAAGCTTTCTCCCAGAGCGCACACACTGTAGCACTGTATAAATCCTAGGTCACAGGAACTTGTATCCTATCATCACCCGTGCCTGTATCAGCAGCCTCAATAAGAAGCATATAGAGCTTTATGACCAAATCTGCTTGCTCATCTCACGTGTGCAGCTCTTTAGGGATTTACTCACTGGTGTACGGTAAACAAATCTGGGACCTCAGTGTGGACATTTTATGCTGAGTACATATTGTTTTATTTCTACACATTTCAGTCAGTTTCATGTGATTCTGATGGCACCTGCCCCAAGGGAGTAAGCAGCTAAGGTGTGTTCAGAGACCGAGCTCCACCTTTGCTGGTATTGTTTTCCCCATAGAAGAGAAGAGGAACGGAGGCAGAGAGCAAAGGCATGACAAGGACAAATGGGGAATCAGTGGCAGAGCTTGGCACAGGTCCCAGACCTTCTCATTCACAGCTTGCCCAGCCTAACCTAGGCCAGTCCTACCTCTGAGGCAGCGGATCCCAGAGCATTAGTCACGACCCAGACACAAGGGGTTGCAAACCCAACGGGATTTCAGTTGCAGAAGCATGATCACGAGCTGACAAATGGGGTGCCCCGAGAAAAAGTTTGAGAACAGCTATTTTTGTGGCTTGTATGACAAAGCTTTTAAGACTTCTTCCACTACAATATCTTATACAGACACTCTTGTACTGTAATAATGTTACGTAATAATATTTAGATGGGTATTTTGTTGCCTTAGCTTTGTTTTTTAGCATCTGCAATGCCTGGAGGAAATGCAAGGCATTTTTAATCCAGGGTTAACTGGGATCCCTGGATCAAAATATATGCAACTGGCATTCCAAATGTATGTATTTCAAACTATTTGGTGTAAAATATTCCCAAAGAAATTGAAAACATAGCGTTCCCTGCCTTCAAAATCAGCTTTCAGCTCTCACTGGTGACCTTGATACGGATGGTGAGCAACCTCATGGCAGACATTCATGGTATTTATTACAGCACAGTGAACAATGGAAAATAATTGTCCCCCAATATTTTTGGAAAGCACCAGTGAATTTTGATTTGACAATATTCACGACCCGTATTGTATTTACTTTCAGTGAACGTTTGAGCGGTTGTGTTTTACAAGTGCAAATACTTGTGAAAATCTAATTTTAAGCTTCAACGGTCACCGAGATCCAGTTTCAAAGCCAGGCGAGAACAGAATCCTGCGATTTACGTAACTAACTGACACATCACAAACTGGGGCTGTTCACAAACGCTTGTCAGACAAAGAATTACTCACTGCAGAAACGAACAAATCATTTCAACACACAAACACTAGGAAGAATTTTACAGCTTGGTCAAGAACAAGAAAAAGAGGGAAATTAAATCAGTGGTAAAATTTTTATTAATCAGTGGTCAGCCTGATTTCCTTGAGTCTCAATCTTCAGGCTTTGAGCCTGTGGAGACCTGTGCATGTGATTTTCTGCAGCCTGAGGAGTTCTTTAGAGTCTGAAGTTATTCAGAGAGCAGAGTTAAGAAGGGACACAAATCATTGCAGAATCCCAGCCTTAGTCAATTCTCAGAGACTAATCCCTTCCAGTCTTTAAAGAGCTCTGTAAGTGCAAGACACCTGGGAAACCTCTTCCCCAGCCATGCATGGCCCAGGCAGGATGCCAATATCAATTCCCATTAACGACAGAGGTTAGGAGGATACACCAACATGCTCTTTGCCAGAGCGATCAATGGAGATGACAGCTCCTGGGGGCTGTGCCCTTCATGCCGCTGCACCGCCAGGCTACCAGCAGGAAGCGATGGGGGGCACAGATCTGCGTGCCTCTGCCCCTCTCCTTGCCCTCTGTCTAGCCACTGGCTTTCAAATTGCATTTGCTCTGCAAAGCAAATGCCTCATTACACCTCCAGTCAACCAGCACTGCTCCTGGTGGTTCAAGGGACAGGGTCTTACGTTCTTATCCTGTCTCTCTGCTATTGAGGCGAGCTCAGACCACACTTTCCAAGTCTTCTGCATAGCAGCTAATCCTGTAAGCATCCCTCCTGTGGCTGGATGGATTGAGATTTTTCTCCCTGCTCTCAATTCCTCACTGCACACGCAGAATACTGGGTGGATCTACCCTGGTACCAGGACAGTGATGGAGCCCTCTGAATCACTTCGTGTACTCAGCGAGGCTTGGGCTTCTCAAGGACGTGTTGTCAGCTGGCTCGAAGGAAGTTAGTGAATGCACCACTGACTTGGAAAGAGGCTCCCACTTGCTTCCATCCTGTGTACAGATCCTGAGCTGAATGCAGCATGAATCAAAAATACAGTTCTTCTTCTGTTCATACCAGGCCCTTCTGGCCCTTTGTCCTTTACTCTCTGCCCTCTATAACAATCCCCTTACTGTCAGTCTCAGCTCGGTGCAATGCTCCTGACTTCCCTAACCAGTCACGTGCCGCTACGCAGCTACTGTGCTGCTGCTTCTGGATGGCGCACATTTCAGGGGAAGGTGAAGAAATGTCTTATTTATAAAAGGCAGGGATTTCCATGGGATCTGCCAATTCCAGTAGGACAGGCATAACTCCCTTAGGCTCTTTTGAGAAATTCCAGCCAAAGAATGTTACACACTACAGGGCTGGAAGGTACTATGAGGATGCTATTTTGCAATGGTAGAGGACATAAAGCTGGAGAATAGGCAGCTATTGAGTCTGATTGCCAGGGAAACAGGGAAAGCACTAGGATTTTCCAGAGTATGGCTCTAAAGGTCTGTGCCTTTTTTATGGTGCAGGGACTGATATTGGCTCTGGTCAGCAGAATGGCAAAAGCAGGGGAGGACAATGCCAGAGCTCTGCACCAAGGGGCATGTTATTCCAGTAGCTCTGTGCCACCTTCTGACCTTATACTGACATTTTGCAGCTGCATGTGGAAGGGAATTTCTCCTAGGGGAAGAAACAAATGAGGTGTTTTATGATGGTTGAGAAAACAGAGCTGTGAGGAGCAGCTTTCCCCCTCGACCATCACTGCAAAGAAGACTTCCCACAGCTGCACAGACATGGAGGTTCCTGTCCGGCTTTTGCCAGCCTTTCCTGCATGCCTCCACACGGAAAATGGGAAGGAGCTACAAGCCAAGAAGGCTGCTTGCAATGAAATGCCCCAGATGAGTGGTCTGACTCATGGTCTAAGTGTTGTTCCTTGGAAACTTGAGTAACATCACAGGGATAGTTCAGGCACAATTCTGATGGAGTTGTGGAAAGGGACTGCTGCCTTGGGCTTAGAGGATTAGGAGTTGAACCAGCAAAGTTTATTCTCTGTAGCCTCTGACTCAGCGTGAACTTGAGCAGGTTGGCTTTACCTCCCCACATCTCAGTTCCTACACTGTAAAATTCCCTGCCCGAACACCAATTATTAATGCAGTTTTGGGCAACTCGCTTTGATCTGCATCATGAAAGGCTCCCAAGTGTTTATCGCATTGAAATCAACAACAACTGGACAGCTGGGTAGCTCTGGGTTAAGATTACTCTGTATAATGGGGAGACTAGCACTGTCCTGCCACTGTATGAGAAATGATTGCAATCCATTCTCAAACAGCAGCAAAGCAGAGTGAGAAAGGTGGAGGAACTCTGGGAAGTTCTTTAATGTGGAGACGCTGTCTGCAAGGGGACCAGTGAGGCATTCTCTCTCCTTCAAGTTGACTCCAGGAAGGAACGAAAGGAAATCAGCATTCAGCTGGTCCAGCCACCATCCCAGTGGCAGAGCACTGGCTGGTGTGCACATCACTGCAGATCTCTGAATGCCTGCGATGCAGCCACTAAGCAAGCACGATCCTGCTCTCTGACCTGCAACCTGTCTCCCACACCTTCAGGCCTTACACCCAGGGATCTGGCCTGACTGATGATTGCCACCAGTGGTACAACTACAGGCAGTACCGATGGCTGGGAGTGAGGACGACAGCTAAGATCTTCAACAGTAAAGTGCTGTTCTCTGATCCTCACACTGAGACAAGCAATGCTGCAGGGCAATATCAGTAGTAGCTTCTTATCCTCTTATGTCTACACAGCAGCTCAAGGAACTGCAGCAGGAGAAGACACCAGCTAGCTTCAAACTAGCTCCCTCAGGTTCTGGTAACATCACTACAGGTTAAGCACCCAAGGATTTACCTAATTTCACAGTGGTTTTGGGAACCTCCTCAAAGTTCGGCATCACTGCTGACAAGCAGTCTGTGTACATTTGCCTTGAATTTTGGCTGTGCATGCGGCTGCACACAGAGCAAAGGACAAGGAGCGCACATGATGCCCTGCCCACCTGTATATACAGTTACAAAGAGCACCAGGCTAGGAAGTGGAGCGGTACTGACCATCTGAAGATGAAGAACTTGAGATAAAGTCAAGCTGGCCCATCCCTGGTTGTGCTCGATACTACATTTTCTAGAAGATTGTTCAGTCTAATTTAAATAACCTAAGTGAGGAGACTGTTGCCACTTACACTAGGGCCTCATTAGTGGCCAAACTCTACATATTTAGCTCATAACCTTTTCTTCAGGGGTCACGCTTTCTGCTCTGAAGCAGGTAATGAGATGCACAGAATACAATGTTCCTGGCATGAAAAGCCCCAGAGACACTGCACCCCTTGCTGGGATGCCAGCTTCCTCCCTACCCCTCCACCCCCACCCCATTATCCTCCTTGCTTTCTGCATTGTACTCAAGACTTGCACTGACCTTTTTGATTCTGGAAAGCAATGAAAATGCGTGCAGCGTTAAGTGATGTATAATAAGAAACTAAAGAAGTTAGGCTGGCACTCTGAGATGCTCAGTCTTTAACTCTGCAGAGACTTCCTGCATGACCTTGTGTAAGTCACTTAATCTCTACGTTAAATGCCTCTGGTTGTGACCAAGGACTGGTACCTGGTATCCTCTAATCAGACAAAACTGTTTGCAGCACAGGTGATGTCTGCAGGACAGGACAGCATCGTGGCATGGGTGACTGTGAGCTATTACAATTCAATGATACTCTTTGGTTACCTGTGTTTACTCTGGGCTGTGGGAGGTTAAGTGTTTTATCAATTGTTCCATGTCTTTGTTCTGTCTGGTGTCCGTTTCTACTGAATATATTGGACTCTTGTGGACAGCTGGATGGTGCTTTGTGGCTGTGTTTTGCTGATGGTTTTGCACAAGACACAAGAAAGCACTCCAAGCTTTCCTGTCCCAACAGCACTTTCTGCTTTTCCAGCTGTTTGTGAACTATGACCAGAAAAACAACTGTCCCAAAAAGCTACATTATGGTCTGCATTTGATAGAGAAGAGTCTTCCTCATCAATGTGGCTCCAGTTTTTGTCTTTTAAAAAGTAATACCACTAACCCATTCAGTCATAGCCCAACCAGCATCCATGCAAAACGCAGGCCACCCTCCAACAAACACCCGAGCCCCCATGCTGAGGGATGATTGCTGCTGCAGAACATTTCAATGAAATACTAAGGTTTGCTCGCAGGACCTAGGGGAGGTCACAGCCTGGCCTATTTTCCGTTGAACCTGGGTGGCTCTGGGTACTTGCACATTCTGAGCTAAAATTCAAAATCTAGAGAATTCCCCAGGATGGCTCTCATGGGGTCAGAATGGTCTTGGTTCTTTAAGAGACCTCTTGGAAATGGAAACAAATGAAGCAGGAGCAGGCAGAAATATGTATGTGAGAGACAGAGAGAGAAGGATGAGGTTCTAACTGATCATAAACGGGCTTCTTGTGGGAGCTGAAGCCAGACAAGGAGAGACTGGGTAGGATCTCCTTCAGTTCACAAGTCCAGCAAAAGAACAAGGGACCAAAAGGACCAAGTCTGGGCACAGAAAGCCAGGGCAGCATGTAGTTGAAAGGAAACCCTCACATCTTCTACTTACCAATTCTGTCCAGCCTGTCAAGAGCCACCGTTTCAAAAGCTCGCCGCATCATGGGATACTCTTCCAGCACCTCGTTGAAGTTGTCCACCGAGAGGGAGTAGAGCCGGCAGTAGGTATCAGCTCGCACACTGGCTGTGCGCCGGCCGCGAGTCAGCAGGCAAATTTCTGGAATGAAAACCCCAGCCTGAGAATGTGGGGACAGACACCACCACCCCTGCCATACAAAACCTGGCGCTGCCATTCAACGGGCAGTCCTGCCTGCCACCCAGTCTCCTCTCCAGGTAGACTCTACTTGCTTTCCCCTTGAAAGCATGAGCAGCGGTAATGTTCTCCATATGCAGGAACATTTAAACAAGAAAATACCAGGGGGCTCAGTTGTGGCAGCTGCTATGTACAATTGCACCTCAGGGATTCTGCTGATCTAATTAGCCAGTCAAGTTTTGTTATGGTGGATTATCAAAGATGTCATTTGTGCATTCAGAGTGGAGAAGCTGTCCTTCTCCAACTCCTCAGGGGCACTGGGAGCAGAAGGTCATGCCGTGCGCTCATTGAAGCTAATTCTCTCTTTAGATTTGCAATAAAGGCTCTGTGCTGACCTGTGGCCTTGGTGCCTGGTAGTAACAGCGATCCTCAAACCCAGAACATTTGCCTGTTCAAAGACACTTGGAAGTTACTTGCAGACATGTCACAAGCTTACAGATAGGATAAGCCAAGTTAGTGGCTTACTAACTCTTGGTGTATTTACACTGCAGTCAGCTACTCTCAGAGTCTGCTCAGCTGGCTACAGAACAGAAAGTCCTTGACTCTAACATAAATGCCTCATTTGGGCACAGACGCTCCTTGAGCACTCAGCAGAGAGCTCCTGAATCCTGCTTTTCCACTGATTACACACAGAGTCTGGGCACCTAAGACAGGCACTTAAAGACAGATGGTGTGACCTAAAGGCAGAAGGTCTGGTCACAGCATGCTTTTCTGTGCTGTTGGGTGTCAATCTACCAGCACCACTCTCAGGATTTATTCTGGGTGCACTCCAAAGTGCCAGCGTAGTAGCACTACAAGGTTGTGAGTTTTAGGCTGCTTTCCTAGGGAAATGATGCCTCTGAAACTGTGCTGTCTTTGAATGTGTGAGAAGTTGTGCGTGTGGTATCTAAAACGCATTGAATCTCATGGGCAATTTTAATCAAATCTGTCAGGTAAGGGTATCCTGACTCAAGCCCTCCAACTCCAAATCCCGGAAAGCTGACCCAACTTGCTAGTGATGTACAAAATCCCTGTACCCCAGAGCCAGCAGGTAGCTGCAAACATGTTATTTTGCAGGAAATAACAGAAGAAGTGAGTAGGAAATTCAAGATTGGGATTTTTTAATAGAGAACGGTTCTTACAGAGAGGAAGGAAAGTCAGGTTTCATTCTACCCCTCCTGGTAGGTGATTAATTATGATGCATTCAGTGCTTGTACTGAAATGTGCAGCTACCAGAGAACTGTCTGTCTTGGGGTGTCAGTGAGGTCTCTGTGGGGCTGTGATAGCAGGAGAGTTTCTGTGTTACTCATAAAAGCAATATCCTAAATCTTCTCTTATGGTGTTTTCTGACCTTGTATTACTTTCACTGTTCCAGGCCTCTGCTGCTGATACATTATGCCTGCCTGCCGACCTTCATGACATTTTGCTGAGCCACAGACTGGGGAGATGATGGACTATGTTTTTTCCTCCATGTTTATACAGTACCTCATATGATGGATGCCAGGCAGTAGGAGTAGGTAACACTATAAATGTGCTTGGAGAATTGAGAATGCTCCATTTTTTTCCTTTAGATTCTCAGCTTCACAGATCTGTCAGTTTGCTTGGGGCAAAAGGAAATGAAACTACAAGAACTAAGTTTTCCTTCTCCACTTTGTTATTATTTATTGCCTAGACTCCCACACTGCCCACTACTCCCAGCTACCACTCATTGCACAATTTACTTATAGGAAGTTGCAGGACAGGTGAGATGAACAGAGACAGGGGGTGGAGGAGGTGACGGGGTATCAATTCTACATTCTGCCCTACCTGTGTATGACAAGTGAAGGAAAATACGAACACTACCAGTGGGTCTCACTACGCAAGGGTGACTCATTAACACACACCTCCAAAGTAGGAGCCATCTGCCAGCTTGGTCTCCTTGTTGCCTTTGGTGAGGACGCTCACCACTCCGTGCTGGATGAAGTACATCTTCTTGCCAATGGTGCCCTCGCGGATGATGTAATCCCCGGGCTGGAACACCTCGAACCGCAGCTTGGTCAACATGGATGTCACAAAGTTGGGGTCTGCATTGGCGAAGAGGGGCATCGAGGCAACCAGCTTCCGGCAGTTGAAGTTGATGATTTCCTGATGACAATGTGAGTACAAACAAGAGAGAGTTGGGGGAAGGGAAGCGGGGAGAAAACATGGGACAGGGAGCAGAAAAGACACACACATACGTTTAGTCAGCATCTAATAACCCACGAAGTTTCCCCACTTGATGTGTATGTTAAAAAGTCAAAAAAAAAAATACAATGCTGTCCTCTCTGTCTGGCTCCCCCAGTGCAGGCTGGAATGGGCCTCGGGACACAGCACGTAGCAGTGCTAACTGAAGCTGATAGCTTGACACCATGCTTCATTGCCTTCATTCATATGCTTTCTCTCCGAGCAGGGACCAAACAGGAACCCCCCCACCGTGCCAAATACATAAAATATACCTCTTACTGCAGAAAGCCTTGGATTTTGTGAGAGGTGCGTGGTGCTGGTGAAACGCTGTATGAAAAAGCCCAGGGCTCCTCTCTGGGAAAACGTTATAACTCACCTTGGCAGCCCTACGTTCTCTGTTGCCCTTGCTTGACAATGAGATATTAAACAGCACAAAAGTGCCAAGGCTCTCAGAGAAATAATTATCCTGGGCAGCTGGGGACAGTGTCAAGAGGAGGGAGGGAAAGGTGCCCACCAGTCACCGGGGCATGGGCTGCCTCATCAACCTCAGATGAAGAAAGCCCAATTCAGCTGTTCAGCTGTCATACAGCAGACAGGGACTGTGGCTCTTCCTATGGCTTGGTGTCACTTGGAGGGCATGACAGCACCTTCCGTCGCACAGGAGCTGCTGTGCCATGCCAGCTCAGGCTCAGAAAGCAGCAGAAAGTGATACTGAGTACATCTCCCCAGCAAAACGCTCCCCAACCAAGCTGTGAAGGAGGATCTGGATGACTGGAGCAGGAAGAAGGAGGGCAGGGGAAGCATCTGTCTCCTCCTCACTGGGTTGGGGGAAACTCTTCCAGCACTGCCCTTTTAGATTTCGGCAGACCTAGTTTTAAGATATTGCTGGTAGATGCTCAGCTCTTCCCTCTCCTATGGAGGGGAAAGACAGGAAGAAGACTGCTTCCAGTGCTTGTGCGTACCGTAGTGGAGGCAGGCACTGGGGAGAACCTGTGTTCCTAGGCTGCATGGGGCACAGATCAGGCCAGCACACTGCAGGGAAGTGTGTATAAATACAGGAGACACAGCTTTATATTAGGGAGCAAGAGGTGGGGGCTTACTGAGACACCACAGCAGGCAGAGGGGTGTGTGTTTAGGGAGGGAAGGGACCTGCAGAGGTGTGAGGCAATAGCAAGGCACTTTTCAGAGTGCTCTTCTGCAGGGCTTGTTTAGGAATGGGGAGGAGGTCTGCTCTTGTTGCAGAGCACCCACATGGTGCAAACGTTTGTATGACAAATTGATGGGCACAAGATCATATGCAACATCATGCCAGCCTCAAAAAAAATGAGGTATTTATCCACAGTATTGGCTCTGCAGTGCAAGGCAGGTAAAAGACCCTTAAATAGGTATAAAGGACACGAGTGACTGAAGGAAGGAGAGCTCAGCTGGATGAAGATAGTCATGTCTGTTGTCCAAGAAAAAGGGCAGGAGACTGGAGAGTCAAACAATGCAAGGAAGAAAGCGAAATTCATCTCCACATCCACACCAGAATCTGCTGGAGAGGTCTAACAGTGCCCTGAAGGACACAAACAGCCAATGGGCACTCCTGTGTGCAATGCAGCCAACCGGGGGTTAGCCAGGCTCAGAAAGCAAGCGGAGTTTTTCCTAACAGGATTCAAAGCGTGACAGACTGGCTAGGACAGTCACTCCCTCTGATTGAAACTGTCTCACATGGAGACACAGCCAAGCTCTGGACTGTGGTCTTTTTGGCCCTGCCCTCGCAGAAAGTTGGGCACAGTGCCGGAGCAGGTACAGCCCCAGTTAAAATGGGGCTTGCATGGATGTGCTGTCTCTGCTGGGCACTAGGGCACACACATAGCCAGTGCTGATGGGGAAGCTGGCCTCCCACCATGCCCATTGCCCTCCGGTGTCCTCTGCAAACCACAGGGACAGGACACTGCACAGTGGGAGCTCCACGGCTGCCAAGGATGGCAAGAACACGCACTGCCCATTTGCAGCCCCTCCTTACCTCTCGGAGAGGCTCGCTCAGCTCTCCCAGGATGCTCTCCTCATCGAACATCTTCCCCTGGTAGCGGTGCTCGTAGTAGTCATGGATGCGCTGCCGCATGTCCGCAGGGAGCTTGTGGAAGGACATATACTGCTCCACTTGTTTGTACTGCACAGGGGAGAGAGAAAGAGAAAGAGAAGGAGTTAGCAGGACATGCAGTAAATGGCACCCACTCATGGACAACTACATGCCAGACGATCCCCATACTTGCTTCCTTCACGCCACGCTGTGCTGGCCGAGGTAGGTAAACCTGGTGCAGGATAGAGCGATTGCCTAAACACAGGGGAAGTTTGCAGACACCTTTATTATATTCCCCAAATAGCTGCCAAAGGTTTTAATCCTTAAACTTACCCTCAGCCAGTTACACCATGAACATAACTCCACATTCCCTGGGTACTAACACACAGAGATAAAACTGATGTGAATAAAGAGCAACTGGCTAGGGCACTCCGCTCAGCAAATAATGGTGTGAGAAGTCTGTGCAGAATGGAGGCCAAGGCACACGTCCTAGCAGCTTGGCTCCAGACCAGTAAGTGATGGGTAGCACCTCGGTGTCTCAGCCCAGCAGGGGATCCCACTGTCCCAGGTGCCGTACCAAGCAGCAGAATGCAGTCCTGCCATGGATGTGCAGTCACAGGCAAACAGAAGGAGGCGCAGAAACCTGACAGTTGCTTGCACGAAGCTGCAGCACCCATGGGCTGCTTCTCCTGTCCTCTGTGTTCTCATCCACCCAGCTACGAGACCGAGCACCTTTGTTTCCCACTCACAGCTGCACAGGTCCAGGTTCTGGGCCCCTGCTGCCCTGTGCACTTGTGCTGTCGAACCTACCTGTATTTTTGCCAAACAATTTGCATTTCCATCACGTCACTTAGAGGGGAATACAAGGGCATGCTGCCTGATGCCAGAGCAGTATTTGGGGATGAATGGTGCTTTCTATCAGCACCTGACACCTCTTCAAGGGCAAGGGGTTGTAAATGTGCCCACTTGCCCTGCAGCTCCTGCGGGGACAAGGTGTGTGTGCTGGTCATGCCCCCTCCCCCGGTGTGCAGCACGAAGCATGATCCTGAGCATGTACTGCACTAAATAATGCTGATAAGAGGACCACGCACCCCCTTTCCTTCTCCCTTTCCCCTCTTTTCCCCAATAAATCTGTCCCTGAATGTCCCTTTACTGCAGCTTGTGCTGAAGTGCCTAATTACCGAACTCCTGCTCATTACAGACCTCCCCTGCACACACCAGTGTCACTCAGCTCTCAGTACAGTCTGTGCTGGCACTGCCTTGCATGCTAACAACTTGATCTGCACCAGAGAGGAGAAGGAATTACTCGGAGAAGCCAAGGTGGCAGAGGGGACACTCGGGGTTTCCTGGCATTTCCAGAGCTTTTTGTCTGTAGCTTGCAGCAGAGGAGCTGGCTGTAAATATTCATGATCACTACAGCATGATCAAAGTCAAGCGAGTCACCATCTCCCCACGGGGAGCCAGGCGGTGAATTGGCAATGAATGCCGCACTTTTTAATTTGGATTGCTGAAGTTCTGTAGAGACTGGCAGAAAGCTGCAGCGGGCTGTGCTGGGCGCTGCAGTTTGCAGCTCCTGAATGGGGGTGGCAAAGGCAGCAGAAACCAGCAGTTCCTGTGGGGAGAACTCACTGGTCTGAGCCAGTCGTGGATGTTGCAGGCTGTGCTCTTAAATGCACAAAGTGTAAGAGCTTGGCTCAGATGGTGAAGCAGAGATGTGTGCTGCCTCTGGAGATGTACCACGGCACCTGGGGCATCCATGGGACTGGTGAATCAGATGCAGGACATGCAGGATAAGCACTATGGAAAGGGCTTCAGCTTTTGCTGACTCAGGTTTATGAAATTTATCTTGAATCTACAAACAGCTCTGTTTGTTTTTATGCTGTGTTTTTGTTCAGTAAATTACTTGCCAAAAATATCACTTCAGACTCTCAGTTTTAGTCCAGTGTCCTGTATCAGACCCTGTCCACCATACAGCAAATGCACCACAACACAGAGACTCACTGGTCAGAGCTCCAGGTGACACCTTTGAGTGTGCCCCATGTCACAAGACGCCACTCATCACCTGCTGCCAGCCACCAGCCCGCTACCCCTCTTCCCACCATAAGCACTTGCTGTCAATCTGCAGATGACCTTTGCTTGTCAGGAAAAATATCCCTAACTTTTCAAATTCACAAGCACAGGTTGGATGGGGAGAATTGGACTCTGCTTACTCACTACTGTATACGGATTTATTGCTTTGTAACAAAGAGCAATAAATTATGGCTCTGCAAAGTCTGTGGGACTTGTCAGATTCTCCTACAGTCACTGTCCCCAGATACGGCTCAGAGTAAAAGCAGGACAAATTTACTTCACTGGAATGAAACGTTCTGCTTCAGATTACAAATTAAAAACACGGTTAAAAAAGAAAATTGTAGAACAAGAAATCACAGTTAACAAGAAGGAGGTATCTTGGCTCTCCTGCCTTTGGTAGTGCCACTTCCCCTCACCCATGCCAGGTGGAGAGTTTTTGAGCTCTCCTGCATGTAGAGATGGAGTGCTGCAGAGCTGCTCGCAGATGAGAGCATCAGCCCCTTCTCTCTGTGTGTGATGAAAGAAAAACCTGCAGGAGGGAGGACCTTTCAGTCCATGGTGGGCAGTACGTATCACTCCTCAGCTCCAGACAAGATCACTCCCGAGGCCACCAGCAACGCGTGGGGATGGGACTAAGTCAGGGGCTGATGGTGGCTGTGGCGAGCATGACTGTCAGAGTGCATGGATATTAACCGAGGCCCTCAGGTGGTGCAGACCTGGCCGTCTCTAAAGCTGCTTGACGCCCATGGAGTTGGTGCCCTGTCGGGTGCCTTTCAGATGTGGCCAGCCGTAGCCTGACAGCCCCTTTTTGCCTCCCTTCTCCCTTGCATTCCAGCCCTCCTGTCTCCACATCCTCAGTCTGACCTGTGCTTGGAGGACCTGTGCAGAGATTCGTGGCCTCTCTGAGTTCAAATGGAAAGACTCATTTAGGAATTATTTAAATCTCTCTGAAGACAATTCAGTCAATTTAAATCCTAACTCATTTTCTTTAAGTCTGTTTTTCCTCGAATAAGCCCTTGAAGAAGGCATTAATATATCAAAAGGGAACCATTTAAATGAGTATTTTTCCTTCTAGAACCTGCTGCTTTCCCTAGTTGTCTCCCCATTCCCCTCCCTTCCAGCAAAGCTCACATCACTCACATTCCAAAGAGAACAAAATATTTTTAACTCCTTTCATACCCTCGATCTCTGTCATGAGTCCTCCTTTAGCAGTAATAAATCACTGTCTGGAAAAGCTGGACTACTTCCTTGCCCTACTTCTGAACGTAAAAAAGATCCTGCATTTGAGAAGAGCTGCTTGCACCCCAGCCCTGGCACAGACACCTCTCTGAGTCCTCTTTGGTCCACAGACATCACGCTGCAGAGCTGCACAGAAATGTCGATTTCCATTTTTGCAACTCAGTTAATTCAAACACACACGCTTTCACAGTATGCTCACCAACACGGGCACGCACACGTAACCTACTGCAACCAAAGTACCTGGGATGCTAGTTGCCCTTTACCTGAAGATAAATATACATTTCCTATACAGAGCTGTATTACTTGCATCCTTCCAGAAATAGGCTGAGGCAGCTGTGGGGAAGACTTTAATCTCACTCACAGTCTCCACATCCAAACTTCCTGCAGATCAACAGAGATGCACTCTCGTAAGAAGAGGAGAATCGAGCAGAGTAATGCATCTTCAATTAAGTGAAACGTTCTGATGCTCTGACAGCATTTTGAATGCTGTACAGGAATGGCAGTATACATACTGTGAGACTGTATTAAGATACATGGAAGGAGCTATGATGGATGATGCTGTGGATCTCTTAAGTGGATTTGTGCTTCATAAGGGCAAAGATCAAATGACAAGATTCACTGGATGGAGTGTCTTGATGGGACACAGTTGCATCTTTGTTTATTTTATCTGACATATGATTAGGAGTAAAACAGTGCTGCAATGTCAACTCCCCAGCATTTAGTAATCATCAAAAACTAATAAATGCTGAGTTCTGTTTTTTGTCTTCTACGCCATTTATATTCCCTCCCTTCCAAATCCCTCACAGATTTGTTCTGTGACCAGGAGATCTACTCAGTGTAGTCGAGGTACATTCTCCTGGAGTCCAATGAGGAGAAAGAGAGGAAGAAAACGGAACTTTTGTAACACAATAACATCACGCCAACACTGCTGGTGCAATCTTTCCTGGTTTCCCTTTTCAGAGCTTGGAGCATATTTAGTATCAGTCCTAGCCCATAGAAGTTTGCTCTGTCCCTGATAGTTTGTCTGTACCTGGTGCAGGCTGTCACATTTTGACCTGCCAACACTTAGGAATGTAGTTGGCTTGACATACACACTCATGCTCCTGAGCACGGTCCTGCTGTTTTCCAACAAGAACACAGAAATTCATAAAACGCAATGTGCACAGGTCCATGCTGTCTATAGTGACGGGAAAGTGACTGAGGGGCGCTGTATGAAGGCATATGCTGTCCTTTCCATGTCCTCCAGCCCGCAGGCAGCAGGAGGATGCCGTTAGGGATGAGGCTGCAGGATTCTGCAGGATTCTGTAGGATTCCATTCTCAGAGGGACCAGAGAAAACTCTAAGTGAACAAGGAAGCGGAAGGACAGCCAGGGGGAGTGGCTATGGGGAGGATCATTGCTAGTTGTAGCAATCCCAGTGCCAATTCAACCTAAACAGCTCAGACCACATCTAGCACAGCACCAAATACTATCAGTGTTGCTTTTGTTTACTGATAATGGGCTAAATTTAAACTGACGTCTGTCTACTCTTCAGCTTTGGACGCTGTTCGGTCGCTTTCTCTAGATCCAGTCTTCATTCTGCAAGAAGCTTTATGTGCTGTCCTGGGTCTGAGCCCTTCCAAACACTGGGTTAATTTTTGCAGTGCAGCACCAGCTCAGTTTGCTACAGGAGGATGATTTTCAGGTACTGCATGTTACATGCTGAAATACATGGAAAGCTTTTAGCTTCACTGCAGTGATACCTTCAGAAATTATCTTAGGTAGAATCAGGCTCTCTGCCTTTTGCTCTGTTACGAATACCACAGACTCCAGCAGGAAATTCTTGGAGCTTTTTTTCCAGTTTCTATACAACATTGATTATACTGAGGATGGCTGCAATGATGAGCCGCTGTTGCTGCCTCCCCTTGCTGGTAATCAGTACCTATTCAGGCACGGATTATGCTTCAGACAATCCCATTTCTGGGCTGTGATATGTCAACAGACTGAGTAGGGTCAATTACGAGCCTGATGGATGAAACAGTTGTTTACTTCCTCCCATCGGCTGCATTGCTGCAGTGGCCCCAGCACAAGCCAGGGAATCCCAGCACGGGGACAGAGCCGTTCAGCACATAGCGCTGAGCCAGCAGTCACACTGCCGGGGGACACGGCCTTGCTTTGCTGCAAGCAATGGAAACGTCTGAGAACTTCAGCGGTCCTAGGAAATCGGATCCAAGCACCTCGGGACCAACCTGCTTGCATTTAAATGCTGTGGCAACGCCCTGTTTGTCTGCTTTCACAGGTGCTCAGCCTTAAGGTGTAAGCCTGTGCACCGTGGCAAGGTACTGCGTACAAACCTAACATCATGGCCGTGGAAAAAGCTCGTTTTCCACAACCAGCTCCAGCCTGGGAAAGGCACCTGAGGAGAATGCCTCGCTGTAGAACGCCTTGCTGCGCCACATCCTAGCACAAGCATATCGCCCTGCACCATGCACTTTTGGACTTGGTCAAGGAATCTTTTATTATTCATCAAGCACTGTTGAACAGGATATTTTGGAGATGTCAGGCCATGTCACAGGATCCACCTATCTGGAAATGTGACGGGAAAAAAGAAATCAACATTACTTTCATCAGGAGAGCAAGACAAGAGAGATGAGGTAAAATCTGCCAGCAGACAAAGGCCAGAGATGTGGAGAAGGGAAGAGTGAGTCTGTGAGCTTGAAATCAGTATTGCCGGGAGCAGCCTTTTGCCAGAAGAGGTGGCTCAGCAGGGAGGCTTAGCTCTTCGTGTTATGATGTATTTACTTTTTTTATTTACAGTTCAAGTGCCAAAATGAATTTCAAAACTGATAATGAAGTTTGAAATCCCACACTGGGATACAAAGAACTGCTGAGGCAAGAGCACTTTCTGTGACAACACACAGTGTTCGTGCGTGCACGAACACACTACTCAGGCCAGGCTGTGCTTGACATTGCTTAAAGAATAAAACTATTTGTCTGGTTTCTACTCTCAGAAATAAGATGTCAAAATCTTAGCTCTAATTACTGTATCTCTGATACAGCAAACCAAGACCAATCCCCTACATAAACCTGCTGACAGAAAGCAAAACTACATGGCAGCTTCGTTTTTCCTTCTGTGAAGATGTGCTGCAAAGACATGGAAATGTCAATAAATCCTTCCTTTGCCTGCTGAGCATGGAGAGGGCACTGCCTGTACGCCGGCACTTCATCCCCCTCACCCAGCCACACGCTCCGTATGGGCGCTGCTGCCTCTACGATGGACATGCTCCCACTTGGGCACTGAACTGCCTGCTTCGTGCCGACTGATCACCACTGCACAGGTATCTAGAAGATGTTTTACAGCTTCTCTTAGTAAGGCTTGGGTAAACACTTTCAAGAAAAAGGAAGTTCACTGTGAAATATTCTTCTGCAGAACCAAAAAACTACTTGATCCCAGTTGAGTTACAGCCATAAAGGGAAGGCAGTTTCCACTGCAAGATGTTTTGAAAAGAAACCATTGGGTTTTCATTCAGAAAGCATTTCCACGTTTCTTAATCAACCCAGGATTCTTTTATGAAAAGGATTAAATAACCTTAAAACAATTGACACAAACTTCTGATTTTCCAGTTGAGTCCCTGAACTGAATGAACTATTATTGGCACCACTCTATTGACTATTTTTTACAAACATTCTTCTTAAATCAAGGTGGATGTGGTATCCCTAAGAGGAGGGCTGTCTTGCAGCACTGGATGCACAATCCAGAGCCAGCCATTCTCACCAAATCTTGACTGCTTGGTGCCTGAAGCAATCAGGGACTCTGCGCCACAAAGAACAATGTAAGCTGGAAGGGACCCCTGGAGGTCACCTGGTCCAAAGGAGGGCCAACTTACACCAGGTTGCAAATTTGGCAAAGAAGGTGGGGATAAGGACCCCTTGCTATTCCATCTACTCTTTACCGTGACGGGGGAAGCTGGACCCGTACTGGTATCCTGAGCTGCATCCAAGCTTACTCCTTCCCCTTGCTGACCCTGGCCTGAACAGCTGCCAGAAAACCCAGCCCTGTTTACAGAAGAACCTACCTGGAGGCACTGCCTGAGACACTGAGCCCAGAACCCATCAGCAGCCCTCGCAGCTAGACGCAGTCAGTAAAGCACATCATTTATAAGCCTTATTATCTATCCCAAATGCTTTGATTGATGGTAGCATGGGACGTAACAGTTCTCAGGCCATCTCTGAGCAGCCTTGAGGTAATACGCAACTAGTACAACCATAACAGGATAAAGCAGGGCTCTCCAAACTTTTTTCCAATTAGGAAATTTGATTAAATTTTGCATTTGATTAAATTTTCCAGACACCTTCAATTTCTGGCGTGCTACACACTCCTGAGCCTCTCCTTTACGCACACTACCACAAGCGTCAGGGAGTTCTGCAGCCTTCCCACCATCCAAAACTGAGACACTAGCTGAGGGGACTCTTGCCCCTTTGGACTCTAAGAAACTGTGACTACCACCTGAGGAACCACCGATGCTGGTGACCTATTGTCTTGGGAATAACACTACAAATCCTGTCCAGGCTGGTAATGAACAAGAAAACTCCCATCTGACGGAGTGTGTGCAGGAACAGCAGAAGTCTTTGCCCAACTCCACACCAGCAGAGCAGCTGACATGAGTTATCTTCATACATCTGCGCTGTGTCATCCCCAAGGTAGCACTGGCTAAACCAACCCTGGAGCCACAAGAATTAATACAGCTTCGGTGCAGTGCTGCGCTTGGGTTAATTAGCTCTGCTTAGAGGGGAGGGAAGGGGGCTAATCAGCAAAGGCTTGCTGCCAGGCTAATGTGATTATGCTCTGTCCAGGACTCCAGCTAGGATCTCTGCACCAAATTCTATGCACACATTCATTTGGAGCCCATTCAGAAAACTGCATAGTCCAACAGCCTAAAAACACAAAAAGGGTGAGCTGAGGGCTCCTCTCGCCTGTGTTGTCTCTGGCAGTTTCAGATGCCTTGAGGAAGAGGAGAAAGAACAAACGAGGCGTAGGGCAGCCCAGCTCCTGGCCATACCCTCCTAGCTTCTGACAAAAGAGGATGAGGGATACCCGCTGCCAGGGGTTATGGCTGCATCTTAGTATTCAGTAACACTTGAAAGATTTTACTTGTATGAATTTATTTAAATATTCCAAGGCTCATTAAACTTTGGGCCTCCGCAGCACCCTGTAGCAGTAAGTTGCACAGTTTAATTACATACCAGGAGAAAAAAATCACTTCTTAAACCTGCTGTGTAATAAAACTCTGTCCTGCTGGTCTCCAAGGAAGGGCAAGGCCTGCCCAAGCCCAGGA
This sequence comes from Anser brachyrhynchus, assembly GCF_964034855.1. Taxonomy (NCBI): domain Eukaryota; kingdom Metazoa; phylum Chordata; class Aves; order Anseriformes; family Anatidae; genus Anser; species Anser brachyrhynchus. The sequence goes on along the minus strand of NC_137706.1, from coordinate 10,091,168 downwards.
GATGGCTTCCCAGCCCCCCCTGTAGCAGTGAGGCACAACGGCAGTGTGTGCTCTTCTGGCTCTATCAGTTTTTGGAGCACTGAACTTCAGTCCGCAGGGCTGATCCAGTCCCCAAACTGCCTCCATTCTCATGGGAGTAACTCATGCTGCAGACTTAGCGTGGCTCTCTGGGGAGAGGAGTTGTGCCTGACAGTCTGAGGGATGAAGACCATCACCTCTGGCCAGTGGCATCAAGCCAGTACGCTGAGATCACCCTGACCCGTACTGTGCCACAGAGATGCTGTGGAAAGGACCACACAATACCACTTGGTTCAAGCTGTTGCCTGACAAGAGTCTCCCACTTCTGCCCTGACGAATATTGGTCTAACATCTGCTTTGTCCTCCAACAACGATTGTACTTTCCAGGCAGTATGCTTCAGCCTTTACAGTTATTACATTTTCTCCAATTACCAGTATCAAAACCCTCTTTGCTGAGTTCAGGCCAATGACAGAAGGACTGAAACACTGAGAGTTGGACAGCAAAGTGCCTTTTGGCGTGGACAGCCAGAGAATAGGATGAGTCTGTGGCAGGAAGGAGGGTGCTGGCGGTTTAACAGGGCTGTATCAGGAACTGTGAGATGATGTCAGTAGTGCGTCTGCAGGATTTGGAAAGCGCTTCTCTCTGTAACGTTACCCCTTGCAATTGTGCTGCAGCAGGTGCTTCTTCAGAATAACACTGTAATATGTAAGTATCTACCCAGTTTCAATCTGTACTTTAAGAACAACAGGCACTGGATAGACTGAGCAGGGGAATGAATATGGAGAACAGAGAGCTTGAGAGAACACCAGTGTAGCAGACAGATCTTGAGCAGAGATGAGGCTCTGGCAGAAGAGATTACAGCTTTGCTGGGCTCTGCAATGCTGACAGCAGCAATTCCTACTTGTCATCAGTCATTCTTCTGCATGTACCTGAGCAGATAACGCAGGAGAGCCGAGCCTCTCTGCAGGATGCCCATCACTGCCTGCATCCTGCTGCGATGGAAGAGTAAAGCCCAGAGTCTCTCTCTGCTTTGTTCCGAGGAACATGGCTGCAGTAAGCAGCATAATCACTGCTCCCAAAAGCCTCAAGGTTACAGCTCCTACTGGGGAGAATGTGTGTGTGTGTGTGTGCATTTGTGGTGACTTGACATAAATATTAATCCAGCTGAGCTTTAGGATTAGAGAAAGAAATTAATAGGGCAACCTGCAAAAAGCATGAAAATAACTTTCATATCCAACTAGTTTACTCATCTCCCGAGCAGGAAGCACTCTCCCACTCTTGTGAGCCACAGTTACTGCAGGTTGCGCGATGATTTCGGAGTCAGTGATGAACCTACATGCTAAGGTGTGAATTGATACAAGAACAGCTGAAATGGGCCTTGAGCCTCTGCTCTTGGCTATGGACCTCCTTCACCATCACCCTGTACCAGCTCTGGCACTCACTGGACTCTACAGCAATTTAACCCAGTCACCTGGCAGAAAACTAACCCAGAAGAGAGAAATCATCTCAGTAGAGGTCTGAGTAGCATTAGATGTGGTGCACAAGAATGAAACTGTGCAGCTGTAAGTAGGAGAGCGCCGTGTGAGAACAGGTGTGCAAGGCTTCCCCTCTTTGGTCAGAGCTGTCAGATCAATTCAGTTATAAAATGTTAACTCCATGACTTTGGAAGATTTTTCTATCAAAACCCCTGAGGATGAACTTGTAATATTCTCCCATCATACACATGTAAGAGAAAGGATACCAGTCATGGGTGCAAAGAGATTTTGAAGCTAGACACTAGACTGCAGTTTAGAGATAGGAGTCAGCTTCTGAGCCTGCTGTCACTGACTCTCCCTGTGTGACCACAGGCAAGTCATTTAGGGTGTAACACACTCTGCAATGCAGGACAGGACACAGAGGTCTGTTCTAGCTTTGTCTCAGGGACTGGAAATAAAACAGCCACTTCACAGTTCCAGAGCTAAAGAGCTGTTCTGCCTCAGAGCTTTTTAAGGATGGCACAAAGCCATACTTACATGATGGCTGTGCCACTTCCAGTGCCTGAGCTGGTGTGAGTGCTCTGTGCCACATGGGACTCTCCGCTTGTACTTGGGAACACTAGCACTAAACTGTCTTGGAGGGTTCAACCTCCCTCTCCAAAATCTCCATGCTTCCTACCAACCTGTCGATCCTGTATGGCTTCCCTGCCTTGCAGAAACCGGCACAGCATGAAGTTCATATGCTACAGGAGGAGACTTAGACAGAACAGGGATAGTGTCTCCAAATGTTCAATGAAACCAATCAAGAGTGAAAGATGGGGCTAAATCATGTACTGTTTACTGTGACAAGCCTGCTATTGAATCCAACAGCCAGCACATCTTGTCTTTTATTCCTCTTCTCAGAAGCCCTGTTTGTACAAGGGAAGAACAAGTTGTTTGGCCGAGACACAGACCAATCTGAAATTTCACTACAAACTCCCTCCCAAACCTTGTCTTGAAGGTTACGCAAAGCCTGCCAATAAAGTTACCAGCTATACTCTTCCGTCCTGTTATGATAGTCATTTCTGCCACTCCTCTCCCTCCCCACTGTACCCTCTTTCTTTGGCTACTCCCGGAACAGCTGCAAAAATGTCTGCAGTCTGCTGAGGTGAGAGGCAGAGCCCTGTCTGCACCCGAAGGGGTACTCAGCAGAAGTCTCCAAACTCCTGCCTGCTTCTCCCAGTTGACCCTGCCAACTTGTTGAGATTCTTTGCTTATAATATGCTTCAACAGACACATTGTCCCAAGAGGACTGAACTAAATTGAGTTGCAGGGCTGCAAATCACGAAGCAGCCTCATTTTAATCATGGCTATTCAAGTGCTAAGGAATGCAGAAAGTAAATACATATTTGTTTTTAGACCATCATTTGTCCCATTTGCAAGAGGAAATTGAATGTACTCAGTCCCTGAGGCTTTGTTCCTAGGAGAATACCTTGGGAAATGAACCTGCTATAACCACTACAGATGAAATACACCCTTTGTTAAACCCTCTACTCACTGCTTTCATCACAAAGCTTTTCTCCTGGATCTATTAACCCTCTCATTCACTTCTCCACATTCTAATCAGGCTTTATTTAACATTTCACACTTCTGCCACCCTGGCTACAGTCTCTGCTGGCTTACTGGTGACTGATTTCCCTGAGCACTGAGTGGAATCAAATGTCCAGGGTCAAGTTCTGCCCTTGACTTCAGACCTGGCTGGGGAAAAAATCGTGCTGCCCAGTCCTGCAGGTGTAAACTTGGCTGCGGCTAGGCTGACCAGGTGGCTGGATTTGTAAATCAGTCCTTGACTTCTTTGCTACTTCAAACACATTTGAATAAATATTCTGCATACACAGATTTGATCAGCTTGCATTCCTAGCGCTGCAGTGTCCTTCTCTCTGGCATGCCTTACTCTCAATTAGCCTTAGTCCTGCCAATCTGGAACACAGAGGCAAAACGCATCCCAGACCTCCACGCTTTTTCTCCTGGGCTTTTTCTTTTAGCTCAAGCTGAGGTTTGAGATTTTCCCTATCCCAAAAGCATGATTCACCCTCTGGTCTTTGCTTTCAGTCTCTGCCCTCCTGCAATGTCTTTCTGTGGCCCAGCATTGTAATCCCTGTGTCTCAGACCTGCTCTAGGCCACCTAATAAAGCCTTTCTCCCACCTCCTTCCATGCAGCAACTTAAACCTCACCTTTCTTAAGCCAGTGCATACTAGCCGTACTTTATGGACTTGAACACCAGCTATCCTCTCACCTAGTCTAACTGCTCCAGGCAAGGTCAGAAAAGGACTAGCACCTCATTCTTCCTCTTCTTAATCTTCACCTGACCCTGACTGTAACACCTCTGAGCCAGCCAGGCCCTTGCTCTCAGTTACACACAGTCACTCTTCAGTGAGCCCTCCTGTTTTGTGCAGACCTGCTGTTTCAACCAGAAGGTGAAGGCAGCTTTTCCTGTCTGTGTCCTAGAAGGAAAAGCATCATTGCACCAGCAGCTCCTTTGCTTTAGAAGATGAAATGCCACTGTACAGGCAGCAGTATACTGCAGGCATGGAAAGAGTGAAGGAATTGAGGCAGTTCCATAAGTTACCAAATCACAGTGAGCGCCCCTGTTTGCCCCTTAACTTCTTACAAATTTGCAGCATCACCTTAAACCCACCACCAGGCGTTACTGCTACTGCAGCGGTAACCTGATCAATGGTGACATTTCTCTCTGTGCCCTACATTATGCAATTCAACCACCATGCAATTAATTCGATAGCTACCTGGGGAACCTATTTGGTGCTCCTGAGCTTTGATCTGTGCTTTGGGGTTTGTTAGGTAGTTTCACTCACAAGCACTGAAGAGATTAATCCGGATACTTTTAAAGGAAGTGCTTGCTAAACAAAGCTGCATGTTCTGAATGTTTACTTGGGATTTGGAAAAAGATCTCGGAAAGGAAAAAGTGACTTTTAATTTTAGATACCAGTGACATTGATAATGTCAATCTAAAAAGATAGTCTGATACAAAAATAATCACCCAGTTGCCCTACTATTATTCATTTGATCCCACATCTGTTTCCTCCATGGGTCTGTCTGGATAAACGAATTAAATTACCCGTAAACTGCTGTGGTGACAAAAACACCGGACCTTTGGCCTCTCACTTGAGTTACTCACAGCCCTGATTTCCTCCAGACAACACGTAAACCACCCCTGGGTCACATAAGGGTTGCAAAGCCCAGTCCTTACCTTCTCCTGGTACTGACGCCGTGAGGAGTCCAGAGACTGGATTAGGGCTGTGGCATGGCCGATGAACATGGCATAGCAGGTGGCACCGACAATCATGCTCAGCATAGTGAGCCACACATCTGACATGCCAACGGGCGCCTGCTGCCCGTACCCAATGCAGAGCATGTGACTCATTGCCTTGAACAGCGCATAGGAATACTGCTTCCCCCAGGAGTCATTCTAAAGAGACAGATAGACAGACAAAGCTTTAGCAGTGGGACAAGACATTCTTGGAGATGAACACATTTCAGAAAAGGACACCTTATGTTAGACCCCAAAGTCCATGTTTAAAGCACCCCTATATGTTAAACAAGCAGTTTGATTCCTTGATGGCTTGGAAGTGTTGGGCACACTGGATTTAAAAACAAAGCCTAAATTCAGCCATCTGACAATAACTGACTTTGGTCAGGGTTTTACAGGTCCCGTGTGCTCTTTCCAGCAAGGCTTTCCAGAAAGGAAGCCAGACTGACACACTGCTAACCTGGGATAAAATGGGACCATGCACTGGGATAATTTCAAAGTGACCCATATGTGGGAGAAGGGACTGATGCAGATGATTACTCCCCCGGGAAATGGATTTTTCAGAGAACTGGTAAAAGAGAGCCTGAGCAAGGTTGCCAGCAGTAAGATCTTAAAGTGGGGAAAATCACTTACTCCCCAGCAATTTATGAAATGTTTGGGAACTCTGGTCACTACCTGAAGAGATGGGAAGGGCAGAAAATTAAGATGATAATGTCCAGACAGCGAGTTCTTTGCAGTGTCAAACTGGACTTTTTTCAGGGAGCTGAACAAACTACAAACGGTCTCATTCGAGAGATGCAATAAACCACTGTGAGAAGCCAGCTGAAGTCAATGGCTTGTTTCAGACACCCCGTGCTCTCCCACTGCAACTAACAGCAGAGGCACCTTGGCAATTATATCATGGGAAAGGGAGAAAAATACAACATAAGCTTCATGACTATTCTGATTAGCTTGAGTTCATGGAACAGCACAAGGTACATCTACTGTCCTGTGGGTATTATATGTTAGCAAGTCCTTGCCACAAAACCTTGTAAAGTAAATGCACTGTCATCACACACTGCTATTACAAGGCATGTGAAAAAATACCGCTGCTACGGTGACATTCATCGCAGCACATAATCTGTACATTCATCAGTCTTCTTTCTGTTCCTAGGAAGGTGCTAACATCATGGATATAGCAGTGCAGATACGTATACCACGGCAACTTAGAAGGTCGTGGTGCAGCAGGCCTGCTTTGGAGCTTGGCAGAGATGAGCCATACTTTTGGGAACTCCTTCAGAAAGATGCAGCAGCCTCAGCACCACTGACCAGCAGTGCTGGACGCCTCCCTGGAGGGATCTAATCACAATCAGGTGAATGGCTGATGACCTGTCTACAAAAAACAGCTTTCTGGGTGTCACTAATGTTGATGGAAAATTTTCAGTAAGCTTACAGGTAGTAAACGGAACCAAAGTGTACTGTTGCTGTTTCGGAGCCGTGGCAAAGAGCTGGAATCTCCAGAGAGTGGTCACGCTTGGTTAAGAGATAAGCACATGAACAAAGACAGGCGATGGTGTTACCTCAGCCCTATTTGGTTACGTTATGCAAGACAAGCCTGATTCACGCTGCAATAAGAAGGGCAAAGCAACACAAGTGACAGCGAAGCGGACACAGAAGCAGCAGCACATTCAGGGTCCCAGAAGGGACTGCTCCCTGCTGGCGCCAGCCTGTCTGGGCTCCCCTCCCTAACAGAGCAGAAACAGTTCACCTCTTTTCTAGAAAAACTACCCTCGAGTCCTCAGAACAGACAATGCGGCCATTGGGGTCTCTATTCCTGGCTATGCAGTTGGCTTGCCCCAGTGTGTGACTCCCCAAAGGGGAATCAAAAAGAATTTGCGCTCTGCTGCCTGTACAGGGCAGAATGCAGCTCCTTGAGAGGAGCACGGCAAGGCGAGGAGATAAGAGTCAGTCCCAGCACTAAATACAAACTGCAAGACGTGAAAAAGCATGATTTGGCTATCAGTTGACCAATTTGATACTCCTGGTTGAGGAGGGCAGTTTCAGGACAAAAATCCAGCAACCCATGGCACAGGGGTTAAGGCAGCCCCAGCCCACCCTTCTATTACGGAACCACCAGTTGAGTCTGGCAGAGAAAGAACAGAGATGTGCACTCGGCCTGACGGAGCAGAGCATGATTTCTTCTCCCCTTGCCCCCTCAGGCCAGTTCTCCTTCTTAGCCAGAAAGTTCTCAAAGCAAATACCTTTCCCATGCAGGCACTTCTCACCTGCACTGCAGAAATGCTGCTGCCTCCTGAGTTCAGTGTGGCAGTAGTTTAACAGGGCAGCATCTCCGGAACAGAATTGAGGGCAAGGAGAAAAGAAATGCTGAGCAGAAATTCCAGAGGGAATTTGGGGAGACAGAAAAAGATTGGTTGAGCTGGATTTTGAAACATCAGGAAACTGGCTGCCAGCGTCTTTAGTGACCAGGAATGAGCAAAGAGGAGAGTCTGGGCATCAGGCAGGTTTGAGTTTTAAAAGCCATTCTTCCAGCAACTTGCTGTTAGGGAGCAGGCAAGTCACGGAACCACCCTGGATTTTGTTCCCTCCTCAGTAAATAGGAGACAACAGTTCCCAACTAACTTTTGGGTCTAGGAGACCAGCATTTGGAAGGAATTAGTCATCCAAACCCCTGATGTCCAACACCAGTGAGCCCCAGCAGCCTGCAGAAACACTTCTGGCTCCCTGGGAGCTCTACAGATCTCAGCAGCAAGGAGTTGGCTGAGTAATGACAGGCTGAGGGGCGAGAGCTGGAGGAAAACCCGGAGTGTTTACAGCATTCCCTAGCAGTGTGGCCTGCTGGGAGAAGAGCTCAAGGACTGCTGAAAGGGAGGCACTTCCATGAAGGGGAACCTTTCAAAGCAATTACCTTCAGGACACAATCTCTGAGTTCTCTGAGCACCTGTAAAGGGCGCTGGATCATCGTGGCACAGTCTACACAATGACTCTTTGCTTATAGGTCTCAGTATATCTTTACCTTTCAGGCCTGCTCTACATCCTTTTGTTTTCTCCAGAACTATGCCAGATGAGCAGCACTGGTTCAAAATGTGATGTGGACACAAGTTTACCAGCATCAAAGTGCCCTGTACTGACACAGCTTGCCCCTCTGCTATGGCAGTACACCATCAGACCAGTCCCTACAGTGGGAGGGCTGCACTACAGATCCATTAGGGGAGGTAAATGCAGCCTTAAAACTGCAGAAAGAAAATGACTCCTCCTCTGCCAAATCTCACAGCAAGCTAAAATGGAGCCACAGATCTGTGCTTGAGCATAGTCAAGAGGGATGTTATCTCAAACACATGCCAGGCACTAAGAGTGTTTGCAAACAGGAGTTAAAGTTACTTTGAAGTGGTTTCTCAAACTAGCTTGCTTTCAACATCCACGCTGGCAGGACCATAAGGATTTCTCTAGGATTAGTGTCTGGACTTCAATGCCTCTGCTCAGATCCACCCCTGAATACTTGGAAACACATAGCTGAAACTCTTCAAAGGCAGCATGGGGCTCTGTGCCTTAGAGGAGCACCTAGAGAAACAGTACGGTGTCTCACAGGATGCTGCTGGATCTGAGGAACGTGTGAGTGTGCCTGGCCCAGCCCTCATAGGAGAGAACTAGAGAGAGAGAAGTGGGGAAACAAAAGTCCTGGCAAACTCTTGGGGTAGGGACACAGCCCATGGGCACAAGGCAATGCCTGGCTTATACCACTGACATTTCACAGAATTAAGAGTCTGTCTGTAGTGAAAGGGTGTATTTTCCCCCTCCATCTGTCATCCTAGCCAGATGAGCTGTAGGTTACATGTGGTGTAACCAGGGTGTAAGCACTCTTTGTGAACCCTCTTTTTGTCCCAGCTGTAATATCTGCTGGCCACAAGCTGTTACTCCGGGTTTGCCGCTGCCCACCACTTGGGTCCTGCTGCAAAACAAGGCCTCTGAGCATCACTGCCCTCCCCTGGACAACACCATAACTGCTGGGCAGGGAAACAGACCTTCAGAAATCCAGTATAAGGGACAGGAATAGTGGGATCAGAGATGGAAATGAAGGGTCATACCTCACAGGACAGCACCTGCCTGTTCTGGGCTTGTTTCCAGGGCGAGCTTTGTGTGGCCTTCGCCTTAGAGAAGAGAAGATTCTCTCAGGACTCCGGGTGCACACAAAGTCTTCACTGCCCATCAGCTTTGTGTAGGACCCCCACCCATGCACACCTGGTTCCTGGAGCTCAGCCTGGGCACCCAGTCCTTGTCAGAGCTGTCAGGGCTGTACCTCTGCTAGCCCTGTCCCCTGGCTGGGCCTCGGACATGTGCTTTAGCCTCGTCTCCTGCCCTGCCTCTGGTCCCCTGTCTTGCCGCTCCTAATGGGACTCCCTGGATGGACCTTGGACATGATTATCACCTTGCCTTCTCTGGGATGATCAACGGACCAGACCCTTCCATCACCAATTCTGCTCTGTGCACCCTGTTCAGGTCCAGCAGGTGAGGGCACTGCCTGTGCAGGGGTCACCTTGCTGACACCATCATGGAGCAGCCCTACCCTTGCTCCTTGACAGATTTATAAAACACAATAATCTACTACGCAGCTTTGCAGGGCTGCTGAGTGAGGGTATGAGGGAGCTGCTCACCAGAGGCTTGGGGGGAATTAGGAATCAGCCAGGAGACCCACACAGGATTGCTCTGTCTTCCACCCTACGTGCTGCACCGGCATCTCTTCTTCCTTTCTATCAGCAACACAACAATGTGTCAGGGGTGGGGGTGGTAGGCTCAAAGGGGAGCTACTCTCCTTCTTTTGGCAGAAGGGAAGATGAGCAGTATTTCCTGTGCAAGGTCGCTACATTTGACAGGGGTATGTTTGCCTTCCCTGCAGGGTTTATCAGTTGAGCACAGCACCCAGGGGAGCGAGCCACGTGTTTCCAGCAGCTTTCAGGTCTCAGCAGAGCTCAGATTTCTCTGATGAGGAGCTGCCAGGCGAGGGTCGTGGGGAGATGCTGCTGCCCGCACATATGCCTCCCTGGAGCTGACTCACCAGTGCTTCCCTTTTTAATAAAGTGCCCTGTAGGGAAGCTAACACCAAGGCCCCTGAGACTGGGGCTGAGCAATTAATACCGAAGACATCCTTCCCTGCCATTTCAGAGCCTGTTCAGAAAGAAGGCTCACAGAGAGTCAGTGCTACAATTGCTAAAGACGAAAGATGGAAACATAGAAAACAACAAAATGAACTGGACCCAGGGATTTATCGAGCCCCTGATATGATTTTGGCAACACCAGCTGCTTCACAGATCCCCTGGACGAGGATCAAACTTTAGGAAGCAGATGGAAGGTGATGAATCTTCTTTTCTCGCTGCATTGGAGTCAGAGCTGGCTTAATGGACTGCCAAGTGGCTAGGTGGGAAACTCTGGAGTGGGGATGAACAGCACCAGCACACTCAAGGAGCAAGCCTCTGAAGCATTTGGCACCTTACGAACAGCTCCCCTTGGATGCAGCAGCCTTAGAAGATTCCTTTTTTCCCCGCAGTGGTTCCATCCCAGCTTTTTAGCTCCTGTGGGCAGTCACGGCAGTTGTGCACCCAGTGTATTTATCCCCTCACAGCTGTGACCAGGTCCGTACTGGGTGTCCCAACATCCAACCTGGGGACTCTGTCACAGAGAGATGCCATCGGGGCCTCCCAGCCCTGCCCACCACAGCTCTCAGAGAGCTGTTCTACACAGCACCATCAACACCTCAGCACCAAGGCCTGCGAACAGCCCAGGCCACTGGTTTCTGGCTGTTTCCTGACTCGGTGGCCTCTCCCGTCACTTCACACCAGACTACACGGAAATCGGTGCACTAATCTTGTCATCCACATCCATCACTAGGCAGCAGGCTCCCAGTGTCACTTCTGGAAGTCTCAGGAGATCAGAGGACAGAACCTTAGTGTGAGAAGAAACTATCTGATTCCAAAAATTCTTTTTGTCGAATGTTCTAAAAATGAGCTATTTCAGGGCTGGCATTTTCCTGTACAAATTTTGGAATGGAAGCCACCTAAATTATAGGTGGGGCAGATAACCATCTCTCCAGTTCTCCATCCCAGTTTCCTGAGATTCCATTTCTAAGACAGTCACTGAGATCACCATTTTTTTTCCCTTTTATGAAATGGAAAATATGAAAGTGATTTAGCTGCAGATGAGAAGCTGAAAAAAAAATCACACAAGGCAAATTTAATTCCCAGCTTCACGGGCTCTCAAGGAGGGGAAGACAAGCACTGCAGCATGAGTCCTTGCCTGGTAAAGCCATGCTCTGAATAAAATGTTTCTATCCTACCCCTCCTGGAGACTCTGCTGAGCCCTCCTGCCTGCAGGACACATCCTTCCCCCTCCTCCTCAGCCCTGCAGCTAATAAAAGTGCCCAGACTAAGCAGTAAGAACATGAGGTGGCTCACCCTTTGATCTGTGGTTCTTACCCAAGCTTTCAATGCACATAAACATATCCTCAACGATCATTTGGCTAACGAGCACTCCCTCTGCAAGAAGACTGAACCACTTAAGTGGGAAAGAGCAGGAAGCAGGACCTGGTAAACATATGTCAGGAATAAGGAAACACGGTTCAGATCTGCTGCTCTCAAACTGTCCTGCAAGGACACCGTGGCCGAGTCACTTCATCTGATGGGGATGATTCGGCTGCACCTCTGAGCTCTCCAGGACAAGGAGCTGTCTGTCCTTTTGAACCTGAAGAGCACAAGCACAATGGGGCCTTGATCTGTCATTGCTCCTGCCATATAAATAATAAAAAGGCAGCACTGGGGAAGACAGGGCAGCTGCTGCATGGGTTGTTCCTCTGCTGTAGATAAATAAAGGGCTGGAGTCTCCAGAACTGCCAGTCTGGCACCTTTCAACAGCAGGAAATGAATGATTATTGCAGAGGGAAGAAATAAACAAATAAACCCCCAAACAGACGACTTTTTCACGGCTGCTCACTCATCTCAAGCATGGGCAGCATGTGCCCACAGCTCCGCATGTGGGAGGCATGGAAGTTGGCAGTTTTAAACATTTTACATTTGTTCTGTTCTGCATGAGTGCCTGACATTATTTTTTTTTTAAAAGAAGGAACTGGCTGGGGGAATCTGGAGGTTAAGAGCTGCAATAAGAGGCAATTTTTTAAGCTTTGTCAGTTGTTGCTGCTTAATCAACTGGACATTGTCCCTTTGAATAAAAGATCCTGAATTCTCAGTGAGACAGTTGAAAGGTACCACGAAATCCCTGCACATGTACCATATGGTTCAGATCTCCCTCACAGCAAACAGCGCAGTGAGCAGCACAGCTTGGGACGTTACTGGGAAGTCTGGTCGCTGCTCCTACGACGGGAGGCCAAACTGTGGCTTGGCAGAGTCTGCTTCAGCCTGCTTTAACGGGATATCGTGCAGCTCCCCAAGGAGCAGCAGGCAGTGTGATCACACCCACCCTTCAAGTGGATACGGAGCAGGAGGCTCAACAGTTTCCTTGGGACCAGTAATGGGAATTAGGATGTTACAGATCAGACCCAGCTATGGCTCTAGGGCTGCTCTGCCTCTTCTCTTTGGCTCAGCAGAAAGAGGGATCTCAGACCCCAGCAGAAAGACGCTCTAATTTTTGCTCTTTGCTGTCTCCTGCCAGGAGGGGGAGCCTGGCTCCTGCCTTGCGCTGCAGGCAGCCCACAGCCGGCTGTGCTGGGGCTCTGCTCCGAGACTATCATGGCTCTACCAACGCTTGCTGGACCGTGGAGGAAGCCCCTGAAAGGACATAGGGGAAATGGGAAGCTGGGGACGCCATGTTAGTGCGGGGAGGCGACCAGGGGCCTGGGGAGCATGAAGGACAAGCACTTACCACCATGCGGTTGAGGGATACCCAGCAGTCGTCGGGGAAGTCCTGCAGCATGGGCACAAGGAACTGGAGGCAGCCATCCCAGTGACACAGCAGCAGCATCATCCCGATCAGGTTCACAATGCGCACCACTGCGCTAGCCAGATCATAGGTCATGTGGAAGATCTGCAGGGGACAAGAGGGAGCAGATTAGATGGCAGCTCCCCAAACAACCAACCCAGCATAATTAGACGCAGTATCGGGGTCAAGAGCCTTGCTGATGTGACAGGAAAGGCTGCATCAGCTCAGCTCGGGTCAGTCACTGTGTGCGAGCAGAGCCAGCTGAAAAAAAAGATTAAAAACCAAAATACAAAATTGTAATCACTCACCCCTCTTGCCCTTTGATTTTACCTTCAATTTACATTGAAAGCTCCATAACTCCTCTTATAAAATAAGTCGGTTGCAAATATTTCCAGAACATCAGCCACACCTCAGAAATAAACTCCATCATCACATCTTTTTAACCGCAGTGACCTTCTTTGATTTCTGCTCTTGTTGGATATATGTGTTGCACTGACCCATGGGGGAAGCTATCTTTGTATCGGATGTTGGATGTAGTCTCTGTATGTATCAAATGCAAGAAAGAACAGCCTCAAACTCAGCAGACTTTTACCAGAGCACCTGGTTCAACTAATTCTTGTACCAGCTGCTGCATCACTTCCAGTCTTATGAGATGGATATGAAATTGCACTTAAATGAAGTGCAAGGAAAAGAAAAACACGTCAGAGCTACACAGCAGCTCTTAGCAAGGACACCCAGAAACCTGGCAGAAGGGAGCTGCAACCCCTTCTCTGCAGCCAGTTCTCTAATGCCAAGGGAGCCTATGTCCCTCTCGTCCACAGCACTAGTCATAAGAAGGACACATGGAGACAACCAGGTGCTCCATCATCAAAGCCACATACATAGTCAAGAATTACTTGATGGACACTATTGGGGGGGGGGGCTGTGTTGTAGAGACATTGAGGGTGCTTGGCTCTTTTATGCCCAGCAGGCCTAAGCTACATACCTGCCCAGGTTTGGTTTTCCTTGCCCTGCAACGCGCCATGGTGAGCAGCAGACGTCGGCCCTGGAGAGCACGGTCACCCTGCGTGACTCAGCACGGAACCACCTTCCAGTCTCTTTTCCCATTAACGCATCCCATGAAGAGGGGGAGCAGGGAGCAGGGAGCAGACCCTACATGCTGCTGTAGTACCAGCAGTCCCTCCAAGGAAGCAGGATCGCTGGGATGCAGAGGAGGCAGCATGGCCACCTCCTACAAGGGAGATGCTCTTGCTCCAGCATCACCCCGCAGAGACCCTGAATGCATCTGACATCCTTTCCCACGTGCTGCCGTGTCGCTGGAGCAATCTGGGAGGGATGGAGGCCTGACAGCCATGCCCTAGCGTGTCCTGCCCTAGAGTTCTGCATGGAGAAATGTTAATCACCGCTCCCCACACACAGTGCTGCTGCTGCTGCGGGAGGAGTGAAATATTTGGAGGGCTGGGTGTGAGTGCAGCAGACTCACCGCTGTCAGCTGCCACGGCTGGGCCTTCTCAGGAGACCTCCCCGTGGTTTGGAGGCACGTGCAGCCTGGCTGTTTTGTGTCTCAGCCTGCAACCTGGTGACACAATGTCCTACTTGGATTTAATGGAAGGAAATGGAAACAGCGTGCCTCCTGGTGCTGCTGCAAAGCTGACCTCCAAGTGAGCCATGCAGAGCGCATTTATCCAGACCTGCAATTTCCTTAGGGATGTAACAAGATTTACTCTCAGTTCTTCAGATGTAAAATAAGCCATAAATGTGACTTTCTTACAAGTTGGCCAAAAGACAGGGAGACACTGACACGGGCTTATATAGGATGGCAAAGCCATTTTCAGTTTGCTGAGTTATGAACAAAAACGGAGAGTGCAGTGACAAAAACTGCAGGGAGAAGCATTTCCTGAGCACTGAACAGCTCCACGGAGCCCCAGTGCAGAAAGCTGGGGCAAATGATTACTGAGGAGCTGTCTGTCTGTCAGGGAAGCATCTAAAGCAGGGGACAGGGCCGTAGGCATGCTGTGTGACTGTATGGCAAGGTCCATCTAACTGCTTGCTGCCCTCACAGGGCTGGTCCTGCTCTTTGCAGCCACTAGCAGCAATATGAACCTGCCATCCTTGCCAACATCATGGATTGCTCCCACAGTGAGTCAGTCTGAGCAGCTAAAAAGGCAGAAAACTAATGTTACGAAAGAAAGGAATCGTGTTTGTCAGTTTAGCTCCCTAAATTGGCTCATCACTCTGTTGTCAGAGCTAGCTGTTCAATTTCAATGCTTGTTTCCACACCAGATATTAACACTTCCCTACCTAATCAGGTTGCCATGAGGTCACATGCATTAGGAGATGCCAACGTGCTCAAACCAGACCAGGAGGGAGCCACGGAAGAATGCCGGGAACCAGAATGATGAATGATGTGGATAACTGCTTCTAAACCCCATTATTTCCGCTGCATCCAAGGTGCAGCTGGAGTCCACAGTGTCACTTAGCATGAGAAAGGCCATTCTAATGATATTTCTGAGCTGAAAAGAAGAAAATATCCAAAATCCAGCATGAAAGGCTGTTCTAGGAAATCCGACTCTCAATGCTGACTCAATCGATCAGTATGAAAGCCAAGCACATAATTCATAAAGAATAATTCCTACTGGTTTCACCTTTTTTTTTTCATTGCAGAAATGATCATTCTCATTTAGATAACCCTAAGCAAAACCAGCCTGAGTGACAGCCATGGGCTATGGTTTTAATGAAGCCAGAGCAGCAGTTTGCAGAAGGATCACTGGGTGGATCTTTTGTACTGCCAGGGTTTTACTGTGTTAATGACTTTTCCTCTCCCACCTATGTGTGTTTTTCAAAGAGCTTCAGCCCTCCTGTAACCCAGGGAACTCCAGCCAGGGAGAGGGAGAAACCCAGACTGGTTTAGGAAGTGCCTTTCTTCCTTTAATATATTGAAAGTAGAGAGTGAAGAGCCTGAGGGAATAGACGGTTTAGGGGAAAGGTAAATGGATATGGGGCTTCTTATATGATGAATGGCATCTATTCTGGTCAGGGTTGGGCAGCAAGCCTTTATCCCGTGGTGCATCTCCAAAAACCAGTCATAAATGAATGTGTTTGCTTCTGCCACTAGGTCCTGCTGCCTCCTCTCATGTTCTAAAGGGTGGATTCAGCTCACCTACAGTGGGCCTCAAGATCTAGAGACCATTAGTCACTAGACGGAAGCACGCCTACCGAGGGCAAGACATCTGGTTTGCAGCACTCGTGTACCTGAGAAGGGGATGCATCGCATCTCAGGAGTTCCTGCTTCCCTCTGCTGCCCGTAACAGAAGCCTAGGTCAGAACTCCAGCTGTAAATGTCTGAACTGCAGGTGAGACATATCCAATTTCAAATGTCAGTCTGAGGAGCTACCAGCCCACTCCTTGGAATACATTTGCATTCACGTGCAAGAGAAAAATACGAAACACTCACCCTGCGGCACACAGGAATAACAGCGCAGGGGTGGAATGAACACCTCTCACAGGGAAGAAGCTCCTACTGTAGAAGCACCATGGTATTGCAGGGAACGCTAACTCCAGGAGTGTGCTGGAGAGGGCCTAGCCAGTGCTGCAGAGCCCAGAAGCAGCCTCCAGCTCGCCAGCGAGAGATGGGGAAGAAACATTCCAGAATAGCTGCTCCAGGAGCAGAGGAACATGCGTGGTCATTGGTACTTCTCTGGTTTTCATTATTAACACTCGGGGCTTTCTTGTCCTGATGTAACACAACCCCGGCTGTGTCCCAGAGCATTACACCTCCTTCTGTCCCTGGAACTGCTCTTGCCTGCCTGCTTTCAGCTGCCTGTCATTTAGAGGAAGGGAGTGGGGAGGAGGAGGAGGAGAAGGAGGAAGCATGGACTCTAGCTTGAAGGTACCTGTTTCCAAGGGCATTTTCTGATCGAGCCAATAGTGCTGTTATTTGACTGTCCAGAACAAACTGTGGCTTCAGAATCCCTGCTACAAAGTCCACTCTGTGCCTCTAGCCAAAGGCACCTTGTGGCACTCTCTAAAAGGACAGCTGGGGGAAAGTGGAAGGACCAAAACTTTCCTTAACAAAATCATCTCTAGGCATAAAGGCTCCATCTTGGAAATCCAGCCTATACTGAGCAAACTATCTATCAGGATCCTAATGGCATGAATCCAAGATCCTGGAAGTCCCAGCTAACTCTGTGCAGCACCCCTCACTTGGCTATCTGCTGCAACAGGCTTCCTCTGTCCTGAACCTTTGAGCTGGAAGAAATCAAAGACACCTTGGAGAATTGGGGGCCTGGCTCTGGCAGTGAAACAAGCACTTTGATTCAAGTCAGAGCTGTATATTTAATTGTTGCATGTTGGCACATAGCTTGCTGTGGCTATCCAAACCACTAGGTCAACAAAATTTCTCAGATCCTTGAGAGTGATGCTGCATTACCATGTCCGTCTGTCTCGGGACCACAACTGCACGCTCCTGGTGGCTCTGCATGGGCTGGAGGTGCTGTGCTTGGAAGAGGCAGCTTGTCCTGAGGGTCTGGGAACTGCGATACAGAGGCGTAGCGATGATTCTGTTTGGAGCCAGTGTGGCTGAGCCGGAGCTAGACACCCTGCCAGACAGAGCTAACAGCATGCACAGTCACTCAGCTGAATGCTGGCTCTGCGCAGAACTGCCTTGCATCCACTGGGTTTATGAACAGATTCTGCACCGCAGGAAAGCAGTGAAACTGCCTGTTGCCCTTCACTACCTCTACTAGCAATATAGCAGGATTTCTGTAGCTCTGCATCCAAACTGAGAAAGCCTGCTGGTCCTAAGCCAGTTCTGGCGTCTGTAGCCACACTGTGGATAACACACAACTGTGATAAATCCCCTGTGGATAATCAAGTGGCTGTGACACTGCTCCAGCTTAATAGAAAGCAAAGAATCTACTCTTAATTTATGGCTTAAAAACCCAAAGACCTTAAAAGGAAACATAAATATCAGAAGAGAACCGAAACAGTATAATATGTTATTCTGAGAGCTCTAGGGGTCAGAGTTAAGGTTGTTCTGCAGGGAGGAAATACGTATTTTTATTCCTACTTAAGAAGAGTATTTGTGGACTCTGGGGAAGAAGGTTGAGAGGTCTTTCAGTCCACCTTCCCATACTTGGCTTTTGTAGTTAAAATCAGAGGTAAAGATATATTTTCCTCACAGAGGTACTGGCCTTTGCAAACCTAGGTGTTCAGTCTCAATCTGCTGGAGACAAGTGACTGCTCTGAAGAGCTTTTTGGGAGCCTGGCCATGCAGCTCCATCCTGGAAGGCTGGAGGGAGGGAACAGACAAACAACTGGCAGAGCTTGCAGGAGGGGCTTCCCCCAGAAGAGGAATCCTCTCCGGGCACATACAGCATCACACACGTTAGAGCACCGAAGCATGGAAGCCACGAGCATACACAAGGCACACGCAGAGCCAAAACCCCTGAGCAGTTCAAACACTGCTAAAGACATGCAAGAAATCAGAGTCAAGAGAGAAGGGGCAGCTCCCCAAGAAATTCACCCTGTCATGTAGACACTCACCACTGGGAAACACAATGTTTCAGCAAAGCAACACAGAAGACCACAACGGCTGATGCTGTTGATGAGAAATGCATCATCAGCCCCTTTACTTGCTCCTTCCTCTCCCTCCCCAACTTTTTGTTTATCCTTCCAGGGATGCCACGTTTAAGCTGTGCCAAAACATAAACAAATCCTAACCCAAAAGGCTTGTTGTCTCAAGTAACTCATCAGGCCACACATTTTGTTCTTGTGGATGAATAGACAAAATGCTGTTCTTGCCACTAAAACATACAAAGATAGAAACTTTGAATTTCTAAGGCTACTGTTGCTCAGACCAGACTGCTGAAAAGGGGCTTAGGAAGGAAGGAAAATTATGTAAAGGATCACAATTGGGCTTATTTACAACCTCACAGCATACTGGGAAGCAGAAGGCCCATATGAAGGCTCAGCTTCGGGTCAGACAGCTTTGGGCTCTGCTAATCACATTGTGTTTGGCAGAACGGTGAGGGAGGGAGGGAGCTCTGGGATCCAGATTGTATTGGGACAACGCTGAAAGCACCAGCCAGCACAGAGCAGATGGACTGGAGATGGGAAATCATCTGTGGTGCACAGCTACATCTGCAAGCAGTGTGCAGATTCGGGGCTGACAGTTTGAGATGGTGTGGGATTTGGTTCTGCCCGCTTTTTTGCTGTGCCAGCAAGGAAAACTATAGCCAGAAGATCAAGTTTTAGATGAAGGCAAGAGTTTGGGGTTGATTCTCTTTTTATGCTTGCTTTGCACCAAACGACATAATCAATGTCAGCAGAGTTGCTGATGCTGCCTTGAGTCAGGGTGAGAGGAGAAGCAGGTCCGTGATTCACTCGGTGTAACACTCACAGGAGGAGATGTTGGGGAGCGTGCCTGTCGCAAGGCTGCCTGAACAGTGAGTTGGAGGGAAGTGCATCGAGTGCCAGGTGTTAGGAGAGAGATCCAAGTAGATTTTACACTTTAAATAATAATCCTTTGTGCTGCTGTGGCAGTTTTCATATGAAGGTCTCAAAGGGCTCGGCTGACATTAATCTGGTGTGCTTCAATATCTCCAGTGAATGTGTTATCTCCATTATCCTAGATGGGCAAAAAGAGGAACATAAAAGTGAAAAGCCAGGGGCGCAGGAAGCTTTAAGCAAAGTTTTGGATCAAATCTGGGGACACCAGCTTTGGAATCCTGCTCTACCCACTGCACATGTGGTGTGGCTCCCATACAGAACCAAGGAGCTGCCCTTAGAAAGAGCCACTGCAGCCCAGAAGCAGGGCAGGGGGAAGAGATCTCTGAACAGCCTGTTGCTGTTGAAGCCCTACAAGAACACCATGCAGGTCTGCAGGCCCCTACCTCCTTCTGAGGTCTTCTAACTCTTTCCAGGCAGCTGCCGTCTGGCTAAGGGAAGTTCTTCTCCAGCTATGAGATATGGGGCTGTAGACAGGGAGCAGCAGAAAGCCCAAGCCAAAATTAAAAAAAAAAAAGCCTTTTCTTGCCTTCTCCCTCAGAGACTTGTGTCTACTGGAAAATATTTACAGCAGAGAAAGGTGAAATAGCAGGACTAATTAGCACTGAGAAAGCTGGCATAGACGGCAGATGTTTATGGATATATATAAACCCCAAAGATCCTGCCACCACCATGTGTTTTGCCTCTTGCACTCTCAGAGTTCGCGTTGTCTTGACAACAGCCCCCCTTCCCCTCCCCATGCCACCCCCCAGCCTAGACTTTAATCTTCATCCTTTTGAGAACTTTTGTCACCACGGCAACATGACACAGACTTTTAAAAATATTTTCTAGCACAACTCAAGATGACTGCCTTCCCTGCACGGTTTTCTTTAAACCTCTTGGATGAAAACATTCAGGGTTCCATTCTGCCTCCACAGAACTGAGCTGTAAGCACCTCGGGTGCTGTTGAGCAGGGACAGGAGTTGGCCCCTGCCCCCAGCCTGGGGGGACGATGGCAGTTCCTGATCCCAGAGAACACGTCGCAGAGCTGCAGGGTCCGTGCACAGACTGGGGCCAGGAACTCCATGGCTTTGGAGCATGTGCCCCTTTGCTTTTCAACAGGGCTTGTGTTCTCATACGCCTACAGCTCAGGTTTTCAACAGTATTCATATATCTCTTGATATAGTTAAACGCCTTTAGAAAAAGAAAAAAAAAATCAAGCCCTGGATCTGTAAGTAGGTTAGGTGTCTAGCTCTCTGTGGGAATGAGATATCTTACCTGCCTAGGCATTTTTTTAAATCTCTCATGGCTCTTATCTGCATCTTTGGGGGCTGTAATTCTTCTGAGAGGCCAGCAATGAATCACTCCTGGAAATAGGTCACAGGCTTTTTTGGAAGTTTAAGAATGACCACAGTCTTCAGGCAAAAGGCCCATCCGGCTCGGTGGCTATACTTAGGTACGCCTAGGCAAAGAAATATCTGGGAAGCAGAGGGGAAAGGAGGCATAAATACCTGAGAGAGAGACAAGATACACAAGTGGTTTGAAACCAGGGCGGTGGAGGTGGCCAGCGCGGGACAAGGCAGCCGGGCGGCGAGCTGAGGTCATCAATGGACGACTTGGATGACGGAGGTGAGCCCAGGCTGCAGACTCTGTCACAGGAACCTCAGCTGTGGCCTGATCAAAAATTCATCAAGCTAAGTGGGAAGACACCTCCTGAGTCCATTGAGCTACCAGGCACAAGGCCAATTAAAACAGTTAGCATGGGCAAGTAATGAGGCAAAATAATAACGGAAATATTGACCACGCTGTGCTGTCACCTAGGTCAGGCACAGTCCTCCCCTCAGAGCACGGCTCTATTTTCAGGCAGGAAGCTGAGAAATTGCTTGAAACTGAAGTATCAGCTGGCAAGAGGAAATGCTGCTTTCCAAGCAACGTGCTGCTCGGCCTGAGGAATACATCGACGCAGGAATGTTTGAGACCAGGATCTTGGCAGGTATTGAACACACACCTGGCTGAATAACAGTAACTTTAAAAAACGGTATATATTCTTCCTTTTCAGAGCTTAAAAAATAATAATAAAATGACCAAAGAATAAATCTACCTGCGAGCAGATTATTACAGAGCTGTTGTTTTGGAATTCATCACATGCTCCCTCTGAAGTATTTCATCACCATTAAGTATGGGAGAGCAGAATGAAGGAACCTCTGGTCTGCCACACTGCTTCTCCTTCTCCATTTACATACATGAAAGAGTCTAACCCAGAGAACCAAGGACTGTCAGCAGGATTTTTAGCCACAAACACACAGAAGAACATGGGAGAAAGAAAATGATATCCAGAGAAGAGGCCCTTCAAATGACAATGAAAATCACCTTAACATTCAGATTGCCTGCGAAACAACCACAGCTCATGTTCTAGAGAAAGCTGCCACAAAACATGAACTTTGTTTTCAAAACCTTTGTTTTCAGAGTTCCTTCAGTCACTCTTGAAGTTTTTTAGTCTAAGATTCGTAACAGATTTAAAAAATCCAAGGCTGTCTTAACACACTTACAGACTCCTGTGACTGGCACCCAGGCTGTAACAGAAACTCATCAGGACCTGCCCAGTAAGTGCAAACTCGCTGAACAATTACAGAACTTGGCAGTTTACTCTTGATCAGTTACTATGTCTTTAGTGCTTCTTGCTCTTCAGTCGAGAGGCACCCTCTATTAACTTTCTATCAAGCCCCACTCAAACACGACAGTACAGCAAGAGGGTGAGCCAGAAGGCGTGCACCCCAAAATGAAATGAGCTTGTTGTCTCCAAAGCACTTCTCTGCACCAGCACCCCAGCTCTGTAGTCAGTGTTTGTTTAAAGGATCGGCCTTTTGGGAGACTGAAATGATGGCAAGTTTTCCTCCACCCATTTTTAAGCAGCAGGTAATGTCACTTTCAAAGCGGTGCATCTGCCTGCCGAGGCTGCAGCTGCGGGACGTTTGGTCGTGTTTCTGTACACAAGCACAGTCCGTGCCTGCTCACAGCCCGGCTCAGCCCGTCAGGCCAGCTCACTGACTGAACGTAGTTCCACCAGTCCTCCAGCGTCACTCGATTACAGCCTCGGCAACCCAGCCCAACTTCCACCCCTGACTTTTTTTAAGCTGTTAGTGACTGCAACACCCGTGAAAGGAAGCAGGCTGGCAGGCCTGGAGCCTTAAATAGTTTCCTGTGCCACGAGGCAGAGAGTGTGAGCAAGATAATGACAAGCTCCTCTGGCTGCAAACTCGGTGACACTGGATGTGTACGGAGAGCAGAGTTCACGGATTGAGGATGCTCAGCACAATGGCCTGATTTTCTGATGGGCTGAGCATTTGCCTGCAGAGTCTCCATCGATCCACTTTGGACACTTTCTTTTTTCTTGTGAATAACATCTCACAGGCAGCAGATGAAAAGGAAGGTGTACTTGACACCGCAGTGAAAGAAACGCTGGACTGCAGCAGTGCACAAATTCAGAACAGAGGTGTGCCAGGTCACTGGGGAGGCTGGAGCTTGGTCCTCGGTAGCACAGATTTGAATTGCGTTGTTAGCATTGCTTTTATTTCTAAATTACTTTGATGAAGGCTGGTATGAATAAGTCCAACGAGGATCTGAATCATCTGTTGGGGGACCTCAACCAGTTTGCCAGCAGCGTGCCAAGAGATTTCATTGCACAGACTGATGGAGATTTATTTGCATACAGTGTCACACGTCGCATCCTGCCCAAGACAAGTAACAGGAGAGACAAACGCCCTCCCACTCTTTCAGAGTAATAATAGCAATATAACCTTTTCAGTATTGCAACGTGCACCTTAGAGAAGACATCTCTTAAAAGAACAGTGCAGAGAGAAGAACTCCTTGGGTAACATACCTAAGAAAACCTGTACTCTCCCATAAGCTTCCCAGGGCAGAGGCTGAGGAGTCCGAAATGAGAGGAAGAGGAGCTGCTGGAGGGAGTGCAACCGCCACCCTCACATCACGCAGGCTGCACTGGACTATGGAAGAGGGAGGAAGTGACATTTTTTTAATTTGCTTTAGGGATTTGGGGCACAGAAAAGTGATACTTTTTTCTTTAACTGACAAGCACTAGATTATATTTATGAAAATATGACAGCATCCTGCTACAGTTGCATATAGATACTTTGGGTGATTATAGAAAAAAGTTCTTTAAGTCAGAACAAAGATGGTTAAAAGCATTATTTAAACACCATCTAAAATATTCCTAAACCTCCCTTAATACATGCTGGGCAGGAACATAGTCCCTAAAGGCTGCCATTTTAATTATAAATGCATTAGGAAATGGTGCCTGTTGACAGGTATCAAGGCAAAAATACCCAGAGTTGCAGCCAGAAAAAATGAGGAAATTTGCACAGCTCTTTTAGGTGTATAACATAATAACACCACACTAATAGCACTAATAGTAGTAATGAGAGTTTGACAAGGATGCTGTACATCCAAGCGAAATGCCAGGTCTGCAGCTGTGCCTCAGAGGCTGACCTCTGAAGGCACGTCACCCAGCGGAAGCGTGGCACGAGTCTCTCTGCACTGTCCCAGCACAGGGCACTTCTATCCTAGAAACAGATCTTTGACACCCCTTCTTTGCAGCAAACCCATACCAACCAGCGGTCCCAAAGGTAAAGGGTGCTAGCAATTGCTTTTAAGGGCCGCACCCTTCCACAGGCTTGTCTTTATCCCTTTTTCCTGAAAGGGTGAAGCATTAGGTACTAGGTCTCTGCTGTCACTGCTGGAATGGAGCCAGGTACCACCATGGCACCGCAAGATGCTCACACGAATGTTAACAAAGTCCTAACGAACCCTTTTGTTCTTGCTGCACCATATGATCAGCAAGTATTTTATTGGTATTTTTCTCCAAAAGGCACACTCCCTCCTAGAATTACTGAAAGAAAGTGAATTGCTTTGGCCCAAGTGCTGCCATTTTCCTTCAGAAATAGCTTTGCTGCTGTCTCTGTTCAAATTTTCCTTTTAGTCCTGATGGGCACGTGACCCACCACCCTCTCCCGATGTACTCCTCTCCTGCCCCGTGAGCCCGGCTCCCTTCCCACTGGTAAAAATGCAGAATAATTCCACTAACCGCATGAGAAGAAGGACAAACTACATCTAGTGTCCATTCCAATCGCTCCAGCAAGCTCTTAGGCAGCAACCAAAATCAGGAAATCCAGAAGGAGGCATAAGAAATCTCCCATCAGGCAGAGGGAAGACAACCCACCTCCTTGGAAGACATCACCTGAATGTGTAATAGTGAGAGATTGATTTAAACTTGGAAGCAGGAGTGTTTTTTTAACCTTCTGAAGCTCTTGCCTACCTTTTGACACTGGATGTTCTTATAGCTCACATAAACATCCAAACTGCCCTTGAATTGCGCTGTCTGTGGAAGAAGTTCCGATGTCTGAATGCACGCTGTCTGAAAGAGTATTTCCTTGAATTCATTTGGAATTTGCTGCCTTTTCAATTTCATTGACTGCTCCATACCCTTCCTGTATGCAGCAGGCAAAATATATATGGCCCTCGTCTTTTTCTGGCTCAGTTACTACTTTATAGGCTTTTTCTTTTCTCCACTTTCCCTTAAAGGAAAGGATTTCAAACTTCTGATTTATTCCAAGTTGCTCTCAAGCATTCTCATCAGTCTTCTCTGAATTCCCTTTACTCCCACAGTGCAGAGGTAGTCCCGGTGACTAAAGTTGGGATATTTTCAACCCCAGTTGTCTACAACGGAGATTTATAACATTTTTAATGCTTGTCTCCACCCTGTGCTCCTCCAACACCTGCTCTGCTTTTTTATCACTTCCAGCAAAGAAACGGGCAGGAAGAAACTACACAGAAGTAGCTTTCACAAAGAAGCTACACTACGAAACAGAACCGGAGCTGCCTTAGCATTCATACTCTCCTCCCTGCTCTGCTTGGTTTCTTGTTTAGTTTGAAAAGAAACTGAGTCCTTTGGGAATTCACTTCATAACCTGCTCATGCGACCTCTCCTGCCTTACTCTCTATATTCTGGATCATTCTTCAACTTCTGCTGTCTTGTCTGATTTAATGACACCTCATTGCTGTGAAAGCCCCCAGTGAAGCAGCAGGAACATTCGGCCCCATCAGTGTAAGAAGAAATGGGCAGAAGAAATGATGGTGGCAGCACTGAAAAATCACCAGGGGAAATGAAGTACATAAAAATGACAGCATTGATCATTCTTTACAATCCCCTAGCAGCTCGCTGCATGCTGCTGTGGCAGAGCCTCCCTTGTCAATACCTCTGAATATTTATTCAGAGAAATTAAGTGCGGGGTAGAAGCTGCTTTACCTCTGTGGCTGTCTGGGCTTTGCAGGAGCTGTGTCTACACTGGCTATGTCTACAAAGGCTACAGACTATGTACACTGGGGCTCTATCGACACTGGGAAGTGAGAATGGACTCCAAGCAGTGCTAGGTATGTGGGCCAGCCTTGTGGCACGCACCTCTCCACCACCGCAGTGGCTGTAGCATGGGCTCGATGTACCAGAGGTGAATTTAGGAGGGCTTGAACATCCCAAGGGGTCTGCTCCTGGATGGTGCTGAGCCTTAGTCACCCTCAATCTGTCCAGACCACACAAATGAGGGCTGTGTGGAAGGGCTGAACATACTCAGGCCCCATGCCTCACAAGAAGTAAGGCCAAGGCTCAGTCCATGTCTGGATGCATGATTATGGGGATGCGGTGCAAATACAAGAGGGGACTCAAGAAATAGCACAGACTCCTGCTGAAGTGACAGCACAAACCCAGAAAGGCTGGGCGCTGCCTTCCCTGCCCCCCAAAATAATGTTAAGAAAGTGGTAAAACTGCAGCCCAGGACTAGCCTTGTGCCCTAGGGAGCCGTGCTGTAAGAAGGGTGGGAACAGGACCAGCGCAGTGCTTCACTGCTTTACATTTACTGTAATGAGTGGTTTTACATGAACACTTCTAACCTAAGGCAGAATTATTATTAAGTGTCACTAGTGATTATAAATGAAGCTGGATCCCTGACCCCGTAAAGCTCTGGCAGAGCAAGAAACGTGAATCAGGACACAAGCATGTCAGGCAGAGGATGTAGATCCCAGGAGCAGCTGTAACTTATGGGATCGGGCAAGGAGAAGCAGCAGGGCAGTAAGCACATTCCTCCTACACAGTGTCAAAGGTACTCATCTCAGGAAGCTTTAGCACGAGGAGTAAATCCTTCTTTTTTTTTAAATAATTCTACCACTTACTTTCTTTGTGTTTATGGAGCTTTTCCTCCACAAAGTGAACAGAGAGTGAAGCTGCAGTCAACCAGTTCTGCTAGAATACCACGGGGTAAGAAATGCCACTTGGAAATCCAGCTTCAGACAAAGTCTTGGCCCCTTCTCAGGCTGCTGCCCTCCCGGGGGAGTGGGAAGCCTCAAAAAGCCAAGGTACAACCACGCATGGGATGAAGCAAACTTGAGCCACTTCAGATTTTAAAGCCAATGTGGGGGAACCCAGATATGAGCGTGCTCTATTAGATGAGGACTCAGCATGAATTCAGAACCATGGGACCTTATTTCCCAGCTCCATGTCTGATATGGTTGAGATCGCACGAGACGGGAGGTTTTGGCTCCTTTCACTAAACTTACATGAATATCTTTCGGGTTTAGAGCGCCGTTGTATTCCAGAATTTTGTGCACATGGTGAGTAGCAAGTGAGACACGGGAATCATTGTGAAGTTTCTCTTTCTGACCACCTACAAGCTGGTGACTTCCTCGAGAGAACGTACTCTGAAGCACGCAGATGGGTGTGGGCACTCTGAAGAGCAGTAAGCAACACAATCACAGGGATCACATATTTCACAGCCCCCAGTGGGATGACTGAAAATGGAAGGGAGTCAAGAACAGATGTCTGGTATCCAGTAATTAGTCAGGATCTCCCTAAAACCCCAAGCACCTCAAACTCTGAAAGGATTAAATTTGTGTCCACGTATTTAGCAAGTGAGTGCTGTTTGAGCCTGAGCTTTGTAACTCTCCTTACTGCAGAGACGAGAAATGATCTGAACATCAGGATTTCATTAGAGAGCCCTCTCTCGTCTGTAGGCTAAATATCATGGGGGATGTAAACACTTCTGATGAGACTGATGAGAAAGCGTTTGGCAATGTGGTCTTTTTCGATCTGCTGGATGCCAAAAGGGAGGTGACAAGGAAAGAGATCATTGAGGATGGGGTGAGGAGCACAGACCGGAATGTATTGGGATGCAGGTAAAAGGGAAAGCCTCAAAAGGAACTTCAGGGCAAAACACAAACTGTAAGACTCCTGTAGCAGCATTAGCTTGTTGAATGAAAGGTAGGGAGGCCACATCATTTGGGGCATCAGAAATCAGAGCTGATACAGGGTAAAGGAGCTTCTGCCAGCAGGTGCAATCGTACCTGGATCTCCCCAGCACAGCATACCTTTGGATCCAGCACACACATGGTGACCTGGCAAACCCTTACCGACACAACAGGCAGCAAGGGAGGGCCCGCAGTGACAACCAGGGCCAGGCAGGACCAGGCACGGAGACAAGTGTCTGGCCAGGACGTGCCACTGCCCTGCAGCAAGCCAGCTAGGCTTTGCCGAGCTGTCAGCCCCACAACGCAGCTAGGTGCAGGTATGGAGGTGAAAGGATGTCTCTGCTGAAACTGATGACCACAGATGACCTCCTGCTGCCATCGCCCCAGGAATCAAGAGGATCTCTACCTACTCTCCTGCCCCTTCTCCGATGCCAGTGCAGGCATCTGGAGTTGGCAGCTGCTTCCCACCCATTATCACATCTCATTTTCTGGGCCAGCTGTCAACTAAGCCGGTTTGTCGGTGCAACCTCCCCACCTTCCAGCTCCAGAAGCAGCCCACAGTGTGCTGTTCTGCCGGCCCCACAGGCGAGAGGCTTGTTGTCGGCTGTCACGCAGGGTAAGCTCTGGACCACCTGCAAACAAGCAATGGGAACAAGAAGCCACTGTGTGGAGTGTCGGTGCGCAGCCCTGCCTGGAATAAAATATCCTCTGTCCCTTTTAAGCCTGGTCTTTCCACTTCAGTCACATGCAAACATGTTCTCTTCCATTTGAAAGGTCTCTTCAGAGAAGAGTTTCTGCCCTCCCTCCCAAAACAATGCAGCAAGTTGTGGGCTGCTGTCCTATAGCTCACATCTCCTCTAGGGAGGAGGGAACGTACGCGGGCAACTTTTCCTCCAAATGCCCCCCAGGTTTGTAGCTAATCAAAGCAGGCACTGCTTCGCTCCAATGGCTGATTGCAGCACTGGCTCTTCGCCCTTCCCTCACTCCATTAGTTGATCAGGGTCAAACGCTGGGCTCTGAGGCTGCTTCCCCTCCGTCTGCTGCTGCTGGCTAGAGGCTGCCAAGGTAGGAAGGGAACAGGAACGAGGCTGAAGTGAGCAGCACATCCTGCAGCCAGTAATCACTCGGGCTGGGGCAACATTTGTCAGGCAAGGGAATGGCAGAGCACTCCTACACTTTCACCCTCAGGAGCTTGCTGCAGCAGACTCGGAGCCCACGGTGCTCGAACACAAAGAGCAGCAGGGGCGATGAGGCAGTATGAGCTTCCATGGGGGCTGTGCAAACCTCACGATGGCCCCCGGGTTTTCAGTGAGAGCATGACCCTGCTCTGATCTCTAAGATCCCCCCTCCATGGTGCTACTGAGCAAAGCCAGCAGAGATGCATGGGCACTCTTCTGCAGTGCTGGTGAACCTTGAAAAGCAGTAGGCATGCCTCTCTCGGGAGCGTGCATGGCTGGTGTAGCGGCTGCACTGCTGCAGCAGGCTGGGAGGGAGGTCCAGAGAGCTTTCTGTCTCCAGCAGCAGAAGGAAGGCTGCTGCCAGCTGCTGCACGTCCCCAGTCAGCACTCTGTGCAGCACATCCAAGTCTGAAGGCTGAAGATAAGGGGCGAGTGCTTTGCGATAAAGTTGCTTTTAAAGGAAGCATCTCCTACAGGAGCTCACAGCATGCTCTGCCTCAGGAAGAGGGGAGGAGGGAAAGGGCAAAGGCCAGAGAGGAAATGTCCCAGCCTGGCTCCATACCTCATCGCCTGCATTCCCAGCGCTCACAGCAAGCAGGGATGGAAACCAAAGGGTTTTTTTCCATCTTCCTAAAATGGGCTGCACTCTTCCTTCCCTGCTAGCTGCTGAAATGACCTTGAAGAGAGCAAGAAGAGGGGCAAAAATCTGTACAAGAAGCAGCAGCAGCATGTGCTTGTATCTCATCTCCAGCAGCATTGTTGCCAAGGGTCATGAGGGGAGCTCCGGGAAGGATTCCTCAAGTTCTCCTAAAGCATCGCTGCACTGCCTCTGCCCTGCGTGCACTCATGGGAAGCGCTGTGCAAGGCAGCAATGCGAGATGGAGCTACAGTCTGCCATGCTCACTGCTACGTGTTCACTGCTACGAGAGCTTTCCTTTTGCTTTCTGTGCTGGAGAAACCAACCTCTTCCCCCTAGAAACAGCAAAGACCAGCTCTCTGCTCTCCAGCCAACTCGTTCTCTGTGGAGCAGCAGGCAGAGCCTGGCTAAGCAAGGCAGTCTCCTGTGTTTGAAAGCAAGTAATCCTTCACAATATACAAGGCAATGCTGCAAGATGAACTTCCCAGAAAAAGTGACAATGCCTTGTGACTTGAGCAATTTAAAACTTATCTCACAACAGCGTTGAAGATCAGATAGTTCTGTGCCAGGGCAGATTAGATGATGCAGCAGGTCTTCCTCATCTCTCATTTCCTTTTCGTTCTTCCTTCCTCCTGCCCTGCTGGCCTTCCTCCGCTTTTCTTTCATATTCCAGAGTTGGACTGGGGCTGCTTCTCCCTCAAGACAAAATGCAATGTGTCTTTCAGATCCAGAGGGCAGACAGCTGAAGGGGAAAGTTCGTATCCATCCTTCCCTGTACCTGCAAGCTGGAGGTGATTTATCGACTGAACAAGCCAGCTGGTAAGATGCCTGCTCAGCCTGGCAGGCAGCAGACCTTTGTGGAAATGTTTGGGGTGCAGAGGAGCAAGGCTCACACGTAGACCAAGCCTGAGGGGAAGGGGAAAGCCTGCTGGAGAAAGTACCATCAACCTGGATCACACGTGTGGTTTTTTCTCTCCACCTGTATGCAAATGACAGCCCTTTTAGTCCTCTGTGTGCATGGCAGAGCAATATGGAAATAGGGAGGAAGGTGATCACAGCACAAGCTCCTCATGGTTCGTTTGTGGCTCCACTTTGCATCTCCCGTGGCTGCTCCAGCACAAGGCGTGGATGGACACACACAGAGATGGGGAAGTGCTGGGCTCACGTGATACCCCAAGTCCACCAGTGCATCCATCAGTGTCTTACAAGGCATTCCTATAAAACCACCAGCAGAATATCACCCTCCAACCAAGGGGAACAGTCCCAGCCCACGGGGAGTCCCCATGCAGTCACTGGGCTCTCTCTAGATGATCTCTTATGTGAAAGGGCAGGCGAGGCTCTGCCAGCCCAGCCATTTGCCAGGGCTGCTCCCAAGCTTTTTTGGCCCCCATGATGTGCTCTAACACCCTCGCAGAGGAGACACAACTACCCTGACGTGGCTCACCTCCTTTTCCTTCAGAAACCAGTTAGAGCCGAGCCCAGTAGTTGGGACTAGTTTGGGGTGGTGGTGACAGGACAATGACTAGGGCCTCTCATTGGTGATCACTGCTGGGCCCTGACAGAGCCTCTGGACTTTGGCTGCACTCAATTTATATAATTAACTACACAATCCCAGCCTAATTCTTTGTAGTGTCAGAAAAGCCAGTCACTGGTGGGATAAAGTGGAATTAGGGATGTTTGGGTGGTGCATACTGGAGAGGAGTCTAATCAGCCCTATTCGAGGGACAGCCTCTCCAAACTGGGCTACACTGAGACACAGCAAATCAAGAGGAATTAACACCCGGCAGTTTGCTGGGTGAAAAAAATATAAATGAAAAAAAAAAAAAAAAACAACAAACACAGCTGCTGCGTCTTAACTGTTCTCCACCCCCTCCAGGGAGTTGAGGAAGAGCAGGCCTGTCAGCTGCTTCAAGAGACATTATTATCCTCGCAGTTTCTTCCCAGTGTTTACAAGGAATCGCTGCTGCTGCCTGTTTGGTTGCCTGTCAGTGTCAGTGCAGAGCGAGGTTCTCTCGAAGTTCACCCTCCGCAGGCTCCACCACCCAGGAGCAGGGCCAGACCTAACCCAACGCCGGACGAGGGCAGGCTCCCAGGGCTCTGTGCACCGCCTCGGTACCAGGCAGCGTGCTGCAGAGCCCAGCTCTTCCCAAGCCACTTCTTTTCTAGTTGGTCCCCCGGCCACCGTCAGGGCTGGCCCTTAACTCAAGATTTCCCCTCAGGCTCATCTCCTTCTGCTCCAAGTCCACTTGCTCACTGCAAAGACCATCCGTCCTTCCTTTGGATCATGGTGGGATCCAAACTTGGGAAACATTCACCAAGCTTCTCCTTCTCTCCTGCCCCTTACGAGGCAAAGATCCAGAGTAACCACGATGCCATCCTCTTCCATGTTCATCTACCTTCACTAAGTCAACAGGTGAGAGACGACATGAGACACGTCACAGTACAGTGAAAAGCCACACACTACAACAGAGACATCTCTGTCCAACGTTGGGTTAGGGCTCTGCTTCTGGAAAAGAGTAGGAACAGTGTCCCAGCAACCCAGGGGCAGGACCCGCCAGAGGGCACGTAGCAGAGAAGTCCATGCTTAGGTCACATCTCAGCAGGATTGCTCAGGGCCTGTGTCAGAGCAGATCTCAGGCCTGATGGCACTGCAGAAGCTTGAAGGACATGCTGCTGTTTAAGATTGTCAATGAGGTGACTACATCACTACCTTCACTTCACAGAAAGGAACACTGAGGGATGACGGGCACATGGCTTATCCTAAGCCCAGAAGGAGGCTAGGAGAAGAATTCGGGTATTTCTGTTTTCCAGTCACATCTCTCACATTCCTTTTGCTGCTGTCATGAAAGGCCAAATGTTTCCCATGATCAGGCCTTCCCCGATTTATGGTTTCTCGCTCATAAATACTGGATGAGCAATGACAAAGGTACAATCACCAGTTCAGCTGCGGACTGCCTGCCACGTGGCTCTGCCAAGGTAGAAAGGGCCACCACTGCCATTTCACAGTGCCAGGAAAAATATTTTTCCCGTGAGATTAAAAAGCCCAGCTCCACAGCCTCCGTTCCCCTTTCCCTCTGGACATGCATGCATATACCCCTGCATTCGGCCCTAGACCAACCTAATCATGTAGAGAACCGCTGAGGTGAGGACGGAGAGCGCTACATCATCCAGGCTCCTGCGCTGCTGACCCAGCTCAGAGCTGCACGGCACCCGTGGCCGGCTGCCACTACCCGTCCCTCCAGCAGTGACACTGCTGTTTCTCGTGCTGCCACCTGCTCCGGGAGCCCTGGGGGCTTGGGCTGCTCTGTGCTTCGGGACACTTGTGCCATCAAACTGCCACAAAAAGCTTGGAACAGCAGGGTCCCAATGAAACGCTCATCAACTTCTGTGATAAAAAAGCCAGTCGAGGGACACTGATTGAGGGGAACTAAAGCACTGTTGCTTTCTTGGATGACATTTGTTATAAAATTCTGAAGATTTTTTGTGAAGTTTTATTTTTGGTTCCTTTGTCCAAATCATACAAAGGATTTTTTCATGTGTTTCTAGACTAAAACACCACATGCGTGGAGCAACCCACTTCAGGAAGGACTGGGGTAGGAGTACTTGAGAGGAGGCATATTTATCAAAGCGGGGCAATTACCTCTACTCTCTCCAATTTTATGGCACACTCTTGTTGAAGAACTTCTCCAGAGACATTATCCAACTCACAGCTCCAGCACCTGCTGTTCTGCAGGACTTCTTGCTTAGGAAGGGACGAAACAAGGGAGGAATAATGACCAACTTATCCCTGACCATGCAGGAGCAGGGAAGGTGACAGAGACTGGAAAGGCAGCAACCAGGAGACACTCATTCCTTGGAATGAAAACCCAGGGTGAAGGTCAGCATCGTTAACAACACATTACAATTCTTTCCTGGTGACGTGGTGCTGGAATGAAAGGAACAAAAGGGTTCTTGTCCTGAAGTCAGAGATGCAGTTCCAAGTCCTTTTCCAAGAAGGCAACAAGGAGAATTTTGCAAAGAGATTGCATAAACATTTTCCACTCTAAAATGACTCTGGGAATGTGGAAATTGCTTCATCCTTTCCTTTAGCCCTTGGGGTATTCCTGCTTAATCAAAATGGGGAGAGGGAGGAGTTAAAGTAGAAGAGGAAGCTTAAAAATATGTATCCTTGTGAGAGAAGCAAGAATAAAATGTCATCTCTCAGCTCTGAAAAAGTTACCACATTGATTTCTGCTTCATAAAAATGAGGTTAAGTTGAATGCATTAAGCTGGCAAACCGGATAATTGCATGTCCTGAAACTGTCTTCGAAACAGCTCTTTTCACAGCGGTGCTCAGAAAATAACTTCATCAATAAGGCTCTTGCCCATTAAACCTTCGCACCTCTCTGTGCCTTGCTCAGGAGTGAAGCTTGTCCTTCCCCAGAAAGATTTTTTCCTCCTTTCACCTCAAACTAGTGGAAAAAGTTAGGCTGTTTTGCATTGCATTAGCATATTTCTGGCAAAGAAGTAAGGAGGATAAAAACCAACCGTCTTCTCAGGGCTGGGGCTTTCCAGCTCCGGTTCCCCACACATGGTGTGCTGCAGAGTCTTGCACTGTGGCTGGCAGCTTTTTTCTCCAGAGTGGAAGTGAGAATTGCTTGGAACCTCAGGTTTTGCCCGCTGAGCCCTTGTGCAGCCCCCCTGGCAGGATGGGTCCTGCCCTTTCTGCCCGGCTAGCGTCGCCCCGTCCCCCTGCCTCTGCACCTTCGAAAGGCAAGAGCATGCCTTCGGCTACCTCGTTTGCATGGCAACGCCTGTGACTTCTTTGGCTCACGGTATTATCCAGCGCTGGTGCTGAAGCCTTGGATCTGAACGCTGCACTTTCTCCTCGCCAGCTTTGTCTGGGAGGGAGATCAGGGCTTCTTCCTCTGCCTCGAGCCCCACAGCATAACAGCACTTACCACAGGGTGTAGCAAGTGTCTACAGACAGGGAGATGTGGTGATAACTGGCTGTTCTCTCCCAGTGGCCCTGTCCTCCTGCTGGAACAGAATGGACGGGGTAGGTCCCCACTACCCTGGATTTATCTGGCGTGCAGAGGTGCCCCTGAGTGCCCAGCAGGTCTGGGGGATGACAAGCAAACAAATCAGACTTGCCCTCACCCATCGACTGCTTCAGAGCACACAAAAATGCTCCGTGGGGAAATGAAGCAATCAGTTTCAATTTCTCGTGTCAAAAAGCACCCCAATGCTGTTGTGTTCCTTCTTACACTCCCAAATCCCCTCTTCGTCCTTTCCCACTAACCAGCTTCTATTTTTTTCCCCCATGGCCCTATCTGGGCCAAGGTCCTGCTTCATTCACACAGCTTATGGATCTGGCACAGCCCTTTCCAACCCTGTCTCACTAAATAAGAAAAGTGAGGCGAGGAAATGCTGTTCTCTTCAGCTACCTCATTAAAGTTTTTCACTTGATATGAATGCAATCAATAGTGCCTTCCTGAAGAAGCTTCAGTGACAGGAGCAATTAATTTGCTCCCACTTGCCAAGGCTAATGTGCCTCAGACACACTGGCCTTAAAGTATGGGGTGAGCCTGGCAGAACATTATTCCCATGCAGCTAAAACACATGGGAGAACGCCCCATCAATAGCATGCAGCCTCCATGGTAGGAAGTCTTGGAAAATGGCACGGATTGCAGCAGGAACCTCCTCACGCCAGGCTCCAGCACTTCTCCTTTGAGGACCCTCTGTTACTGTGACACAGCAGCAGTAACAAAGGCTGCCAGAGAGCCCCCTCCAAAAACAATGGCCTGAAGACAAATGACAGGCAGCTGGCAGGATACGGGCGTCAAGCTGCGGGCAGCTGGTGCTGGCAGAGAAATGCGGAGACGTGAGCTCTCTGGGAGAAAAGCGAACCTACCACGGTGCCCAGCGAGGGGACGTGTAAGGAGGAAGCTGGGAGGAGTCTGAGGGAAGAGGAAAATGAGAGGCTGGAGCAGCAACCAGCTCTCCCAGTGATTAGAGATCATTAGCAGATCAGCCTCTCTCTTTTGAAAGCCTTTATAATTTTATCACAGTGTGAAAGCCCAGACTGAGAGCCCTCTGACACGCAGAACGAGAGGCTGGGCACAGGCAAGACCCTCTTATTGATGTGCCCTGTGCCCCGATCAGTGGGGACTTCTCTTCAGGGGTCTGGGGGGCCTTAAACCTCCCAGATGCTACTAAAGGGAGCCAGAGGCTTCCCAGGGCCAGCCCCACAGGTGATTGTGTCACGCAGGCACCCGGCTACTAAGAACAGCCCAGAGACGAGCCGCCGTGAGATGGCAAATGGCTTTCACTCGCTACGAGCTGCATCTGAACCACTGACCTAGAGACAAATGGCTCCGCGCCCTCCTCCCGGCCCCTCACGCCATCTATTCCCTGTATCATACCACGCTGTTGACAGGAGATGCATTAAGCATCGCCAGAAGGTGACTATAAAAAAAGAAGAAGGCTTTTTCCTTTTTATGGCACCCTCTGTAGCTGCACAGCTATTCAAATATTTGCCTTGCTCCTTATAATTCATTATAACCCATTTTTTACGATACCATCTTTGCAACTGTGTATTCCCATTGCCCAGGTGGAAAGCTTAATTTGAATTATGGCAGCAGAACTTCCTGCCGGAGACAAACCCCACCAAAAACATTCAGTTAAGGTTTCTTTCTCCCGAAAGGTGACACAGCCCAGGTTAGGGGTTGGGCCACTGGCTGCCCAGAGCCAGTGAGGGAAAGGTAATGTCTGCACA
Source organism: Anser brachyrhynchus (assembly GCF_964034855.1). Taxonomy (NCBI): domain Eukaryota; kingdom Metazoa; phylum Chordata; class Aves; order Anseriformes; family Anatidae; genus Anser; species Anser brachyrhynchus. The sequence continues at coordinate 10,055,078 of NC_137706.1, read as the reverse complement.
GAAATGCAGAACATCTTCCTTCTGTTGTCTGTCCCTGTTCTGCCAGGATATTCTGCTGCACAAGTGAAACAGTTCGATGTAAAGGCTGTGGTAAAATCTTGAGCGACCTTCTTCTCGTGTGGCAACAAGGGGGTTTTGCTATTAATTTCAGTGCAGCCGGGATTTTCTCGAAAAGGAAAAGATGCTCCAGTTTTGGGACACTTTGTGCAGTAAGAATGCAAATTACTGTAACTGGCACTATGATCCTAATTAGCTCTTTGATGACATTAAGACAAATGCTTGATAATTCTGCCTTCTGAAATGAGGTAATGCAAACTAAGGAAGAAACTCGGCCCATTCTCCCCCTCCCTGCCACGTTCCCCGTATTTGCTGAGTCTGATTTTGCCCAGTGGAGGCCAGAGGTTTTAACGAGTTACTCTCATGGGTCTGCCTCGCTATTTAACGCGACAGAATTGCAAACCATATCGATGAAAATCTGCTAAGCTATTTTCAACTGCTCGTGGAATGGGACCCTGCTGTGCTGCTCGAGTACAATAATTCTGTGCAGCTCCTCCCCTCTCAGGAGCCAGTTATGGATTTGGACTATCATTACATCCCCCAGGCCACTAGCCATGTTAAGTTAATTTAATTTAAGGAAGGCTACAAATAGGTCAGAAGAACCTAGGGGAATTAGCTGTTCAAATGAAAATGGAAATCAATTGGGAGCTACAGTCTCGCAGTTGTTGGAAGCTTTCTCCTGGTCCTGCCCGGCGAGCCCTCGAGCCTTTGAATCAGCTTTCTGAATCTCTTTGAATCTTCCTAAAAGCGACGTCATCTTTCAGATGATGTAATCTGTGGCCAGTAACAGACCTGAGAAGATGCATTTCCTCCATTCTGAAACTTTTATATAATATGGAAACTCGAGGGGAAAAAAGGACAGCATCCAGGAAGGTTTGCACGTTTTCATTGAAGTAATAGTCTGAAAATGACACAGTTGTCCTTTCTTCAGGTTTCAGCCGCCAAAATTGAAAAGTACACCTTTTTTTAACAAAAATCATTAAAAAATCCTCTCACTTATGACAATCTCTTATTATTGTGATATATATCAAAACCAGTTAGATCCTTTCCTACTCACCATAGTCTCTCGCATAAGATTCTGAAAACAAAACGTTTTGGTTAGCATTGCCTACGTGCTATCTGAAAACCAATTTCCAGGAGCAGGATATTACTGTTGTGCCAATAAATGTTCCTTGTCCATAAGTCACAATAGTTTTATCTTAAATAGAGGATACTGCATCCTGGCACCAAACACTGGGGCAGATGTGCATAAAACAGGGAAAGCTCAGCAAATTGCTCTTAAGAAAAAAAAATCAATCAATTTTCCTATGAAAACCTAAAGGGATTTTTTATTTTTGTTTAACACTCACAGTCTGCGCTGTCTTTTGATTGGGTATGTGGGTTACAGGGCATTATTCTGCTTTATTATTTCTTCTGGGTGACCTTGGGATAAAGTCTGTAGGATATTACCATTCAGTTTGCTTTCTCTGAACAGTTTCTCAGGGATGACACCGTGAAGGCCCAGCTCCCTGTGCCTGGGAGCTGCAGCGTGCCCCTCTTTTCACATGGCCCAGAACCACAAACCTGCCTGGATACCCTGAATAGCTGCTGGGGTGGGCCAAAGGCCGAGGTGAGAAGAGTTCCCCTGGGGTGCCACCAAGCCTGGCAGCATGAAGCAGGGTTAGGCTGGGCGTGCACAAGCAGCAAGTACTGCCTTCTGCAGTTTCTTCTGTTTTTCTGCTGCCGTATCCCGAGCTCAGGTTGCTCCCTGCTGCAGCACAGCCACTTTCCCAACCACTCCAGAAAGCGCAGGGGTCACCTGTAATCTTGTCACCTCTTGTTGGGCCACCTCTGGACTACTCCCACGGCTGCAACCGAGGCATGACAGGAGTACCTGTGCTTGTTCTCACCCTGGCAGCACAGCTCCAGACCCAGACTACGTTGGCTGCCCTGGATTTCTGCTAATGCACCTGGTAACTACCAGACACCAAAGCTTATAAGGCGATGAGCAGGCATGCTAGGCTCAGCCAGCTCAAGCATGCCTCCCTCCACTGCAGTCCAACTTCTGACTGCAGGACAGATACGGGCAGATACTTCAGAAAGACTCTATTTATATTCTGCCCTACTGGTAAATTCATTCCTTGGACCACTCATGCAAAATGGATAATGCAAATAAACTGCTACATTTGGAATTAAGCTTATTTTTGTACTCCAGTGAACATGAGCGCAATGGATTTTCTTTCTTTCTTTTTTTTTTCCCCTTCTTTAGGGTGTTTGCTGAGCTGCAGGCCCCAAAGCACTTGGTTCAGGTCTGGGGGAGGATGTCACAGCAATCTGCTGCTGCTGAGACAGAATGGCGCAGGCACTTCAAACCACTGGCTCTCGAGCCCACAGACTCATGACTAGCATTGATCTGGAACTGATGAGTGGCTGGCTGTTTTACAGCATTGCAGCCCTAGAGAAGGCTGCTCTCTCCTCACTGCAGGGTGAGTGATAAATTCATGCAGAGCATAGCCAATTGCAGGGGAAGAAACAGAAAGGCTCTCTCAACTCAGGAAGTGACCACTCATCCCTGTACTCACTCAGAGTGACACTAATGCACAGATGTAATGTTCATATAGGAGACAGAGCAAGGAGACTGACATCTCTGCGCACACTGCATCCTCCTCTCCTCCTCAAACAGGACTCAGTGTCTCAGCAGTAGGTACAAGCGAGGAGCTAAGTTCCCCATGGCAGCAGTGATTGCTCCAAGAACTGTCAGCGTGGTTCCAGGGAGCACAACAGCTTCCTCCCACACAGAGATGAAGCAGCACTTCTCTTCCCCATCTCCTTGGTGCTTTGTAGCATGCACTGCACCAACGGCAAGGGATTGCCCCTTCTCTCTGCTTCCCTCCCTCATTCAAGAAGGTGGAAAACCTCCTAGAGCCGCACGCTCTCTGGGAAACTGCTGCTTGGGTCGAGCCCTGTTTGAAAAAAGACTATCGTGTTTGCTCTGCTGGGCTCTGCAATGCATAACAGAGTCTGCATTGCAGTCTCCAACTGCAATCCAACACCATCTGTCCCTTCCACTTGCAGCACTGCATCACTCCAGGGAGTCTGCTTTTCAGGAGGGATCCAGAGTGTGCCCAGCTATGCTGTCCCCTGGTGCCCAGCACAGCCAGCAGAAGGGCAGAAAGCCCCACCCCGATCCGCAGTACGAGACTGGAACCACCACGGGCTGCTCAGTGAAACCCTGTGAGAAGCGAGACAGGAAAAGGGTGCAGAATTGCCTCCTTTTCACTATGTTTTTAAAAGAAAATCAGTGCACTCAACGGCAATTTTATTTAACTCCTTTTCAACCACTTTATGGAAAGGAAGTCAAGTAGCAGAAGCGTGCAAGTGCTGAGCCCTACACTCCCATGACTATGTAAATCAGCATCAAGGAGCTACGTTGGTATCAACCTAGGCCGCCAACTCCCCTTTCCTGAGTGTCAGAGAAGCAAGGCAACCAGGGGACAAGACAACAGACCTGGAGATACTTCATTGCTCAGCCCAGTCTCCGAGCTACTGAGCCACACCAGGGAAGACATTTCTGCTTTATTGGTCTCCATCTTTCAATGCACATCCCGTCTGTCTGTGCTATGAAGCAAATTAACCTAGTAGTGAATTCTTCAGGGCTGTAGCTGTCTCTCCCTATGCATCTGTACAGCACCTTGCACAATTTCGTCCCAAACTTCAGCAAGGCGTTGTGCCCTGCTCTAAGTGAAACATTCACAAATCATAAGGCTACAAAGATGAAGCCCGAGATTTGTAAGGTATGCACCAACGCTCTCCCTCTGAGTCCGTGATGCTGGGAGGAGGAAGCGGTTCACCTCCATCGTGAATTAGTGTTCTGACAGCTCGGTGCTATCTAGCCATGACTTGCATGGCTGCTTTCCCTTCACATTCCCAGGAGCACACTCTGCATTAGATCATGTTCTGCATCAGCCTGTGCTCCAAAGCAGAGGAGAAAGAATGGGGAAGAAGATGAAATTGCCTTGACCAGCCTTCATTGTCCTGAAAATATGCTACTGACATGTGGAGAAAGCTGCAGGGAGCTTTCTCTCTGCTTTGGAGAGCACAGAGACAGGAAAAAATAACTAATTTTCGAGCTGCTTGTAAGGTTGTGGCTTCACTCACAGTAAGCCTGACAACTCGCCCTGCATATTGCAACTCCCCTGAGAACAGCACAGGATACTGGGGCTCTTGCTTTCCACCAGACCATTATGTTTCTAAACGGACCCTATTTGTCTGCAGAATGTTCTTCTTTCCTCTTCCCCTCTTCCATCATGTCAGAGAATTTAGAAAACGAGAAGGTTATAAATATATAACTAAGCCATTTATTCAGGAGCTAAGCATGTAGAAGTTGCTTGGGTAAATAAACGCCGCAGGTTCTGCAAATCAGCTGTCTCTAGACCCTTCCTCTGTGCTGTCTCTGGACCCCCTGGGACTCTGAGAGGGCAAGACCACACTGTCTGGCTAACTGCTCCCCACACAGCCAGCTCTAGCTTCACACTGCCTGCAGCAGACCCACGTGCACTTGCTCCCCACTCAACCCATGCATCCCCCCCCCAGAGCACACACACTACGACCCTGAAGGAGATAGCACAGTCTCAAGTGACTGTGCAACAGCAAGCTGATGGCCCTCTTGGGAGCCTGCTAAAAGCAAAGCATTACACTCAAGACACAATCTTTAGCATTCGCACTGGAATAAAGTGGGAGAACGGGCATTCAATCCAAGCACCTTTGTGTAATACCAGCATAAGCGGAGAAAAGATTTAGGATGCAAGTGCACCGCAGCCTCTGCTCACCTCCTCCCACTGATGAATGTAGCGGATGAGCCGGGAGAGCCGCAGGAGCCGCAGGAGGCTGAGGATCTTAGTGAAGCGCACAATGCGCAGCGCCCGGGCTGTCTTGTACACCTCAGAGTCAATGCGGGTTTCAACGATCAGGAAGATGTAGTCAACGGGGATGGAGGAGATAAAATCCACCACAAACCAGCTCTTCAGGTACTTCATCTTGATCCGCTGTGGGTCTAGGATGATCTCCGTGTTGTCCTCCACCACGATGCCTGTTCGGAAGTTGAGGACAAGGTCGATGAGGAAGAACGTGTCCGAAACCACATTGAAGACAATCCATGGGGTAGTATTTTCATCTTTGAAGAAAGTGATGCCCACAGGGATGATGATCAGGTTCCCTACCATCAGCAGCAGCATGGTCAAATCCCAATAAAACCTGGACAGCAAGACAGAGACATGTGAGATCAGCTATGGAGTGGGAGACCAGGGAGCCCACATCAACAGAACTGATGTGCTTTATACATCTCTCCTGTCACTCGTTACCTAAGCTTTGCTAGTCTGCCTGATGTTTTCCCAGTGCACAAGCTGCTAACGTAATTAAGTGCTTAATAGCACAGGGACACTCGTCTTCGGGCTAAGAGAGTTCAGAGAGGAATTGGGTACGTGGCTGGATGTGCTCCCTGGAAAACTTTGACTGGGCCTTCAGGGCCACCAAGAAGACAGAGGTGTTTGAAGTTACTACAATGACTGTTATGAAAAGGGACAGAACAAGTATCTAGAAGGGCTCAGAGTCGGCACGTCAATAAAGCCATTTGGGGTCACAGCCATCAGGCTTGCTCCTACTGTCTGATCCTCCTTTGGAAGCAGCCAGCGCTGGTAGCACTGGGATCAGAATAGAACTAGGAACGGCTGTGTTTGGTTTAGCTCTCTTGTTGAACCAAGCTTACACTGAGCCTAGACTTGGAGTTTAGTTCACACTCTATAGACTCCTCTGCTGTACAGAAATGATCAATAAGGCTCAGAGTCATGCACCTGGAAATTATCTATTTCATTTCTAAAGTAAGCAACAACAACATTTAACTACTGTGTCATGAAGCACAGTCTCCAAGAAACTTATCTTCACTTCAGCGGCAAGTCAATATTATCCAGCAGGCCTTACAACAACACTCATTTTCATTCTTGAAGGCACACACAGCCTAAATACAGTTCCTAATTTATTTGTTTGGGCTTTTTAAAGATTTTCCCCAGGTTCTAGTGTAAACAATACACAATCACATGATGTTGCTGTGACTCAACCAGAGTGAGGACTTAATTTTTTTCTGGATCTCATACTTTGATGAGGAGTCTCACAAAGGACCCTCAGTGCCCAACACTGGTGCTCCAATCCCCACCAAATGTTTCACACGTAGAGATGCCAATGCACTGTGGTCTCACAATGCCAAGATTTCATCAGCTCTACATCGTATACTGCACGGCTGTTACTGTTACACTGTGAGGTATCATAAATAATTTACAAACAGATGCACTTGTCACAGCAAATAGACAAAGTGCACAGAACAAACCGATTACCGGGTTCGGTTGCTTATACCTGAAGATGAGACATTCAGAAAGCTGCTGTCGCTCTTCTAGTCAGTCACACCAATTAGCATGGTATTTATATTTTTCTTATTAACCTCTTGAGTACCAAATAAACCTAACTCCCTTGACTATAAAAAGGCAACAGCAAACTAACAGGACTCAAACACAAGGGAGAGAATTGTGCCTTCCTTTAAAGCAGATCACCACAATACCAGTGAAGTCAGTGGAGTGACTCTGGATTCCCAACGATGCAGTGAAGGAAACTGCTGGGTTTGCCAAAGGAGGGCATCCCCATGCTGCTTGTCCATCTATCTGACCAATTACAGTCAAAATCATGGAAATGTTTTAGAAAAAAAAATGGATTTGCCTCAAAGTTCCTCAAAATCTAGCTCTGGTAAGAATTGTTCAGCCTAAGCCCATGCTGCGGACCAGACTGAGCTGCTGCAGAACAATGTCGCTGTAGTGAAGCAACTCATGGATTCGTTAAACTCTCAGCAGGAAAATCAAAGGGTAGAAGATAACTCAAAAGCCCTGCCTGCACAGATTCTCTCTCCTTGGTGAGAACCTAACACTCTGAAGCACCTCTAAACATGTTTACGATCCCAGCCATTACACATGGGCAGACAGGGCCACAAACCAGCAGCCTGCAATTCTCAGAAACATTCAGCAGAGGCTGATGGCAACTGGCTTTTGTGTAAGCCAAGTTATCCACTAAGGAGGTTTTCAAAAATGTCATCAACCATCTCCTTCTTGCTCTCAAAGTGCCATGCCCCTGCAGGCAAAGTATCATGCAGTCCTTGGCGTAGTATAGAAGTACAGTAGGTGCTGGTAGACACTCAGCCATGAGATAGGTCCGTGTGCTTCTGAGAGCAAGGCCGCGTCATACAGCAATATGCATTAATACTGTACAAATCCATGTTGCAGTCTTCCTTATTAAGGGTCTGAGATGATGCTGCATCTTTCCTAGTCAATTAATCTAGATAATCGCACAATAGCAGGAAGTCTGGAAGCAGTGTGTACGTTATTACTGAAAATAAATAACCTCCCAGCCATCTTTAATTTGCCCACAGGGGATACAGGAGGAAATATGCACAAAGAAAATTATTTTTCCCAAGTTTCAAATTAATGGCATGAGACAGATGTGGCCAGACACACACAGATGCAAAGGTAAGTGGCTTTCCTCAGAGATCTTTGGATTTTCCTGCCTCTTATGTCTGCGTTAGCTGGTGATTTCAGTACTAAGCGGCAAGTGGGGACGACGACAGCAGCGGCCAGGACTGCTCACAGTTCCAGTGAGCTCTGCACACACAACCCCAGTAAAATGCTTTCTGTCTGACTGCTGCCCTGGTCTCTTGTAGTCAGGCATGGTCATACCACACTGAGTTGTGCTGCATCCTGAGCTACAGGTTGGTGTGCACAGTATTCCAGCACAGCAAATTCACCTGCCTTTACAACATAAACTTTCTAGAAGTTAAAATTTAACTCTTAGGATTCCACAGTTCCTGCACATTGCATCTACATGGGAAGTATGATCTGCTCAGGGTGGCATCGCTGGATTTACACTGAATAGATTCTCAGGGTCCGCAGCACCTCAGAGGTCTAGTACCATCCATGTGTCATTTTGTATTTACACTGAGGAACACTTTTCACTCCCTGTAAATTATTGGCCAGAATGAGTAACAGTGCATGCGATGTATGTAAGGGCAAGCACCAGCTATTAATAACCTATGTTTTCTGTATTTCTGCGCTTCCTTTCACCCAGCGATTCCACAGAGCTGATGGTGATGAAATTGGCTGCGCTGCACCCATGAGAAGCAGAGTTATTATCCCTGTCTTGCAAATAGAGAAGCCATGTGGCAAAATTGAGAGAATGGGATTTGTCCACTGAAGTCTGAGGCTAAGCACGGACTACAACCTGAACTTGATTCTTGAGTCTCACCAGACTGGAAACTATTCTTATGGCTTGACAAAGGGTCCAACAGAGATTTGTATCATTGGCGTCTTCCTCTGATATCCTGTCTCCTCTCCTCTCTTCCTATTTTCAAGAGCCTACATAAAAAATTAATAAATATGAATGTATTGTTTTATTATAGCTGACTTAGTGCAACTGAGTAGCTCCCAGCATGGGGAACAGCCAGCACTATATAAAACAGTTGTCTTGTTTGAACACACTTGTTTTCAATACTGCATCCTACTTCTATGCCACTTCTTGGAGCTGAAAATCACATTTTAACATGCACTGCTACCTTTGAATGGTTAATTCCAAATATATTATTTAGTTCTAACAGAATGTGTATGAGAATTAGTGTGGGCAAAAGCAATTCAAGAGTATATGCTCATTGAACATATTTGGTGTCATGCAGTTGATTTGATACGAGGAATGCTTCATAGGTATTAGTTTGTGGGCTTTGACAAGCAAGTTGGATCAGCTTTCTGTTCTGTCTAGTGCATAATTTAACAGCAGGCAAGGAATGTGGCTTTCAGATGTAATTTTTCTGTTAAATAAACCTTGATCTTTCAAAACAATTCTATGGTGCAGTATAACCGTTTCTAGAGCACGAGCTCAGGAGGGATAGTGACCACTGGACTGAAAATAACAAACTGCAGGGGTTAGCTTGGTCAGCATCGTTGCGTCAGTCTAGCATTCACAGACCGCTCCTGAACAGGGCACATCTGTGGCCTTAACTTCTGTTCTCCTTGCTTGGTAGTGCTTGCACTGTCAAGAGAAAATAGACTTGGGCAACCTCACCTTTAAATTAACAAAGCTTTTTGGATGTTTTCAGCTTCTGCCGTAAGGCAGCCAACTCAGGGTTGAGCTGAGGAGCTGCCTGACAGTGCACAGGAAGGAAGCAAAAATAAAAAGGCATCTAACTGAAAATGCCAGGGAGCCAGGATATCCTCACCAGCGATGAATTTAGCTCAGACACCTTGTCGAACCTTCCTAACCTTACAAGAGCACATCTTTAATGAACATCTCTCGCTAATACCAAAACCAAAGACATACCCAATTGCTCTACCAAGCCCAGGCAGGCGCAGTGCCTCAGTGCTGACTCAAGAAACAGAGTGCCACCTACTGAGTCACCAAAGTCATCTCGATCCTCCGCTTTGCATGGGGAGGAATGGCCATATTATTTCTTTAAAGAGCTGATGAAAATCTGCCCTCTTCTGCAGAGTGGCAGCTCCCTTCCCCCTCTGGACTGTATGTTGAATTATACACTGCTGTGCTCACCAGCAACTATCCTGACAGGAAAGAGGCCACACTTTAATTCCCAGGACTGCTAGTCAGGCTAGAAATAGAAATCATCTTTTGTAAAGAGCATTAGCGGATGTCAGCGTGGCTGGTGGGAGGAAAGTGTACTCCAGAAAGCAGCCATTCACATAGGTAACAGCACAGACGGGAGAAGGGAAAGAAAAAGGAGCTGGAAGAGCTCCTTCCCTGTCTCTGGAAGCATTGCTTCTTCCAGATATGAGTAGGCGTATTTCTACTGGAGAGTTACAAAGTTTGCATTATTCACAGAGATAATAGCAAGAACGTGGTGATTCATTGCTCCTAAACACACCAAAGGATACTTAACCAGCTACTGAGTCCAAGAATTCACTTGCTAGAAGTGAATTTATTTATAGTGATTTATTCAAATACCTGTGCACTTGAAAACCTCTTTGAAATGAATACCCACCAAAAAAAAAAAATTCAAATTACTTACATAAATTTTCTGTGTGCTATATAATGGGAAATGAGAAGGGGAACCTATTTAAAGAGTAAGACAAACAGTTTTAATTCCTTCTGACCAACCTATGCAAATAATCTGTATGCTCTGCCATCCTGAGTAAAACCCCTGAGAGCGCTGAGAATTAGCCGTGCACTACGACAGCACGAGGAAAAGGGCTCTGCCGTGCCCCAGCCTCCTGCAGAATTCCCTGGCCTTCTGCTCCGGCAGCGCTGGCTGCTTCTCCTTCAGGCAGAGACGGCTGCTGATCCGAACTGTTCGTCTTCCCTTTCGACTTAGTCGCCACAGTGATAATGATGCCTCAGCAGGGTACGGAAGAGTAAGGGGCACCACTGAGTTACTCAGATGGGATGCAAGTCTGCATGTGATTAACTTTCCCATCAGGAGTGCGAGGACTATTAGCTAGTCAAGAATTTGAAGTGCTTACACAAGCAGGTGTATGATTAGGGATATCTCGCAGTACAGCACCCACTACAAAGGAGGTGTATGCCTTGGGGCACTTTTGTTCCATCTAGATTTCTGAAAACTCATGTATTGCCTTTGACAAATTTTTCATAGAATTCAACTGTCAGTTTTACTTCAGGCAAGCTATTTTCTAAGGTCTCAGTTTCGCCTTTCACTTAGATTATCTCCAGTCTACATAATTGCTCACCTAATCCCCTCTGAACACCGCAGAATTCCATACCGTGTTTGGAGTTTAACACACATGCTCATATTATCATCTTCAGATATAATTACTGGATTCTGGTGAGTGGAAAATTAAGAAAGCTATTGCTTATGCAATAGTTCGGAATGGCATTTGCAGTCCAAGCAAGGTAGCACATTAGCTTTTTTATTGCTTCTCTATCATCAATTTTTAAATCTAACACTTCTCCATTAAACAATAATCAACAGCCTGCATTTTTCAAAGTTACGTCCACATGTTAATTAAATCCCAGCAGACCTACGAATTATCATCCTACGTTATCAACAGAAAGACTGTAAGATACCAAAGATTTAAGCAATGTATTCAGAACTAGCATGTAGAAAATATGGATGCCTAGTTTCAGAAGAGGTTTCCAGTTACGGTATATCCTGTAATTTGCGGTAACAGCAAAGGGGAAATTTCCATTCTCCTTCTTTGTAGAAATAAACATACACATTACTTAGCGATATTTTTATTCCAGTTATAATACTTGACAATTTGCAAACAACACGTTTGAGGCACTGATGCATTTACCCTATTATAACAGAACACATTATGATTTATTCCCTTTCTTTAACTTACAAAGCATAATGCATTACATTAATATCAGTTAGACTAAATTATTAGTTCTCTGATAATACCTATGATACACCCACTCTATTGTGAGGCTTCTTGAAGAGATGAAGATTTGCAGTATGGATGTTGTTATAGGAGGACTCCAAAGACTGGAGGACAAGTAAAGCAGCCCTTAGGCCAGGGGCAGGCTACCAGGGAAGGCATTTGTACCACGCCATGGCACAATGCTCTGAGTGAAGGAGGAGTTGGGGGGCTGCCGGTACAGCCCCTGCTGCCAGTGCCCAGTGGCCTCTGGAGCAGCCAGAGCAGACCATGGGCAGCTTTCTTCTTGCTGGCACAAGTCTTGGACCTTGTGTTTTCCACTGGCTCTGGACAAAAACTGCAAAATGTGATGTGAGCTCATTAGCAGCGGAGTGGCCTTTTTCTTCAAGCATTAGCTAAGAAGAAACAGCACAGCCGGCACCTTGCACAGGGAAATCTCACTCCCTGCGGTTCTGGGTGGCTGTGACAGCCAGCACTGACGTGGGAGCTGCCAGAGGAGCCACACAAAACAGATTTACCAAGAGAGAGGCATTTCTACAGCCTCCATCTGGTACCACCGGTCAGTTTAAAACAGGCTTTGTGAATCAGCCCAGGCAGGCAGCCCTGCCGCTCTGTGGCTGTATCAGGACAACTTCGCTCCCTTCCTTATTTTTCTGTCTCAGAAACCCCAAGCGCTTTCTCATCCTTGCACTGAAATGTACCAGTCATGAACCAAAGCCTCGCTAAGAAAAGCACTGTTCAAGCATGCCAAAAAAATGGAATCTTGCCCCAAAACCTGCTGACACACCTTCTCATAAGTGTTTTAACACTCAAATTTAACTTTGTATCATCTGCTCCCCTAATCTGAGGGAGTTTAAGTGGCTTGGCTAGGACAACAGCACTCCAACCATTAGATAGTGCTGTCTTTCACTCAAGTTCCTCCAAATGCCATGTGTGTGAACTACGCAGCAAGTGGCATCACTAAGCTCGGTTTCATGCAGACCTAACAAACCTTGCAGGGTGTTGTTTCATTACAGTCTGAGGCATGTCAGGACAGAGGAGTTCACGAGGCTGCAGCGCTGCCGCCTGGCTTGCACACGTCCTGGGATAATGAGACTTCTGGACATCTAATCTGTAAAGTCAACATCTACCACCTAATCCTGCAGAGTGCTTAACAGAAACTGTACAAGCATTTTCGAGAGTTTTATGTGCAATATGCCATTCAATAAATGCAAATGTATTGGAACACTTACACCTACTCCTTGGCCTGCAGACATACTGTATCACACAGAAACAATATGCTCCTGCATTTCATTTCCAACAATGCTGAAACAGAAACATGTCACAAGAACAAGAAAAGCCACAGTGGATTCTGCTCAAAGTAGTCAACTGACCACTCTCCTGAACTGACGCTGCCTTCCTGCCTGCAGATACCTGCCTAACATATTAAGTGGTATTTTAAATCTGCACTTAGAATCCAGCCTCCTCAGAAAGGTAAAAATAAATGCACAGACAGAAGCAGAGGTAGCCACAAGAGACCTTGTTTGTTCTGGCTCTAAATTTGGAGTACAGAGGCCAATACAGCACACCTCCCATTTCCAACTAAAAACAGCATTGGTGATACTTTCTCACTTGTCTGGACACAGCTATTACTAGCTCATGGAGAATTCCCCTGTAATGAGCTGCAAAAGCAGTGAGATTTTTGTGCGTATTAACTGTTGGAAAGCTTATTCCCTTTCTTCCTTGAAGGCCTGAAGGAAGAACATTTACACACCAGACCTAGACAATTTATTGTTCTCATAGCACCGTTGCCCAGGAGGAGGTGATCAAAGATACAAATTGTTATGCAGGGGGAATTCATCGCCAGGAGTGGCTGGAGATACCACTGGGAAGTTAATACAGTACAGATTCCGTGGGAAATTTATACGCATGAGCTTTCTGTAGATGGAAACCAGCCCAGTGCAGCTGCTGGCAAACCAGGCTCTAACCTGCTGGATGGGCTCCTCTCCCTGCTGCAGGTACGAGATCATTTCAGCCTCCCCAAGGAAGGGAGGTGCAGGCAGAATACACAGCAGCTGCTGGTGCTCTGGGATTACCTCCTACACAGCCACATCACTGCACAAGATGTGCTGTTCTCCATCCCATGCCCTTCTCATCAAACTTCATCAGAGGGAACCTGCAACACCACAGTCCCCCAGAGTTAAAACTTAAGTACAATTTTCTATTTGTAGCATTTAACCAAAACTGCAGGAACCCTTGCGCTCATGGCAGACAGCCTAAGCCAGAGCTTAACCCTTTCTTCACATCCCACTCTACTGCACTTTTAAGTATGTCGATTCCCCCTCCTCAGCCCCACATGCCAAATCCCAAAGGTTTTCAAGGTGTTAGATGTGTATTGATTTCATAGAGCTCCCAGCATACATTATGCATGAGACTGACATGCTAAGGGCCTGGCAATGCCACATTGTTTGATCTTCTGAAATCTCTTGCTTGTATGAATATGGAAAAGTTCCTCTTTGTTTGCTGTCCATTGATCCAGACGTTGACCCTTCTTTGTGTGCATTTATCTCTGATGATTTAATAATGAAAAAGACCAATAAACTGAGGAAAGGAATGAAGTCCCTTTAGGGGGACCTATTGCCACGGAAACATGCCATATGTTGTTGTTGCAGGGAACGGACAGGTCAATAAGGCTGCAGCTTCCAAGTCATCATGAATGTGTTGTGGAATGTAAAAGACTAAAGCAGAAAGACATGCACAAATTATGGCATTATGAAGTTCAGACTCTGACCCACACCCAAGGTCTAGCACGACTCAAATTCAAATGGTTGGGCAGTCTGTTTCAAATGGATCTGCACTAGGGAGCTCCGAGTTGTCTCAAAAAGCAGGAACACTGGGCCAAAGTTTTAATTTGTACCCAAGCAGATGAAGGAAAGGGGCCATGTCTTATTTCAGAGTGCTCAGGCTGCCATTTCTTGGAGACATACAGGTAGACATCTCAAAGCCTGCTTCTCTGAATCTTATCTTCCACGCTTACTTGCCAGAGTATAAACAGCAACTCACACAGGATTCGGTGCTGCAGGCACAGACTTCGCATATACAGAGACAATACAGATGGATGGATGCACGCATACCTGTTCAGAGTAAACACTACAGCAAGAGTGGCAGAGAACATATGACACCAACTGAGCTAACACACGTCTTCCACCAACTTAGCATCCCGCTGAGTTACAGGGATGACAGGCTGGCCTGTTAACTGTTTTGCAGTGCCATAGCTCCCTTGACATAATATGAGTCTACTTGAGATGAGGATGTCAGTCTCACCACCAGGAACCCAAATTTACTAAAATTAAACACTAAAATAGGGCAGAGAGATTACGTGAGTCACATATCTATCAGAATCACAGAAACACAGTTTAGAAATTGGAGGACAGTGGAGGGAACATTGCTCTTTCTGCTAGCTGCTATTTTGCATTGGATTGACAAATTCGTGTCCACATGCTCTGCGGTAGTCCACAAAGAGGTGACAACCGCATGCAGCAAACAGTTAAGTCATCTGCCAGCCTGAGAAAAAGACTTCTAGCCACCCGAGATGCTAAAAATGTCTCTCCTAGGTATTGCTATGCTACAGCTTGGTGCTGTTTAGAAATCACGATTCCAGCCCATTCTGCCCAAACGGAAAGCAGGGTGAAACACAAGGTCTCTTCTGACACCATTCCCAAGCTCTCACAGAGGCTCCTGGGGACATTTGGGGCACCCACCATAACCTTTGAAGCATGCACCATCACAGTACCGTCTCCACAACACCTTACAGTGGGCTTAAGCAGCCTTCGAAACAACTTTATGCGCAGTTTGGCTGAGTAGGTGGTCATTTACATCCAGTTTCAATGAAAGACCAGCGAACAGAGCTGTTGCTCAGCTGCATGAAGCAATTTACTCAATAAGATGCATCTCAGTCTTCCTGCAGGATGAGGCACACGTGCTCTCTCACGTGCTTTCTTCAACATCTAAAGTTACCAGGATTTATGGCTGGGACAAGCAACAGCATCTGCCAGACATGGGTACCTGCGTACGCTTACCCCTTCGCCTCTGTGACAGCCGTGGATGTGCCACAAGGGGCCAGGGGAAAAATTCAATCTTTTTTTACCTTTTGAGTGCTGAGATGGAAATCCAAAATGCTGCCAGAGAGAGGTAATGGAAAGTGGTTTGTTTTTTTTCCGTGGTCTGTTTGAATGCCCATGTTCAAATCTGTGTTACTCTGAAGGCCCAAAGCTTCCTAAACCACATGCTCACCAAGGAGAGAGAAAGCTGGAGTGACAGAACATGTTCCGGGCAGGTAGCTTTTGTCCCTGAAAAGAACACTTTACCTCAGACCTTGTGGTTATGCAGCACAGGGAGAAGCAGACCTGGAAGAGAGTTAACTCCCAACTTACACTCCCAAGTCAAATGCCTTCTTTGACAAGCATTGCTTCTGGGTCAAAAACACTTTGGCCAGCACAGATGACAACTCTGGTGCAAATTTTCTGCCTACTCTGTGACCAAAAGTATGGCTTCAAGTGTTACAGGCTGAGGAAATGCCAAAGGAGCAATGTGTAAGAGCGCTCTTCCATGGGGAAGAGCAGATGGGGTGGAGGGGAGTAGGACATGTTAAAGGGTAACGAGGCAGTGACTAGGTGTGTTTCAGTTTCAAAGGCAGAAAATATTTTTCCTTCCTAACTCCTTCTGGCTGCTAATATCAGACTCTTGTTTGCATTGAGTTATTTGGGCTGGAGTAGAGCAAAATGAATCCTCAAAAAGACTAATGCTGCTGGGACTTTGGGGCTACTCAGGTATCTAACACCCCAGACAAGAGATGAATGACCTTCTAAAAATGCAACAGTTAAGAAAAAAAAACAAGTCCAGTAGCCTCTGATTATTTTAGGTCTCAGCAGAAGCATATTGTGCAACGGCTATGCTTATCTAAGGCATCCATGTGAATCCACTATCCCCTCTAAACGTCGGGTGCTGAATTAATTACTGCATGTACTGAAGCAGCACATAGCTCACAGGGGATCTTTGCCTTTTGGTCTCTGAACTCTTTATGGCAGGGGCCAAGGTCTCACCATCAGCATCTGCCAGCCAGGGAAACTAAGGCACAGAGCAGCAGCCACTTCTTCAGGGCCTCCCTCACACACAGGTCCACAAAAGAAGGGAGGACAGAGGCCAGGAATCCCAACATTCACTCCAGGGTCTTAAGGGCACTCAGATCAACTCAGGACTTAGCACTTGAAGTCCACAGAAAGGCAGTTCCTCCCGCAAGGAGCCTCTGTGTTCCAAAGCCCTTTTCAGTGTCTTAGAAACATTTATTCGTCGTCTGTTCCTGACTTTCAAACTTTGGTAGAGAGGGCACGTCCTTGTTGCGTGGTGGGGATTCTCCTCCAACAAAGCTCTAATCCAGGCTGCAGGTCTCAGTGACCCACACAGCCCTCTCTCTGCACCTCTTTGTTCCAGTCAAGAGACCTCCCTGAGCAAGTTGTCACTGCAGCCCCTTCTTTCCTCACCATTCAGAACGCCCACTCCAATCAACGGGAGCTTGCATAACCACTCTCCTTAAAACCACAAAAAGCAGGCAAACACTGGTTGTAAAACACAGCAGCTTGCTGTAACTCTACCACAACATCGAGTGCTCCTCCAATATATATAGTACTTTTCTGCCAGAGGCATCCAGACAAATAGTGATGGGCACCATTAAAAAATGCTTAGATAAATCTTTTCCAGTATGGGCTGGGCTTGATCTGCTCTATTTAAGTCAGTGGAACACAGCCATTGAGCCCTGGGGGAGCAAGTGCCAGCCCTAAATCATTTCTTTGATTAATTGTTCTTGGGAAGGAAGAATTCATTAAGCATTCAGCTCAGCAATTAGAAATAAATATATTTTTAGAATGAACAACCTGCCAGAAACAAGTTGTTTCAGAAAGATACTCAGATTGATGCAGCCCATTTCCCATCAATACATACCGAGGAGGCTTCAGCCTGCCAGGTCCCGTCCTAAGCCAGAGGGACTTTGCAGGAGAAGGGAGCACAGCCCTGTCCCTTAGAACTAGTTGTATGTCTGCACAAGTCCAGTTCACATTCTGTGAGCAACTCTCTAGGAAATAGTGTCGTTTCTCTGTATACTAGTTTTCCAGACATAAAATGGGAATAAATATCCTTGCTATTTCACAGAAATATTACAAAGCTATCTCTACAAACAGCTGGGACAGTGCAGATTTGACAGTGATGAAAAGACAGAAGAAAAAAAAACCCACCTGTCAGACATGCAACACAGTGAAAGTGAAGTAACAATCTCTTTAGAGCTTTTGGACATATAAGCAACCTATTTCCCACAGAATTCAGGTGTAACTGAAACATGCAAGTAGCTTTGTTGACACACTAAACAATTATCAGATGAACAGAGGGACAGGTACCTGTGCCAAGCCAGTGATAGCTGAGCGCTTCCCTGTCTGTTTAAGGTGCAGACCCAACAACAAATGAGGTGTAAATGTATATTTTAAATCTACCTGATTCTGTCTTACGTCAATCACTACAAGCTCTGAATCTGCCTACAAATAAGCTCATAGCCCTTGGCAACATGCAAAAGTGTTCAGAAAACAAAAGAGGAACAAGAAGCAAGTCTCTCCGTTCTCTCAGCGTCTGCCCACCCAGCCCCTTGTGGCTGCAGACATGGGCAGCGATTGCCAGTGGTGGTGCTCCTGAAGGAGGCACAGTGCTGCAAGGCAGGGGCTCACCTCACAGCTCCAGCAGCAGGGCTCGGTGAGGACGAGGTCTGTTCACCCCCAAAGCCCAGAGAAGAACGTGCAAGTGAGAGCAATGGCACTTGGTGCACACCACAGCCCCGTCCCCAGTCTAGAAGGATGTACTTCAGGTCCCGAGGCTGGAGAAGAAACCCCCAAAGGACCTAAACCTGCTGTATTGAAAGTTACAACCACAAAGACCATCCCAAGCTTCAAACTGCTGTGTCTTAAAAGGAAAGACATATCTTATCCTTTGCTTTCAGTGCCTGGAGGCAAGTCTGTTCCCTGCCCTGTTTTGGGTACCTATGATGGCAGCAATGTCTCAATG
The DNA here is from genome assembly GCF_964034855.1 of Anser brachyrhynchus. Taxonomy (NCBI): domain Eukaryota; kingdom Metazoa; phylum Chordata; class Aves; order Anseriformes; family Anatidae; genus Anser; species Anser brachyrhynchus. Next base: position 10,036,536 of record NC_137706.1, on the reverse strand, counting down.
AATTCCAGCTTTTTCAAAAAGCAATCTAAGAACATATTCTCAAAGGACTTCTCTGAGACATGAAATACACCTGTAGTTTTTTACTTTTGTGCATGCAGACTGGAATTTCAAGGCCGCTGTAGCAGGTGCTGACTTCACCTTTGATTTCAGCAGGAGCAGGGACGTGCTCGGGTATTGTGTAAATTAGCCAGGAACTTGTGTATTTCAGTAATGCTTGATTAGGTGAATTCTATGTTTGTTTGTTTGTTTGTTTTTTCTTTTTCTTTTAATTTTTAGTTAATGCAGTCCTTCTGTTTAAGAAAGCTTAGTAGTAGGGCTAGGGTTTTCCCCACCATTCTTTCAAATTCATCCCACCAGAAGTATATGCGATATGACTCAGCCCACCTGGCTGGCACTCAGCAGATCACAGAAAGGCTGCTCAAGAGAAGTAAAAAGATGGTTCTGCCATGAGGGAACCTGGGAGGATGCTCAGCAAGTCATTCAAAACAACATCCTCGGCCATCCCTGGTCCCACTGGGGCAGAGGTGCCCAAGAACATGGAAGGATCTGGATCTTCCACTCTCTGATCCTCCTGCCACGCAGAGAGAATACGGTCCCCAGTTCAGGGGGTACCTGGAAACTACAAAGCTCTCATGTGCTACAGTGGTGGGGCCACATAACTGCCTTGGCAGGTGAGCTTAAACTGAGAACCAGCAATCGTTAAGGTACCTGTTCTCTGAAATTTTCCATTCAGCTGCCCCCATAAGGCTTGACCGGCACAGAGGAGAGTGGAATCGGGAGAAGTTGCTTCAAAAGTTCAAAATTCAAACTAAATCCCCACCACTTTGAATTTTAAAGCCTTTCCTTGATTCTTTCTCTTTGTGCTCAGAAGCCGGAGCAGAAGGTCTTTCCGCTGGAGTCCACACAAAGCAGAGAGCAGATTAGCTCTGCTCTCGAGTATATCCAAAAACATTTTAGCCCATTAGATATTTCATTGTAAATTAGGGATCTCCTTTATGAAAGACATCACTGAATCAGAAATAGCTATTTTGTGGGCGATGAGCAGAAAATTCAGTGCTCTAAAATACTTCCACTGTAGCAACAGAGAGCTAGCCTCACTAAATCCGGCTTGGAAGATCCCCTTCACGAGCACCAAAATGTGAATGCAATCCCGTATCTCTCCCTGTGGTGTGACGTTAGCAGGTCTCAGACAGCGCTCGTGCGGTGCCCAGATGTGCCCAGCGGTATGGGTACGTGAGAGGCCAGAAGCAGCTCCCAGGAGAGAAGCTGATTCCCAGTGCCACCCCACTGGCTGCAATGGGTTCTCACCAAGGAATTTTGCTCCATATGTTCACTGATTAAAACCTAACTCCAAAGAAATGACAATATATCCTTCTGCATACACAAGAGCCCCAGAGTGTGAAGAAATAATTGCCTCCAGCACTGTAGAAAAGCCAGAGCTGGAGTGAAATGCAGCAATTAGGCAGTGCACGGCAGAACACCGCACAGTTGCTGCTTCAGGGCAGGGTCTGAATAAACTCGAGTACACCGTTTGAGCTGTATGGGAATTACCTGGCTGCTTATGAAAAGCAGTAGTTTGCTCTGTCAAAAGCCATGGGTTTTGAACCATCAGGGTAGTTTGTAATACTACAAAACTATCTGATTTGGAATATTTTCCCTTTCTCTCTCTGAGCTAAGCAGGAGCATACCCATTTTTCCTTTGCAAAACAGTGGGCAAAGAGTGTGCGAGGAATCCTCTCCCCTCCTCCTGTGACCTGCTGTAGGAAAGTTGTTCCAGCTCAAACGCCTGCGAGCAGCGGTACAGCTGACCAGGCGGCTTTTCCCTTACTGGACTACAGATCTCAGTAGCCAAGTCTGGGGAAGATACAAGTTTCCATATGTCCATCCCCACCCGAAAAAGGCGCTCTCTCCTTGAAAACCACAGCCCCTAGGATGTGTGCAGAAGGAAGGCCTGCAGCCCACTGGTGGGACAAGCTGAGGACTAACATCAAGGCATCTTGTTCAGCTCTTTCACAGCTTGTCTCCACACATCTTATCTAAAGACTAGAAAGAAATGCTGATGGCCTACCATTACTGAGAAGATGTGTGTGTGATGATTGCACTAGAGGAAGTGTTTAAGAACGGCTCAGCCTCGTGAAAATAAAACCCTCCAGCGGCTGCCAAAAGCTCAGTCCCAGAAGGGTTACAGTTCCCAACCCCCCAGGTGGGCATGGCTTCCATGCCTCGGCATCTGCAGCAGGATGCAATGCTCATGGATGGGCACTGCCTTTCTTCTCTGCGCACAGCCCAATGCCTCCATCATCTCCTGCCCACCACAGGGTGCTCTGCCTTGCACAGAGGGTTGTGCTGACCCGGGGATTGAGCTTTGGAGAAATGTCACTGCTTTTTGTTCCTCTTTCAGTTATGGGAGACAGAGGACTGGAGACATCTGAGGTGCTTTATGGTGGGAAGAAGAGAGATAAAGAGACGCTGGTAGCCTAGGTGTGGGAATTATCCTCCTGTGGTGCCGGGGAGAGTGTTCCTTGTACAGATGTTTGACATGCTCAGCTCTGCTTTGCACTTCTCACTCACATATCTCTCACGAGGTGGTGTATTATTAGATGCACCCCCGATGTTACGTATTAATTTCCAAAGCAGACTCATTCACACACATATAACACATCCACCCACATGCAGTAATGCTTAGACAGACACAAAACCATCCAGCAGCCAATTATTTGGGGTGGGAACAGCTTGCATTAGCTCATGATGAAGCTTAGCCTTAATTCTACTGAGCTAGAGAGGCTGGGAGCTGTGCGTTGGTCTCCTGACTGACTGCAGATCTCAGAGCAGGGCAGACGATGTCAAGGCAAATCTTTTTTTGTCTGCAGTGCAGATTTGGCTGTGTGAATTTACTTGCAGATGAGGCTTCCAGATCCCCTGTTCAAAAGCACAAGCCCTAGGCCATACCCACATCTGCCACCGCTAGCCTAAATTCCCCTTGGTGCTGCAAAAGGAGCACACAACCAGCAGCACTGCCCTTGTCTAGGACCTATGCTCTGGCCGCCTCTCCACCAATGCATGTAGCCAACAAGAAGCAGGAGGAATTCACCCCGTTTGGGTGCTGGATGAGGATTGTCCATGGTGCAAAGCGGAGCCCAGTCATAATGGGAATTCACCGACATGCTCTGAACGACGTTACTTTATGTGGTGTTTTGCAAAACTGAGGACCAGAAGCTTCCCAAAGCAGTCAGGGCTGAGCCAACAGACCCTGCCAGATCCGAAGCTTAATTAAAGTATGCCTTTGACCCAGAAACTTGCTCCAACTCCCAAGCATGGGGCACGCCCCTCAGTTGCTCTCTAACCAGAGCACACACAGTGTGTCACCTTAACCGGGGCTGACATGATCTGAAGCACACCTGGGCATGCACTAAAAGGCAAGGGGCAGAACTGATCGTCCAAAAGATTCAGCAGTTGCTGAGCTCAGATGCTGTTTTCTAAAGCTGCTGTGCCAGAGGAAGAGACACCTTGCCAGCTCCTGTGCCAGACCTTCCATCCAGGAGTGTTTACTGAAGTCAAGTTGTTGCATCTCCCAAGGAGAAAAGCAGCACGCCTTGCAATACACATGACCAGTGAGGAAAAGTTGGAACATTTTCTTTTTACAGCATCTCCAAACCCCGTGCAGGGGCTGCATAATTCTCATTACAGACACAAAAGACAAAATTCTCATCTCCATTCCCTGTCCAGACTTTTTACCTACATTTTTTCCAACCTAGTTCCAAACATGCTACACAATATAGCATCATACGTGGAACTGTAAAGGTGCTGGCAATAAGTAACCATTATTCAGAAATCACTTAACAGTGCATGGATCTACTAATTTTTGTGGTCCTAACAACAAATGGACAAGAGATGTAACCAAATCTTCAGCAGCACTCAGAGTAGTATAGTCATGAAGAAATTCTCACGGAACTGCCTTCTAAACCATATACCCTTGCTGACATCTACTCTGAATCTTCTGTTATGTTAAAATGTTTTAAGAGGTCTACAGCCTCTTCCCTGGCCCCTAGCGGTACCATGGCTCCATTGCCAAAGTTGGAGAAATCAAGGCACAAAGAGCATTGTGTTCATGGTTCCTCATAGTGTCAAAACCAGATGCCTGACCTGCCTTCCAGTTTGTCCTTGTACCTGCTACACATTGCTCATGGTCCAAAAGGCATCCGCAACTAAACAAGCATGGGAAAGCAATACAAATGAGTTTGTGTTGGCATCAAAGAGAACAGCCCATAATCTGTGGTCTACACTGGTCCTTCCTCCTCCCCTTCCCAGTAATTCACGGAAAATCAGGGATGGAAACAAATGTTCCACTTGTTATTAATAAATGCGTAACTTGTGCATGCATTAGTGCTTTAAGGCAAAGAGGGAAAGATCAAGCACCAAGAATTTGTGCTTAACGAAAGCAGGTTTGCCATCATTAAAAAAGCTGCAGAGAGTCAGCCAGTGTTATCATTTGTTATCGCTCTGCCTGTCAGGAGAGCCAGTCCAAACCCTGACACTGCCAGGCAGCGTCACCTTTGCACTGCTTCCCTACGCCTAATGCAACTGCGGTGCCTCTGCAGAGCTGCAGGATGTCACTGCGCTCGCTCAGCCCACACCCTGGGCTCTGCACTATCCCTCCAGCCTACTCACGAATGGGGACAGAGGTGAGACCACCAGGAGCGGGATAGGATAAACTGGGGCCTCCACCACCTCCTGTCCCCTGGAGATGGGCACGTACGCATGCATGCACCAAGTCCTCTGCAGATGAGCCATCGCGCCAGTAACAATGTTAGTGCTGTGATGAGTTAGCACCTTGTCCTGAAATCACGTGCAAAGCCACGGCTGGGAGGAAGGGACTTATTAATGTGGAGTCCCCGAGTCTTTGGAATGTAGCTGTTATCTCCCTCGCAAGCTCCAGAGTGCTGATAACTTTGCAAGGCATTTCTTTCCCACACCCAGACAAATCCAACTGTGCGCCACCAGGCTTTCCATCCCCAAACATCAGACTGTAACAGTGCCCTGCAGCTCTGACTAGGAAAACGGGATCCCATCAGAGCCCCTCTGCATACAGTCTCACTGGAGCTGTGTGCAGGATGAGGAGTTACTCAGCGTACAGCTGCCGATCTCCCGGCAGTCACCAGAAGCTGGAGCACAACTGTGAAAAGGGAAAAAAAAAAAGGAGTTATAGCTCCTACACTAGGATCAGCTGGCAACCTGCAGCACCTCTCCTGCCTCTAAGCTCTTTCACAGTAGATGCATAAACACAGACAACCTCTCTGTCCAAAGAGGCAAAGATTTAAATCCTTAATTAGCACATTTGGACAAGTCACCACAAATGAGATTAGCTTTTGTGCATCGCTGGGGAAGCAGTTGTGCCCCTATAATGTCCAAGGGGTGGGCCCTCAAGCTGACCTTGGAATTCCCCTTTGAATGCTCATCCGCTGTGCTCTCACTCGCAGCATCTTCCCCTGCTGCATGCAGCGTCTCTTCAGGAGTTAACAGCCTGGTTTACTACAGCCTGGTGCTCAAACTAGGCACGGGGTGACCATTTTGATGTCAGCCGCTGTGAATATACTGCACGGAATGAATAATTTCAATTTGTAAAGGGACTTCCCAGGTAGCCAACCATTCAGCAAGGAAAAGGGGCAGAAAAAAGTCTCTGTAATAGCACCTTGTTAGCCCAGCACACATCTGCTTTCTCTTCTGTATTTCTGGAGTCCTAACTGCTTTGTCTGCTGACAAAACCCAGGTTTTAGTGCTGTCAGCACTGCAGAGCTGTAGAGCCACGCAGAGCCAAGCCGCGTTCTCATCTGCCTTGTACATCACCAAAAAAAAATGTCCACTTAAGCAAGGATACCTGAACAGTTCATATATACAGATATACAGCAGCTCTGGTTTGGAGACCCCAAGACAAACTTGCTGCTTGGTCAAGAATCCTCTCCTGACTTGCAGGCTGAAAAGCACCTTGTGTTACAGCCATCTCTCTGCAAAATGCTCAGCTAATGTAGGAATGAGTGCTGTATTGCTGCTAGACAAAGAGGTTATCTAAACATTTCTGAACAGAACTTAAATCAACCCTATTCACCATAATAACTCTGACTCTTTTATAACAGGAGCAAGTAAATCTCATGCAGATATATACCACTCCTCACCAAGACAGTTATGGTGCTGCCAGCCAGATGCTGCCTGGTTTGAAGGATGGCTGGGGATGCTGCCCCTGCATCAGCAGCTGCAGGAACGCATGAGGACACTGAGAAGCACCAAGGGAGGAGAAGAGGCCTCAGGTCTCTCCACACAGAAACAACCCCATGCTCTGTTACAAACCAGGGAGGGGATAGAGCAGCATTCAGCAGACTTGGGGGCTTTTGTAATTCTCCCTCTTGGTCCTGAGTTCTGGAAATTGCCTCACCCCCCTGAATACAGGAACAGCGTGGACCTTGTCCCAACACAGACCACGTGGCATAAACATTTTGGGGTGAAATCTTGTGCTCTACCAAGCCACTTTCCTACGGAATGGCCTTTCCCTTGCTCTCACCAGTGGAAATGCGGTTTTTTGAAGTTCTCAAAGACAGAAATGGAGTTGGCACCTTCTTTTTGAGTGACATTCATCCATAGGTAAATTGATTTAATAGCTTGTTAGAGTGCCAATTAGAACCAACAATAACTCAATTGACCTATAACTTCCTTGGCACCAACAGAGCTTTCAAAAATAAGAGAAAGGACGAAAGCTATGCTCTGGCAGAGATGAGAGCTCAGATAGTTGGTTTTGAGAGCAAATGGAGGGATTCATGGGCTTGCTAATGAGATGCTCATAACACATCAGAAACAAAGACAAATTTCAATGGTTCCAAGCTAAAATGACACTATGTTATCTCCAGACAGAGATCACTCTTTTATCTGTATAATAAATGAATTTCAGTGCAGTAGCAGTACCGCTACAGCAGAAAAAAAACCTGAGTGCAACAGAAAGCACTAGCAGTTACCTAACCACAATAACACCATGCTGGAAACCCAAGTCTACCTGCTTATAATAGTACTGAAACGTCCTACACTGATTCTGTGTGCGCCTACCAATAGACACTTCTGGAAAACACATTTTTCCCTCAAATAAAATCTGTTTCACACTTATGCAGTGGAGATTGTGCTTCTACATAAATTCATCGTTTGAAATGCTTGGCTTCAAGGATGGATGCGTTTCAAATTTGAAAAAACAAAGAATGTGGGTAGAGTTTGTCTAAACAGTGCTGGGCTGAGAGCATCCAAGGATGGAGGAAGGGATAAAGTGGAGAGGTTTGAAATTACTAGGCAAAATGACCACTGTTAAACCAGGAAGGAAAGCAGGGACTGAGAATACTGAGCTTATCTGAAGAGTCCAAGGGATAATAGCAACTACAAATACATAGAAGGAGAGAAAACAAATGTGGGGGAGATCCATTTGGAAAAAAAAAAGAAAAAAAAAAGAAAAAAAAAAGAAAAAAAAAAGAAAAAAAAAAGAAAAAAAAAAGAAGGATAAGGGGATAAGGACTGAGACTGGCAAGGGAAGGAACTGGTGTGAGAGAAGTGCCACTGACAGTGGGCTGAATAAAGTGCCAAGCACAATGTACTGCAATTGGACATGGGGCGGGAGGGGAGAAGAAGCATTACTAAAAGCTGTGGTGAGGTGGAAAGGAGCAATCAAATGAAAAACTGGGTATGAGGAGCTAGGACTGGCTGGATAAGAAACATGTTACAAGAAACCTAGAAAACGGAGATGGGAGTGGTGAGATAAGCAACACATCACTGAAAGTGAGGGGTAGGGAAAACAGCAGATTGGAAGGAGCAGGGCAGAAGGCATCATGCTTGGGTACAGGGGAGAAAACAAACAGTCTGTAACACAGAGCACGTTTCCCTTCAAAGCCTGGAGAGCTACCCAAGAACCTGGCACATCATTGCCGCTTTGCTGTAACTGCCTGCTACGGGCATTGCTTAATTGAGAGCAGAGGGCAGCGCAGCATATCCTCTCAAAGGTCCATCGCTGCTAACGAACCCAGGGACATTATTATGATGAGGATGGGGATTGATTTACCTTAACAATTATACAAAACCACTATATTAAAATTAGACTGCAAAGTCAAAAGCTTCGGTTATGAAATAGCAGAACGGAGGTTAGCTGTATGTATTACATTACAGTCATTACATGTTTCAAAATAGTTCTTCCTACAGAATTCATTCAAGATGAGAGGAAGGGCTTGAGGCAGACGTGTGGGGAAGAGATTTTCTATACGAGCTCATTTCTTGCACAATCTGAAAGGTTTGCAATAAAAGAGATAAGGAACTGCAGGATAAGATGTGATGGCTAAGGCAGATGAGTGCTGCCCTGGAGATTCTGTCTCTGCCAAAAAGTTCCTGCAGAGGTGTTAGGCAAATAGCTCAATCCAAAACTGGAACTAGAATAATATTTGTAGGGGATGATTAAAGAGGACACTATGTCACTGTTCACAGCTATGTTTTGTGGAGTTTTTTTCTTGACAACCCCCTCCTCTTTTTTTCTTTTTTTCTTTTTTCTTTTAAACTATAACAGACAAACTAACAGACATCAGAGGCTTGGGTGGGATCGGCATGCCTCTTTCTCAGACTGGCTGCTCACCAAGCAAGTCTAAGAAATGGTCCAAATCCGAAATGTCCCGCTCATCTTAAAGCATCAGATACTCTTAAAACAGGCAGCCAATACCTCTGTGCCCTGGTCTTGTGGGTCACAGCAATGTCCGGTTCCTTACTGGGCACCCACAGAGGCTGAGCTCTGAACATAAGGCATGCTGTGGAGTGCTACACACTCTGCAAACAGGTCCTCAGGTTGACTACACCAAAGTAATGCATGTTCTTGACCTCACTGTCTGTTAGCCTCTGTCACCTCACTACAGACTGGGGATGACAGTACTAGTTCCCTAGACAAGGTGTCAGAAAGAGAAATGATCGTTTATTGCTTTTACAGTTGAATATTTCCTAAGTATCAAAAAAACCTGTTTTTTTCATACTAGGATCTGAATAACATGAAATAAATATGCTATCTTACAACAAGAGATGGATAAAATGTTAAATAGCTTTTTGCAAAGGAACAGCCATCCCCATGTGCACTGAATGAGGCTTGGGCTTCTGCGGAAGAGAGAATGTGGTCATTTATTGGCAGAGATTTGCACCAAGGGTCTGAATTAAGTTTGTGCAGGAAATCTTAATCATGATATTGTCTTAAATCTCAATGTTTGATTTAGTATTTATTCATATGATTTGATCTCATTTTCTGCACGTGAACAAATATGAAAATACTATAATATTATATGATTATGATCTTAAAACGTCTTATGGTGGTACACTGAGGTGTTTCATTTACTGAGACCTCCCTGTTTTCAAATGCTGCCTCTTATAGTACCTGAACATGTCTCCTACAAATAACTATATCCCCACAACAAGCCTCTAGCACAGGATTTTTTATCCTCTGCTTCACAACTGGAGCGCGAAGCTTGGGGTGACTCGCCCAAGGACATGAGAAGCATGGCTACCACTAGTTTGGTCCCCTTCATGGTCAGGAAACCACATTTCCTCTCCTGCAGCTTGATTCACAGTCCACTGAAGACAACAGAAGCCTAATCCATGTTGCTCAGCAGGATTTGGATTATCCCTCATGTTATTCCTGCTTGGATTCCCTTGTTCAGCTCCAGCAAAACTGCCCTGGGAATTGGCAGGAAAGTTCTCTGCAGTAAAGACAGCAAGATCTGACTTCAGGAACATCTCCCTTCCTCAGCTAGCAGTGCCCCCACATAATTTTACGGCAACTGCCATCGGCACAAACAAGAAAAGACAGGCAAATATATGAGCTGCCCACCAGCAAGCCCATGCCTGATTTGCACTTTTTGTTTGTTTCTAATGACTGGCACAGGTTCTGCTACTAATGCAGTCGTTTCCCCTGCCTTTCCCTCCAAGCAGAGGTTTCAGTGAACCAGAATTGCAATTTGCAGTACATAAGGCTCACACAATGGCTAGCTTTCATTTTAGTTTCATGTGAGCAGTGGGCAAGTCACAAGATCAGCATTTGCCATTGTGGGCAGCCTTTGAATGTGGAGAGGCATGAAGGCAGGCACAAGCAGCAGCATTCTGGGCAGCAGGTATAGAAAAGAGCATTATTGTCTGAGAGCGGGAAGAGCAACACCCACCTAAGTGAACCGCCAAAGCCAGGGAGCGTGCTGCATGCTTCACAAATTGTTTACCCTCTTAACAAAATAGCAAAAAGCTTACGACTGAAAACAATCTCCACAGACAGAGCAGCACCCCGTGAGGCACTCTGGAAATCACTTCTGTTCAGGAGAGTGGAAAAGGGAAGCATGCATCCTTCCCATTTTTGCTCTATCCTGCCAGTGCAATTGGGGTCAGTGTTTAGTAGTATAATTAATAAATCCCACTGATTCCCCAAGGGAAGTGTCTGACTGACACTGCTGAGAGGTCTGGACCAGCACGAAGGGGAGCAAATGATTTTGTTCTTCAGAAATTCCCCTACCTTACACATTACACCTCCACATCTATTTCTTTTGGTGCCACATAAATCTCCCCAGCTCCTGAGCAGGTGTGGGGGTCTCACAGAGGAAGCAAACGAACAAGAGTCTGTTTGCAGATAAATATTCCAAGTAAGTGAGAACAGTGGAAAGAAAAAATCCAAAATCTCAAGTTGGGACCGAGTGGAATATTTTCCACTGTTTTCATGCAAGCAGCAGCTTCTTTTTCCTGTGAAGAAGTTAATAGATTACTGGGCAGTGAATAATGTGTAGTTCTATTTACATCCACTGTTTGGACTATTTTGGTCCTTCAGATAGCGTATCTGTTCTCAGGCCTTTCTAAAAGCAGCATGCTCCACTGTTTTGCAAGCAATTCTGGAGAGCAGCTCCAACCAATATGCTTCACTCAACTTCAGACTAGATAGATCACTGTTTGTCTGGATTTTTTTTTATTAAACCGATTTTACTAGATCAATGCTTCCTCTAAGCAATAAATTGCAATTCTATCTATCCACTGAAAAAGCTCTCAGAGCCTCAGATAAATCTTGATCTACACATTGGTTCTGCGCTGATGTGCGATCAACCACAGATGCAAATAAACTCAAGTAACTAGCACTTAGATCTGAACCTCGGAAGAGGAGCTAGTACTCTTATTTTCATTAGAAATCGCTAAGACACCTTTTAAGTGCTGCCAGAACTAGTCCACTGCATTAGTCATGAGTACTCAGTGGCACTGAGTCTGGTTTTTATAAAGGTCATTCGGTGTCTTTTCCCCTCACAATGGACTAAAAGCAGAAATCAACAGAGCCTTAATCTATATTAATTTGCTTTACTCTTTGAGGGTCATAGATTTGCCACTGGAATTAGCTATATTAGATGCTAAAATGATAATTTAATGAGACAATGATGAAAGCCTCTGTTCTATTCTAAAACCAGAATGCCTCTCACATAACACGAAGGAGAGTTACTCCATGAAGTCAGAGGAATTGCACAAATGTAATTTTACAGCAAAATCGAGCTCTGCTAATTAGGGTCGGAGCGTTCAATTCGAAAGTTCACATCTTGAGCTGTACGTAGCCAGGAGTCATGAAGTCTGGAGCTCTACCAAAACACCTGGAGACGCACCTCACTCTCAGAGGTGAAGCTGGTTTCTCCAAAAAGACAGCAAAAAAGATCAGGGGCTTAGTATTTATTAACTTTAAAACTTGTACACCAAATGCTACTGTACAGCTTTGGTGACAATGCAAAGTGCCAGACAATGGAGACTCGTGCCTCTCACAGCATCCTAATGCTCTAGGATCTGCACCCATCTATAGCAAGGAGCAAGCACGCCTTGCACTGCGTAATTTGCAAAGCAGCAAACGGAGTCCTTTGGGCCAAGGATATAGCTCTTGAAAATATCTTGGTCATACCTGCTCTGTGGCACAATCTACTGCATTTCGGAGGTCAAGAAATGTTACTCGTATTCATATGAGTTGTTTCCAAGAGAGATGCTTTGGTAGCACTCAGAGCAGAAGGGAATACCTAATCCGAACAGCATCCGGGAAAGCTCCCACTCTTCTCCTTCAATGCAGCCATTGTTCACAGGTTATTTTTCATGAAAGTCCACGCATTTTCTCTAAGTGGCAGTCACATTCAAACAGATATGCTGCAAGTGACCTAGAAACTGGGGTGAAAAAAGTTCCCTGGAAAATGCACATACTGACCATACAATAGTGTATCCAACTCCTTCTGGCCTCTTCAGATGCTTCTCTGCACAATCAATACCACTGCCCCATCCGATGCTGATCCATAATAGTAGGGAGGAAGCACATATTTGTGTGCTCGGCTTCTAGCATCAATTTAGAAGAAACACAAAATGGCAAGCTCTCAGCGCACCTGGAATCTGACACCAGGCAGACAATTTCTTGCACCAGGGCACAGATATCCAACTCTGCTTTCTCTACAGAAATGCAAAGCTACGTTGCAGAGGATTTTGTTCTTAATGCTAACAAGTCATACATGGATACATCTGTAACTGCCTGCATGTGAACATTTGGGTGTTAGCACACTGTATGATCAGCTGGCTTGGGAGTCTAGCTTGCCTGCGTATTTCATTCCTTTGTGTAAGGCTAGGAGTGGCCCTATAGCCAAGTACCTCTCAAATAAAAACTTGCCTGATAATTTGCTATGCCATTTTAAGGAATAAGCACTAGTTCACTAGGAATCTTCAAAAAATTATCTCTTAGGACCATCTCACCTTGGGCAAGGTGGCTACCTCAGCTACTGCCACGATCCTTCTACTGAAGTTTGCCAGTCTGGCTCTGTGCTGGAAACAGTCATAGAGACGGAAGGGCATAAATCTGTTATACAGATACATAAAAGATATACAAACTGAAGGCTACTTTAGGATAAATCCAAATATGATCCAGAGACTAAATCCAAAACTCCTTTAAGATGCAACACACAGAGAGCAGTTTGCTAGAATAATCCAAGAAAGCACAGCAGTTAGTTTTTAACTCTAGTCTTGTGGCAAATACACTAAGATCTGTAGCCAAGCGAATGAAATTGGTTTGTTCTTTCTAAAGCTAAACACTCTCACATTTCTCTGTGTTTGTGAGGTATTACTTGACCAGTCACAACAGTGAGGCAATTTTATACTCTTTCCAATCTGGGTTTGAATAAGATTGTACTTACAAGGACTGTGCATCACGATGTAGCTACTGGAAACCCTCATATGCTCGGTCAGCTCTATGCTTGGGACACTTGACTGCGCTGAATTTAAATGACAGTGCAGTCTTCCAATTCACATAGCCTTCTAATAATGTTTGTTAATCCAAGCAAGTATCCAGGAATCTGTTCAGTGCCAGTCCTGAATCTTCTAAGCTTGTTAAATCCCTAAAAGGTAGTGCCAAGAGGTTTCTGTCATTGGGCACCAAAATCCATCCTGCAACTCCTTCCTGCAATTATCTTGCTAACTATATTTTACTGAATAAGGCGACATTTCTTTTAGAGTCCAAGAATTCAATAAAATCACGTAATTTGATGGCTATGTTTGAATAATGTGCTTCTACCGTGTGCTTTTAAATGTGAAATGTAAGCCAGTTGTAATTAAAGTTGAAGCAGTAACCCTTAGCCATTGATTGCACTAAGTAATTAATTATTGATTGCAGCACTTTACATACGTATTGCAGAGGACAGTTCACCTGTGCTGTAGACAATACTTTACTCACAAATGCCTAAACACAGCTCCCCCCCCCAGCTATGTGATTGAAACCATACAATAATTGGTTCTACTGTTTACAAGTTAATTTTTTTATTAACCTTCATGGCAATGTTGCTATCTGAGTGAAAGAAAGCCATTACTCTCCTAAAGACAATGTTAACTATTCCCTGCCCAAATTAGTCTTGCAAATAAGCATCTGCAGATGCAAAAGAGCAGATCTTTGTCTGTAAGACTCTGAAGGTCTTAAGTTCCTTCAGAATGAACGCTGCTATCATCCTCTGCACATACCAATTCCTGACAAGCGATGCTGTGGTAAGAAGCTGTACAGAGCAGCAATAGTGGCAGCATCATTCCCTAACTCTTGGGGAAGGAGAAGGGAGAGGACTTTGAGGTATTAAAATGGAAAACAAAACATTAAACTGGCAGACTGCAGGTTGTGAGCTGGAGATGCAGGAGTAGTTAAGCAGCAGACATTGTGCTTTTAGTCTGGAGTTGTGCATCAGGTGGGAACGTTTTACCCCATTTACACAGGACTATGGAGAGGCTTTCCCTTATAAAAAGCTGAAGCGAGAAGCATCTGTTAGTTTAAAAACACAATTTAAAATTAATAGTAGTATGGGGACACTAAAATTAAGCTCAAATATAAATGAAACCTGCAGATTGTTTAACTGAAGCAGATCTTGGATGTGTCCTCCAGCTCTTCTGACTAGGAAATTAGCAAGGAAAGTTATCCCTGGGTGTGTGTTCTGTGCAGAAAGGTCTGAGCTGGACAGGGTAGGGGAAGGGGCAGGCCAGTTTTGAGCGGGCCAGGAAGGGGAGATTGTACCTGAAGTCACTGTAGGGATGGATGATCCAGAACCCGGCAGACTTAACCCTTTCCTGCTCCCGCTCCACGGCCTTCTGGCTGCCAAACATCCTCAAGGAGAATTTGTTGACCCCCGGCTGGAGCATGGCCCCGAACTGCCTCTGCATGAAACCGGCTTGGCCCAGCCTCTGCTCCTCATCTGGGGTGATCTGGTCGCACCCTCCACCTCCTTCCACTTTGATGGAGGTAGAGGAGCAAGCTCGGGGGGGCTGCTGCTGGGACTCCGGGGGGGATGCCGGTGGCGGGGGTGCTGGCAGTCCCTGCTCCGTCTCCCCACTGCCAGGGGGGCTCTTGTCCTCTCCAGGGGAGGCTGGCTCCCCTTCGCCGCCGATCAGCCTCTTCTCCTCAGCCGCGTCGTGGAGGTGCCTGCTGGTCAGCGAGGACAGGCTCCCTTTGAAGCGGCGGCAGTCCCCGTTGGTGCTGGTCTTGGCGCCCTTGCTGCCTGCCTCCGTCTCCAGGAGGCCAGGGTCTCCCCCTCTGCTGGGGTCTCCCCCGAGTGCCCGGGTGCTCCCAGCAGAGGGCGAAGGCAGTGGCTTGAGCCTGATGCTTTTCCTCCGGGTGTCCTTGTCGCTGTCTTCCTCCTCATCCATGATCGACGCCTTGGGTCCTATCTGCTGGGGCAGGCTGTAGAGCCTCTTGCGCATGGAGGGGGGCAGTTTGTCCATGGCCGCTGCTGCTGCTGCTGCTGCTGCTGCTGCTCAGTGAGGGGGAGAGACCCCCCGGCTGTGCCGAAGGAGGGGAACCGTCGCTGTCCCCAGGCCCCTGCCCCCAGCTCAAGAGGCAGGAGGGACCAGAGGCTGGCGTGTCATCTCCTTACCAGACTGTGGCATCCACAGGCTCCGCATCAACGCACGGGCTCTGCATCCAGAACGGAAGAAAAAAAAAAGAGGGAAGGCAAAAAAGCCCCCCCCTCTCCTCCCTTTTCCCGATTTGGCTACTTGCTGCTTGCCTCCCCTTGGTGAGTGTTACTGCAATCCCTGTCTGCTCAGATCCAGAGCACTGGGCAAGAAGTCTAGAGAAGAGCCACACACTTCTGGCTGGAAGGCGAGGGAGGGCGGCAGCAGCAGCAGCCGCCTTGCCATGTTGGCTTCGAGATGCAAATGTGCAGTGTCTCCCGGCGGGCAGACATCATCCGAAAAGCGAAGCGCAAGCCTGGGTGCCTCAAACTCCTCAACCTGCCGGCCAATAACACAATGAACTGCAACCTGCAGCAGCCACTGCTTGCTTACATCACTGTCATCACTTATTCCTCATGCAGCCCCGGCTCCTGGGAATATTCATGAAGCGATCCCATTCTATTGGGTTGCCATAGGAGCGACTACTGCACACAGGCTCTGCCTACCTGAGCCAGCACCCGGGCTTCTTAAAAGGGCAACGTCTGGCTGCCAAGGGTGTGTGTGGCAAGAGGCACGCCGCAACGCTGCTGCTGCTGCTGCTGGGCTGCAACATCCCCGGCGCCTGGGCACTGCGGGGCTCCTGCCGCTCACCAGGAGTCAGCCGCGGCTTGGCTGTAGCTGAGGGAGCGCCCGGCTTAATGCCATCCTCGGTTTAGCAGCAAAACCTACCGGGCAGCTGTAAATTTAAAAATAGCAGCATCATAAAAATAATAGGAGCAAGAAGATTCCTTTTTCTCTTAGATGCTGGCGATCCTTGTCTCCTTCTGGAGTTGCAGCTGCTTGGCTGCAGGTTTTCTGGTGAAGACACGGGGGGGGGGCGGCCGGGGGGGATGGGGCAAATCCAAATCTAAAGGAAGAAATGCCGGTTCACCTTGAAAATCTCACTTGCATACAAAGCAGGGGCTTGGGGAGTGCCTTTCTGTTCTGGCACAAGTTTGCCTGATGGGAACCCCATTGTGTTTTTTACCGAAGAAAGGTTTGGAAGGTTCTTTTCCTTTGTTGCCTTGCTTCCCGTTAGACATGCCAAATGCTACTATTTCTCCCTGAGGGGTTGGATCCGTAGAAGTCATTCAAAAAACGGCAGGCTGCATCTCGGAGAGCTCCCCTACCGGAACGAGGGAGGCTGGACCGGGATGGCGAAGGCGCGTGTGGGATGCGTGGGCTCTCCCTGCGCCGCGGGGAAGCCCACTTCGCTGGGCACCTGAGTCAGCGCTTTCCTGCCGGAGAACAGCTCGGGGTGGGAATCCTCCCTTCCTTTCGCTGATGGCCATGAGGCACCTCATGTAACACAGAGGCCAAAGCCGTAGAAAAAAAGCTTAAATCAGGCTTTTCCCTACCTTTTTTTTTTCTTTTTTTCTTTTTTTTTTCTTTTTTTTTCCTTTTTTTTTTTTTTTTTCCTCAGAAAAGGAAGAAAAAAGGTGGCAATCAGCCCTGCCCTGCCCTTCCTTGGGAACGGCTGTTTATTCCACTATGCTTATGAAGCTCCTAAGACTGATAAACCAGTTCCAATTATTTTCTAATGTAAAGCCTTTGAAACCAGTGGAGCTAAATTAAAAATCCGTTTAGCCATGTAAGAGGCTGTTTGCAGATATTTTTGCACAGACTCAGTATCTGTGGCTTTCTAGAATGTTTGTTGTTTTATATAGTTAAAATCATACCTCCCAGAAAAAGGAAACCACGTGAACTCTGCAGACAGGCAGGGAGGCTAAACGCAGGCAGCCAATGCCCACTGCAAGCAGTGAGGAAATCCTCACCAGTTCCCTGAGAATCGCTGTGCTTCTGCTTCCATAAGCAAATGTTCACCTTTCCCCCCTAGAAGTCACTTGTCACCGGCCTAAGATAACTCTGCCATTTAAAGCAGCAGGATGGTGTTTAAGCTCTTACTTTAAGAAAACGCAGCCATCAGCAGTGACTTCACCATGCACACAAACAGCACATGCTTCTTCATCTTTGTTTGCCTGCTCTCCAATTTTTTCTCCAAAGCATTCACCTGCTCCTCTTCTCCTCCCACCTCCTGGCACAACCTGGACGGACTGTGACTCATTTGAAATACTCTGCAGAGAAGCTACCTGGTGCAAATATTATTTAGTTTTATTCTTTTCATCGTAACTTCTGGTAGAACAAGCTTTTTCTAGGGAGATAAATCTCGATTTTCAAACACTGCCATAGATTAGATAATGTGAACTAAGCCAGTGATAGCAGTAAAGGTCTTTTTCCCCTACTTTTTTCCTTCTCTAGGCACTAAGGGATGCTGAGGTGTAAGCACTTCTGTGCCTAAGCTGCAATCAACTGCCTTCCAAAAGGAGCTGTTTTGATTAATGAGGTGCATAACATCTGAAACTGATGCAGCTTCTTAAACACAGTCCCTAATGTTCCCAGAGAATGACAGAGCAATAAAGGACGTGCTCAAGGAATCAAGCTGTTCGCCTTCCTTCAGCTATAGGTATTCTAGCAGGCTTGGAAAATACCCATACTCTTTTTTTCCTGGTCTTTCTGGGATTATTCTCTGAATGCTGCCTTATTTGATGACACAAATAAGATTCTCTTACAGCCTTGAAGTGGGGAGAGAACAACAGAGCATCCAGGCAGCAGAATGCTCCTTTATCACTTTTGTAGCTAAGAAAGGAAATTATCAGGTGCAAAGACTGAGTCAGGCTGCCTGGCACACTGCTGCACAATGACAGAAGCATGCAGATGTCCCCATGCTTAGACCTCTGGCTAGCACTGCCCCGGTTGCCAGTGTCCATCCCATACACAAGGCATATGATTCCTCAGTTACAGAGAAGGTTTTAAAATTATTGGTTTGGGACCACGTTTGTTATCTTCACAACTATATGTAAAGCATTAAGCTTCTCTTCAGTATCACACCTGCTTTGAAGCAATTTCTTGAGCACGTCACTTTAATATCTTAGTCCCATTCTGAAAAAAATGCTTAACCTGAAAGGAGAATGTAAGTGCTGCATCGAATCTAGGCCTTGTCGAGCATATAGCCCAAAATGCTAAAAACCAGAATGCGAATTCCTGCGTAGCTCTGTCTGCAAGCGTCGGTTCCTACACACTTCTAAACCTTGGCTCCAGGATTCACAGGTACCAAACTCAGAGGAAGTTTCAAAGTCCTTAAAATGTAAAGACAATTTGGTATCCAGAGAACTTCAAAGTAATGGTATTTTATTTGAGAGCCTTCCAAGAATTAAGTGCAGGAGGCTGGGAATTATTCTTGTCTAATGGTATGAAGCTACCATCATGGACATTATTTACTATTGGCGTTATGGCAGTGCTTTCCATGTTAGCAATGGGCCTTTATAGGCACATTTTAGAACATTTCAGAAAAGCTGTGACTGTTGCTGGGCTAAGCCTTGCCTATCATTGGCTGTACAGAATATTCAAAGGGGGTATAGAGAAGACACCTACCAGAAAAAAGGAAAGCACTTTTTGAGGAAAATTCTCTCTTTTTTTAACAATATTTATCAGATACTGCTCCAAGACTTGGCAGAGATACAAAGGGAGCTGATTTAGTAGGGAGAATGCAGGTGAAACAGCCGAAGATTTGCTCGTTTCTTAGGGGATTTTGTCAATTTTATGTACATATATATGTGATGCTACTTTAATAAAAATACAGTGCTGCAATGCAAATATGAAAAATCAGGTTCCTACTGAGCTCAGGATTATACAAGAACAGACTGAGAGCCATAAAAACTGGTATCCTCTTGCTCAGAGTACACGAAGCAGCAGTGCAAGCTTTCTGCATGCTGGCCTGCTAGGACTAGCTCTGCTTGGGTGAGATTTTCAGGCATCATCCTTGAACCCTTGGCTTCTCAGATAATAAAGGAGTTAATTAACATGTGGTATAGATTGGAGGAACTGGAGCAAGTCCCTTCAAGGCTGCATGTTGTTCCTAGCAGGCAGCTTCTAACTCATAACTGGCATTTGAAAATCCATGAAATATTAAACACTACAAAACACAGAAGTTCTGTCTCAGAGTTTTAGTGGTAGAGTCACTCACTGCCCCTGCAGCTTGTATTATACCTAGAAGATAACAAAAATATTAACCATAAATGCATAAATCCTATATCCTCCTCGCACCTGCCACTTACACAAGCATGCTGTCACACTTGGGCTCGTTGAAATTCAGCCTCTGCTTTCTTACTGCTCTGTCAATAGGAACTGGGAAGTGGGGGACTGAGCAGCTGGAGCATATGCTGAAACCTATTTATTGCACAAAGAAGGCACCTGAGCATCTGGTCAGGATAAAGTGCTGAGCAATGGGAAGTGAGATACATGCCAGGATGCTGGACTCTGGGGAGAGGGAAGAGTTCCACTGCACTGGAAGTCAGGATGGGAGCAGAAAGTCCTCTTGTGCTGCACAAGAACTGGGTTGCGTTGGGAGAAAGAACAGTTCCATGTCCATCAGTGGGAGCAGAGAGGTACTAAACAGATATCTAACAACAATGGACTGTGGAGCTGGCACAGAGAGACGGCAGCAGCAGCAGAGGTACAAAAGAAAAGCTTGTGTCAGAAGTATTTGGAAAACTATTTTCTGTCCAGCTTCCATTGATGAATAAACCTGGAGTAATCCCACCCTCTTCATCCTTATAAACACAGCAAAATGGGAGCACTTGTCTGGGACGTGTATTTCCAGGGGGTTGTTGGCAATGTGCTCATAACTAGCAAACAGCTTTGCCACTGCAAAAAAGGAAATGTTATCCAAAAAAAATCAGTCATGCTGCTATCTGTGAAAATAAGTCACAGACTATGCAAAAAAAATAAACCCTCAGGATTTTCAGGATGTTTAGAACTTCTGTAAAGGTTGATAATCCTCCCTGAAAGAAGTAGCTAAAAATCACAGCTACACACAGATTGATTAGCAAGAGCAACTTGCTACCCAACCTGTAATACTCCCCAAGCAGAAAACTTAGGGACAAGTAACCAGGTGTGAAGCCATGAGGAAGAGAAATTACATAGGCTCTGGGAAGCTGCTGAGGTCAGAGTAACTATATGATTTTGTCACAGTTACTTAATCTATGGAGTATCTGCATTGTGGTCTAAACCCTATAAATGAGTTTTGCAATGTCCACACTGAAATGTTCATACTAAGCTTGTGTCTTGGACTTCAATAACATTTGCTTTCCAAATGTATATTCCATCAAATTCCTGTTAAAATACTGAGAACCAGCTTATTTTTCTACCCTTATCTGGAATTATTGAGAAGAGGGTTGAAACAGCATGGGGAGGTTTGCTCAAACTGGATCTGTTCAGTGACTATCAAACGACGCTTTCTCAAAATAGCGCCTTTCACCAGCGTTTAATGAGCCGTAGCTTCACAAAGAATAATGGATCCCTCTTCATGAGCCTCTCCCTGCCGATGTATCTTCTGTCCACATGAACTGTACTATTTTTGATTATCACACAGGGCTGGATTTGATGGGAAATGTGCTATTGTCTCCAATAACAGTAATGGCAGCACCCAACTTTGGGAAGGCCAGACTTTTTAACACTTCCTCTTCCTCAGTGAGCACCTCAAACCAGCTCAACATCACGTTGTTGATGCAACTGCAAACCAGTTGCACACCTGTACCACCTGTTGGACATGCACACTGCTCTCCCTCATTGTTTTTATGAACCTACCTTAACGATGTCTCCCTGCGGCAAATTGCTGAAGACAGGCAGAGAATTTAAAAATTTTAAATAAGAGACTGCTAATTAGAAATAAATTGCTCTGTAAGCACAATGGTTATGAAAGAAATGTCCCATAGATTCATGTGTTGTGACTGCAGTCTCCCATGCCTAAGGTGCAGGATTCAGCCCAAACTTTTCCTCCGTGATTGAGGAAATGTAATTTATTGAGCCTGGCATGCAGGCTGCAGCAGAAGGCCCTTTGAGCCCTCACAGGTCCCTTCCAAGCAACATTATCATGTAATTTTATGACCCTATAACTCCTGTTCTCAGTGGGACACAATAGGAATTCTCTCCTTACTCCAGTTATCTACTTCCACAAATACATAGAAAGATACTACCTCTGAGACAAAATCCCTCTGTTAACGTGTTTTAAATCATTAACACGTTGAAATACTACTAGGAGGGAACTGACAGACTGATGGATGTAAAGCATGACTGTATAAGCTTCATTTCCTTAGGTGGACAGCTAAAAGCCATTCATTTCATGATTTTTGGGGAAAAAGCTAAACATTTTAATGCTTATTCATGATTTCTGAACTCCTGAAGACAGCAAAATTACAAAAACAAGCTTAGCCAGCAGATATAAGCAATATGGCAGCAGAAGAGCTTCAAGCAAAGGATCCCACCTTGTCATCACCCCTGCCGTAGATACCCCTCCTCAGGCTGCTGCCCGCAGAGGGCCCATTTTAGGTGGTTACCCCTCCCACTCAGTAACTTTATAGGAATAGAATGTCACTGCCAATAAAAACAAGGCCAAATGGAAGGGAGATACGGCATTTCTGCCTGCGATTCATTCCTTCCTGGCATGAGTACATCCTCTACAAACAAGCAACCAGGTCAGGCCAGCCTGAGTCCTCAAGACGTTCCCATTATCTTGCAAGAGAAAACAGCAATTTGGGCCACCACCACATCTGTTGCTCAGCAGCAGTGTCTGCAACTGCCTGCGATGCTGAGTGCCCCGGTGAGCCAGTAGATAAACAGAGGAGAGGGAAGAGGCATGAGCTGGTACAGCTGCACTTAATTCTGTGAGATTAAAATAAAGGCCTCCTTCTCTCTGGGCTCTGCTTTTAGAAACCAGCCCTTCAGTGATACCGCACGTAACCCACTCAACACCAGAAAGATCTCATGGTTATCTTAAAGCTTGAGATTACTTCCTGAGTTTGCACATGCCTGCGCCTACATGGGCACATTTGTGTTTGTGCTAATCAAGCTTTTACCTCAATTCTGGATCAAAAAAAGCACGCCAAGTCCATTTGCACCCCTTTCTGTCATTTGTTACTTTTGTTTAATTTTAAGTGTTACTGAAGCATCTAGAAAATTCTGTTGATCTCAGAGCTAGAGCAGAGGAAGGTAGCCCAGTCCCAGTCTAAACAGAAGAACAGAACACAGCAGCAGAGTAAACAATCTTGTGCTCTCCAAATGCCAGTTCAGTGCTGTGCATTTCCTTTTTGCTGTTTCTGTTTTAGAGAGGGCTTTGCTGAGAGGAGCTAGAGCAGGGAAAAAAAGCAGATGGGGAAGGATCTAAAGGAAGAGAAGAAACTATGAACAGGGAAAGAGGGCAGGGTGAGAGCTGCCTGCATTGTATTTGCTTTTCTGTATGTTCAAGTTGTGCTTCAACGCTACCATTACGGAGGGTCTGAACTTCCATTCCAAGCTTCTTCATGGTCGTTCTTGTTGTCAGCCAACTAAGATGACATTCTGAAGACCTTATGTTTACCCATTGGTTTTGAGAACAAGAAGGGTGTATGTGTAGAAGAAGAAAAAAAAATACTTTTCCTGTTCCCTGTTCTAAATGGTATTTCAGGAACCAGTGTATTGTTGTAGAAGTAAGAGCTAGAGGAATTTCACAGAGAAGGAGGTATGAGGCATGATCAAAGGTCAGTCACAGAAGATTTGGCTCTAAATATTCAATCAGATAACCTGGCTCAAAGAATGGGGAAAAAGGGGAGCATTCCATAAGAAGTCCCGAAGAGCTCAGAGAGCTTGTTGATCAAACTTTGGGTGAGCTATCCCCATTTACATCTGAAAACCACACCTGGTCAGAAATAGCCCCTTCCCCACCTTAAGCCCACTCCTCATGGAGCATGCGCAGTGAATTAAAGTGTCACAGGGCCATTAAGCTGAGGTGAGACAGGGAATCACCAATTAGAAGTTGTCGTGCTCATTTAACCACCAATTTTAGGAGGTTTGTGTATAATCAATGCGTATAAAGATGTATTTGCAGCATCAAAAGGTGTGCTAGCTTTGTGGGGCTACCACCTAGCACCCATCTTGGTGCAGACACAAAATAAACAAGTATCTGGACTCGATGTGCCACTCGGCTCATTGTGCACTGGGCAAAGAACCCAGTTTTGGGACAACGCCACCCAAGTGGCTAATAATGAGATCTGAACTTCCTAATAGAAGGAAACACAAGTGCTGTACACCTGACAGAGATGAAATACCCAAGAAACCCAGAAGGGTCATTGAGGATTTTGCTCTCTGTGCCTCTCCTTCCCTGGGTGCTTGTTGCCAGCCACACCTATTCAGGTTCTATGTTCTTGTGCTAATACCCATCACGCGGGCATATCCCTTATTCTCAGGCACACAGAACTAATGAAGGTTTTAGTTTCCACAGTGCCCCACAGGCTGGCCCAGCTGAAGCAATGTCAAAGGCTCGGATGCTGCTGGAGCTGAGCTGCAGGGCTGTGTTTGGTGCCGTTCGGGCAGAGTTCTAGCAGTCTGCCCAGGAATCCCCATTGATTAATTTCCACGGCCGGTGCTTTCATTTGTTTTCAACACTTGGTTGACCTTTGTGTAAGAGTTTAAACAAAGCTCTGTAGACACCTGAGGCCATTGCCTTGAAAATATCAGTTCATCATTGTATAAATTTGTCTCAGAGGATGGTAGCCTTGTGTTTGTGTGTGTGTTTTTGTGAGGGGGAGGCATCCCACTCACCTGGCTCTATCTCTGAATGCTGAAGCTTTTTTCAGCGAAATCAATGAGAAAACTTCACACTGCATCTAACATTACTGCTCTGCACCGTCTGATGCACGGGCATGGCACACAGAGCAGTTCTAGACGTTGCTTCCTGGTCTCTCTCTACTTTTTGGGCAATGCCTTTTCCCTTGCGATTTGTGAAAACATTCCTGGGAACAGGGACCAGAAGTCAGGCTTTCCTGATTCTCCCCATAGCTGTTAGCTGACAGAATCAGATTCCCCTCTGTGCTCTCCTACCCACTGATGGAATCTTAAATCTTCTTCTGCTCAGTGGAACAACTTCACACACACCTCCCATGGGATAGTAGGGTAACAGGAAAGTGGTGTTTGCTTCACTGGCTGCCGTTTTGGGTAAAAGAGTGAAGCCTGCTCTATCTTTTTGTGTATTAAAAATAAAAAGCTTAAAACTCTGACAGAGTTCTAGAAGATGTGAAGGTGTACGCAGGCCTGCACATATCTGAACTGCAATGAGATGATGGGGAGAAGTGAATTGTGGCAACTTGATTTGTCAGTGTTCCCCCATGGCCAGGTCGCTCCCTGCTCAGCAGCAGCCCTGCGGAGCCACCAGCGCATGGGGCTGCAAAGTTTGGGGTTGCCCCAGGCTTGGACAGGCCCCTAGGAGTTGCAGGCTGCAGTACACAACTTTTAAGCACCTATAACCTGTCACTGAGACTGGCATTACAAAACTGCCTGCAGTCGCATAGGGAATCTGTCTGCTTCCCAGGTTATATGTGCTCCTACTGTGTCCAGCCCAAAGTTACTAGCAAAACATACCCATTTCTGCTTGCTGCTTCTGTTCACTACTGCGGCAAAGAGAACTGTGTGTGTATAGATATAAAGTAGCTTAGTAAAGCAGACCTAGACACCACAATCATTTTCTCCTCCTACTCTTACAGAAGGATGTCAGATTAAACAGCTTTCTGAAGCTGGAGACATCTCAGTGCATACTTTACCCCAGAGGAAGCACTTCACGTTAAAGAACAAAAACAACAAATACCACTTCCCTCTTTTTAAGCAACTTCATGTCATAGTGGGTGCTTGACAAGCTGCTGTTCAAAGTCTGCTGAAGGAAAAATTGTATATATTATTAGCCACTTCTCTGCTTGTTAATTCTTTGTTTTTCACCATTCTGCAAAGCCTTTCACAAATCCCTGTTTCAGTGGAGCAACAGACTTCCACTTCCTTGGATTTGCAGTTTTCACTTAACAGGATTAGGTGACAGGATTTATTTAGAAATGTGTGGCTATAAAAATACTCATTTTTTTTCCCTGTTCATGAGTAATGGAGGGAAAGCTTGCGATTTTCTTGTCGCCTTTTAAAATTCGAACATCTCAGCAGGGGAAAAGGTTCAGATCAGGTGTTTGCCACCCACACTTCTCAGTACTAGAGAATGCTTAACTTTTTCTAGCAGGGAGAAGACTGGAGTGGAATAAATAGAGAAGACTAAGTCTTGCTGTGAGACCTAAAGAATATGAGATTCAAAAGGACTTGATCTTACCATCAA
This sequence comes from Anser brachyrhynchus, assembly GCF_964034855.1. Classification (NCBI taxonomy): domain Eukaryota; kingdom Metazoa; phylum Chordata; class Aves; order Anseriformes; family Anatidae; genus Anser; species Anser brachyrhynchus. The sequence continues at coordinate 10,010,870 of NC_137706.1, read as the reverse complement.
GCCTAGGGCTGACACAGAACTTGTTAAAACATCTTCCTGTGACTTTGAGTAGTCTGAAGACTTCTCTAGCTTTTCACAAGAGGCAGATTTATTAGTCTAAGCTAGCCAGAATATGTAGCCCTCAACCACACACTCCCTGCTCTACAAGAGGTGCTATCAGAGCTGCTCTGATGACTCTGCCCTTCCCTGTTTCTTAGAAAGCTCTAAGAAGTGCAGAAGACTCTCAAAAGGTGGTGAAATTGCACTTTGGACTGCCTTTGCTGCCTGTGGTAGAGGATGTTGGTGCCAGATCAAGGCTAAAGATCCTGCTCAGTGGAGAAGAACAGGAAAACAGGAAAGATCCTAGGAGCTTAATCTTTTTTAGTTGAGCAAAAGGAAGAAGTAATTATTTGATAATAATCTGTAAGTACCCACATGGAGAGGAGGAGACCCAAACACAGAGGAATCCTCACTCCAGTAGATGTGGCTACAAAAGAAATGCTGCCTGGAATTTGAAGCTACACACAGTCAGGCTGGAATAAAGCTAATCACTTGTAATATTGAGGGCAACCAACCTATAGATTATTATTATGAAGTTTTTCACCAATTCTCCATCACAGATTCACTGATTCTCTGCCACGGGCAGTGTCCCTACCCACAGCAGGGGGGGTGGAATTAGATCATCGTTAAGGTCCCTTCCAGCCCAAACCATTCTATGATTCTATCATAGGAAATTTTAAAAAATAAGATTTGTTTTTTGTTTTTTAAAGGTGTGTTTTAGCTCACCTTTAAACCAGCTACTAGACTTGAATCTGGAGTAATTTGGGTTAGTCTTAAATCACACCACATAGGAAGCTAGAATAAACGTTAATTATGTTCTTTACTACACTAAAATCTGGAAAACTGGAAAAGCAAATGACCAGTAACAGTGGCTGGAATGTTCATACCTTTTTCTGGGTCATTTGTGAATATGCTGAACTGCCTACATCCCAGTACAAGTCCCTACAGAACTCGCTTGGCACTCTGCTGGTGTGAGGCTCAATCATTTACTTCTACCATCTGTTTCTACTTTTTATCCAACTACTCACCCATGCTAGGACTTTTCCTTATCCTCTTTGGCTGCTTAATTTCCTCAAAAACTGGATGATGGACTTTGCCAAAGCATCTTGGAAATTGAAATGGACAGCATAAATCAGATCACCCATACTCTGTTTCTTGATGACCCTTCAAAGATGCCCAAGAGGTTTGTAAACTGTCAGCCCTTCACAGAGACCATGTTGGCTCCTCTCAAGTAGACTGAACTACATCATATTTATCCAAGTCCATGTTTCTGGCCTCAGAAGTTCATGATTCTAGTTTTGTTTAGAGTGATCTATTTGTCTACTAAAGATTTCCGCCTAAGCTAGGAGAAATAGCTAGCCATTCACGTCTTTTGTTGTCCTGCACTTTCATAGGACAGCAGCAAATTCTGTATGTATCCTTTATAAAAGCATTACAAAACAGAAACGGATGGATCTTCCTTCCTTGCTGAGAGCTGCCAGTACTATCACCACAATGCACACCTGGCAGTGCACCTGCCTGGCAGCACTGACTTGAAATATCCCTGTTCTGACCCCACCAACATCTTCTATAAATATCAACCAGCATTCATACGCACGCTGCTCCCCTGCTTGGAAGGGAAATTAGCTCTCCAGAGCAGAGCTGCAGTAAGAATAGGGGTCTGAACGTTGAGTTGTGTAAATCAGGGTCTACACAGAAGGTGTATGCCACTTGGTTACAGTGCTCACAGGACATAGCTTCAAGATGAGAATACTGAATTGTGTATCGATTAGTTGATTCGGCACACGACAGCAAGCATGCTTGCTTGATATCAAGCCCTATCTCACTACATAGTTTTGCAAGTCAGCCAAGATCTCTCCACACTCTTCTAGTTGAAATCCTACCATCCTCCTCATTCAGCTCTGTTTTGCTTACACTTCTGATACATTTCAGTGCCAGCTCTGGCATTCTGATTAAAATCAGCTTGGAGGGAAATTGTTAGTCACATGTGTCTGAAGCTGAAATAATACCTTTCCTTCCTACTGGAAGAATCCTAGGCTTCTCTCGTACTCCTGATGGAACTGTTTGCATGCCAACATGGGAAACAACAGCGTTATACATGCTTCAGGTCATTATCATAACTACTCCAACAAGGAGAAATACACAGAAACAATGTTAATGCAGAAGTTGTAGCCCCCAGCTACAGGCAGGATGACCTTAAAATGAGTGTTGGGAGGTTCTGGATTCCTAAATCATATTTTTGAATTTTGTAATGAGTTACATGATTATCAACATCACTGATGGTATTTACACTAAACAGGGGGCTGTGCAGACTTTTTTTTTATATGGATTGAGTGCTCAGAACTTCTGCCAAGCTGGACCATCACAATTCCAGTTTCAATATGGACTTGCTTCTAAGAAACAATGGATTGTCAGGGGTCACCCCCTTGCTTCTTGCAGATATCCTTCTGAGAGTGTACTGGTGTTGTCTAACGGTGAATCCCAATTAAAATCCACAAGCGGTAACCTTTCCTGTAGAAAATGTATGCAGCACATTGAAATTTCCCAGTCTCTGCAACCATACTGCATGGATTTCCAAGTGTGATGAAGTCTTTAGCCTTTCATGTTTATTAATGCCTTGTAGCTAAGTAAAATGACTAATAAACTGGCATTTTAAAGAACTAGATGGAGCTATTCTAAGGACTGAATAATAACTAAACATTCATTTACTAAGCTCCCTCTAGCAGTTTTTTAGTATACCCAGAAAGAATATCGTGAATCTATGGAAATAAGTTTAGGCCACTTTGCACCAAAGATGCCCCTTGCTGTAAGCACACAAATTCACTTCAGCACCTTCTGCCTATTTCCTTTGTAGGGAAAGGGAGGAAACAGGATTATCTCACCCACATTACCACAACAAAGTCAATGCCAGATCCGGAATTAAAAACCTGGACCAAAGAGAGATGATTTTCTGAAATAAGGAAAAACTAGACAGAAGCACTTGTAGATCTGTGCTTCCCCCCTCCCCCCCCCGAAAAGAACAGGGAATTCACAAATATTATCACTCCCTTGTGCACCACTGGGACAATACAGATTGCCAGTATATTCCTCATTATTAAAAATTAAAAGAGGGAAAACATATGTACTGCTTAATTTTCTAAGCAAGGCGCAATATTAAACTGCAATAAACTGTACAATATTAAACTGCAAGCCGTTGTGACCGTTCACTTGAAGCAAGTTTTAATGCTACCTGAGATGAAATAAGCAAGATGCTTGCTACAGAGAATCTAAAAGAGTTCACCCAAGGCCCCTCAGCAAAGCAGTGTCAGGCCAGGAACTCAAATGAAGGATTTCCGATTTCCTCATCCTATAATCAGTCCATTGGAACAAGCTTGTTCTCTCCACTTGTGCTTGTTCAACACTGCCACTTAAAACCAAAATCAAGCTGTTGTCACTGAACTCAAAGCAGCTTTTGTTAAGCATTTCCCTATAAATGCATTCCAAAGCACAACTGTTTTCACTAAGCCTGATCTACCAGCTGCCAGACCATTAAAACTGGAAGGACCCACTTCCATCTCCATCTGATATGAATGTTTAAGCAGGCATCTCAGACCAACAAATGAAATCCCAGGCTGGAACTTTGAGGAGATATTCTAACTTTGATTTCTTTCGTGGCTCTTTTGTCTTGTATACTGCGTTATTCACAGGGCCTTATTTACTTCCAGTTCCTGTGCTGCAGGTATTGTACACTGGCTAGTATATGAGTAGGAACTGGAAGTTTTCATAAAATAATCAGAGCAAGTGGGATTAAAAATAGACCAGACTTGTGGTAGAAGAGGAAGAAGACACTACCATTCCAAGGTTGTTTTGCATTTCAGATCAATAATGATGAACAATCTTCCAGAGGTGTCGGCTAAGGTCTCCGAGCCTCCATCAGCAGCCTCCTGGCCTCTCTGCTCCTCTCTGGCTGTAGGCAACTTGGGCCACTGCTGCAGATGAACAGTGCACGTCTTCCACGCGAGTGGAGGGGAAAGCTGATGGGAAGGCACAGAACCTGAGAGATGTCCTAAGGTGGCACGACAGGGATCCTCAAAGCCTGTGCTGCACTGAAACCTGCAGCAGTCGATGGGAGTCACTCTGTTAGTGGACAGCTTTTACCTCTGTGCCCTTGACAGAGGTCAGTTTGGAAATGCTAGAGTTGAGAGTGTGCACTACCCAGAAGAGAAAGCAGCACGTGTGACATGGATTTATGCTTGCAGTTCCGATAATTCTGACTTCTTGAATTCACCCCTAATTGCTGTGTGCCTCACAGATGATTTACAGCATTTGATTTACTGATCTTATTTTACTCTTCCTGCAATTTCACTTCTTTGATCAGATCTTGCCAGCAGGTTTTCATTACCAAATAGGTGAGTTTTTTAAATAGCACAACTGCAAGTCATCATCATAAACATCAATCTTCATAACTCATCTGAGCACTCTATGTTCTTGTAATGTCGCGTGTCAGGATCCTGCTGCGAAGATAGCCAGCTGGTGTGGCTGCCAGCTTCTCATTCCTTTATTGATTCTCCCCTATTTACTATAATTGAGTTTTCATACTTACCTTGTTCTTCAGTATATAAATGCCTATCAGAGACAGGAAAAGAGAGCCAGACCAGGGATTTCCACTCCTCATCATCTCAGCAGAAGAGGGTGCTGTGCAACACTTATTAGAATAGGTATTTTATCAACTGCGACAGCCAAGCTGAGGACTGCCTATCCAGTTATCAAACCTACTGGCATGTCAGCAGGTCACTGTAGGAAAAAACTTATATTCCTTATTTTCTAGTTTTGATGGAATGGTTGGGGAAGGAGAAAAGAATTATCTCCAATTTTCCAGCACTGACTCATCTGCTTTGAGCTGCCAGTGTTAGAGCAAACCTTAAAGGGAGCTTTGTGTTTATTTTATTTTACAGGACCGTAGAGAAATTCTACACGTCACTGTTCTGAAATGTTTGCGTGTTTAAAATCAAGATCCCCCTTTAATTTAGTATGGACTCCAATAAGCTTATAGGTATGTGTTTACAGGACAGGGCATCCAGTCCATCCCTAGCTGCCAGGCAGCCAAAGCCTGCAGCCTCCCTGCTGTTATGACTCCTGCTGCATGACCCCATCTCAGGTGGAGTGACGGGCACAGGGATCACTCAGTGCTGACCTCGGTGGCTAAGCCAGCATGAGGGGTCACAGAGGGTGCATAATGCTGCTGGGGTATTCTGTGGATACTCATGAGCCACAATTAAGTGAGACAGGCACCCCTGAGATAAGGAATTTATTCCTTGTTTTGCTTCCAGTTTTACTGTCTAATCTTTCAGTTTTCCAGTCTGAAAAGAAAGTACATGCTTGCTTAGAGACCCTTACAGAAGTCTGCTAGCTCTGATCAGACACTCTGCCCTCCCAGGGAGGAGGCTGCTTCTCCCTGACACCACACATCACCAGGAACGACCTACAAAACGGCAGACAGTGCTGATGACCACCTTCTGCTAAGGCTGCCGGCTTCATTCAGCCTGCAGGATGGCCTCACACACCACTTTTATTCCCTGGTGAACCACGTCACACTGCTGTTTGTCTCTGGCATGAAGCAGGCTGCTGCTGCACCAAGTGCTGGCTCTGGCTATCCCAGCTCAAAGCAGCAGCAAACCAGCAAATGAGTCTGCTTACTGCCGCTATCTACTGGCTGGAACCAAACTGAGCATCTGCATGTCCTGGGCCATCCACTGCTAGTGGCAGGGAGAATTTCTCTTTCTGCAAAATTGTTTCTGCAAAGACTCCTCAGAAAGCAAAAAGTTCTCACTTAAAAAGGTTCCAGAACTCAGCCTCACAATTGCTCTGACACTCTCTGGTATCCCTGTGCATGCACACATACTGGATCAAAATATTTCTTGTTCTTTTTTGGGTAGTTTAGACTCCATTTGCCAACTTACCAACTTGGAATTTGTCAGCCATTTTCAGGCCTGCACTGTAAGAATAAGGCATGCACATATGAGTTTGTTCTGAAAAAGCAGAACATTTTTGGCTTTTTTGTGCTTCTACCACTAGAGAGCAGGAGAATGGTTCTCCCAGCTGACTCCTAAAGCTCCAGCAGAGAGAGCTGCTGTGAATCGCCAAGGAGCTCCTTACATAACTGCATTTCTGAGGCTGACACTCACAGCAAAGCCACAGAACTTTTCAATCCATTTATCAAACCTTTGCAGTTGCCATTTCTAGACAAATGAAACCAAGCTAAGTATGAAGCAGAAGAGAAGTCCACATCCAGAGTAATGTGCTGGAGTTCTAACAGACAGACAGACAGACATTGCCCCGTGTTTCACTGATACATGCTAGGGGTTTTTGTTCATTTTTAATTCCTTTCAGCATGAGTCTAGCCTAGACTCCACCCAAGGAGGAGAATACTAACTATTAAGGGTTGAACGCTGCCACAATATACCTAGAACTGGAATTACAAGGGAGACTACATTCATGTGCTTTGTGGTCTGTGATAATTACCTTTTAGACATATCTGCATAACTAGGAGAAAGATCTCTGAGCCATGAAATTCTGTTCTAGGTTTTCATTTTTTCCTAATGTTTAAGAAAATAAAGGGATAAAATTATAGCTGTGGTTTCATACCCTGATCTACCACCTGGTGGATGCTGAAAGGGCAGAGACCTTATTCCTCCTGCAGCTTTGCTCTCCTTTCCCCTTTCCTTGTGCTCACTGGACCTTCACAAACATTTCTATCCACTAAATCCAGAAAAACTTTGGCATTTTTTTTTGTTTTGCTTTGCTTCTTCAGCTGTCCAGCAGTTCTCTGGCAGACTATCAGTTTATTAAAGTACCTGACGAGAAACAGACGCAGCTTACAGCAGCAGTGTAGAAGAGAGCTGGAGAAATAAGTGCCCTCTTTCCATAGCAGTAACCTTTTGATCATGCTCACTCTGACACACAAAATAGCAGGCTAAGGTTGAGATATCAGGAAGGGATGCCTTGTCAGGAAAGCTGCTGAGATGTTCTCAGAAAGAAGTGCTGGAAGCCCTGAAGGACATTCTGTACTGGGCTCAGGCCGGGCAGTATGGGATGGTACCTACAGCACTCCTAGGACTCTAATTTCAGCAGCACATGTAACCACCTACAAGAAATGGAAAGGGTTTAATGCCAAAAGCAAACTGATCTGGATGTGCTCTCCAAACAGAGGGTTTCAGTCCTCCGTTTTTTACAGACCAAATTATGTTTCCCCAAAATAAGCTACTGAACGCAGAGTTTCTCTTGACTTAGAATTAACTTTGTCTGGTCAGACCACAAAGTGCAAGCTGAGACTTAGGCAAATTCTACTGTCCCTAAGACCTCCCCAGAAAAACTGTTGCTTTCTCCAGCAAAACTAACCTTCAGTAACTCCCTAGATCAGTCTCCTTCCAGGACCAGCCAGCATGTGAGAAAGCACAAAGCAGTGCTTTTCTCAGACAGGAGGAACACCTCAGAAGACAGAGACAAGATCCAGACTGTATTTCCCACTCTATGTATCACGTTAATTCAAGTGCAGGGTCTATGTAGCAGGTAAGAAAGTGTTGCCTGCCAGCCAGCACTACCCTGCAAAACCTTCTGCGAAAAGATGCTGTAAGCCCAGCTTATTACAAGCATGCTGCCTGGGCCTGGAGGTTCTGACTGGCTCTGGCTGGGTGTCACATCCAGCCTCTGTCAGAGCCTTGCCACTGGCCCAGGAGTGACACCAAGCTTCTCAGGTAGAATTCCTTCCACTTTACAGTCCAAGAAGTATTGGGCTCATTCTTCTGCTATATACTTTAAAGCAAATGCTTTGTCAGGTGGGACAAAGGCAGGCAGATCCCAAGCTGAGTTTCTCAGCTACTTTAAAGTAGATTCAAATTCCTCTCTGCTTTGTTCCTTCACAAAAGTAGCTTTTTACATTGGAGTCATTTTCCCACCAGGTTGTATCAGCAGATTGTGCTGAAACCCAAGACAGCGATTTTCTCACCTGCGATAACTAGCTAAGGTTCCACTTTACATATTGACTGACCTATTTAAGAAACAGGCAAGTCCTAGGGAGCATGCTGAAGAAATCAAACGTGGCAGGCAGGAGTGCAGGGGCTCGATTCCTACTGATAGCAAAGAATGCGCATTTGCTTGTACATTTAAGTTGCAAACCTCCTTAAGTGGACTGATACAGTCAAAGGACGAATTATCTCCATTACAGCAATGTGCTCCAGAAAAAAAGCCCTGTTACAAGTCCTTACTGTGAAGCCACAGCTCCTAGGGTTTAGAATGGACAGGACAAACTCCTTGATCTGAGCTTAGCTTATTTCACAAATTTGTTTCAGAACTCTTGTTTAAGTTAACTGAATGAATTTCAATTGCAAAAATTAAAGCTGAGAAAGAATAGATAAAACTGGAAAAGAATAGAGAATGGATGAAGATCTCACACAGCTACAAGAAAGGAAGATGGGGAGTAGGAACATGTCCTTAAATTTCACAATTGCCCCATGTCTTAATAAAGTATTTAGCAAACCCTACAGCCTGTTACCCCTGAACTTTAAGAGGGCATTTATAATCAGGACAAAAAGTTCGGTCTTTTGCCTCCAACTTCCTTAGTTGGAAGCTGTTCCAGAACATCCCTGGGCTGATGCTTTGAAAGCTCTTTTCCTACTTTTCAGCCTAAATGTTGCATGTAGCCAGCTTACAGCCATCTATTCTTATACCAGTGCATCTTGGCTCCTATGTGTTTTAGACTACCTGTATTCGCTTTGCTGGCAGCCTTGTCCTCAGCAGATTCCGAGGAATTTAATCCCATTGTAGCTCAACTAACTTAGGGAAGGGGCTGGCACTTTATTTTCTGCAGTTTGTTCCGTTGTGATTTATAGAAGAACCCTAGCTAGCACCAGCTGCATTAGGCACTGCATAAAACATACCTTGGCAGGCAGCTGCTGTTCCAGAAGGCTCATGCTCTAGGCAGAGGGTCAGGGTGGGAAGGTGATTTAATCAAAGTCCTTCATCGAAGGCAGGTGTAGGGCCACAGTCCCCTGAGCACCAACCCAGCCCAATACACCAGCGCTGTTTCTCTTTTACAACACTTTGATACCCAAACGCATTTTCCATTTGCACAGTTGTCACCATCTGTGTCACAGGTAACACCTAGAACAGCTCCAACCTAACCAGACCAGATCACGCAGTGCAATCTAGAACCTGTGCAGCTGCTTTTGTGAATAGGCTTTGCTTCTGCCCCCAGGGCTTGCAGCCAGCCAGCTAAACATAAACTTGTGACTAATTCTGCTTAGCTTGCCAAAGGCAGGTAAAAGCAAGCAGCCTCAGATCCGGACCATTCCTCAGCTGGGAAGGTGCCTGAGGTGAGAGGCTTGAGGTTGATGCAGAAGATCAGTAACCAGAGCTCCTGCCGTCTGTTCTCAACTCTGACATGACTCATGATGTGAACATAGTTCCACATGCGCTGATACACCTTGAGGGACTCCTCCCTACTGGCTCTATCTACCCTGACAACTAAAACCAACACCCTTACTACACACACAAAAAAATAAATTAAAAAAAAAATAAATGTTGAGCTGTTCTCACAAATAATCTAAGCCTAAAAGCTTCCTGTGTACAACCCTGAGCAAGGCTTGAGGCCTTAAGGCAAACCCAAAATCAGAGATAAGTTTTCACTACAACGTATCAGCAAACAGAAAGAAAACGCTATGAGGGAGAGACTGCAGCAGCACTGTGCTTCGGAACAAGGAGACTATAAAATGTCTTCTTTCCTGCTGTGGTGAAATTGCATGCATAACGTTGTGTTCTGTGATGGCCTCCCTGTTATCCTAAAGGCATCAGCAGATTTTGCAGGGAGTTCAGAGAAAAGCAACACAAGTGACTAGGGGGCCAAAGGGATTGACTTGTGAAGAAAGATTAAATTTGCAAATGTAATATGTATAGGCTGGCTCAGCAATGACTGGGGCCCATGATAACCACCACCAATTGCTGAAGGATTTGAATACAAGGAAGGAGAAGAATTTAGTTTGTTATGAAGCACAATAATGGGAAGAAAGGGAAAGGAAATGGAGGAGTAAAGGCAGAATTGGATAAAGCCCAAGGAGACCTTTCTGACAATGAGATGCTGCTGCTATGTGAACGATGGGAGAAAAATGTTTTACCCTTGCAGAAATGAAGGTCTTGAGCACAAATTCCTAAACAGCTCTGATATACAGAATGGGAAAGCACAGTTGCCGTGGAAAACACTGTAGAAGTACACTTCATCAATGGCAAGCCAGCAGACAGCTCTTTGGACTCCTTAGTTGCAAACAAGCACAACAAATTACCAAGAAACAGGAAGCACCAGCCTCTGTGAACTCAGGTAGTGTAACACAGCAAACGCATTAGCACCAGCGGGAGGCTTGTTCTCGCACCGAGGGACAGCATCTGCCATGTAATGGAGACTCACGGTGACAGTGAGGATAAGGTACTGCTGTGAAAAGGCACCTGAACAAATCCCACTGCTCTTCGTCCCTGTGTGCCTGTTCCCAAACGCAGTCACAACCAAAGGACAATGCCTACAGAGGTGCAGTCTTCAACCTCACCCCTCAGTTTTCCTTCACTCATGTAAGTTGGAGCAAACTGAATCTGGTCCTACACCTGCTAATTGCCAGGGACCCCACAGCACTCACAAAAACAGGCAGCATGTATGTGTATGTGTGTGAAGAATAGCTATACCTGCTGGATTCCTGCAGGCAGTCTTCACAATGCTGCTCTACAATCAGATAACACTAGTCTAATTCAGGAAAGAATTTCATCTTGTATCTGTAAGATAGGGAGAATTACATTCTCCAACTTCCTCAAAATACTATGAACCTGATAACCTATTTGTAAAAAACTCAAGAGATCTTAGGATGAAAGTGCAAACAGCTTATGTCTGCAGAATTCAGAAAGGCTCTCTACACATCAACAGCTTTGCAGGGCATTGTGTTATGGACAAATGGTAAAAATTCTCACCTTTCTACATGTCATTCCATTGCCATTAACTATGCTCTCTCAAACCAAGAACAATCGCTCCAGTTCTTCCAAAATCTAGTTATTTTCTTATTCTTGGGTAGTAACTGTGTACCTCCTGTCATATCATATGAGAGGCTTATAGACACTCCAAGGGGTACAACATCTGAAGTGTCAGAGACAACTGTTTTTCCCAAAATCTCATTAGACAGTTCTTTTCAGCAGACACTGATTTGCAAGGCTGCTGCTCTGGCCCCGAGGAGATCAGCTCAGGATATCTTTAGAAATCACAAAGTATTGAGTGCACACCTTAGAGAAAAAGCAACACAGATAAAATCAGGATATCAGTTCCAGCTAAAATGTTGGGATTGTGCTTGAAAGAAATAAAATGCCTTCAAATTACCAAGCTTATCTCTTGGCCTTGTGTTTTTCCTGTGCCTTGAAGATGTCTGTGCTCAAAGCTTTTCCCTTTCTTTGGACAATAGGGACTGCAAAGGAGCCTTTTCAGTGTGTCAGGTCAATAGTCCAGAGACTGAGAAGGATTTGTGCTATAGATAGTAACAGCATCAAAGAGGCCATTACATCTTCAGCACCAGTAATCCCCATTTTAAAAACTCCATTATCTGACTGGCTCTTCATTTGCTTGTCACGTAATCCTTGCTGTTGTGGTAACTCAGAAGTGAATGCTGTGAGCTTAATAGAGAAGTCACAGAATTGCCTGTCCATTGCCTGTCCAGTCAGGCTGGTTATGGGCAAGACAGAAAGGAGTCACAGAGCAGTAAGGACTTCAGAGATGTTAACTGAGCAACAGGAATAACGTCTGTGAAGATGCTGCTGCAGTTGTGAAATACTTAACAGACATTCCTGGGGATTGACTGTTTTCTGATTTTCATTCCATCAAAAAGGAAGAGACTGATAGGCTTGTAAGTTGATCATGGCATAGCTGTGGAAGAAATCCTTGCTTTCAAAGTCTCAAATCCAAAAAATAGTCAAAAAATAAGAGGCTGAGAATCACGGTGATCATTCCTGAGAAGATATGTCAGCTTTATGGAAGTCAGTGCTCCCACTTGCATCTATATCTTAAATCCCACCTGTACAAATCACAGCCCTTTGCAGCTTGCTAAAAGAGGAGAATTAGGGGGAGATTAGTACAAAGGTCTGTCACCAAGAATGGGCCAAAGTAGGGAACCTGAAGATGACCAGTTGTGGCACAAGATGTTGTCAGATTGCCTTTAACTCTCAGGAATCTGATGCAAAGTATTTTAAAATAGCTGTTGTAGATACAATGACGACTAAACAGCAGCTCACCACGCCATCAAATAAGAAAACAGTTTCTCCTTTAACAAGCAACTTTGTGGTGCTTCTCCTGCATGAGACCAAAAGGACTGGTTGCTCAGCTGGGGCATCCAACTGAAATATGGAATCTCTCTTTTGGCAAAGAGCCTAATATTTTAGTCTTGAATTAGAGCAAAGTATCCTTTGTTGCAGAAGCCCAGAAGCAATGTCTAGAGGAACATTCCAGCTGCAGCCCATGGAAGACCCTGCAAGATACAAAGACAGTGGCTAGTACATAAGTCAGCTATTTTGATGCCTCAAAAATAAAATAATTAGGAATTAAAGACACAGTCCCACTTCAAGTTGCTGCACATAAGAAGTAGTTGCTCTGTTTCCTTAGAAAAAGGTTCCAAATAGTTGGTTAATAACTCACGGTCAGATGCAAATCCTCCACTGATGCTGTATGAATGGCAGTCGGCACACATCACACAAGGAGATGCAACAGCTGAATTGTCATGACTAGAGTTGAGGGTGGGGGAAGGATCATCCTTCACTGTCACCATAACTGTGACATCTTTCTGTCTGCAGTGTTTCAGACACCCAACAACATGAAGAAGAGTAGTTTATCATTACATGTTCTTCATTTATTCCATCTTCTGAATTTGCAGGAAATGGAAGTTGAAGAAATGAGATGACAAGCCTAGATTTCAAACTGACTTGTGATGACACTTTGGAAAACAACACAATTGCTTTACCATGAATTGCTTGCCATGGTCAGGCTGACACCGGCTTTAGCAGTTTCATTACACTCAAATTAAGGGAGCAGCAACTCTGCATCCACAATGCCAGCCAGCAGCTGTTAAAGACAGACTATTTACTGCATCTTTCAGCTTATAGTGCCAGAGACCTCAGTGCACCAATTAGGCTTTAATCACCCCATCAGGCTCACCCTTACAGCCTCTGCTTTGTCTCCAGGACCTCCATTTAAGTTCTGGCCTGGGCACCCTGCTGTGGGCCTGCCTGTTCCTGAGCTGTTTTTCAGCTTTCCTGGACTGACCTCGGACCTGACTTGTTCTTTGCTTGATGATGGCTGGGCAGTTGATGGAACCTGTTGTGGTCACCAGCTTGCTTAGTTCAGGTAGTGTACATCTGTACCCTGTTGGAGAGGGTGCTGCCTCTGCTGTAGTCTCCCCCACCTGATGGCTTCTCTCTCCTCATGGAACAGCCCTGCTCTCAGTTCTCCCTGAAACTTGGTCATCTGACGTGCCTCAGCGATGCCAAGGGGCGTGTGGATGAGAAGGGATGGGGATGTTTGCAGAGGTATTAAAGCAACAATTCTTCCACTATTACTTTCTTACCCACAGTTTTCTTTCTCCTCACGCTTCTATTGTGCAGCTGTAATCCATTGTCAAAAGCGAAATGAAATGATAGTCTCGGGACTAACTAGGATGTGCGATGTGATAAAGGGTGGCTCTTTAAGGTAGGATCAAGCCAGAAAAGAGTGACTAGAAAATGGCACTGGTAACCAGAGCCTCTAGACCAAACCTAACTCCCATCAGTAGTGAGCCAGAATCAATGCTTTTTCTCGACTACTGGATAGAAAGCATTAAATGATTTCAGCCCTGTTCCTAGACAAAAACTGGCTCAAATTAAGAACTGGATGAGCCACAGAGACCAAACTTTCTCCCTTTTTTGAGATGCACATGCAAGGATAGGACAAGTTTGTTCTGCTTGAATATGTGCAGAGCACACTATACATGCGGTGGAAGTGTTGTAGCTTTAAAAAAACGTGGACGAGTTTTAGGCAGGTGATTAACCACAGGACATTTTTGCCTCACTTTCTCAGATTAAGCTTTTCACAACATAGGCACCTAGTGCTCCCAGTGGGATGTACCCCTATCTAAAAGTATTGAAGGATGAGTTTATGCACTGAAGTTTATGCACTTTCCATGCTTTGGTTGCATGTTATATTGATTTTAGAGTAATGCAACTACAAAATCTCAGTACAACAGAATGAAGAAAATACTGCTAATGCGAAGGAGCTCACAGCAAGCTGTAGTCATGTCTTACTCAGGCATGCAAGCTGCAGCAATGCTCACTTTCACAGCAGTCTGCCTCCCAGGAAACTTAACATACTCCTTCTTGCCCCATTTCAAGGATGAGGATTCTCTCCCAAACTTGCAGATAGTGTCATACACTATTTCATTACTTCCCCAAGGCTACACTATCTTGGTTTCCAGTCTAAACACTAGTAAATTTGCTTTGCTTCATAATCATAACTATCACACTGGGGTACATCTTTTCCTTAGAGCCAGAGAAGATCTAACTCTGTAGGGATTCCTTGGCACACTCATAAGCTATTTGCTTTTCTTGCTCTAAAGTTTGCCTAGAAAAAACGGCCAGAATTTGTGCACTGAACCCCAGCGACTTTCAGCTTCGAGAACAATCTGATGGACAATGTAAACTAGATCAAACTTCATGCTATTCAAGCTCGCTCACAGCCTGCACCTGAAACACAGAGCCTTAAAATAAGCCAGCAGCCCTAGCAGGTTTGTGCGGAGGAGGGCTTGGATAGACTTGGGATTCTGGCCCTTGAAGCATTTAAATTCTTCTCTGCAGTTGGAAATAACTAACACCTCTTCCTGCAGTTACAAAACATTATGTGCAGCCATGCTTTTTCAACAGTTCGTCTTCCTTCCTGCTGTCAGTGACAGCAGTATACAGCAGAGGGACCCAAAGTCTTCTGCAGCTGTGCCTGAGCATTGTGTCACACGCAGCGGGAACATGGCGAGGACAGCCTCTCACAGCAGTGCAGGAACAGGGACAGAGACTGACAAGGAAAAAAAGTCTTTTGAGCTCAGTCACCCAACACACCAATTAAACAGAGGCAAGACGCATATATTTCTAAAGGCTTTTTTTTTTCCTGCCATTGTTACAGGTCTTTGAAAGGTAGATGGATGGATCAGGCCAGTGAATAAGTGGGACAGTCGTAATGCTTCTAAAATAGCATTCCCTACCACTAATAGATCCCTTTTCTCTGTATCTGAAGGGTAAAATGTCGGGTTTCTTTGCCTTTCTTGTTGTTGTTACTACATATAGCTCTGGAAATATATATTTTTAAATGGTAAACAGCTCTGGGGAGAAAAGGTATAATTGATGATGATGATTAGACTTGGACAAAGAGGCATCCTACTGATAATTAGACTGTGATAAAAGACGTTTTCTACACCATATATTTTCTACTCGTTTCTCCCTCCTGAAGTGAAGCTTTTGGGGGGTTCTTTTTAGTTTGAGGTTTACATTAGCCTTGAAGTACATGCAATAATACCATCTGGCTTTGAAAAGATTTGTACACCCCACTGGTCTTAGTATGCTGTGTATTTCCTTTTGTGCTCATTTACTAGCGAGTATTTGTTTCTCTAACTTGGTCTTCTAGCTCAAGTTGAGCCTCAGAGTGGTGGTACAGTGTTTTATCTTGGGTCAAAACCAAGGTGGGGCTTTGGAAGCAGCACTCACAAAGGATTCCGAAGTATGTTGCTCATTAGACAGCAATGTATGAATTCCCCTGCTGTTCAGCCACCTACTGATTTGGGGTAGAGCAAATCGCCCTAGCTGGTACCAACACAGTGAACAACACCAAGCTGCTGAACAGCTCATCCCACCCTGAGCTGGGCTCTTGCACAACCCAGGAAGCAGTGCTGAGCTACACAAGTTGCAGCACTCAGAAACTAGAAGAACCCACCTCCAGCAGTGATCTGGAGTCTCAGCCATGCTATCTCCTAATTGCACAGGCTGACTGGCAACCAAGACACAAGCTCAGACCTGTGGTTCTGTTTCCAGAATCTACACAAACATGCATGTGTGTGTGTACATTCATAGAAATGTGTATTTAGGTATATAGCCAGTGAACAAAAGTACACATCAATCGCAGGGTTTCTTATTCAGTGTGCCCGATCTAAAAATTTGTACTTTTAAAATAAACTTCCCTTATTCACACACCACATCCACTGTCATTCAGATAGACAGACAACAGGGCTGCACACAGCCTCCAGGTACTCACCCCTCATACCAAGAAAATCAGTAATTTGTTTGCTTTTGGCACCTGTGTTAAGGATTTAGTCTTTCTACAGATTCTACAGCTATCATAAAATATTGCTCCATTCGGCTACAGATAGAAGCCTTCTAAAACAAAGCTGGGAATTTCACAACAGATACCTACATGCTCCTTCCCCCAACCCATTAAGACCTAACTTGTGCCAAAAGACCAGTGAGGCCAAATAACACAGACTATAAATGGAATGGAAGTCATTGCAAAATGAGAAGTTTCGTTCCTTGACTATCATGGCACCTCAAAATCTTTTAGTGTCCTACCTCATTGTTCCAAAAGAAAGCAAGTTAATATTATTAAGGAATATCTTTCCTTTCACCTGATCATCTTATTCTCTCTGCAATCATTTTAAACCAGGCCTTCAAAATCAAATGATCTGTTTTAAAACGATGCCTGTCTAACAATTCATTTGGTGGTTTTCTACATATTGAAATGTTACCTTCCACCACCCGCCAAATATACAGCAAAGTGAATCTGAGGTGTTTGCCTCATACTGTTCATTTGGAAGCTGCTCCATTAGAGAAATACCAAATATTTTGAGACTCAAAAGAAAAGAGACATTGAGATCTAACTATATTGTTGAATAACCTGTATTTAAACTCCTTCAACTGACAAGCTCAGAGGCAGACTTAAAATATATGATTTCTGCCCATGGGTTGTTCACTTACATGAGAAAAATGATCCAACAGTCCTCTCCAGATGGCAAAGGCAATTTGGATTCATTACACTTTGACAGAAGGTAGGACAATATTTTTTTTAAATAGATCCAATATAAGAAGCTCTAGAATAACTCCATTGGGAGTTATTCTGATTAAAGAATTGGGATTAATTTCTGAGTATTTACTCAGACTGTCAACAGAGTCGAAACTCATATTCAGAGCAAAAGTTGACTCTGCTTTGGAAAAGACTTGCTGCAAATAAGCAGCCGTTCAGTCACCAACACCCTCCTCCTGAAGGCAGGTTAACTGCATAAGAGAGGATTTGCCAGTGCTTTTAAAGGTCTTCTTATAGCTCCAGTTATACATTCATTCTCGCGCTATGCCTTACAAATGTGCCGTGTTGTGCAAGCAGTGGGTTTGCGTATTATTTATGCTTTGCCTTGACAACTGAAGTTTACCTAAAATATAGATTTTACTCAGAAAAAGATATTACTTGATCATAAGATCTGCCCAGTAAAATGGAGACTCTCAGATTTCACACTGAGAAAACGAGTAACACCACTAAAACCAACATGAGTAACTTTACATCTAGCTGATTTATGTATTCATGGAGTTTAATATATTATCGCTACTGAAGAATTTGTGACATTCCAGTTATATCTAGCATTTATGTATACGAAATATTGGTTTGTACTTGAAGTTCAAAACTCCCGTAGACTAATTCTTGGCTTTCCGATGACAAAAAATATTCTGAAATGGTTTCTTTCCCATGGCTCTATGCCCTGAGTTCTTAAACTTGTACTAACAATGAGATTGCCAATACCATCCTTTCAGTAACCATGAGATTCCTAACACCACCCAGTACCTTAACAGATAATCTCTACAGGGGCTTGATGTTCCTAGAAAGTAGCAGCAGGGATTCAGAGAGTCAGTGTATTCCAGAATCTAACATATGCTTAGCACATCTTCTAGCAAGCAAATGTACAAAATTTCTTGATTTTTCACTGAGTCCTCTCTATATTCTAGTTAGATGTCCAGTACAGAAGTGAGAAGGCAGGAAAAGTAAGATTTTTTCTTCGTTGGGACTTTATACTCTATTAAGCACTCTCTTGTATTATGACCACAATAAGCAGTAAACTCTTCTACACAACCAGACAGTAATGAGGCTTCCTGCAATCACACCAATCCTGTTAACAGCTGTAACACTTTGTGCAGATGCATCTAGTCCTCTTGTAGCACCAGAACAGTACTGAATAGTGTTCACAGCTATTTATTCTTTCCAGAAGGATGCATTGCTCTGCCCATCAAAACATACCTGCCAGAAACTGTCATTAAAAAAAAAAAGAGAAGACTTTGTGAGTCATATGCAGAGCTTTTCAACAGTTGCTAAAGCAGGATTTTGGAACTGCAGAGAGGAAACAGTTACCTTTCCACAGCTTTTAATAGCTGCATGTCTTTCCACTGACTTCAGTGCTCTTAACATAGCATGAGAAAGGCAACTGCTGTCTGAGGGGACCTTACCTCTGCACTGCACTCAAGCAGTTTCAATGCACATTCTTACTGAATTAAGCAGTTTTAATGCACAATCTTACTGAATTAAAAGTGAATTCTGCATATCTGCACTACATACGTCACCCTGCACCAAAATATCTTTCAACAGTGTTCCGAGCACTACGAGTAATAGCTGTTGCTTATGTGCTTTTTACACCCCATCAGTAAGGGGAAAAGTGCACGGCTGTTACCCACCCACATGTGCACAGAGCTATTGTCAAATGTCCACAATGATATGCACCTTGCAGCTGAAGCAAAAAGTCATCAGATTTGTCAAGATCCTTAGATTCTTTCTAGAGGATGGTAGTTGTCTTTGTAGAACTCAATGATTCTAAATACAAAACATTTTTCAGTGAGAAAATGTAGACTGGCAACCCGCATGCAAATTTGAACAAGTTGACCATGACTATACCCCATGACCTGAAATAGCAGATATCTAATGCCATTTTTCACTCTGCCCACACACACTTCTACACACAAACACACACTTACTAGTGAATACGCCCCTCAGATCTACACTGCAGGCATACACGTTTGGTCACAGTCATTTACTCCATTGATTCAGAATCAATGGAGAGCAATAAGCATTTCCAGGCACAATTCCTTAGTCTAACCACATATTCCTGTACCTGTGATAGGCTGGACATTCTGATGCTGTCACTTTCTCTTCAGTGCTTAAAACATGGAATATGATTACATGTTGCCCTGAGTGGAACAACAGTATCTAGACACACAGAGGAGCATGAAACAGAACTCCAGAATTTTAGAGACTAATGGGTGGCTGCCACTGAAAAAAAATAAAGACTAAAGGCACTCAGAGAAGCTGCAGAATTAACTTTCCTGAATAAAATGAGTCTTCTCCATATTGAGTTGCAACTATGTAATACCACAAAATGCAGAAGTTCACAGATGCTTCTCGAACTTCTTTTAACTGCACTAAAAACAGCTGAGAGTACGTGAGCCTCGTGTGGGCTTTTTAGGGGTATGACACCTACCTCTGTAATGGTTTTCTTCAGGAAAGGATTTGCCCATTCACAAGGAAATCTTGGTCAATAACCTTCTTGCATCCACAGATTCAGAATTAATCATGTCCTCTGCTACACTGGGCATAAGTTGCCATGTCCCACAGGAATACACTGCAGCCTTAGTAGATATCCTCCCCCTGATTGCTTTGACAATAGGGTTAAAGTGTGTACCACAATTACCCTGGATTTTTGCACAGCTATGGTGTTTAGTGAGTTGAGGTATAGAAGCTGCTTCTGACTGACTGCGGCCATTTGTATACTACTTGGAAAAGATATTACAAAGAGAATGAAACAATATATTCTTGGTAGAAATTCCTGACATTTCCTACCATTACAATAACCAACATCTTAGAGCTAGATTTGTAACTGGTAGGGATCTAAAAATAATTTAGCAGTACTTAGGAAACAGTTTTAATCTATCGAGTCACACTGCCCTCCACTCCCTTGCTATAGGAATGCATCACAACTGTGAATTCATGGAGAGAAAAATGCTAAAAAAATGCTAAAATGACCATAAAACAGAGTAGTATCACTTCCATCTTCTGACTGGAGGATGGAGGTACACCACAGGGGATGAGGAATATATATATGTGTACACACACACTTACATACAAACAGTCTTTTTGGTACAAAGATTGTTTGGTGGCAAACCAGAGGTTGACCCCCAGTTTCCTGCATCCCTGCGTTTAGGTCCTCATTCGCTGTTAGTCTTTTCCCAGCTACATTAGGAACCCCTGGCCAAAGAGCTCTAAGCAGGAAAGGCAGAGACCATCACCCTGCTCTGCCTAGCAACCATTATCAACACGCACATTTTTATCGTCTTTACTCTTGCCCTCGTATCCATAATGCCTGAGAAATTACCACCCTATAATTTCCCTCTACATTGCAGCAACAGTTCTGTGCTTCAGCAGGCATAAAGTGCCTTAGGCTACCTATTTTCAAGATATGACTGCACATCTGGGGCACATACATTAGTTCAACAAAAAGTCTGAGATGAAACAGACCAGAATTCTATTGACCTACCTTTGTATTGCTGCAGATATACAGTACAGAATAAAACTACTGCAGATATACAGTACAGAATAAAACAGCTCAGATTGCTAGCTAACATAGTGGTTTGCCAAACTTCTGAACACAAAATTAAGTGGAAATCATTTTAAACTCAATGAATGCATGTTTTTGGAGGTGGGATATGGATTACTGAGATTTTTGACAGTATTTCAGACCACAAGGGATTGCTACAAATTGACTGAATCAAGCCAAAGTACTCCCTTGTTCACAATTTAGCAAAAACTAACACCTAGGCTGCATCCATTTCTACAAGCAATACACAAACCCAACAAATGTAGGTGTTGCTGCTTTCCTGGGAGCATACACTTTCCATTCGGCAAAGCTTCACCACATGGCTTCTTGCAGACAAAGAATTTGGAGTAGAAATTAGACCTCACTATTCTTAAAACACAACAGGAATAAACAAATCAGATTTCCAAGAAAACCCATCTCAGTGGAGTTGTCAAAGTTGATACAGGGAAAAAGACACCAGAAATAATGGCTTGCATTTAATAGTGATAATGAAACAACCGAACACACACTTGTACACAAATACACACACACAAACGCATGCAAGACTTAGTTCCCGAGGATCCACATACATGCAGAATCTTTACCAACTCCTTTTGTGAATGACACAAAGATTGGAAAAGTAATAATGACTTCTGTCAGCACAACACAGCACTTTGGTAAACTGAAAAGATTTAACAATGTCTGTTTTAATACAGCAATGTGCAAGGTCATGCACATAGAAGCAAAATCTAGACGTGCCTACAGATCAGGGGGTTATATCCTGACAAAGCAGAGAACCTGAAAAGGACTGCGTGTCTGCACGGGTTCTCAAGGCTTTTGTAACCACGGACTATAAGCAGCTATGTAGTGAGGAGGAAATGGAAAGATCTGGGAGAAATCCCTAAAGTAAGGGAAGAGTTCAGTATGTTTAATTTATCTTAAAAGGGGATCAAGAGATGAGGTGATTATTTATGAAAAGGCATTATGCTAACAACTAAAGAGCTTTGTAAGTGAGCACTGCAACACATAAAAATAACAACTGTCTTCAAGTAAGTGGGAGATAAATAGAGAGTACACTTTAAAAGCAAGCTGATTAACTGGCAGAACAAACTGACAGAGGAGACGCTGAATTTTCAGTTATTAAACAACTTTGTATCAGGACAGGGTGCTCTCCTGGAAGGTTTGCCTTAGCCAGATATGACTTCTCACCTTTCAGTGAGGAATAGATTAATGAAATGGTCCCTTTGCTTTTGCCTTCAGAGAACCTAGGACAGCTATGCAATACGCATTATCTTCGTGGGAGAAATGCTATAGGCCAATACCTAATTTTTTTTCTGAACTACAAATACAGACAGAAGCCTATCACTACGCATAAAATAGCAACTGCCAAAGCAAGAAGTCACCCAGATGACATGACCAGTCAAGTATGTGCAGGTAGGTGGTGCATGCACGAGAAGTTGTACGGCCTAATGTATGTTAATTCAAAATCAAGTTCATGTACACTGTGCAAACATACTGAAGCAATTTGAGAACTAAATACAGTCTTTAACATCTACTGGTACTACTTCTGTTAAATTCTTTTAAAAATAACAATGCTATGCAACACGTACACAGTTTTAGCTATAGCCTAGGTCTAGACAGCGCCCTCCTGGCTACACATTCACTTGTGCCTGTCTCAAGTAGCAAGTAGTAACTCACGGCCTGAACTCTTCCCAGACAGATAAAAAGTGTCCTTCATACTTTTGCTCTGCTCTCTTTGAGTAACTGACCTGTTATGACTGCTCAGCTGTGGGTGACAAAAGCAAGTCCTATATAAACCAAACTTCTGTGTTCTCTTCCTGTGTGGAAGAAGCTAACTGGTTCTCACTAGAGGCCCTGTTTCTGTGTTAACAATCCACAACCTGCACAATTCCAGAGGTATTACTGCCCAGTGTGCCATGTGCTTAGCTAACAGCATGTCAATTCAAATTACAATTGCTCTGAGGAAAGAGCCTTACAAACAGAAGCCTTCCAGGTGGCTCAGCAGATTGGTCCATTTGCCATACATGGTAGAACAAGTTAGCCTTTTCTGACTATGCCTTTGGAGTAAAAATATCTCATTAAATAATAACTATGGCACGAGTGAGCGCTACTAGATGAGCACTAAGCAGGTACCCAACTGAGTCTTAGCTCACTGGCTGGGAGCAAACACGGTTTGCTTTTGCATGCCCAACATCTGGATGCAGGCAATTAGCAGAAAAGCAAACAGGGTACCAGGCAAAATGTAGGACTCCCGAGGAGCATAGATGGCAACTCTAGGACACCCCTTATCTCCCTGTCACAGCTCCAAATCAAGCCAGGACACTGCCTGTTCCCTAGCACAGCACACAGGTCTGTTATACAGATTCCTGTGTTGCCCTCCTCACCATACCTGACTGTCACCCAGCTGTATGGTAAGCAATCCGATCACCACACAAAGTTTGTTCCTTTTCCTTATTTTGCCTTCAGGTCTCAATTCTGTGGTGTTTGCATACATAAGAAGGCTGACCAAGAACAGCTTCTTAGTACAGTGAAAAGATTCCAACTCAGTGGTTCATCTGATAAGCATCCTCAAAATATCTCAATACAATTGTAAAAATAAATTGTGTCCTTTCACTGTGCAAAAGGAAGAATTAATATTGAACAGCTACAGGTCCAATCAGACATAGCTCCTGTGTGACTGAGCCAAGTTTATAATTACTTCTTCTACTTTATCAAGCTTCAAGCAATGCACTTCAATGGAGAAAGTCAGCAAGAACAATTCTGAAGTTAACATGACTAATGGAATTTGTAAACTTTCATATAAGAAAAGGCATCAGCTGGAACCTCAACTCCCTGACTTGTTCCCTTTAATCAGCAATGACTTGCCAGTATCGTCTGGATCTTCACACTGTTTCAAAGAGCACATCAAAAAGACTAGATAGTCTAAAAAATAAAAGACAAAATACTTCTCTAACTCCTTTGTGGACATTTCTTTCTCAATTGTTCTCCTATGCCCCTGCAATCACACTTCAATAACATTAAGTTTCACGATCCCTCTTTCTTACCCAGATTAAGCTTTAGAAGTTATAAGGTAACTCGGTTCGTCGCATCACATCACTGACAGATACTCCCACCTCTCTTGTAAGAAAGAATTGCATTTCTAGCCCTTACGTTTGCAAACTAGAGCTTGGAAATACGTGCGCACTGAGCATGTAAGCCTACTGTCATTCTAGAACAACAAAAGAGGTGATGGATTGGCTCAGGAACCAATGTTCTTGAAGCTGGAGATTGTCCATTGGTGTCTATAAAATGCAAGCAAGGCAGCCATAATGGAATAAGGGGGTAGCTGCTTGCTGGTGCTAATTCCATGGGTACTTATGGCAAGGCTGAACAGAACCTTCTCATCTCGTTATTTCATAACTAAGGTGTCCCGTAGTACTCATATATAAGCAAACACTCTGCTGAGGCACTAAGAACTGCCTAGTTCATTGCACCCTTAACCCTCCCCTATAAATTCCTGATTACCGTTTTGTTAGGGAAAAAATAACAATTTACATATTTATAAGCAGATGATAGAACTTTTAAAAACTGATCAAAGACACAGTGTTGTGAAAAGACTGCTTTATATATGCCTGAATGGGAGAAAATTCCTGACAGTTTAAGTCCATGAGCTTGCATTTCAGGCTGATCAGTTAACATTATGAATGTAAGTGGCTATTATTCTTGTATTTCCTACGACAGCAATAGAAAGTCACATTTATGTATCATATTGCAGGCAAAGACACTCTATTCTGACTCAAGCCAAAGTTGCCTGTGGTATGTGCTTCTGACCCAGTACATCATCTTTGGCTCATGGGTAGAGACTATCTAAAACCCTGCTGGTGCATGATGTGCAATGATCAGATTAGCAAGTGCCTACAGTGTGATAAGCAGTATAAATCAGTCAGAACTGCAGAAGAATCTCTTCTGATCTGTAGAAAACTGCAGTCCGTGGCGTACTTTTTTCTCCCATCCTACTGACAGTGCCTACGCTGCAAGCAGTGCCCCATGCCCAGCACTCCTAGCTGAATTAGGAGCTGGCCCTCTGATTCTGAAAGCCACTCTTACTGATTTTCAATCGGATTAAGGCAAGACAAAAAATCTAAGTTTATAGCATATAACAGCGTGATTCTAAAAGTTGTCTCCTGGCATATTTTATGTAGCTAAGGATTTACCCAGTTTCATCTGTTTCCATTCTGACAACAGGGAATAATTTGGAAATCCTTCTTTCTGGAAATAGTAATTGTGATGAAGTTGTATGAGATGAGAGGAGTTCAAAGCTAAGTATCTGAAAATCAAGTAGCACTTCATGGTATATATTAAAAACTGATGGGCTTAAGTGATTTGGCAAACCTAGAAAAGGTCACTTGGCAATTAAGTAAGTGACAGAGGTTGTTTCAGGACATGTGTTCTTGCTTCTTGAAGGCTTATTATTACAGCAGGTAAGAGAGGCTGAACGTCTGTACACCGGGAGAATGAATGATTCATGTGCAAGTGTGCAAAATTCACACAATTCTCATTTCCCAGATGCTGTACATGATATGCTGAGAGTTTCTTTCAGATTTGCATTGTCTAGGTTTTTTAAAAGAATGAATAAAGGAATTTTATCCATCCCTTCTTAAAGGATGAGTAAGATATTTATTTCTAACCTAGCACTGATAAAGATTGGTGTCTGGGTATAATGCCTGAAATGATTTCTTAAGTATTATGTATGGCTTATTTGATGTTGCATGAACTTTGTTTTAGTACTGCTCCCTGGTCTGTTTGCTGCACCCCTCTCCCTGCTTTTTGAGCAGGATGGAGAAAGGGGGTGCTTACTTCCATTCAGGAAAGGCTGATGCCTGTTCTTAAGGGAGGGAATCATGAGAACAGTGTGCAGTAATGGATCTCTGGGGAAAAGTATACAATCAAGAAAATCCAATAAAAACGTTTCCTTGCTATACTCTCAAAGCTTCTAGTAAGCTATGGCTCAGGGTCTTTCTGGTTATCAAGGATACCTCTATGTTTAACAGCCCATCACGCGTTTTCTTCATCTTGAATTTGCCTGATTACTTTTCATACCCATGTAAACTTTTGGCATACATAACACCCTATAGCAAAAGAGCCTGTACGTTAATTGTGTGCTCTGCATTTTGTACTTTTATACCTTTTTCTTAAAAGGAATAAAACCTTTCAACATCTGAAATAATATATTTTTCTTCGTTTTACAAAAAACTCTGATTAATGCAGCCTTTGCTTTGTTGCTTTTCAAAACCTTACGAAACAATGGTCTTACAGAACTCACACCTGTTGGAGAAGAAAAGCTACAGATTGCATTACCTTGCTGTGCTGCTTTGAACGTAAATGAAAAGCCCAGACAGCCTGAAAGGATCATTTCTTCTAAACATGGAGTGTGTTTAACTTTACTTGCAAGCATGTGAGTCTGCACTGACACCGAAAAGCAAAGTACTTTCTGCTGTGCACTGTACAACAAGACCTTTAACATTGCCAAATACTCTTAAATTGCTGCTATGTTACTATTTTAAGTACTGAGCCTCTTCGGTTTGGCTTTTTACTCCACTAGTGAGATATCTACAAGTGGAATGGGCAGCTCTCACAAGCAGGGTCATCATGCCCTTCTATATGGGATCATACCTTCCACATGGATTTAAACTCAGAACATACAGCGGAACTGAACCTTCAAGGCCAGAAGTATAAATCAAAAAGAGAAAGACCAAAAACTTTCAGACTGCTACTACCAAGACAAATAGACAAAGCCCACCCGCATGCCAGTGAGCTTCATTCTGTTTTGAAGGTAATTCAGCGCAGTAGCATTTATGCACTTCCTTCCAACAGGTTTCTCTGACCACCCAGGGAGCATGAAGAAAACCATGGTGAAGGATATGTGGAAGTCATATCAAAACCATCTTTTTTTGGAGGAAATGTCAGAGTGGTAGGTGATTTGTAGATTCTCTACAGCAGTGGCTTTCAATCAGTCACACTACTCTACAGAATATGGAACAGCCTCTGAGACACTGGAAATTTTAGCACAGAAAGCCATTCCCTTCCAGTCCTTTACCTCTTGAGTTAAAAGTATTCTCTGTCAGACTCTTAAAAAATAGACACGAACCAGCTTTTTGACATTAACACTTCTGTAATTAAGACATTTTAGATTTACTTTATAGTAAGCGTGGTAGAGCTGTCAAAATGTTTTTCTTTGGAAAGGGTTTTTTTGTTATTTTTGAAAAACAATGCTATGCAGCATGTGAGGAAGAAAAAGAAGCTTCAGAATGATCTCCAACCTTCCACTCTGACCCTCAGCCTCAGTTCCACTCAGGTAACAGAAATGTCTCTAATATTACACTTTTCTTGATTAATGTGATAGTTTATGCCAAATGACATCTAGTTTTCCATTGACATCAGGCGGTTATTAAATGTTAGCAAATACCCCATTCTCTGGAATGCTAAGATAGGAAAACAAAATATCTTCTATCCCAGATGGCATTTCATCTATCATACTTGATTTTTTGCTGAGAATAACAACTAAGATTGTGTTTATTTGCATCCCTGTCTATTCAGGTCTTGTGTTAACAACAACAAATAAGACAGAGAGGCTCTCCTTACCTTCTGTCAAAGGATATCAAGAAGAAATCAGCTGAAGCTGGCAAAACCATTCTGCTGTGAATTTGCTAGAAGATCAGAGCCATAGCCAGGTTCTGCAAAAAATGACAACAGATACCTCTCAGTTTTCATGCAGCAACTAAATTAGACTGAACTAAGCAATTGCCTACTGTATTAAAATTAAAACATAACTTAGAGTATGGAAAAGACATTCCATATTTATGAAATGCTGACACTAAGCTTTGCTCCATAAAACATAGAAAAACAAAACCAGTTCTTGTCCAAGGCAGGCACAGAGATGAAAGTGGGTTGTTTTAGTTATTTTAAACGCATAGCTTGACAGAATAGCCAAAACTTAATCATGCTTGCCTATTTGGCAACTGCTCCTCAGTGGTATCAGTTGCAACGGAGATGATTGTGTCTGGCCACCTGTGTCATATGGGAGCACAAGAGACTGATATTCACACTTGGAGGCTGCTCAGGTTGATGGGTGTCCAGCTTTGTTATAGGGTATTTACATGCTAGCCCTAATAATGCTTGCAGATTGGCAGTCCATGAGCATCAAAGGACACATTTCAGATGATAGTATTTCTGCACATTGAGTAGAAGCCAAAGGTTTCACTGGTAGAAGACCTTGGCCAAAGTCTCACATGCAAAATTTAGTTGTTTGTCTTTTGCATCCTTTATGAATTGATAGGCTAAGATGATGGCCAGGTACTCTTCCTATGGAGAGTACTGGGGGGTTTTCAGCAGAAGACCCACGTCCCCAAACTTGCATTGCCTAGCTCACTAACTTAGCCTACAGTTAGCAAACTACAGGCCAAAGCATACAACCCATTTCTTCAGAGGCTTCCAATGGATCTTTAGAGTAAAAGGAAATAGAGTAAGCAAATACTGCAATTCAGTAGCAAATCATAATTGACTAATCATAATTTACTAATGCCAGAAAGCCAGACTTCTGTTTGTTTGTTGTTTTCCAGGTAATTGCTATTTCAGGCACTGAACACATGGTCTTACACTGTACACGTTGCATAAGCCACCATCCCAGGCCTCTCCAGCACTTATAGATGTGATTTGCAAACACAAATCCTGGAGTGAGGGAGCGGCAGGCAGCAATATGGAAGCCAGCACTGCCCCTCTACTCCCTTCAGCAGCTCATTAGTTCCCTCGCATTAAAGGGTAGCCTGACTTTACAGGGGACAGTCACTGTTACTGAAACAGAGTGGTTGTGTCAAGTCTCTCTCCAACTATCCAAGAGTTCCTGAAGTATCTCAGCTCAGGTACCGGCTTTTCATTTATTGTACATGGGTTTGAGATACACTTGAAAACATCAGTGGAATGATTGCTAGCCACAGTGAATCCCTGCAGCTAGGCAATAAAACTGACAGAAGAAACTGAATGTTTATAAAGCTATATACATGGGGAAAACAACCACCCTAGCCTTGCTTATACAGAGAGGTACTTTCAGGTAACAATTACCACTAAGGAACAAGATCATGGGGTTACCTCAGGCAATCCTAAGGAAATGACAGCTCAGTACACACTAGTTTTTAAAACACAAATAATATATTAGGAATTAATAGAACCAGAGCAGAAAAATTGTTACCACCATGTATTTTTTACTGGTGTATTCCGCACACCGAATATTGTACATGCTTTGGACACCTCATTTAATAAGGATACAAAAGAAAAAGGTAAGATGATTTCAAATGAACAAATCCATAGACAAAAAACTAGGAGACAACAACCCTGGTTTAGGAACTCACTATGCAGAAATTTCTGTAGACCAAGAAAAGGCACTAGGAAAGTGTTCCTATATCACCCTCACTTTGCTTCATATTCTTCCTAACCAGCCACTGTTAGCCAGGGGTATTGGCTTACAAGGATTTGTTCTTGTATAAGACATTGAGCTTTTTCTAAGATCTCATTGGGGAAAAAATGCTGTTTTCTGGGCACTGAATCACCCATTTGAATGTACAGCGTATGTCTTGTTTTAGGAAGGCTTCAGAAACATGCTCAATAACCTCAGAAAATGAAAGATGCTTATATACTTTGTCCCGAGCTCTGCTTCTGCTGCAGTTCAAGAAGAAAAACAAATATCCATTACTATGGATGATAATAAAGCCTTCTCACCTAGGCGTAGCAGTATCTGAAATGTGTGATTACTTGATGCATGCAAGACAAAAATGCTGCTTCCTCCTTTCCAGAAAGTTAACTGGTTGTTTAGTTTGCCAAATTACAGCTTCACAGCTGAGTTTCTTGTGATACGCAGGAAGAGAGCACTCAAGAATAGGGACAGATTATATGCCTGCCACTGATTGGAAAAAGATATCCAACAGAACATAACCTTATTTTGAATGTCTGACTTACGCTGTTTCAATCTACCATTACCAATGAGATTTCAATATGGGGCTAATGGGAACCCAACCCAAAGAGCTGACAGCAAAAAAAAAGAATCATACATATTCAAATTAACAAGAAAACTATAGTGTACGTTACAGCATAGTACACTTTCTGTGCTGCATCACGTGCAATCTAATGTCAAAGCAAAAGCCCTTCAGGGCTGGGGAAGGAATGGGTCTTTAATTTTTGGTTTAGGCTGTCAGCACAAAGAAAAATTTCCTATGTAGCACTGCATGCTTCTGATCAATATTCTTCTCCTCCACATACTGTCATCTTTATTGAGATGGGAATGTTTCCGGTATCTAATATTACATTATTTGGGGATGTAACAAATACCTGATATTTCATTCCCTAGCTCATAGGCTCCTGGCACAGGATATTGCCAATTTTCATGGAAGTTACTCGTATCCTGCTGCAGACCTCCAGTTTACATGTGGCAGATATGAGCAACTGCATTAACCTTAATCTGAAGGAAAACATTTTATTATATAAGCACAGCCCTGCTCCCATAACATTATTCATATCAATACAAAACATGGGGGAGACTGAACAAGTAAATTAAATAGTGTTCTGCTGCTTGTTTCCTAAACCATGTGGGATCTTAGGGGACTACAGACTCCTTCTGGTAGGGCACACAGTCCAGGTTGCGTGTCAGACTGCAGTACTGATACGCACCCACATTATCACTGCTGCCCTATCCAGCTCATGGTGCCTCAGCAATCCTGAGGATACCCTGGCTGACTTCTGTCTTCACTTCAGACCATCTGGGAGCACTAAACTGTACTGCCACCTCATAGTGCTGCTGCCACTCTTCCATCACCCTCTCTCCTCACAAAGAGATGTCAAAACTAGCATCGAATCACCACTTTGTCACAACAGCAGTGATGCTGGGCAGGCATATAGCATGCTAAATGCACAGAATAAGAGGCTGCAAGCTAAAGACTGTTTTCTGCATCTCTGGTGGACAGGGCAAAACATAATGGCTTTGCATGGCAGCAAGTGAGATTCATTCAGACATTATCAAAAGCTTTCAAAAGGTGAAGATAGTTCTGCACAATAGTAGATAGCCCAGGTAATTCTGGAATTGTGTCACTGAAGATTTTCTTGCAAGCAGCTTTGCCAAGAGAGTCAAAGTTTGTAGGAAAAGAAAAATATTTTGTAAGGCCTAGCCTACAAATATTAAACTCAGCATGCTTCTGCATCCCTAGAGAAATAATTGTGCACAGAGCTTTATCTGGTGGTTTTGGGTTTGTCATAGCCCATCCGTGAATGGGAAATCTTGGCAATGACAAGGACTGTTTCTCCTCCAACAATCCTCATCAAAAAAGGGGCATACAACAAATGGCTTATCTCCAATCTGCAATTCTCTCTTCCACCCATCTGTAAATTTGAATTAATTAATAAATGCCCTTATGCTTTCAAGGTCATGGAAAATGAAAGGCGCCCAGCAAAACGGAGGCACTGTCAGTGAAGGGTTTTTATTATTATTATCACAAACAGAAAATTTGTGAGGCAGAAGCACTTTCATCTATGCCATACGAGGGAAGTTGGAAAACTTAAAAGGAGAGAAAGAACGTAAATAAACTGTGCTTTGAATAAATGTGACCCTTCCCTAAAAAAGACTAAGGCTTTAGAGAACAGAGTCTCAAAACACATGATGAGGCCAAAGACATCATTAAATCAAGGATCTTCAAGCAAATTCAGCCATACTGTCTTTTTTGTTAGTCCCTGTTGATAGTGGACAAGATGTTTTCTACTGGCTGCTCACTGAAGAACTGGCACAGGGCTCTTCCACTTCTGGCCAGAGAGACCTCACATAGATAAGCTGTTTTTTGACAACTGCATCTGCGTACTTATTTGAAGCTCCTGGCTCAACCCAAAACTCTCTAGTGAATCTTACCACAATTAAAATACATAAATGATAGAACTACACGGCTACGTTTGTGTCACATAATTTAATGTCCACATCACATACACTGCTATAGGAGATTCCACAGCTTCCTTGTAAATTTCAAGCACCCTCAACAGGAAACAAATAAAATGATTTAGGGAGTAAGATGAAAATATCATTTAGATATATAGCACTTGACAAGTTATGAACAACACCATTAGATAAATGGCAACAGCACGTGTACTTATGGAAACATTTTCTGGAGACACACGCAGACTGAAACTTTTGGAAATAAAGATAAATGAAAATTTCTTTGGAGAAAATGTTTTGATTCTGGAGAACAAGAAGGATCAACTGCTTAAAAATTCTGGAAGACCCTAAGCCAGAAGGATCACTTAATTCTTGCGCTGCCTCAATGGCAGAATGTCCATCAATTATTAATCTTGATATGGCCACCAAAAAGAACAACTCTGAAGTCTATCTGCAAAATCCATTTCAGCCTGATGCCTAATTCAAGTCAGACTTTTGCTATTTTGTAAGGCAGGAGTGAAGTCTAGTCACTCAGAAAATGGGCCAATTTGTTTCCTCTTTTTCACTTAGACATTTAAAACTCATTGCAAGGCATAGAGTTCAGCAAGGAAAAAAGTGAAACAGGATAAAAACCATGAGGAAGATTCAATGGCTGCAGCTCAACAGCTGGGGAAAGAGGTGTCTCAGCAGGTGTGTGAACTTCTGACACTCCTCAGGACAGCAGAAGCCATCATACTGGGCCTGCAGCATCACACAGCACTTGCCTTCAAATTGCTGCAACCTCTGAGTTCATCTCCCTCAATGCTGACATATGTTGACAGACCTGCATGAAGACATTCTTGTGATGGATACAGAACTGCTATGTAATAATCAAATACTGAGATGTAATTTCATTAGCACTGAGAAATCTGGGCAGCGAGGCTTCTGACTGTCAGATCACATTCAGATAAAAGAAGGACCAATTAACTATGTGAGACGTTGATTAATGGAAATGAACCTGTCAGTTTCAGAGGAAGTCACACAGCTACTAACAAAGCAACTTGAGCATAAGGTAACACAGTTTATTATAAAAATCAAAGCCATAAATCAAGTATTCTGAATAGAACATTTTCACTAGCCTGTTATATATGCCACTGTGAGTAATCCTATTTATCCCTCTAGCGCAGCTGGATAGAAGAGGATGGTAAGCTGTCAGTACCACAGGGAAACCTTCAGAATAGATCGGAAGGACCTTTGGTTGCTTATTTTATCCATTTCATGCATCTGGTAGCCCTTATTTTGTTAATACATTACTTGTCCGACTTGTGGAAGCGTGCGCTTTTGGCAAACATACACTCAAACTTAGTAAGGAAGTTATGGTAACACAACTTTGTTATTGCTGTTATCACCACCATTAGTATTACGATTAACATTGTAAATTGCTAAAAAAACAAACAAACAAAAAAACACTAGGACCAAAACCAACAGTCATATATTCTGTATAATCCAGGCTAGTAAGCTATTGCATCATTTTGCCCTACTCTCAAACAGTATCAAATCTGTTCTCATCTTCTCTGTGAGGAAAAACAATTTTTAACACATTATCAAATCCATATTGTGCAGGAACAGATCTCTCTTCCTGCTTGTACCTCTCTGCTTCTGGCTCTCTAAAACTAAAAGCTTTAAATGTTCAACAAGGTAAAGACCCTGCATTTTAACTTTTTGAATTTTAATTTTTCCACATGCTACTATAGCCTAAGACCACAGTAAGAACAAATTGCAAAATGAAATCACATACATAAATTGCAAAATAGCAAACAAAACCAGGGGAAAATTACAGTAAAAGTAAAGTAAAAGGGCATACTTCTGAGTTGAATGGACACAGCTGTTTTGGCAATGATATTAACATGCAATCAAAAGAACAATAATGGTTGAAAAGTTTTGTGAGAAGTACCAGACTTCAATTTTCAGGAACATTCACAAGGAAAAGTTGAGCTAGTGGGATTATTTGTGAATCAGGGCATAGTAAGGTTGCAAGACAGAAAAACATTTATTGCTTCACAGTCTCTCTTCTCTGTAGCATTTCCTTGTACATTTAATATCTATACATATCAATAGGCGGTATGTATTTGGTAACAAAGTAGATTGGTCACTAAGCCCTACAGGCAACAGTTGCAAATGGAATAAATTTGAAGTCCTGACCATAAAGGTGGCTGGGAGAGGTTGTAAGGAGGCTAGTAAAAATGAAACTAATTACTTGAAACAAGCAAGTTGAGGAAGGTAAGATGCACTTGAAACAACAAAAGAAGCTGGGGGACAAAAGAAGTTGAAGAAAAAATAATAGACTTAACAGACATGCAAGAGATCATTAACAATCCACCTTCATGAAGATAAATCAGCTTTACCAATAGGCTCCCTTTCACTTTAGACCTTAGGGGCACTGTGTGGATTATTATGCACCAAATTATAACTGCTGTTTAGCTTTTTTTAATGTTTCAAACAGAAAATACTTTACCTGCTTTTTCTTGACAGAAATTGATGTGTAGATTGCTGACTGATTGAAAGATAACACCCAGACTGACATATACCAGACCAACACCTCAGCAAAATCCAGCCAGTACCATGTGATGGAGTAAAAGACATGGAGGTAAGCCACACAGTGATTTGACAAGAGAAGGAAGGAACTATAAAGCTCACCTGTTTAAGGAACTTGCCACTTTAAGGGATTAAATTATTTAAAGTGTCCCAACCCAAATCATTTTTAAAATGGCTTTTACCTTCCAGTCATCTTTCCCTTCCCCAAATTATCAGCAAAGGCCATTTTAGGAGGACAACAGGAATGGTTACTTTCGATATACTACTGCCTTTTACAGAACAGAAAATTGTTTTAGCTTGTCAGATACTATATACCCATGAAGGCTTCTCCACAAACTCAGTAACAGGGCTACACACTCTTGCAGGGAGAGAATTAACTTTCACTGCTACCATCTGCAAAGTCTCAAGCAAACCTGAGGTACACCACAATGATAAACCCTGAGCACACACATGGGATTTACTATCTCATCCCTGATGAAGCACATATTAACCTGTCAGGCTCACCTGCTAGTCTTCTTTTTCTGTATTCTATACTGAAATTTAGGGAAAAAAAATGGCAAACTCATTCACCTTTTATAAAAAAAAACATTTTAACAGTCTTTCTACATCTTTACTGTCTGAACACAAAATTATTCATGCAAATCCCCAAAGAAATCAGAATCAGCAAGAGCATGCCTGTATCATTCTTCACACAATATTATTTCTCCTGGATTACACCTTACTCTATACACATATAAAATCATAACACACTACTGTAAAAACAGGAAGCAAACTAGTATACCCTTCTCAAGCAAAAAACTGTGATTAGAAAATTAAGCAGTGCTAGAGTCACATTAAGGTTCCACATCAAAACTATATGTGGTTGTGACTGATATCTCTAGACAAGAGCAATATGAGACACTGCACAATCACTGATGAGTTGCACTGGCAACTGTATTTAGACTATAGGTCTAAATAAACTGCAAGCACTGCATAAAAAAATTTGAGGTGCCCTAACAAGGTTGGGAAGGAAAGAATTTGCATACCCTTTTTCTACACTGCAACTGGCCGTCTGTCCTGCTAATAATTCCTTCTTTTCATGCTCCACTTCAATAGTGTTATTTTTAAAAGGTTTGATGAGAGTATCTTATGCTCTTAGTTTACTTCTCCCACTTTCAAAACCACATTTTGAAATTTTTGCTTTGTTAAGAGATTGAGCTTTTGTTTTCCTCCTCCAGAATCTTTTAGCATGTCTGCCATAAATCACTCTTGGAAAACTAGACACTAGAAGATGCTGCAAACAAACCATTTTCTACAACTTCAGCTGAATTAGGGGAAAATTGATTCAATAGATGTATTTATACTATCCTTCTCCGACATTTGTATTACTTTCTTCTGTAGTTTCCAAGAAAGTCCCAAGTTTACAAGCCAACTCTGAACATTTGACAATCACAATTTGAGAAATCCTCATGGGAAAGCAGTGATTAGAGAAAACAACTGGCAGCTGGAGGCCCATGCTGTATTCCCTGTTCCATTACTGATTTTTCTGGATGACCTTGTCAAGTCATTTAATGCCTTTCTGCCTGTGCTCCCCTATCTGCAAAACATTCAGATAAACAGCTTCCTTTTGAAAAACATTATAAAATTGTTTATTACAGAAATGGTTCCTCAGATACTAGCCTGGCTTTTCGGTTGTAATATCAGACAGAAGACAACACAGTTGCTACATGACATAAATGCCGATCTATTGTTTTCTAACAGACTGAACCATCACAGTTTAAGTAACAGGTTAACCTTGTACCCAGAGGTTTTATTTCAGATGAGACAGTAGTTACCCAGGCCATTTTAACCTTATGCATATCAACCAAGCTGGCAACAAAATGGCAAACTATAAAGGCAACAAAAAGACACAAACACACAAAAAACATCAAACAAACAAACAAAAAACATCATCAACAAAAGAATACACATTAACTTTTTTGTTGTTTAATTTAACAGAAACATGACTATTTAACCAAGCCTCACCTTGGTCAAGCATGTGCTGCTGGCAGTAGCAACACTCACATTTGGGATTAATGGTATCAGCACAGAACCCTCAGGTATGCAAATGAAATGGTTTAACGGTGGCTAGCAATGAACCAACATCCCTAAAGTCAGTACAGGTTAGTATAGGCTCTCACAGACATCTTCCAAGCTCCTTCATGCCCCCTCATTGACCTTGGCTGGTTAATGCACATATTTCTATTGCTAATGTGCCAAGATATGTACTATAAATGGAATACGTAAGTGCAGTCTTATTATGAGTCATCCTGCCATCACTCTTTTTCTAGATAAAGTGTAAAATTACATAACTCTGGGAGCAACCTAATAACAGAGAGGAAGCAAAATGGGAGAGAAGTGCAATTTTGATTTATTAGTCCATCTGTACAAAACTGTGCTGGCTAGCAAAAGGCAACACACTGAAAAAAAAATGCTTTTTGACATTTAGCATAGCTCCTACTTCAGGTACCACAAAAGTTCTGTTTTAGTTCTGTGAACTTAATGCAACATATTACTGCACCAAGAACTGAAAAGGTATGTTAGGTTTTTGGATAAC
Organism: Anser brachyrhynchus; assembly: GCF_964034855.1. Classification (NCBI taxonomy): domain Eukaryota; kingdom Metazoa; phylum Chordata; class Aves; order Anseriformes; family Anatidae; genus Anser; species Anser brachyrhynchus. Next base: position 9,974,059 of record NC_137706.1, on the reverse strand, counting down.
TTTTCTACATGGTCTCAGAAATTCATCACCTGAGGAAGGACAGATGCAGATATCATCGATGTCTCCCCTCAGCCTACAAATGGCAGCTGAACCCACCTCTTGGCCTGTGCTTCTCAGCACCGCAGACCAGTTCTGCCATATCAACATGCCAACATGAAGCAATCCGGATGGAGCCCGGAGCGTAAATGGTATTAGGAGAAGGGGGAAGCCGCCAGCAGCGCTCCCCTCACAGAAGCAGCATTCTCAAAAGCTGACGTTGAGCCCTCACAAAATGGCGGCGCTAAGGGGAGAACAACCGCCCGCGAGTAACGGCCCGCGCGAGCCCGAGCGCACTACCGGATTGGCTGTCGTTTCCCTGGTGCTCGCTGATTGGTGAACGAGACCCCTCAAGCGTTCTCTCCACTCTCCTACTGGCTGCCGTTTCCCGCCTCTGCTGCCCGCAGGCCGCTCGTGCTGAGGAGCCACAGCCCCGTGAGGGCCGCGATGGCGGCGGGCGGCGGCTCCCTCTTGGGCAGCGCTTCGACGTGGCCCTTGAAGCGCTACGGTCGCTTCCTGCCCCCGACGGACAGCGACGAGGAGCAAACCGCTTCCTCCTGGCAGGTGGCCCGGTACCGGGGTCTTTTCTCGGTTTTGCTGCCTTTGTAACTCCTATCCCTGGCCCTTCGTGTGTGGAAATGTGTGGCGTTTGTAGCTGTAACCCGAACCGTGGAGTGTCTTTTGTTATTTTAGCAATAATCAAATGAAAGCTAAACGTGAAACAGTTGAAAATAATAGTAAAAATGCTACAATATCACGCCTTTTCCTCTTCTTAAGCTAGCTTGCATAGGTGTGGCTTGGGCGGGTCTGTTCAGCCTGGGAGTATGAAGCTAACTAACACAGGCATTGAGAGGTTTTCCTTTGTGAATTAATACTCAAACATGTTAATGATATTAGTGATATCTGTTAGTGGTTTGCTTTTTTCCTCCTTCAGAAGTGACCTGCTGTATTAAAAGCTATAGATCAAGTCAGAAGGGTTCACGTGTTTTTTCAAAGCAGTTATGTCTGTGTATGGGGTTCTAATTAGTAAATATTTCTTGACTCTGCCTGCTGTCTGTGGGAGCTGAAGGCAAGTTACATTTCTGGGAGGTACTTTTACCTCTGACTTCCAGCACTGACCTCTGAAGCCTTTCTCATTTTGTACTAGAAATGGAAAGCGCAGATTCTGTGCATACAGGGATAGATTTTTATTTTGTCAATCTTTTTAAAGGTTTTTGAATCAAATGAAGAATCTGGTCATCTTATCCTTACCATTGTTGTATCTGGCCATTTCTTTATCTCCCAAGAGAGAACAGTACTGGTAAGTTGGTTTTTGTTTGTTTCTCACATATAAAAACAATTTCTCCTTTTCATTAGCATCAGTATTGACTTCTTTTCCTTTCTCAGCTTCATGTTCTCTCCCAGTGAAAGGAAACTGCCAATTTTATTTTGCTCATGGAAATTCTCATGTGGTGTTTTCTCTCTCAGTTTATCAGACTAATACTACATGTATTATTTCCTACTGAGGAACAGTGTTTCCTCAGTGGTTCTAAAAATCTAGATTAAGACACAATACTAAGTGCTGCTGACGTTGAAAGATGATTTTTTCCAACATAATTCTTCAGCATAAGAAAACAGAAAATATGCTGTTAAGAAATACATAAAAATATAATTTATTGTAAGATTTGCCATATGATCCAGCTAGTTTCTTGCAAGTGATCTGTTAGTATTTTGATAATTTAGTTTTTCACAGGACATGGTTCTTTTTGTTTGTTTGTTTTCAATATGTTGGGTAATGTGATCTAACATCCATCTTACCTTCTTGGAGACAAAATATCTTCAGAGTTGTGTCAACTGATTGTGCTGTAGCCTGTGCTTCAGTACGACTGGCTTCTAAACTATAAAGACATCCTGAAACACCCCATCTAAGGGAATGGGTTGGATACTGAGATTGCTCCATTCTTCATGACAGAAAAAGCCTGTGCTGGAAGGTGAGATCCAGTCTGTTCAGTGCATATCACCAATACCCAGTGATGATAGCAAGTAGCAATTGTCTGATAAATGTATTTAAAAAAAAATAAATTACAAACCATTGCAAAATGCTGCAGCAGTAAGATAAATGCATATTTAATACAGAATGTGTACAAGGATATGTATAAGATTATAAATTAGTTTTTGCTGTGCCTCCTAAAATGTCTTAAACTTACAGAAATATCTTCTAAATATAGAGGGGGAGACCCATGTAGGTACTCAAGATTTCAAGATTCAACTTAAAAATTCAAGATACCCTTGATTATTTTTTTTGACCTTTGAGTGTGTTAAGGTTATTGAATAGATAGTGAGTGAACTAAGAGAGCTGTCTGTATAGCCCTCGTACAAGGCATAGCATTTGGCTTATATATTTAGGAAGGACAAGTTGAGTGGATTTGGACAAGGTAAAAATGGAACAAGGAAAGCATTTCAGCAGTGTGCGTTGAATAAGAAAAAGTAATGGAGTAATTGAATGTCCAGATAGTTAAACAGACACAACTGAAATAAGACTTGCTGCTGTCTCTTGCCAAATTCTGCTGAGAATGAATCAGTGCAGAATGCCCCTCTCCTGGGGCTGGTCCTGTTTTCAGTACACTGATCAGACAGCTGTAACTGTTTAGTACCTAGTAGACTTGTATTACTTTGCAGAATGTCCTTGAAATAACCATATAAAGGCTAACTGAAAGGAAATTTTATTAATTAACTAATGAGCAAGAAAGGCATGGACAAAAGCTATAGCCCTTCAGAGACTTTGTCTGGCAAAGATTGTATCTGGCAAATAATAATGTGCAGATAAAGCATGCTGTCGTAAGGGATGAGTGCAGGAAGAAAAGCGTTATAAAGACTTGGCTGAGAAAAGCACTCTCGAATTTAATGGCTAGTGAAGCTTTCAGGCAGCTGCCTTGCTTGAAATACCAAATGAGGAATTTCTGAAGAGATCTCTCAGGTCTGTTTCAGCTTCTAAAAGACACTAAGATACTGCAGTAATAATCTCAATTTAAGAATAGTGTAGAATAGAGGTGGAACAAAGAAGCTTGGTAAATATGACCAATACATGATACCAAGAGTTTTAAAATGTCATTTTTTTAAACAAATTTTGGCAATGTTTCTACACCAACCTTAAGGCCACACCAAAGATGTTTTATTAAGTGTATGAGAGAAGGTATACAAAACTGGTGTTGTATGCATTTTAAAACCTGATTGTCAATTCCTTTGGATGCACTTCTCCTAGGATGTGTAATTGGGATCATGCTGCAGGTGTGTTCTGTGCATATTGAACTTAACCTAGTGCAAAATGCATCGGTACAACATGCCCTGTGCCTATTTCTCTCTGCAACAGGTCAGAGATTGGAGTAGTCCCACAGTCCAACTGTGGGAGCACAGTTCCCTCTTCAACATACTGGACTGGCTGAAAAACCTAGCAAATATCCAATCTGCTAGTTCTGAACACTGGTGGGCGTCTTCGGACCTGTGTTTCCTGTTTACAAGTGATTTGGCCCAACATCTGGCTTAGCTTTACTGGTTAGACTTGTTCCTTAAGCACATGCCCTCCCAGAAAGGTGTGCCTTTCCCTGGTGCTGACACACAGTGATAAAATTCTGCCTAGGACAATCCCAATCTGCAGGTATCTTTTCAGGCTCTGATGACCAGTCTATGGAATCTACTTGGTAAAGCAGCCAGTATCATCAGCCAGAAAGGTGATGCACAGGGGGTGGTGCTGTCGGCCAGAAGCTGGTATCAGCACTGATAACACAGTATGTATGACCATTACTGAATCTGTGAATGGTTTTCTTCAAGCAGTACACCAGGCACTGGAAATTCAGTATCATTTCTGTATCACTCAAGCCAGAACTATGCAGGCCACTGGTGGAATTTTACAAAGTCCTTATTGAGATGCTGTGTAACAAAAAGAATTGCAATGCAGTACAGCCTGTGTTGTTGCTGTAGAAATAATCAGACCATAGAAATGGTTAATCTCACTGGTGCTATCTCCCTGTAGTCTCCAGCTCCCAGGAGTTGTCAGAAACCTGTCACAATGTTTAAACAGGCTTTGCGCAACTAAGTATGTATAGTTCTTTTGAATCTGTCACAGACCACATCTTCTCACTAGGGGGTCTATTATAATGGACGTTTTTGTCATGGAGGATAATGTGAAATACACAAGTTTCTGCTCCAGAGGGAATGTATGAAGTCTGATAAAGTGCTGGTTCCAACAATTGTTGGAATGATTCAGCTCTTGTTTTTACTGTTCATTTGTACTTGCTGGCGTGGGCTACTGAGTTTCCTTTTCAATTCCAAGGTGTTCTCCAACACCAATGTGCTGCCTTACTCACTTGCATTGAAGTTCCCTCTGATGTACTTACAAACTGTTTCTTGCTATGTAGTAACTACATCCTTTAAAAACTGTTGATGTCTAGTCTTTTGATCCATCTTTTAACTCCAGTTGGAGTTAGGCTTAATTTACTCTAGAGGTGTGATTTAGTTCAAGAACTACTGAATGTTTCACATTGTTCTGAATGACATGAGACTGCTTTAATGTACAAAAAAAAAAAATAAATACACAAAACACAGCCAACCAACCTGCAACAAGTGCTGTTCTTCCAGATTTCCTATCTGGTTTGACTTTCCTGAGGCATTTGCTGTTGGTGGATGAATTACCTTTTCTAAGACTGAATAGCCTTTCTGCAAGAGTAGATATTTTTGTCATAGGACAGCATTAAGCAATCGCACAATGTATGATTACAGAAATTACCATCTGACATCAACAAATGGTTTCTCAAGTACACTACCTCATCTCAACCACTAGTTATTTCAAGGACAAATGAAGGAAGTTATTCTGGTAGTTGTTCTGTTGTCACAGGGACCACTTCCTTCTCAACTCGAACAACTATTTCGTATTTTTGTAAAATTTCTGTGGATGAACAATAAAGGGATTTTTCTTCCCTCTAGCAGTAATCCAAGAATGAAACAAATAGCAAACTAAATGCAAGAATTCAGAAAGTGGTGAATGTTCCTAATATTTTTTTTATTGCAGCAGTAAAGGAACCCTTACCCCACTCCAAGAATTTTAACATGAACCATTCTAAGCGATAGGTTTAAAAAAATAAAAGTTTTTAGGTAACATCTCTGACAAAGAAAACATTAATAGGATGCTTTTAAAAACTGGCAGTATCGTAGTATGATGTATTTTCATCTGGTTTAAAATGGGCATAGAATGTAGTAAAATCAGTGCATTAATAGATTCAAACTATCTTGTTTAGTACCTTCTATTTTCTTTAGGAAGATAAGTCAGAGTACATCTGTTCTTCAGTGGTGTGTACATTTTACAGAAGCCAAAATGAACCTTTTTAGCTGCCAGCGAGTTCTGAGTTATGCTGATAATATTGTGGGTGGATGCTTTTTAAAAAGTCCAGCAAGAAAAAAAATCAGTTACAGTTGAATCAGTTGAAAAATGTGAACTTCCGACTTTAGCTGCTTTGTATGGCATATACAAGTTTTCTTTATTCATTCTTCTGCAGTAAATGTTAGCGTTAATTGAACTCTGTGCTGATCGGCTTCTTAGTTAGTTTTCTCCTACACTGATCTTGGTTGGCTAACATGCAAGTAGCGACAGTTCCAAGTATTTTCTCTTTAGTGAGCATGGATCCCATGAATACTCTTTTGGATGAAGGCGTATTTTGTTCAGTTGCTCAGTGATTCTTCCATGAAATGCTTTTTTCATGTCAAGTAATGATTTAGGAAATACTAAAATACAAACTATTTTGTGTAACGTACACTTCCCTTCATATGAAAACATCAGGCAATAGCTTTTGTGGGAGTTCTTTGCGTACTAAATGCTTTTCTTTGGTGTCTTACCTTTCGTCCAACTTTCACTACATCTCCATTTGCACAAAACTGAGATGAAAGACAGTTGTTCAGAAATGAAGATATGTATTTCATTAATGGCTGGATTAACCTGATCCATTTGGGGATGAATATTCAAGGATTCCTGACTTTATATCAAAATATTTTCTCTTCAATGCATATATTTACATATTCTCACAGTTCTTTTTATTTTCTTAAAGCAGGACTGTTACAAAACCTTTCCTTAAAGAAAATTGGTTTCTTAGGACCGAGTGAGACTATGACTCTTCTATAAGCATTTATAAAAGTTATAAAATCTTCACATAAGGAGATCTTATAGAAGACTTACAGAATTATTCTCATAAGCCATAAAATAGTAAAATATTCAATGAATGATCTTCTAGCAGACTTTTCACTAATGGAATTCGCAATACTATTTTCCGGCCAGAGAGCATACTACAATGTATGTGCTAAGTCTCAGCATGTTCAGACCAGGCAGATCAGTCTGTACCTAGTGCTTGGGTGCTGCAGCTTGATGCAATTGCTTACAGTACCTGAGAATGCTCCGGAGCTGATGATTGAAGCACATCCATCCTACTCTAAGAAGTAATTGTGTTCAATATATCCATCAGTTGCCCAAAGAAAACCGAATTATCTGTTTTAATGGGTAGACTGTTTTGCGGAATGGGTATGCTCTTGATAACATTTTAAACATTCTTTAATGACACTGCTAGAGATGACTTCTTGTGATGAACCAAATGGAATGCAGAGGAGGGTAAACAGAACATCAGAGCCTAGAACATAAAAAAAACCCTAATGTGTCAAAGGGATTTTGTTTGTTTTGATTTTCAGTATTTCATTTGGAATTGCATAACATTTTTAGGACTTACTTGTGCTGCAATTTTGCTTAACAGACTGCATATCTTAGGAAAATCTCATTCTTGCACACTGTAGATAATGGAATTTTAACAGGAATATCTCAACATCTCTGGCAATTTCTGGTCGCACTCAAGGTACTTCATGTTCTGTGTATGACACGTGCAACTCATTTCCTTTCCCTCCTTCAAATCAGAACATCATGAAAATTATATTTTGGTGTTTTATTGGATGCAATTAATTCCAGTGCTAGAATTCTTAATATCCTACACATTAAGCAAATTGAAATTGTGAAGAGGGCTTATTTAATAGGATAAAATGAATCTGGAGCAATTGATTTGTGACCTGATCTTTTGAAGTATAGGCTAAATGTCCTTAGTGCCCTCCCGGTCCCCTCCTGACTTCTAACAAGCTAACAGTGCTTAGGATACAGTAGAGTCTAGCCTCGTTAATTAGGCAAACATTCAGCAGACATCCTGATGTTCTTGATGCTCTCTTTGCAGTGCCTGAAACTTATGCACCAGGTTTTTGAGATGATATTCACAACTCTACCTTGGGTACATAAAAGTCCCTGTGCAACAAATGAGGACATTTGACAGGGACCTGGGGAAGTGAGCAGGTTGCTAATGCTGCTTGCTTGGTGGTGGAACTACATCAGTTTCCCCGTTTGTGTTTCCTGTAACGATACATGCCTGTTATAACAATTATGAATTATATGACTAGCATCAGTAAAGAGTTATAAGGGCTTCAGATTTATATTACTCTCCTGCCCTAATTCTTCTAAATCCAACTACTAATTTTTAAAGAGTAGTGGCATTAATAAAATATTCTTACCCTAAAGTTAGAGTTCAAAGTAAAATACTGATCTAGGGAAGTATGTATTTTGTATCAGGACTTACAGAAATTGCTTACCTTGACTTACTAATGGAATGCTTTCAAGTGCTTCAGCCAGCTAATCCCATGAGCATTCTGTTCACCTCTCTAGGTCCTTGGTCAGCTGTCATTGTTCTAAAATGTAGTTTAAAAATTTTTTTTGAGGTTTGTCCCAAGTTGGGGGCTTATCTTTGCTGTTCCCTTCTGCAAGGGGCTGCAGTTTGTACCAGTCTGTGGGAACTCTTTGCAGAAAGCTGCCACCCAGCAGCATGTGCTCCTGCACCCAACGCTGCGCTTTGGCAAAAGACATTCATCGGTTATCGAGTCCCCTGCGCGGCTGCCTATGTGTGGCCTGCATTCAGTCCTTCATTTAGCTTTCTTGCCTCTGTACAGAACACTTTGTTTAATGAGTTCAGCCCTGATCAGTTCTCCATCAAACAAGCCTAACAGCAGCATTTAAGATCAGGCATCTAAGAGATTGGGGATGAAAAAATTGCATGCAAAAAGAGAACACAGAGCTTAACATCCTTTTATTCCTAGTTAGCTTGCTGTCTGTCTGCCTTGGCTTTTTGGCCTTTATCCTTTTCCTTTCCACTTCCTATTCTATATTCTAAAGATCTGGTTGAGGCAGCTGATACTTAACATGCACTAAGATCGAAGTTGCACACAGCCTGTGAAACACACGGTTTCTGCTACGCTCTTAGCTTCCCAAGAATTTGGACACTGGCATATTGCTTGGAAATTTCTGGAGAGACAACTTTCTACTTCCCCCACTCTCCAAGTAGTCATGTTTGGGGAATTTTTCTTGTCACATTGCCACTTGTACTCTCTGCTCAGTTTTCAAAACAGTTCGTCATAGGAAAAAAAAAAAGATCTATTTGGCAGTATTTAGATCTCAGAGACAGATATAAAAGTAAGGAAGACTTCTACTTCTAGGTGTGTTAGTCACAAGATAAAAATAAAGGTTTGATTGGAATTATGTTCAAACCTTGATTTCCATAACTTCTAGCTTTAAGCTGGAATTAATTTTTTTATTTTTCAGTCATTAATGAAATGAATCTTGTCTTTTTATAAAGTAAGCAGTTTTCTAAGTTAAAAGCGCAAAATGGCAGCTCACATTGTCTTTTGGAAAGCCAATAGGATAAAAATTGGTATTTTTCCATATATACACAAGCACTTGATTTACAATCTATATGCGACATCTCAAGCATATAGTTTCCAGTATTATAACTATTAATGACTAAATCCCAATCAAAGAGGTCACCATGGAAACATGTACTTGTGAATGTTTTCAGATTTTGCTTAAGGTTTCTGAAAGCATCTCAGTTTTGTCTGTTATGTAGTGTTCATCATAACAGTTACACATAATTCACAAGCTTTTTCAGACTGTCTGCTCTCTCATCCTTATTTTTCCCTGTCTTGCAATAACATAGGGTAACAGTCTTCTCAGCTCTGAGCGCCCACTGATGTTTGCTTTCTATAAGAAATATTTCTATTCCATTGCAGACTTTTACCAGATTTAGCCACATTGTGCAGATATCTGGAAATAATACTACTATTCCTTTGTTTCCAAAGTAGTCATTTCTAAGAATAAACAAGGTGTTCTTCAGTATGTGTTGAATAATTGTAGTACCTAGAATGTCAGCAGTCAAAAAATGTTGACATTTGTAATGTAACAAATCACTTAACATTTAGACAGTGAACATTATTTTCAAAAATATTTTTCACTGTACCTCCCACACTCAGCATGGTGAGCAGACCCATGAAGAGGAGCTCTGCATAGGATGATGCAGTAGCTGGGCAGTGTCTCTCCATCTGGGAAAAATAGCATGTTGAAGTCATCCCTGCTGGTTTTGCGCAGTGTTGCATGAGCTTGCAACGTGGAGGGGTCAGAGCAGGCAACGTTGCTTACTTGTTGCTTACCTTGGGCAACGAGTAGACTAACGAACTGTCACAGGTGCCTTTCCTGAAAACTGAACAGGGCCTTTGCAAGCAGAAGATTGCTGTTTTCAGGAAAATGGCTGCATACCATGTTTCTGTCCAGCCTGAATCAGAATGTTGCAAGTAGGATGTTGTCTGAAGCCTTCAGCATCTCTTTTCTGCCACGCTCCTCCATTTTTCAGACAGGAGCACTCTGGCAACTATGCACTGGAGTATTACTAACATTTTATAATTAACATTTATAATATCACTAACATTTTTTTGATCTCATGCTGAACTCATGCTGAACTCGTAATTCCTTATGAATGCTCATTCCCAGTCTGTGGGATACACAGCTGAATCCCTCATCCATTACGTTATGCATTGTATACCCCCAGTCTCAACTGTGAACTCTGAGGACAAACAGTTACAGATGCATTTCATGAGCATGTTATAATTGGCAGCAAAAAAGAGAGAAAGTTTGTCTTTGTGTTTGGTTTTCTGGGTTTAATTTTAAGTTAAGATTGATTGTAAGGCCTTTAGGCAACCCTAACATAAAATGAATAATCTGTTCATGTATTCAGATGTTGCTTAGCACCATAGAGTTTCTACAGGATACAATAATAGAAGTATTCATAATAATAACCAATACCTTGCAACACAGAACAAAGGCCTCATTATCCAGCAACTTCTTGAAGGCTGAAATGTAAAATCAGAACAAAAGTATTTCCCAATTAATGACAGACTGTGTGGGTGTAAGTCTGGACGAGCATTATTATCTCTCCCTCATGTGACATGTCATGTCTTGTCCTGGCTCCAAAATATTTGGAAAATGCCTTGCTTTGTTTTCTGCTTCAGCTTATTTTTTTTCTCAGGATCCTCCCTCTGAGAGACAGATTTTTGTCAGAGGTGTATGAAATTGTTTTCCGTGAATGCAGTGCTCTTACAGGCATGACCCCAGAGAATAACAAAAAGGCTATAGGCATGATGGAATGCTAATGATCAAACTTCTAGAAATGCTGCCATTTGTATCTTCAAATTGTAAACATTTGAAATCTTATGTTCCTGTCCAATTTTATGTTGCCTTTCTGTCTATATTCCCAATGAATCTTATACTGCCATCTGTCTTTGCTCGTACCCAGTACTGCTCAGCAATGAACAACTCTGAATGTAGAGCAGGTACTGATGGTGCCTGCTGAAGGGGAACACTGCCCACAGCTGCTTTCTCTGTATTTCTGTCGGCACGGTGGTAGCAATCTGGAGGTGCTATTACTATTTTTTGTCCGTGCATATGTTGAGAGCAGATTCAGAGTTGATTCATCATCTCTAGAAGGGATCAAATGTGCTATAATCTTGATATATTGCCATGCATTTTCCAGAATCTACCCCACACTTAGCTCCTGGGTGGTGACAGAGATCCTCTCAACTTTGAGCTATGGAACATGGGACAGATTTGTTTTGGTCTTCATTCTTGCTGTTCAGAATTCACTTACCTAACTTCATACATGGATTTGTAACTATTTCAGTGTTGACAAGAAAGTTCATGCAGTTAAGAATAATCTTGTCTTAATCCAAGCAGCCTGAAATACAGATTCTATGCTGCCTGAAGTAACATGGAAAAGCCACGAGGAACAGAGTGAACCTTCTTAACGTGGTGCCAAATCAGACGTTTTCTGCTTACAACTGAGGAAAATCTAGAGGATTCTGATTGTAATGACAATTACTGATATAAGTGATCTAACAATGGAGTTAAGTCTGAGCAGTTCTGCTACAGGTTAGCTGTTCTTAGTTGCTTCTGCTTGGCAATATACAATCAACAAAGGTGCAAGGGAAAAGGAAACACTTTCTGTTTTGTTCTTCAGTTAATTAAACATCAAGTACATTAACTTTCAGTTAATTAAATTTTGGGTCGAATAATTAGGAGTACATAAATAAAAAATATATAATTTTTTTCCCCAGCTTGATTTTACCTCAGAAACAGGGCACATAAAAGAATGCCAACCTGGTAAGCATCAGTAAAATAGTTGGTATGAAAGTTAAACATTAGCTGCCTTTTATGATCTTTGTGAAAAGGGTTATTATTTTATGGAGAAAACATTTGTTCTACCTACGTATTACAGTGAAAGGAAAAACACTATAAAAATAGACTAAGTATGGGAACAGCTATATTTAAATAAACACAGTTGGTGTGCATCAGAGACATTAAGTATCCAAAATGAACAGAGTAAGCAGAAGTGCCCACAAGTTAAGGAAAGTGGCTTAGTGAAAGAGGGGGATATTAGAATTGCTTCACTAACAGTCTTTCAGGACTTGGCAGCAGAATCAGAGGAAATCAAGCAGCAATGGATAAACAACCTATGGCAGGAAGCACTAAGCATGTAAGCACTAGCAGCAGTCATATTCCAACACAAATTATTTCCTGGGTTGTTTGGTTGTCCAGATCTTAGTCTAGCTGCTTAACTGGAGTGAGCAGTTCTGAATTAAGGTATGGATATTCCCCTCAATATGAGTAAGTTAAGAAATGCTCAACATTTATGGCTTGAAATGAGGGAAGAGGGAAGTAAGTCCTTGCAGTGGGATGGAATTAACCTTAAGTTGGTTTGCATTTATTTCACCAAAATAGATTTAAATGCTCTCAGTCTAGTGCATTCCAAACACTGAGAAGACTTGCTTTTCAGATTATTTGTATAAACCTCAAGAATATACCATTTCTAGAAGGAACGGTTTAAAAATATCTTTTTTGCTTTACATAGTCCAGTTCTACATAACCCACATTTTTCTCTGTTCTGACCTTAGAGCCTGTGCCATTCAAACTCTTTTGCAATACATATGTTTTCTGCAACCAGTTGCTTCCCTTCTTGACTGCCCTCTAGGCTGTACTTTACTCATCTTGTTTCAGCTCCATTTTCCTTGCTTGCTTCCTTAGTGGATCCCTTCTATCAGCAGTGGCAGCATAAGCACAGCTAACTTGCTAGCACCTTTCCATTTTCAGAATTAAACAATATTTGGGGGCCAAATTCTATACATGAATATCCTTAGCAAAATTGCAAAGTCACATATACAACTGAAATTGCAACATCTAGAAATGTTCTAACGGTGTTGCGTTCTTTTCCTTGCCTACTAATGTCATCTTACTCCACAGGCATTCTGCTCGACATTATTTTAAAACAACTTTAAAATCTGCATACCAAGCTCTTGTCTATCAAAAGAAGCTAAAACTGCATACCTCAAAGACAGGGATGCTAAAATTGCCAGGTGAACAAAGGAGTAAGGGTATTTCACAGGCTTCCTTTCCTGTGTCAGACTACATGACAAACTGGCCTTCTTTAGAGGCTTCCTACTGTTTGACAGAGAGGATTTTGTCTGTACGTGGAAGGAGGATACCCTCTTGCTCCAGTACTTCAGCAGTCCGATTGCATCACACAGTATGGCTGGAGAGCGATGACTTACCATGGAAGATGCTCTTTTCTGTCGCGAGGTCTATCATTTGGCGGTTCGTCCCTCTTAGGATCCAGACTCCTTTAATAATTCCTGTAGGAGTAGAGGATAGCTTGGCACTTTGCTTTGGTCACAAAGTGAAGCTTTTCCTACTCTTTTGACCTTGAGGCTTTTCACACCTTAATAAGTTCTACCCTGAGGCACACTGAATGTGCTCGTTGCCCACAGACAGAATGGGCTCAGTGCAAGCAGCTGAGGTATCTTACCTGCTGTCTGCACCCTCCCCAAAACAGCGCAGATTTGTTTCTCCCTCTGCCTCTAAATCATTTGGGACCAATACTTGCAGACCGTCTTACCATTCTGGAATCTATCACAGCAGGTGTCTGATCAGAATAGTCTGTGATCCAGTTTGCCTTTGGCAGGACTATTCCAACACTTCATAGATATTCCTCATAAAAGTTCAGTTAAAAATCTACACCCAGTTGCTGCATGGGACTCTAAAACTAGTGCCAGTATACTAAACGCAGTGTCTTATTAAGGTGACTTCTTGTACCAAAATAGAATGGCAGATGGTTTCCTATCCTGGACCTGTGAAAGATGGATATGAACTGGCAAAAGCATGCTTTTGATGGTCCAGGATGGGCATGACTTTTAATTCTTGGCCCTTAGGACACCTATGCAAAGCAGCCTATGTAAAAAGTCATGGTCATCAAAAGCATTATTAGTTCAGATAAAACATAAAACAGATTATGTAATTAACTCCCTGCCCTTAAGCTTGGTTGTGTTGGCTTTTGTTGTTGTTTGGTTTTCACCCTAGACTTTCCTAAATAATGACTGTGTGGCAGCCTGTGGAATTACTTGGGGAACACGGTCCCTTGTCTTGAAGATTTTTATGTTTTCAGGTTCCTGGGGTATTTTTACAGAATGCTGAGCAGTCCATCTTGTTTGAAGAGACTGTCAGCTAATGCAACTGGAGTATAAAAACATCTTTATTGAGTTATCAAAGCTGCGTCTTTGTTTACCTGGATTCCATCTGGAGAAAGTGCCTGTCTGGGCCTTAGATAAACCAACTGCTGGCCCATTCTTCAGGTTTGCCTGCCCTCTGCTGCCTTCTCAGGCAACTTCATGGGATTCAGAAGGACTGATTGTAGCTCTCCTTGCGGCTTTCTTAGAGTGCATTTCAAGGAGACTTTCGTAACATGCACACTGAAGAATATATATGGAATTAGAATGTACCACGACATACCGTTGTTACTGGAGCTACAGATTCCAATTTAATTCAGCGTGGTAAAAATTACATGTTGGCAATTGTTTGATAGATACAAACGATGCCCGTACTCAGATGACAGTAATCTTCATTAGGGATTAAATTGTATCACGTAATTTGAGTGTGTACTTTGGAGTATTGCATGTTTGCTGTGCAAGTAGTTTGTGTTCTGCTTTATTTCAGGAAGGCTTTTCATTAATTGATTGCCACAAATGGTTAAAGATAGTAAGAAGAGCAGACTGCCTGCTGCTTTGTGCAAAGTCAAAGGTAGGTTGAGTTACTTTTAATATTTCCAATTGCTAACTCAGTTCTGTTTCTTAAGGTTTCCTAATATTGGATAAATTAAACTAGAAATTCTGAGGTAATGTAAATTGTGTATATAAATTAAAGTGTTGTTTGTTTTTTTTTTGTAATTTAAGTATGGAACAAAACTGAATTGAATCATCGTAATGTCTTTTGTAACTGCTGCTATTTGAGACTTTTAGACTGCTTTCTGAGAGTTAGCTATTAAAACAGCCAGACTGGTATTTATTTTAGAGTTTATCTGCCAGCCTGACTGTATAAAACCTGAAATGGGCCCACAGTGTGAAAGCTGCACTGCTAACAATTAAAAAGATGAAGCAATTCTCTGACGTGTACAGAAGCCTGCTACCTATCAGTCATCCTTCACTGTGGCCCGTGAAGTATTTAAAACAATTATTTAGCTATTTTCTGGCTCCTGAGACCTGGCACAGTAGTGCCCACCTGGTGATTCAGATATTTGATATTCAGGCTAATAGAAGAGACCTGAGTTTCTCTGTCTTCCCCTCAGATCTCATGCAAAGGGGTTGGCTAGCCTTTAAGTAATTACATGGCATTTGTTTGTTACCAACTTAAGTATAAACCTCAGTTTTCTTGGTTCTTAGGTGAACTCTGGGAAAGTCCTTAACCATCTGTGCTGAGCAGTTTTTTCAGAAACAAAAGCTGTTTCTAAATGAGGATAGCCCTCCCTTCTCTGCTGATACTTTCTAGGCTTTGTTGTTTCAGCCAAAACAGCTGCTTCCAGTTTAGCTATCTCTACTTGATGAGGGAGTTCATCTTTAGTTAGAAACAGGAATTTTGGAAAGAGATAAGCCCCTTGTTCAGTAGCTGCTAGAGACCAGTTTTAACTGTTGGCACAGCACACTGAACTATTAAGGCATAAAAACATCTCAAGTATTCTGAGACGTTCTGGCATTCTCCAGGAACATGACAGGAACAGAGCGGGTTATTATAATTGCAAATAGCAGTATCCAGGAGAGCTGAAAACTAAAAATTCTTCCTTACTTCTACTTGTATCTCTTATCTGATTTCTTTCAAGAAAGGTGCATAACTGTTTTTTTCATAGGATGTTACAAACCAAAGAGTACAATTTGCAAAGTGGAATGCCTTGCTAATTGCAAGATAAAAGCACATGTGAGGTATAATAAACATTGTACAAATATAAGGACTCATCTTGTTTCAAAATAAGCCTAAACTAATGGTAGCACTAGGAAAAAAGTATCTATGCAAAAAATACTATGCAAAAAATAAGTATCTTGATGTGTTTTAAATTCATGGGTTATGCTTGTCTGAAACCAAACCACCTTTGCTCTCTGATTTTTATCAGATAATTGTTATAAAGTGTTACAAAGATTGTTATAAAGTGTTATAAAGTGTGGAATATTACTGGAGAAGACTATTGAGCTGTTGCAATAATTAGTTCTGATGAATCAGTAGATCATCAGTTTCCTTTGGAGTTAACAGAACCAGTTCCCCAGTACAGCGTTAAGGGACTCTACTGCATCTCACAAGAAACAAAAATCAACGTCACAATCATTTTGAGGCTCGAAGAAAGCCCTGAGGGACATTTTGGAAAAGGAGGAATATTAACATAGTCTTAAATGAATTCACTGCATCCAAATGTTTACTTACCATAAATTCTCATGACTTAAAGTGGATTTAATGGTATTGCAGCAGTCCTATCATATAGCTTCTCTACTTTGTATCCTAAATTGTAGCTGAGACAATCCCTTAAATGCTATCAGTGTATATTGCTTCTGTGCTAATCCTCAAAATCATTTAAAAATATTCAGGGAGCCAGCCACACTATGTGAAGGGTTATGTCTCAGCCCCTGGTAGACCGAAGTAGAGTTGAGAAAGACAAAGCAGAAGCCATTTAAGCAGAGGAAAGCAAGCTATTATTTCAAATACCAGTTCCTATATTTGCATGCACAAAGCAATTAAGGGGCATGTGTAACTAACTACTACTCTAACGTTTCTGATATACCTTCTGCTCCTTGCTTTCAGTCTGATTTCCTTACTTTACTGGTTTCAGTTATTTTCTCTCCTCTGCTTTTCCACCCTCTGCATATTACCTGCTTTGCAGTTGTAGGTAATCTATGTCAAAAAAGCATGGAGGTTAATCACTGGGATTATGTACTTCAGAAGAAACTGAGTGAACATTAAAAGATTGGCTTTTGAAAGTCATTAATATACATTGACAGTGAAACTTACTCTCATTTCTTATAAAATACTCTTTTAATAGGGCATTGTGGACTCTTAGCTAGCAAAATGAGTTTCTAAACTAGACTTTGAGAAATTTAGTGTTACTACACTTAAAAGCAAGACCTTTCACAGACCAGTACTAAAACTCAGATATACTATCAGAAACTTTATTCACTGAAGCATACGTGCATGTAATTCTGAAGCCATACCTGTCAGATGCACACTTGTGTCTTAGAAGGAAGGCTGCATGGCTGACTACCTTCTACAGCTCTACCCTCTCTACAGCTCCATCACTAGTAATTGCGCACATTAGTCTTTGATGTACCCCCATGTAGAAAAAAACTTTAATCTGAAAATCTGCAAACAGTAGCAATTCTTACTATTCTTGTAGTAAGCCATTTCCCTTCATAATGTTTTCATTGAGCTCACCCTCTCTAGGGTGGGAAGACTGAAGTGACCTCAAAGTTCTTCAGTACTTCAGCTCTTGTATAGTTCAGGTGCTGCTGCCTAGCACTGTTAACGCTAAAACTTGGTGCACATCTTAGCTGAAATGGATTGCTTTCTTTCTGTGAAGGAAAAAGGTGTTTAGTTCACAAAACCTACTGTCTGTAACTGTAATCCTAAGTATCTAACCATCCAGTCCCTGCAAAAAGGCAAATGGCAATACAAATTGTTCTGACTGAAAATGGATTTGCAGATAGTAGGGGTAACTAAAATAAGAGTTCTTTGAAAGTCTCCAAAAAGAATTCAAATTAAGATGCAATTTACTTTTCTCTCATTTTAATGAGAACTTATGTGTCTGGCATAGCCACAAATCAGTGCTCAGTTACGTGAAGTTGACCCAGTTAAGCTGACACCTTCATTAATGACAGGAAATCTAACTGGGTGCTGGTAAAGCAAGTGCTACCATCTGAATTATTTTGACATTTTTCCCTTTAAAAGGCATTAAGGCAGCCTTTTATACTTACAGTGCCATAAAAATCACTTTACGCAATAGCCACATCTTAAAATAACATGCATGTAAACATACAGACTGTCACAAAGAGCTGGCTCATCTTTGAGACAAAAAACTTTAAAGTGAAAGATGTCCTTGTATTCATGTAAATCAGCAGGCTAGCAGCGTGTCTAGACATTTTAAAAAACGGCTTTGATGTTGAAACCTTAGAAAGATGAAGACTTATAAGCTATATCAGTCCAAGGAAAGAAAAACTTGCTCCTTTTCTGGTGCTTTAACAATGTTTTACATTTGAAATTTCAAGATCAAACTGAAAGTCCCAGTAATACACTTTGTAAACAAGAGCATTCAATATGTAGCTGCCTTTTATCAGTGGGATGTGTTTAAGAGAAGCTTATTGTGCATGACAGGTTCTCCATGTATTTAAAAAATACTATTGTTCAGCATGACAACCTACACTGGGGGTTGATTTTGTGCAATTCTTAATATTATTTCACTACTTGAGGTAATTAATTCTCCATTTTATTAACCAGGAAGATTCTCTCAATGAAATCTATATACTGGTGTATACATACAGTATCTGCCATTTCATGTCCAAGGACAGCTGCAGTGAGCTAGTCTGAATGTCTGCATCATTGCAAGAGAGGTGGACTAAAACTGGTTTCCAGCATGGAAGTTTCCAAGGACTGATTTCAGGGAGAGGTTACAGAATAGCTTTCCATTTGCACAGTACTCCTTCCTGCTGAAGCATTTGAGTTTCTTTCACTCCTGATCAACTGCATTAACTTCTACTCAAGGAACAGCGGCATTAAGTTGGAATGCTAAACTGAATTTGTATTTAGCTATGCACACTAGGTAGGAAAGGCTGATTTTAATGCAGACAATATAAATTCTAAATAGAACATAATTCCCAGAACTTTTAGTTTAGATGCCAAAGTTGACTTGTGCTTACTTTAGTGCCATCTCATTTTTTGTCACCAATAACCAGTAAGAGCTGGAATATCCTTAGAGAGTTTGCAGCAACAATAAGAACTTAGATTTCCCTGCTATAACTGTACCCATTTTTGTGGCAAAGCTTAATTAGTTGTATTAGTTGTAAGTGTCCCTGCTTGCTTCTTTTTTTTTTTTTTTTAACTGATTTTCAAGTTGCAAATTATATTCTTATCTAGCTGTTGGGATAAATGAAAATACAGCATGGAAAACTTGATTTTTTAAGTTGGTGCAGTGATCCAAGAATTAATCACCGTCTACCTAACTATATCTAATAGCTTAATCAAATCAAAATATTTTGAGGGGATGAACAGTTAATTTCTTTTTTTGTTTTTGAGCAGAATGAATGCCGCATGTTTAGAGTTCAGTTTGATGGAGATTCAAAACAACAGATGTTGGAACACTGCTGCAACTGTGTTCAGAAACTTGGGGAGTACGTACCAGTTCAAGTAACCGATGAACAAAGCCAGAACCTTTGCCACAGTCTCAGTGGTGGAAGTCAAGTGGAAGATGCTGAACAAGTACTACATGTAGTAAGCAAGCAAGAGCATATGGATGCAAAAATGGGAAAACAGTCACCTATCAGTGCTAGATCTGTAAATGACAGCTTATTCTACTTAAATACAGACTCCAAGACAAAAAAAATCAGCAGAGCTCAATATTCTTTATAGTTCTGTAGCTGTTTACATCAAACCAGTGTTTTTCATAGCAAATTAATTTACTTTTTTTTTTCTCCCCTCTAGCCAGCTACTTCTTACTTTGTATCTCAGGAACTGTATTAATTTTCATGAAAGCTGGTATGGGAAGAACTGGGAAACCTAAAGTTCAGCTTGCATGCAGGGAAACTCAGTGAACAGGAATGGAGTCATTCAGGAAGTCAGCTACAGAAGCTGGCTATCATATTGCTATTTTCTTAGTGTGCCTGAAAAAGGTTAACAAAATAACACTCTAAAAAAAGTGGTTTTAGCTCCTCAAGCTGGGAACCACCTGGCAGCTTTTCAGCTGAATTACACAGCTCAAGAAAAATGGTCAGAGACATTTAAGTAACCGTGACTTGTGTTCTCCTTTTTGCATTTACCTACTCCTGTTTTGTAGTTTTAATAACTGTACACATAGTAATTGTATACATTTTAGCTTAACCTGACAAATTTAGATGTGACTCCAGGGTAGGAGCAGAATGTTTTCCCTCTAAGACACCGACTTAAGGTGATTGGAGGAGGCAAAGGCAATGTTGCTGAGGATGACTAATTCTTAAATACACGATCTCTTGGCTATTCAGAGGATCACATTTACCATCTCTAAAAAACATGCGTGCAGCTAACTCAGCCAGGGAAACTGTTGGGTATGCAATAAAATATCAAGGGCCAAGAACAGCATCCTGAAAAGGGAATGTCAAAGTTTTCAGCTATATTATTTTCAAGATACAATCCAGGAAAAGTCCTACATGACTGGACAGTGAAAACAACATGTGGTAGAGATAGTGGGGGGAAGAGGTGGATGATACTGTTAATTTGACTTACACTATTTGAAGAAAGATGTATAGGAGATGTATAACCTTCACCATCTGATCTTCAAGATTCATTGCTTGTTCTTTAAGTGCACTTATCTATCCTGTGGACTTTGCTCCTTTCCTGATGAGTTAAAATAAAGAATGAAAGTTCAATTAACTGCTTAAAGGCAGAATACTACTGAACACTAGTAGTCACACTATTGGTATCACTTTGCTCTCACTCTGTGACTGAAAGCCTCACTCAGAAAACAGAATTGACACCTCAAGCTATCTTTTCAGTGATATAACCCATGGGAAGTTAAAAAGCCTGCTCCTGGTGAGCACTCTTGCACAGTGTTTCTTTAAAGGTACTTCCAGTAAGTAGTTTAAAAGTTACCTTGGTTTAGATATGACAGTTTAACTACAGGCCCATTATTTCATGTCTTTCATTTTTAAAGACTTTAACAGATGTGCTTTAAAGTTCCATAAAAAGAGATGCCTTTTTACTGCATAAGGTAGCTGAGCACATTCTCTTCCTGTTATCTCTAAAAATGGAACCACTTCCCTTCTTGCACATACCCACTCTCTTCTTGGTAACAAGCCCTTATTTGCATTTGATATTTTCTAGCCAGATGAGCCTCTACCAGATTCCTACACAAGCCTTGGAGAAAGAAGATCTGTAACACAGCTAGCACAGGTAAAAAGACAAAATAAATCTAACTTGGATCCTGTAACTGAATCTCCCAGGCATAGAGAAAAAGCTCTCTCATATACTGTAAACGTCTGGTAGGTGTCTTCACCGAAGATCGGGATGCTACCAATGCTGTCATCTGTACCAACAAAAACACTGGCTCTAGTGTAATGATCCAGAACTAGGAAATAAGCTGCAACACCAGAGATTTCATGGTGTAATTGTACCGTTTGCCTAAAAACATGCTGCCACACCAAGAGAAAACAAATACCCAGAGGTCACTTATAAATATATGACTGTCACTGACTCTGTAGATATTATCTCTACTTAGCTTAAGTCTGAAAACATCAATCATTCTTGACCTACAGCAAGAGATCCCATAATTCAATTGACAGTTCAACCAAAAGTCCAGGGTAAAGCTGTGCTTAGTATTAGTGGGAGTTAAATGTTGCTTATTGTGAATTTGGGACAGCACAGAACAAGACAATTGGGGAGAAAACTGTACTCTTTCAAACCTGTTTTTTGTGCAGTTGCTTCTAATGGTTACTAGTTTCTTTTTCCTTATCGACAGAGAGATGAAGTTGTTTCTTCACATCAGTGGTTTAAGGGACAACGCCTACACTCCCTCTTAAAAATTTATCATCTCTAAAACCTAAAAGGCTTTTAAATGTTAACAAACACTTTGTTTTCATAAAGCAGAGTTCCCCAAACTCTCTATCTCTGTGTTGAGAGCTGCAGCACATACCTTGCTGTTTCATTCACAGGTTTGTTTTTTCTCCTTGTAGTGATCCTCCAGACTCTAGCCTAGTACTTCTAGTTACGCTGAAGCTTGACAACGATGGGACTCATTGACTTGCTTTACTGGTTATAAGCATCACTGATTACTGATTAGGAAGTCACTGGAAAAGCTCTATATGTCCCCTGCTAGGCAGTTGAGTGCAAACCTAAAGCTACATCCATTACCCTTCTACCTAGCTTGGCCTCAGAGAGCAAGCTCAACAGCAGATGCTACCTACAGTAATTTTTGTGCATCTTTGTGCTTCTTATCTGCAGTGAAGGCAGATGGATTAATTGACAACGTGAACAGTAGCCTCAGGACTGCGCTAGGTCCTCCAGTTTCCCTGATGCTACCTGTGAGCCTTAAATAGATGGAATTAGTGACAGTGGTTGCACAGGGCACAGTATGCCCTTCCTGTCCTAGGGCTAATTTAGCTCTGCTGTTGAACACTCAGTACAGAGCGATCAGACATGGCAGAGCTTGCCTTTAGCAACTGTGTTTTTCCATAATCATTTCACAACTAATTTCTGCTTTAAGAGGCAATACTAGGAAATGTAAATTAATACCAACATTGTAAGAGAAGACCTCAGGTTCTAAGAAATTCTTTTCAAATCACAAATGCACGATACCTGCTTCTGAACAAAGCTATCTGCTAACAAGGCTTTTATTTGCTGTAGGCTTTAATCCATCTCTCCATTGAATTACTAGCAAATTCCCTTTCAAAGACTCCTTGATGTAGTTTCATACATCCACTGCTTGCCCCTCCACTTTCTAGTCAGCTTAACTCAACTGTACTGTACTGTGAGCTGATTTCCTGTGCCCTGACAATACAAAGTTCATTCAGGGCTGAGCGTCTTTTCCTCGTTCACCTTGGAGACATACCCATTCAGCTGGTGCTCTGGAACAGCATGGAGCTGTATTTCTACATTTCTGCCACCTCAAGAAGCTGGCAGCAGCTTTGGTTTTAAGTAAAAAACATACCTGCAAGAGAATAATCATTTTTAAACACTATTTTGTGTTCGAAGATACTTTTCTTCAATCAGCACTATGCCATGAGCTAGGTTAACAGCAATAGTGCAATTTTGAACCAGTAAGATTAGGAAAAATTAGATTCCCCCCTCTCACAAACATAGCTATGTTTGATGTCAGCATGCCCAAACAGCCCACCTCATTACTTTGCCCTGTTTCAGGTTCAAGCAGTGGAAGCTAGGGCCTGACTGAAACTAACAGCAATCCTGACTTTTCCAGATGGAGAGCCTTGGTTTAGCCCTAGTATGCCATTAGTGCACCAAAGAAGAGGCCAAGCTAGGCATTTGAAGTTCTTTAAGGCCAGCTACAGACCCCCCCACCGTAACACAAGGACCACTCACCTCAATCACCAGCGGCCTCTGCACATCATGTTTACCTCACATGAAAGCAGCACTTCAGTGACTTATGTACTCCTGCTCTCCCATGCAGAGTATCCAAACAGCATCTTGGCTGATGCTTTTATGACTTCAGAACAGACAGGTAAAGCAATTTAGAAAGCAAGTGGGTGGCGATGTTTGTATTTGCAGCCTGAACAACAGGAAAGCGTTGGTACACAAACTTTTTAAGTCATTAACGCGCACTGTGAATAATGAGATTTACAATGAGCAGCAACCCTGGCTATGGCAGGGCCTGTACACTGTGAAGTTGCCATTTCTTCAGTATGGCTCCCATCCAGCAGGAACACTGGCAGCCAGCCACAACGAAGCGTTAGTCGAGATGCTTCAGATCGTTGTCGTAGTCACAGCAGCATGGAAAGTGCTCAGGAGCTGCCAAGCAACCTCCCGGTCCATTAGCCTCACGCACTTCTCTGGTGTACCTAATGGATGAGCTCTGGTATCACCCATGGATGCCAGGAGTCGGTGAGGGCCTCCTTGAGCTCAGTGCATGCTGTTATATGGCACCTGTTTTGCTGCTACTAGTTTTGTAGTGAAAAATAGCATGATGGACATCCTTCCTGCACCACCAAGGGAAAAGCTGAGAGCAGGGGTCAGGTTGGGATGGAAAAGATGTTCTACACCTTTCAAAAAGCTCCACCATTTAGTTCTAAGAGATAATTTGCTAAATTAAGAGCTTAGAACCACAATGGTTATCCCTGCACAATTAGAACAGCAGTACACACCCTTCACACAGGATCCTTTTCTCTTACACAGAATGGATTCACTAGGAAGTCATGTTACCCAGGAAGCCAGCATTTTGTAATGGCACAGGCAGGAATTCAGAGCTGCATGAAAGCTGTATTGGAATTGAAACCAGGTGTGAGGGGGAGAGAGTTTCATAGATAAATCATACAGGATTGAAAGTATTCAAACAGCATAATAACAAGTCAGATGCATCTTTATTAAATACTGAAGGAAAAATCTGACGTAGCTGCATCATTACAAAAACCATGTAATGCTACTTTTTATGTACAAGATTAGTGCAACACCTTTGTTTTTCCTTTTGCAGTCTGTGCTGAAACAGAAGTTTGAGCTCCCCCTTGTGTACCGGCATTCAGCGTGGAGCGCACAAGAGCTGGGGCCCTTCATTCGCTTATGTCTTATGGATCAGAATTTCCCAGCTTTTGTGGAAGATGTGGAGAAGGAACTGAAAAAACTCGTGGAAGGCTGAGCAATATTTAACTTACTACCATTGGAATATCTGCTCCAGGATACACAGTACTCAGGATATACAAGCTTAAATGCAATTAAATATTTGAAAGTCTCACGTGTTTTTGTCAGTGTTTTATTTTTAAAAACAGGTGAATCCACTTTTTATACATCATTGCACTTCAACAAATACACAGAACACAAGTTCATGCATCTACAGTTACGCACATCATGAGAACCCTGTTAGGTCTATTTCTACAATCTTTAAATCATGAGAAATTACAGTGTCAAACTAAAGATTAAAACTAGTTGCATAGAATATCACCATGCTATAACATTATCATTTAAACAAAAAAGAAAATTATAAAAGTTTGCCTGAATTGAATGTACAAGAATATGTTGAACACATCAGTGCAAAAGGATTTGAGAATTTACATGAGTTAACAAAAAAATCACTTAAAAAGCAATCATATATATATATTTATAAACTGAAGTTTTGTTTTTGTTTCAACTGCATTTCTCCACCGTCACCACCTTGTCGAACCGTTCCAGCTTTTGAAGTCTGATTATAGGACACTCAAGTCTTTCTATATAGGTTAAGCCCTTAAGATAATTTCAATTTATATTACTTCTCTAAGTACCAGAACAGCATAATTCTCTCATCTTTCAGACATACAGTAAGGAATGAACATCAGCAGCTTAAAAATGAAACACAATTACTGTATTTTGGTTTTCCCCTCCCCCAAATATAAATATATACTGTATATATTTTTAAGTTTTGCTGTACTTTACAAAAAGTATCACTAGATGGCAGCAGTGCGCTTTAGAGCTTTGCCAATTTAAAAGCTACAGTAAGTAAAAAATGGTGCATGCGTGATCCGACTTACTACTTCTAATGTTTAAATATATTAAGGAAAAGAAAAGCAACATTCACAGCACATCAAGCCCAAAATAGTTTACACCTTCTACACTGAAGCAGTATTAAAATTTATCTGGCTAGGTCATCCTTACAGGAGAGGCTAAATAAGGCATGCTTTAGACAGTCATATTGTTGCTCACTTGAAAAGGAAAAAAATCAGACAGAACTGGAGTTCTAGAACCAAGAGTTCCAACCCTTAAATTTAGCAGGTCATATTGCCATCAGTCTCTCAGAAACTTAAAGCTCTAAAAAAGAAATGAGAAAAGGTGCTAGTCAATGCCTGACAGCATTTTCAACATCACGTGCCACAACAGTACGTAAACAAAGCGCTTAACATCCAATTTGGTCTTAAATGGAGGCACAGGCTTCCCAACCGAGCTTAGCTTCCAGGCTTTAAGATGAAATAAGGAGGGCTGTTTTTATTAGTGATAGTAGCGGTTATGTAGAGTTTGAGCGCTATGAATCATTAAACTACCTACACATTTTATGAAAAAATTCTTTTGATAACCCCCAGTGCTCTTCGAAGCGTGACAGGAAGGCTAGTGCCATACTCTGAGCAGCTGGTAGCTTTAACACACAGAATGAGTTAGGTTTACATACGCAAACCGTGGGAGAAAAAGGAGGGCTTTAGTCTGACCGTTTCTGAGATGTGTGCAAGTCATACTTACATGATAAGCATTTTTAATTTGTGTTTCTCTGGCGTAAGTTTTTATCTTTATGATTGTTTGTAGAATTGGTTTTCCTGGGGAAAGAAATTTAAAAAAGCACTAAATTTCCAGTGTAGGAAAATTTTCTTTTTACATACCAAATTAAATAGGCTGAAGGAAGAATGACATGTTAACTCATTCGAAAAAATTTGTTTATCAAGCAAGGATCTGGCAGATTTCGATTTTCATTACTTCACTGCTATCAAACAACAAACCAAGCAGGTACCATTCCCAAGCATCAGTGGTCCAAGCCCCATTTGGGAGCAGGGGCTTTTTTGTGCCTCTTCCCCCAACAGACTTTTTAATCCCTTGGCCAAAAAAGCCAGAGATCAACTCAGAGGCTTCGAAGAGTGAGGATTTTGCCTGCTTTTACTTTGCCATATAACACAGGGTATGCTGATCTTTATTAGAGCTTTCATGTCACAGCTAGTAATGACACGCATAACATAGCACTGCAAACTCCCGTAAGCCCCCAAAGTAATCTCAGCAATATTTTTTTTCTTAAGGTGCACTTACATTGGCCCAGCTGGTTCATCATCTGCAGCAAGAATTCAGGTGCAATCCAGGGAAGACAAGGGAAGGAAAGAAAAGAGAGTCAGTCTTTGTACCGACGCCAGCCCAACTACAAACAGCAAACCGATCTATCTACAGCATTAAAGGCCATTCCACTTGGTAGTGCAAAGATTCATGGAGTTATTTTCTGGATTCAAGTTTTAATGGCAGGTATGTTGCTTCAATGGTTTTAGTTAACACTTTGAATGCTTGTCATGAAGAACTGCAACTGTAGCGGACAGATTGTTGCAATATGGTCAGATTCATCTTGTCCCCAAGTTCCAGTGGTTCAATCTTATAAAAATAGATGAGAAGACAAACCAACATTTCAGTTGTAAAATCCTGCTGTTTGTTTTCTTGGATTGGTTTTTAAGCCATCCTTCAACTGTGGGTGGGTAGTTATTGGTATATACACAACAGGGTGTATATGCCATATGCTCATCTTCTGCCACGGACTACACAGCCTTTTCATTTCTCATTTTTCTCAAGATCTAATTATAGGAGACCAGGTTAGGAGGAGATTGAAGGTTCAATACTTGATTCAAGTACCCAGGTGTAGACCTGGGATAGCAGCAGGCTTTGTGCATGCATCCAATAGAGCACAGGACTCAAAGCACCAGGAAAAATTCCAGTGTCGCAACACCTCCAGACACAACAGACTTCAACTACAGAAGACTGACAGCATTGTTTTGCCCTTGTCTCCTGGCGAGAGGCCAGGGAAAACATTCTCTTTTAAGAATTGGAAAAAAATTGCCAACGAGTAGTGTTTCATACGGGCTCTTTCATGGCCAATTGAATACTTTTTGAATTTAAAAAAGGCCTTATTTTTCCCCCGAGCTGCAGTACAGAAGATGGAAGTGCATTTAAGCAGCAGTACAAAAATCAATCCAGAAAGTTACGTTAATGCTCCCGTAGAAGTATTTTGGAGGACCAATTCATGACCTGCTGTTTTGAGCACTCCACAGTTGCTGCTCCCCCTCGTGCGGGAGGGATTTTTCACTGAAGCCTTCAAGAAACTTTCAGCAGGATTCCACAAGGGGGCTTGGTGCACATGAAGCAGTTATGGAAATTACAGTCTGAACAGTGTGGGCATCCGCATGAGCACACGCTAGGAGTAATGTCTGTCAAACGTGACATTACTCCACCTGTACCTTCAAGGCAACGGAGAGGCAAAGCCACCGCTAGCACAGACAGTGACCGGAACAAAAAAATATTTCAAAAAAATAAAGAACTAACCACAAACCGAGAGCTTTACAGCCAAAAATAACATACTAGCGACACACCAGTGTCCACAGAAGTCCATTACCAGCAACAGTACACTATCGGACAAGATACAGAGAGAACTAGGACTAGTAAGGACAACCAGACATCAATGTGCTGTTGTATATACAGTGGAGATATACAGAGACACATCAGGTACTGAAACACAAAGCACAGTAGAGTAAATCTAGAGCCTCCCTCCACGATAATCTTTTGACTCACAAAAGATTGCAAAGCAGGCTAGGCTACGTACTCTGCGCACTCAGTGGGAAGAGCCTGGGACAGACAGCAAGCCCTGCGCCCCCCCAGCCCCAGCCAGTAGCGCTACCGACGCCGTTCGGCGTTACCACTCGGTTATCTCAGCTTTCTACAAGCATCAGACAGCTTTGAGAGTTTGTTCTGCTGAACTTCAGAAATAGCAAACTGCACCATTAAGATACAAGCTCTCTCTCGCTACCGAATAACCATTGTTCCTCCTCAGTTAAAATATTCAGATGTGTATTTCAGACAGGGAGTTTCGTGTGTTTAAAAAAAAAAAAAGCTTCACATTTATAAAGGCTGCCAGCAAAAGTTTCCCTGCCAAAGATCCAACAAAAATGCCTATTAGGATACTTGTGATTACGCATAAGGCCTAAGACCAGTGGATCACCACCACTTGCCCCTTCCCCTTCTATAACCTAAACGGTGACAAAACGTGACCAAGGAAAATTTCTCTATGCGTTACTACCCCAGTCAGACTTTTCTCTGCTGAAAAAGCATCCCCAGTACAGTACAGACAAAGACCAAAACCTGAGCGAAATCAGGGGGCAACAGAACAACAGAAAAAATAAGTACAAAATTAGATTAAATAAAGATTAAAAACAGCAAACTGAAATCCAAATTAGTCGTGAACGTGAATGAAGAAGTTTTAAGAAAAAGTGTTAACATTATGACTTGTGCATTGTATAGACTGAAGCGGAGATTAAACAAACTCCAAAGCATGCAGATCTCTCACTTACCACCGTTTTTTAAGGGTATGATGCAATTGAAGGGGGGAAAAAAAAGAAGTCATAGTAACCGACAAATATCAATATAACTCAAAACCTTTATGCCAGAAGACCTGCTCTAGTAACTGATTTCTATCGCAACTGTATTTAAAATGCATGGCCATAGAGAACCAGCCTCTGAGTATGCTGCTTCATTCCATTCCGCACCTGCAGGGCTCCTGAAACGCTGCCAGGTGAAGCTGTAATTTCATAATTGACCGACCTAACCCCCTCATTTTCCAGGGGTTGGCTTTTTAATTCGGAGGGGGCCTGCAGACTCCAACAGATCGTTGTTTATATAATGCACGGTTAAGGTAGGTATAGTGATTATCTGCTTAGCATTGCCCTGAAATTGCAGATTTCTGAACTGGAAGTTTAGAATCGCTCCTCTCTTTAGTGCATTGCGCACCAAGCATGATCTTCTTAGGCAAAATTTCTGGACGTTAAAACTCTGCGGGGATGACAAATACGTTTGCTGTGGCTTCAACTTGCATTAAGTGTCTGGGAACAGAACTCAGGCTACAGCAGGCTGAAAAAGGGGCTGCGTTTTGTGGAGGGCTCCCCTTTTACAGTGCTGCTTACTCTGTCAGATAGCAAAACTCAGGCCTGCTTTGCACACCTGTAGTGAACAGAAGCATCATTACAGCACACACCCAAGCAGAACACCCATGTGCAAGTTCTGCCCAAATGCTTAAAAGGAAAAGCCAACATCTGTGGCTGCTCCGGTCTGGCGTTACAGTGCGACCACCATGGCTTGCAAAGCAGTCTGTTACCACTGCTGCAGACTGCTGGGGACTTCTGACATTTACACTAGCTTCAGTGCTTTCCGGGAAGAGAAAATTCAGCAGTGGTTTGAAAACT
The DNA here is from genome assembly GCF_964034855.1 of Anser brachyrhynchus. Taxonomy (NCBI): domain Eukaryota; kingdom Metazoa; phylum Chordata; class Aves; order Anseriformes; family Anatidae; genus Anser; species Anser brachyrhynchus. The sequence goes on along the minus strand of NC_137706.1, from coordinate 9,944,449 downwards.
TCTGAGAAGGACATTAGTATTATTCAGATGTGTTTGCCCAAGTTAAAAAAAAACACCTCAATAAATTCTTCGGTGAACTCATGAAAGGTGCAGGAGGCTCCCCAGCAAGCATCCTATGCTTTCTCCCTCGTGGCTGTTTGCAGGGACATGGGCATTATGACCCACGCTGGCAACTCAGGTTGCACAACGATTTGGAGGCGGCATTTACTAGCACAGCACACAGGGTTTGCAGTAACGCTCTTCTGTTTCGCTTCATTAATAACAGAGGGAGGGGAGCGGTGAGTGGAGACACTCACCTTGCTCCACAAAACCACCGGTAAGGACAAAGCAGTTGCTCTGAAATGGAATGAAGGCATAAGGCAATGACGACTCTCTGGCCAAGATTACTTACATCAGACTCAAGGAGTTCTGACCCTATAATAGCATCTAACAAATTAGTACAAAGGCCCACAGAAGCCAGGCTATTCCATTACCGCTACGATACAACGATGCTTGCGTTTAGGTATAGTTTATAGCTACACAATCTCACAGCGTGCCTGTCTGACAGTTTTCTCCCCATTGTGAATTTTAAGCGTGGGAGAGAAAGGTGCGGGTAATAGGAAAAAACAAAAATTAACTTGTTACAAGGTAAACCTTTTAAGTGAAAACATTTTGTTCTTTAAATTACTTACAGTAATAGCAGGAACAGGGAAGTCAAGAAAAAAAATGAGTATTAGAAAGAATGTGGGGATATGGATGGAGCTGCTGCACAGCCGGAGCAGAAATACATTTATGGAGAGGCTTTGTATTAAGCTGACAAATGAGAGGGGAAGAATGAAAAAGCACGTATCATAACCCAGTCACCTCATGGCTTTGAGCTAAGGAGTATGTACAGGATGGATTTTAAAGTAAAAACTGTTTACATTCCTAAGAGGGAATGTAGCCAAGGAGTTTTTACTTTCTACTTACCCTGGAACATACCCTTTAAAACAGCATCTGTGCTAATTTGATCCAACAACAACAGGAGAAAGCACTTTCTTTAGGAATCTTTGATAGTTTGATAGACTACATAAAGGTCAGAATGGCTGATCACTACGTCTATCAAAAATGAGCAGCTTAAGCTATACCACAGAGGAAGAAAAAGCTATTTGCTCCCTTTTACTGTCAAGGGAAGTCCAAGCAACTTGCGTTCTGAGCAAAATGCATCAGCAGTCCTCCGCTGGAACAGTTTCCGACCGTGCATGCAGTGAAGTGCCAGCAACCCTGGCCTCGACATGCCATGTTCATGCAGCTTTCATCACCAAAAGCCATGGGAAGCTGCACCTTATTCACCCACTCTGGTTTCATGACACCTAGCTGCTCTCTGGAAACAGAATGCGACTGTATCGCTTTACCACGTGTAAAGCAAGCCACAACTCATTTTGTGGTGCAGAAATTCAAGCGCGGCCTCCCCTCCCTTCCTCCTTTCCGCACACAATTTGAGAGCGAGGGGGCTTGCAGGCTGTTGGCGATACTTGCTGCAGCCCCCTCTCCTCCCAGCAGGACGGGAAAGCCCCTAATCTGCAGGCACGAGGAGCAAGATCCTGCCCCAGGCACCCACTAATGCCATCCCCACACCATCGCTGGTGGAAATGCAGATTGCACGGGTGCAAAAGTTCCTTCTCCTGCTATGCAGCAGCAGGACAAAATAAAAAATAAACATCTGAATTATGTGAAGGAGGAAATATCAGCAAAGGAGCTACCGAGCAGCCCTGTTCTGTGGCAGAAGAAGCAATTAAACCAAACACAAAAAGCAAGGTCCATGCAAAAAACTGCAGTCAGGAAATGCCAAAGTTAAAGGATTGTCCTCACTCCTCTGGCTGGCAGTGCTTCTAGCGGGCGGTAACATTTTGTGCAGCCAGCAAACGCACTGGGAAAGTCTCTTTTTGCAACACAGAGCCCTTTCCACCTGGCTCTGACACCTAAGTGGCCTCACTCCACGGTGTTACTGAACAGTAAGCCAAGAAGAACTGCTCTGAATTCAAGCAGGTATCTTTCACTACCCATCTGAGAGGAACGGTAGCTGCCACGCTACGACAGGTAATTTTAGCCTGTGGGACATGGAGATGAGAGAGGGAAAGGGAATTAATTCAATTGATTTTATTTTGGCTGGCCAGGTAGAGTTCCCAAGAGCTCTGGAAAGCATCCCAGACGTCTTCCAGGACAGAGATAATGTTTCTCTCCAGTCACATCCCCCACTAGCAAGTGGGGGGTCCCGTTCAGCATCAGCCATTCAAAGTCTTTGGAGGCACTACTTTGTACCAAAAAGGTACCTACCTCGAGCCAACCCATCAGAGGATTCTCGGGGAGAAAAAAGGCCAGCTGGATACAGGAGACATCCCCCTTCCTCCTCCTAAGGTGGGAAGCTCCAATGCCCCACGGGCCAGAGCTCGCACCCCAACATTTAGGCTGTTTATGGCAGCAGACACCTTATCAGCAGGAGTGGACAGCCTGCAAGAGGATGTGCCAAGCCGAACGATAACGATCCATTAGGCAGCGGTCCAAAGGAACACACAAAATGGCCATCCATCCTCAAACACGGCTGTCTTTTTTTTTTTTGGCTGCTTCTGCAGATCAAAGGAGATTCAATGAGTCCAGAGTTACGCTGTTGCAATGGCGAGAGGGGTGATGGTGGGGAGCTATTAAAGAATCTCGGAGTAGGGACAAGTTTGGAGTAGTCCAAGGACAAAATCCACAGCCCAGCAAGAAGGGGCAGCAGGGAGGTTACTCTGCTACCAGTTTTCGCCCCTGTAAGTGAGGAGGAGGCACTAACAGCGCAGCCTCGCACAAAGGCTGGCGTAACCACAACCCTTGTCCTGAAGGTTTAAGGCATCAAAACCAACAGTAAGAAAATTCAGGAGACTGGCCGACTCTAAAGAAACCACAGCAGATGCCAAATAATATTTATATTAAATAATACGATGCTTAGACTCACAGCTAATGAATGTTCTGATAGGCAACTACTTAAGTTGCTGGCTCAACTGTGGGCTCGCTGGTGTTACCTGCCACAGCTCACTGCAGCACGGAGGCAGATGTACGATTTTGGAAACACTGAGTTTCAATTCCAGATAAACACACCACTGTGTTCAAACATTAACTTTGGCATTTCATAACGATGTATTTAAAATAACAATGGAATTAAGAATAACCTAAGTAAAACGCTCAAGTGTGGAAATCAGCAGCTTATCAAAGATTTCTCACATATGCATTTGTAAAATGCCCCGGCTTAGAGGGTGTTTCCCACCACAGTACCACAGAAAGCTCCAAATGCAGTTAAAGAAAGCGCTAGAGTCTCCAAGGAAATACAGGACTCAAGTCGGCCTTTTAGTTGAGATTTTATGCTGATTGCATCTCTTCATCTAGGCAAACCTAATACGTAAATATTGACTGCAATATTGAGTATTGGATTTTGTCCTCCAAGAAAATGGGCAGAGAAAACACGGTTCAGAGTTTCGTCACTCTCCAGGACTTGAGCTTAGCTGCCTTTAGAAGAATAGCGAACTGAGCAAGCAAAGTCAGTAACCTCAGTTACTTGGCTCATCATCTTGGACACCTACACCAGAGATGAGGAGCCTGGAATTCCTCAGGCATCTGAAGAGCAGCCAGACCAGCCAGGAAAACTTCAGCCTTTGAAACAAGCCCGTAACAAACGCCGATGTGCATTTCACCTCTGGTGTGTGCTCAATTGTGCTAACACACTTGTCGCATTGCAATCTGGTCAAGTCCAAGCCAATTTCTACTGGATTAAATCCAGTTTATGCTGCTTGCAATAACTATTTCCATATCTGATTACAATTGCTGATACCTTGTTTCAGTCCTTGTGAAACTTCACCAAGAGAAAGCTTGGGAAATGCAGGGAACTACCAAGAGCCACCAAAAAAAAGAAAAGAGGTGAGATTCTCCCTGGCCAAAATGGTATAGCAATATGTGAGAAGTACGAGAAAACATTAAATTATTCTTCCAAATACATCTGAAGTTTTCTGGGCTGGTTGAGAGCCACTTACAGAACAAACTGCTGGCAGTAGAAACCCCTTCAGCAACCGTGAAGCTGTTAGTTGGCGGAAGTACATGCACAACACAGTATAAAGTTTGGTGGATACACACCTAGGAATGGTCCCAACGCATGCTCTGTAAGCAGTTAGTAATCGCTACCAAGGTGGTTAAGATCAAAAGCTAGTTTCCTCTAGGTATGCACTATTTCAGAAAGTTTCAATCTGCTGTGGAGGTGATCCAAGCCTCTGCCAAGCTACTAAAATTGATTACCTATTTCGTAAGATTTCTTCTTCCACTCGCTAAAACCCAGCTCGGGAGCAGTGAAGTTATTTTCGCCCCAGCTCGACAAGCAGACTGCTGTTTCAGCACCTACGTTTCCATCCCAAAGGCAAACATCTTGCTGCGCTGTTACCGAGTCCTTGTGCAACTCAACGGCGAGTCAGTGCTGCACAAGCTACAACACAGCTGCCTTTGGGAGGTACCTACTGTGCTCGCGGGCTCGTCCAACCCAGGAAAGCCCCCGTGATTCAGTGCTTCCCCGCACTGACTCAGCGTGTTGCCCTCCATGTACTCCCCAGCACTTGATCCATTATCTGGACACGTCATGCTCCTACAGCAGGCAAAATGGCATTACCAGCTGTTTCTCACAAGGATTCCTTGAATAAGTTTTCTTGACAAACACAGTAATAAGCAACTAGGTGTCACACGAGCGTCAGGTCTGTTTGTCAATGTTTTTCTTTCAAATACTCATTTTAGCTTCAAAATGCCCATTCCCCTATTTTTAAAAGAGGGAGATATGCAGAAGAAGTTCAAAGATAAAACAATTAAGCTGTTTGGTACACAACAAAGCTGTAACTAATCAGTGCTACCATCAAAGCTAATAGCCTAATCTTTAGAAAATGCAACTCAGTGGACAGGAGAGTTTCCAGAGCATTCCTTAAATACATTGCTAATTCAGTTACACACCAAAATAAGAGCCCTACCTCCCACCTCCCCTCCCACCCTCCCTGAAAGCGTGATATTTTTGAAGCATCTCTGTGATCCCAATCCCTCTAAGTGCAATGCTTTCTTCCAAAACCTGCCCAGTGTCCAATCCGGGCGACATCAGGGATTGAAAGGTTTCCAGCTCTCCCCCTGTGCTGCCCTATGCTCTGTGGGCTGGCATGGAAGGTTTCAGGACTACCACAGCAGGAAAAAGACGGGGGCACAAGGCCTACCTCGTGCGACAAAACACATTCCAAATATTGTAAAAATTGCCTTCCCATCCCACAGTCCAAGATCCTGGGGAAATGCAGTGTTAGGACTTCGCACAGCACTCGGACTCTCTCCGCTTACTGGGGTTTTTAGGATTTGGAGAGTGAACAGACGAGAAGGCAAAGAGCTCAGAGCTGAACGAGCTGCGCTGATGATCCTTCCTGCCACAAAGACCCCCTCTGTTCTCCTTCCATAAGTTTGCTTTGCCTTTTTATGTTTTCCTCCTCTTACAAGCGGCTTTGAGCACACTTACCGTCTGGGACTTCGTCCGGCCGCTTCCTTTTCTCATAAACAACTATGATGACAACGAGGATAACAATTTCTGCCAAGATCCCCAAAAAGGGCCAGAGGGGAGCCAAGTGGCTGCGGACACGGAGGATGGTTGTGACGGACATGGAGCCGATCTGGTTGGTTGCGTTGCACTGGTACTCGCCAGGATCCTCATTTATCTGTAGGTTTGTGATGCTGAGCTCGGTGTAGTTGTCTTTATTTGAAATAAAGAATCTGCCGGAAGAGTTGTTGATGTCCTGATGAAAGAAGAAAGGTGGAAGAGGAGAAGAGATAGAGCTTAATAAGTCCTGGCACTGAGGCTTTTCCTTTTCATTTCTATGTCATGGCAAGTAGAAGAGATTTGATGGATTCTCACAAAGCAGTTAGTTCTTTAACACAACAGAGCCCACTGCCAGTGTTCATTCTATATCCCTCCCTGAAGTGAATTGTTTCAAAACAAAAAAAAACAAACCATGTCAGCCTGACTGACAAGCTGTATTCTTCTCCTGCTGTAACAGTAGCAGCCATGAAATGCCAGCGGCTGTGATGTACGTGTATGCTGCAGTGTTCTCAGCCTCGTGCCTTACGAGAAACCATTACAATCCATTCCCCTCTATAAAACAAGATGAAACAGACTAACCTAACCAGACAAGAGAACTAGAGAGTGCTTGCCCAAGCAGGGGACAAAATGATTCCAATGTAGAGCAAAAAAAAGAAAAAGCAGTATAGGTTAAGATTATTCTACACTGCATTAGGTAGCATTGTCTAATTATTTAAGATACAGTGGACTTATTAACATTTTGCCTTTGTAACGTTTTTAAAGCAAACACCTACTGTTCTTAGACTGCCAAGTTTGTGAACTTCAGGAATATTTACAGAATCTGGAATTTAAGGCCCCATATTCTTTCCTCATTTTGGAAAAAGATTTCCGGAATTACTTATTTTAAGAAACATAAAAGGGCAAAACTGACAGAACAAAATACAAAGGTTTGATCTTCCTGAGAGCTAATCTTGGATGAATTTATCAACTTCACCAGAAAGAAAGCCTGTGGAGAAGTCGACAGAGCAACACACAGGACTCTGATGACTCACAGCACTGGCTAAGCTGCCCATACATCACTGTCCCATGAAAAATTAAGCTCACCCTTAACAGTGAGCAAACAACCTACGCTATTACTTGCTGAATATTTGTTCTTCGTCTATCAATCAAGTTACTGCTTCTCTGGCAGATGTAAAAATAGGCAGGCTGAAGGATTTAGCAACTTTCAGCTTCTCTTCTGCTCTTCCAATTGCTGATCAAATTTTTAGCTCAACAGTTGGGTTGCCACATGGAAAAAATACGGGCACTTAAATGCTAATAGATATCACTGCCAAGTCCTCCTATTGAGTGAGCTCAACCAGTAAAACCAAAAAACAATTTAAGTAGTTTACAACTGAATGCGTTTTTAAAGTACATTTCATAACTTGTGTTTTGCAATTTGTAGCAGATACCCTCAACATTCCATCTTTCTGGACAACTCCTAACTTTGTCCAGCAGCAATGTAAAAAGCAACTGTTTGCTCAGCAACACCACAGGTGTGCAACAGTTTTGTATTTGCTGCTGCTGAAAAATGTCAGCTTTGCTCAGCCACATCTCAGACTTATGGAACCACATTTTGAGAAGTTACAAGGCACCCTAAAGAGCACATCCCTTGAGCTAAGGTGGTCATTTCCTGCCTTAGTGGGAGTTTTGGGATATTTATACGTTCCTAATACCCCAGTTTCTTACCTCAAATACTCCATTGACCTTCTTGCGCCACACCCATTCGGGATGTGGGTAGCCCACGGACTTGCAGTACATGAGTGCCTCCTGCCCCTCGTTTTTATTTTCACTTCGCTTGTGGCCAGTGATGTCAGGGATAGCTACAAAAGAAAACAGGAACTGTGTTTACAAGCTGCTCGGTGGAGAGGTAATTATTTTAAGCTTTGAGAATCTGCACGGCAAATAGAGAATCTGCACGGCAAATAAGCGACAAGTTCCCTGGAAGCTATCACCTTTCCCACATTGAGCCCAACTTAAAAAAGGAAAACCGATTCCCACCTCTCTCCAACCAGCATCTCAGCTGAACATCTGCAAGCATATCGCTCAGGCTTGGGTCGCCAGGAAAACAGTGGAGCAAGGGAGAAATCTCAACATTGGACCAAAAACCTACAGAGCTGAGATGGCCCAGGTGCTCCTCAGGGCAGGAACAGGAGGAACATCACCTGCACCGCTCAGGAGGTCCCTGTGGCTCTGTGGGTACCTTCAGCTTTGAAGCAGAGCTGCCAGGGACCCTGGTTACAACCTGCCCATTGTGTCAGGGCTCCATGCTGATGCTGTTCTTAATGCAAAGCTCCAAAAGCTGCATCGAGCCATTATTCCTTGCAACGAGATTGTAGATTTGGTCTGCAAATGTACCGTGACCTGGAACACTTCACACTTGTTAACACCTTACAGCGACACTACAGCTGGTATATGTAATGCAGTTAAAGTTAAAATCCCTCCAACAGGGAACTGCTTCGTCCAGCATGTATGCAAATATATTTTTAAGGGGGGTTGTAGGTAAATTGGGCAGCCCTGAGCAAAATACAGAATAAATATCAGCACCCTAAATAACAGCAGAGGGTTTAAATTCTGAATTAATTTGTCTATAAATAATGGCACTGCCGTTCCCTTTGTGTGTCACAGCAGCCTGTCGCAGCCTAATGCCTCACGAGAGATTATGCTGGATCAATGGACTGCCTGAGCTGAACCTTCACTTAAGCAGAGGGCTTCGGTGCTGCAGTGACCACCTTTAAAGCCCATTCGCTTTCTAGCTTGCTAATTATGTCACACGTGGCCTGCTGTGTGATCGCTGGGTGCTGATCTGTTAATCCAGTCAAAGTCCAATCTGAGAGCTCCAGGAAAAGACCCCTAGGTGCTGCAATTTATCGCAAGGGTCTACGCAAGGGAAGTTCCCTTTGCTGCTAGCAAAACCTACAGGCAGGAGCAGGGAGGTTTCCTGATGGCTCGTCTACCACTGCAAGTCAGAAGATTGAGCAGAAATGAAATCTTGCTTAAGTCACAGCAAACTAACAAGTAAAATATCTCGTGCAACAGAGCAGCAGCACCTGAACCTGCTCTTCCCCCAAATTAAATCACAACTCTGGGAAAACGTTTGACAAGTTTATGTGCTAAAGGCATTGCCGTATCTCAAATGCAAGGGCATTTGAAATGGAAAAGTTATCCCATGCTTTAGCGCTGGAGGATTCTTTTAGGACAGCAATGCAGGTGATTGATAACACTGTTAGGGGCTGCATTAAACGAAGCTTCTGAACCATGAAAAGTCTTGGCTGTTCAAACAAGGTACGGCATTCTTCAGCATCCGTGTGTTCACCTGAAAAGACGCCATCAGGAGAGGCTGATGACCCCAGGCTTTTGTCAAAATGCCTCTGTAAATCCAAACAAATTTCAAAAATCTCACACCTGTTGGAAGTTGCTTACAGAAATCCAGTCTAAGTACAGGACCTCTGGTGGAGCTCCTAAAGAAGGTTATGCTATTTCAAAGTACTTTAATACGGTGAGCATATCATCCTGTCCACTTCCCAATTTTAAAGCATTTTCTCAGCAAGGAGCTACTCTTCAGTAAAGAGAAAATCCCCTTCTCCCTTGCAGGATGATACAACACCGAAGGAAGTAATTGAGTATCCCCAGAGGCAAATAATGTCTTTGCTAACAATACTCAATATACGTGACCAAAGCAGCATGAATGGATGAAGCTAGAGAAACGCTGTCTAGTTGCAAGATGATGCCAAACAGTTTTCAAGTCAAAGGTCTCCAAGCAGAAAATAAATCAGCTTCAGGGCTAGGTGTGCTGCATTACACCTTCAGGATACTAGCATCAGTAGGCACCTTCCAAAACGCCATCCACAGCCTCAAAGAGGAGTGTTATTTTTACTCCAAAAGATGGTAGTTCTTCATTAAGAAGCGAATTTCACTTTGTGATCCACCGAGAGCTGTCATCTCCTCCTTGCTAGGCGTGGGAGGCTCTGTCAGGCAGGGGCTTGGTGAGCCCAGTGACTTCCCTGGGGCTTCTGCTTCCTCCAGGACGATACACAGAGCTCACCTCCAAGCCCCTGACAGCGAAAGGCCTGCAAGCATGGAGCATATGGGACAGACTTGGAGGCAAAGCGATGGTCCCAAAACTGGCACGTAAGGGCTGTCAAAAGCAATTGTGAAGCACTCCCCATTAGGGAAAGAAGAAATAGGATTCATCAGCTTACAGTGAAGCCCCACACAGCCTCCATCTGTCAGCACTGGGTTTTCACCAGCAGGAAGAGGCTGAAAGCAGAGCCTTGCGGGGACAGGGCGCAGCAAGTCTGTGCCGTGCAGCTGGCCCACTTTTTCTAGGAGAAAGAAAGGGGAAGCTTTCTAGGACATGGTGACTTCTGCTGCAGGGTGACCTAGCGTTCTCCTACAGCCAGGAGATAATTATATTGAAGAAGAGGACATCTTTGCCAGGTTATCCCAATGAGAGCATAAGTGACACAAGCACACTCTGCCTGTTCCTTGCTGGGCACAGTTATGCAGCAGCCATTTCCAGCTCTCTGAGGGCTGGGACTATTTTTGTACACAGTCTGAGGGGAGCATTACAGGGAATATTAATATTTCAGGGCATCTGATGCTAGCCAGTTTCAAGCTATGGCTGAGACATTTCCAGTACTTTTTCTATCAGAATGTTTGGCTAATTGCCTTCTGCTGTACAAGCTACATTTAAAATATCACCGCAGCTGACCTCAATCACAGATTTAGCAACAGAGCAACATTTTCCTGCGAAGCTTTTCTAGTCAAGGTTTTTCTTACACCATTCTACTCCAGTGCCAGTAACATATAAAGCACAGAATGAAGCAGGTTTTGTTCCTAAGGATTAAAATTTTACCTTGGCTTTTACACAGCAGTGCTCAGCAGAACCCACATCGCTGCTCAGACACAGCTCGCTGCGGAGATGTGGGCCCAACGCATTTTATCAGGTCCCACACCAGTGGAACCAAGCTAATGCTCCTGATAAAAGCAAGCAAGGACTTTTATTCTTACTCCATGAAGCAGGAAAAACCATACTGAAAATCTAAAGACCTGTTTGAAACAGCAGACAAAAGAGCAAAAAGAGGCAGGGCTAGTTTAAGTTAACTGATAATTAAAAGTATGTAACAAAATAAATACAGGTTTAGTCATTCTTAACACGAGTAATCTTATAAGCATCACTCTTTTGGTAGATTTAATATGCATCACAATAGAAAGGGGTTTTGTGCCAAAGCACACATTGTGCCTTCAAACTGCATGTACACAACAGGCACAAACTGCACTCGAGCAGCTTTCGGAACGGGTATGCTTCAGCACAGCCTTGGAAAGAGTGCTCTTTGGTTTCTCTGTTACAGGGCATGCAGTGCAATCCTCTTAATATAAAGGAGGGATTCAGTTCCTCATTTCCAAGTATTTTCAAGATATTTTACTAGCATTACTAAAATGGAGGGGAGGGCTAATACGCCTGTCAGTTCCAAAACAATGTCCCAGTTAACAGAACCTGTCAAGTTTTCCTATTAAGAGACAAAATTAAAGCAAGGTGCTTAGGTGCAAAGGCACCTAAAAATATTCTTGCATGTAAAAACTATTACGTCTTATGGGTGACCTAGTAGAAGGTCTCTGAAGTTTTATTCTTCTGCATTACAGTTCTCATCCACATCTACCTTGATAGCCCGGGTGGAGAGCAAGGACACCAAAGGCACTGCAGAGATGGAGAACGTGACGTGCATTGCCCTTTCGGTGTTCAGGACCACTTTAAAATGCAGCTGTGCTGAGAGAATGCCGGATTCCTTAATTCACTTCTGGTACAGCATTGTGAAACGGCTGCAGAGGTTTCCTAAGACAGTCAGGAGTCAAAGAACCAAGCTCCTCCAAGGCTGCTGATATAGCCACCTGTTTTCCAGCACGCTGCTTGGGCTGGAGCCAGAGTGAAAGCAGAAGAGCCACGTTCTGGGTGCGGGTATCGCCTGTGAAACCAGAGCCTGTGGCTCAGCTGCAGTTAGGGGGTACAAGAAGCCTTTTACAGAACGGATAAATTGTACGCTATCACAGAGGCAGTGGTCTGAGCACTTGCTATTGGGAAATCAACTAATTGCGGGTGACTAAAGAGGAAGGTGCAGAAGAAATAAGGAATGAAGAGAGAAACCAGAAGACTCCCCTTGGAGTCACAATGCTAGAAAGGACGAGGAAACAAAAAGCTCTATCTGGTGCACAGAAAGGTGCATGACAAGAAAGGAGCCTGGGATGGGAAGGTGAGGCAGGGAGACCAGACGCCATCCATCAGTCACACTGTGTACATCATGAACTTTCCTGGGGCTTGTACAATTTCTGGGCACACAGAGGGAACTGGAAGCACGCTCTTCCCCAGCTGGTTCTCGCTGCTGCTGTTCTGCACCAGGTGATGGTTTGTACAAGACAAAAAGACAAACTTGTTTCAACCTCCTTCTCCCAAGATCTTGCTACCAGCAGAAAGATTGCAGAGAGAATTCTTCAGAGAGCTGCATCTCTTTCCTTTTGATCTTCAAGCTTGCAGAGCTCCAGCATCACACCACCACCACAAAAGCATGGTGGGCACTTCTGCTGCACAGAGACAGGGCAATTAGAAAGCCTACATCCAGAAAGGGAGCAAGACAGCACGCTGCATCTTGGCAGGATCGTCGTCACGGCCCCTGCTGATAATGAAAGCATTACTCAACACGAGCTCATTACCTGCAGAGCTTTCAGCCAGCAGGTTTAGGAAGCCAGGGGGGAGAAGACCCCTGCTTCATGGAGGAATCTTTCCAAAAATCAACACTGGCCAAAGGCTGTTGTTTCAGGCTTTCAGCAGCTCTCACACAATGCCCCAAACAGCTCTGAGATAATTTGAGCAAGAAAGATTCCATCAGATGCTTCACCCAAAAGCTGCCCATACGAGGGAAGCCAGACTTGGTCCATTCCTGGGAACTCCCAGTGGCTGACATTAAAATCCAGTATTTTAATTCAATTGCTTTTATACAATGCTGCCCCAGTAATTTATTTTCCAAGAACAGCTGCTTTAAATATGCAAGCACATCTATCAGTTCTAACAGCAGTGCTCATGTTTCTGCATTTTTACCTTCCTACACAGCCCTTGTAGAGATTGGGGAAGAAAATAGGCAGCATTACATAAAAGGCAAATGGCACTGGTGTATCCTGGATTACATCTGCTGCAAGGCATTTGGTAGAGTTGTTCTCAAGTTGTCAGAAAGTCACTATTTTAGTCCCCAAGCACTTTTATATTCAGGGCCGTCTTTTCTCCATGCATCAGCAGTTAAAAAACTGCAATGCAATTACAATCAGCAATTAAATGAATACATTTGTGTACCACTGCTCGTCCACAAGTACTCTGATGGGCCACATATGCAGGTAAGCGTTAAATTGCAGCTTCTGCGTGGCCAAACAAGATTCATGCATCACTGATGCATTACACATGCCTCGATTAACGAGGTAACATCTCCACGCATCAAGCTGTACCAAAATCAGTTTGATTTGAGCACTAGAACTGCGTTAGCAGCATGTGTAGAATATTTACACCAACCTGCAAGAATCACAAAGAATACCTTCCTTTGCAAAATGGAAAAAAAAAAACCACTGCATATTCTATGCAACTGGTGCGGATAGTATTCAGAGACATTTACACCCCAGAAAATATATGTGATACCGTATAAGTTTAGCAGTATGGCTCTTCCAGGAGCAGTAACTTAAACACGCACTCTGATCAGAATGAATTTATGTATAGCGGTAGGACTGCAGGGAGACTGTACACAAAGTTCACTTGTGCTTTAAGTGCAGCCCCAATTTATTGCTACACAAATCTCTCTGCAACGGGGGTTGGACAGGAAAGCACATTTTCAGTTTAAAAGTATCCACGTATTCCAGTTTCCAGTGTGCTTTGCAGAAGGCTTGGGAAGGTACCGTCACTTCAGACAACACTCCTCTGTGCACGCAGACCTCAATGCTGCTCTGTCGAGCAGGAATTCAGTCAGCCACTCCTGCGATGCTGCAAGGAGGAGCCAGAGTACAGGGTTACCCAGTCCTTGCATTACGGCTGCAGAGCAAGCTGCAGGTGCGATGCCTCCAGGAGCAGCGTTCATTAACTTTCAAGTGATGATTGCTCATCTGTATCTATACATAAATTATCTGTGCAAAGTGGCTGGTAGGATGAATTATCATTCTCCCTCTGCCCTTTCTGCCAATAGTTCAATCAGATATATTGGCGTTTCTTCCTGCAGCTTGAAATCCTCCCTCCCCATGCAAAGCTCCCTGCCAAGCTCGCCCAGTGCCCCCGCCTGCCACTGGGCAGCAGAGACGCCTTAAGCCAAATGTCTCTAAAAGGTCTTTTGACAGATTATACAAAGCTGGAAAAGGTCTTATTCAATCCATTATCAGACCTATATTTCCTGTCTCTGGAAGCAATTTGTCACCCCTGAAAGCAGCCTAGAGAAGACAGAAAGGACTAAGATCTTAATTAAGATATTGAAAGATTCAGCAATTACAGTGTAAGAGCAGAATGCAAAAATTTCCTCAGAACCAAGAAAAAAACACAACTGTAAGTTGAACACCCAGAAGACAACCTCACCAGAAGTACAACTGGAGTTTGGATTCCAGTTGATTTAAGCACAGCAGTAATTATTTTTAGAGCTGCCATCAGATTTCCAATCAATAGCAGCCCACTTCAGGTGCTGCACGCCGCTTCGCTAGGCCAACAGGAGCTTGGGGTGCTTCCACGTGAGCACGTATTTTACATTTCCTTTTTCTTAGCAGACGTAGCTTCTGCACCAGAGCTGGTTAAATGCTGGATATGTCTCAAAATATTATTATATGCATGATCATTAAAAAAAACACTCTTAAAATCAAGATGGGAAATCAGCAAGCTTTTCTTGGTGCATCATTGGATCGTGAAGGGAAATATTGACTTATGAATAAGCAAAGAAGGTGTTTGTATGGATCAAAAGATTCTTTGCTCATGAGGAAAGATGACGTTCAGAATAATTTGTCATTTCTCACAGGCTCCTGAACTACTCTCACTTGCTTTGGATTCAGGAACCTGACCATGCAGCATTCAACGAGGCACCAAAAATCTTCAGGAAAAAGGTTTCAGCTTCTGCTGCAGATCTGTGGTGCCCAATTTAAACAGCAGTGATCACAATATAGATGAGGACAGGCTGCATCACCAGTGCAGGGATGCTAAGAAATAGAGAAGCACCCTCCTTCCCACTCACTGCTGTTCCTACAGCAGCAGAGGAAGCTCTGTCTAAGCTGGGGATGTGATGAAGATGGTAAGTAATGCTCATTTAGATTCTGAACTAATTTACAGTACACCATAAAACAAGCATATTAGTACAATCCCAGACACACATAGGCTGGCTGCAAGAATTTTTAATCAAGTTTTTGCTTGACCTCATCTGTCTTTGACTAACAAGGCTGCCATAATGCATCATACCGTAGAGCACTAGGGGAAAACTACTGCATAGCAGTGACCACATCCTCATGCTGGCCAGTCATTTCCATGATTATTCAACAAACAAATTGAACAGCCATTTAATACTGGATAGAACACCAGTATCTCTATGCTACCTGTCTTTTTTACGTCTGAAACATTGAACAAAAGAGCATCAACTACAGTAAAGCTCTGGGCAAAGAGCACATTTGCTGCAGCACAAGATTTTTTCAGGATACTTTCACATTCTGCAGATTCTAGCCACAATTTTCTGACATCTTTATGACCCTAGGAGTATCAATATGCACAAGACAAGGAAAAAAAAACATGCATGAAAGCAGAAAAACCCCAATCTGGTCCAGGGCACCTGTCCAAACTGGCACCCAGGCTTTCCCAGCAGTTGGACTAGTCTCTGCAGACAAAAAGCTACAAGTACATCAGTTCCAAGCTGTCACATGTGAGATGCTGGCTCTTCACTTTTCCCCATTCAGAAACAAGAATTCAAAATACATTCAATACATTCAGAAGGCCTCATTTACTGTTAGACTGAAACGGGGTGGGAGCCCCAGTTGTCTTAAACATATTCTGCAGCAATCTTTTTATTCTGCTTGGGCAGGCGTGCTCATCATAGCAGTGCAGACAAATATGCTAGAAAGGTGTTTTAGTGCCCTCCGTGAGGACCACAACTCCAATATTCACATTCCCATATCTGTGAGATCTTACCCCGGGGATTTTCTGTAAGACTTCCTCTGAAATTATAACTAAACATTGGATAACAGGCTTGATTTCATGAGGAAAGGCCTCCTGAGTTTGCCTTCTTGCACCAACACCGAGTGAGATAGCAGAGGCAGTGAAAACACTTGACTTCTAGGGAGAGGAAACAAAACAAAAAGAGTACCTCTCACTTCTATAGTGGCGTTGGCTACAGGAGAGTTTGAAAACACAAACACGCACAAGTATTCCCCTGACTCTTCTGCTCTGGGCTTCAAAATCCTGCAGACAGGGAGAGAACAGATGAGCCATGTTAGGTATTGTGTTAGCATTCAAAAACGAGCAGGCTAGGAGGTTTTTTTACTTTAATCTTTTAACAAATAATAGCTGTGAAATTCAGTTAATTCAAGGGGTTGTACAGATGCATCTACTTGAAATAAATGTTGTTTGCCCAGAAAAAGGGTAAGCTCTAGTCAGTACCAACTGAGCTGGAGAAGCTGCATTTAGTTTAAGAGCAAAGAAGCCCCGTCACAACTGTTAATTATGCACTCCAGCTTATATGGAAAATTAGGCAGCTAATAAATCACCTCTCTCTCTCAATGGGACATAATATGTACTACCTACATTGAAAAAATCGTTGCACACCCAACTGGGAAGTGATAAATTAGAGACGCAATCATGGCTAAATGCTGTCATCTCAAACTGTTTTCTTTTGTAACAGCAGATATGAGACTGCTCCATTAATAGCGTTCCCTGAGTCAGATGAGACATGGAAAATCTGCAAAAACTGGTCAGCTCACGAAGCAAGGCACCACGTAGGAATCTGCTGCCATTTAGGAAATTAGGAAAGACTAACTCAATAAGAGCTAGCAGAGGGAAAAACAGATGCAAGCCGACCAGAAGAAAACTGGAGCTGCAACAAACGCAAAGGAAAAAAAAAATCCAGAAGAATTTACTTTGGAGATGGTGCTAACTTCAAGTCCACCAGCTTTTGCTGTCCTTTGAAAAGCTTTGGGAAACAAATTACTTAAAAGCTCTAGGTGTATGTTCTTCATATAGGTACCTACAAAAGACATCTTAGAGTAGGGAAACATGCTATGATGTGACACAGTTTACATCTCCACACAGCATAAACAAAATATTGTTCAGTATTCCCCATTGCTCCCCTATACTGAAAGGCATTTTAGTGTTGTTTTTTTTTTTAAATTTATTTTTAAGCACATTAAGTGGATAGCACACAGATGAACAGGAACCCTACAGAAGAGCATTGTAATAAAAGAATTTAATTGCACATGGAAACTGCTTAGACACGTGGAAAAAGCCGCTCACTTTGACAGTGCACTTGGACCCAAGCCTTTGCTCTGTTTGCAGGGCTTACTTTCCAGTCACTGGTGAAAGTCTAAACTTAGTTATGAAGTTACTGTCTTTCTGAAACATGGTGTTATCGTTAGATCTGAGTTAAAATTAAAGATTATCTAAATGACAAAGAACAATCATTGACCATTACCAAACATCAAAGCTGTACCTGGCTTTTAAACCACAGCCAGGCAGAGCAGGAGCACGTTAACTCCGAACACGAGTGCCCACTGACAAAGGGTGGAAACGTGCACTCCTCGCCCAGCTGCAGGGCACAAACCCCACCCAGGTATTTCCATTACTAAGCTGTTGTAAAACTCCAGATATTTCCATTACTGAGGTGTTGTAAAACTCAGTAAGCATGGGGGAAGGCACAGACTACCTGTCTTTCTGTGATTCTCTTACGGGCCTTAATATTTCAGCAAGCATACTCTGGCTGCCTTTTTTTTTTTTTTTTAATTAACACTTAAGAAGTGGAAGAAAAAAAAAGACATTTTTTCAGTTCTACAGACTTCTTTTTGAAGTGTGAAAGTATGGCAGCCTCTAGTAGTTGTATTGCCATAAATCAATAAAACAAGTGTAAACTGATAGAGCTTCAGAGCTGTAAAGACAGACAAGAGCTTAGCCAACAACTTCTCTCTGTCCCCTGGTTTTAGGAGAAGCCCAGCTTTTCATGGCCAGAACTGTTACTGAACTCTGAATCAACTGATGAAGAACATGGAAAGAAGTCACCACTTTTCTCCTCCAAACTATGAATGCAGATGAGGGGACAGGTTTCTTCCATGGGTGAACAAGCCCTTTGCTAAGGCAGTGAAAACCTTAAGTATTTCTTAATCCTGTGCCAGCAAGCAACACCAGTGCGGTAACGATCCTGCAGAATTCTGGTGGAGACAGAAAAGCCAGGTGTGTACAGGCAGGTTTCCCTCCTTTAGGGCAGAGACAAGGCACAGTAAACCAGATGTGCACTAATTTAACAGGCATAGACATAGACACCTAGACATAAGCACCTTTTTCTAGCAAAACAGCTAAGTAAGGGGGGGGCAGAATTGGTCTCACATCTCCAAAGAGTAAGATGCCAGCACACAGGTGCTTAAAATATTCTTCAAGTGCTTTTCATTCTAGCTTAAGACTGAACAGAAGGCTCTATTTGCTATCCATGCTACCTCCTAAGAGAAGGAAATGAAATGGGGGAAAAAAAGCAAGGAAGCCACACACGCAATAAATCTCTGGTGGCATTACTGAGCACATTCTGTATGCTCTCATCAGCTCCATGGCTAAAAAGCCCCATTGCAGGAATACTGAAAGCCCCAAAGGATTTATGCTTGATGCAAACGACAGACACGAAAGAAGTGGCTGCACACGTTCTGCTCTCCTCCACACCCTTAGATGAGAAGCAGAGACAAAGTCAGAGCATGCACATGTAGAACAGATTAAGGCTGAAAATGCGGATGTACTGACACATAAGAAGCACAAGTGATACAGCTGTACTGGTTTAACGAAGACCTGGTACCATTCCATAGTACTGCTCAAACAACTCTCAGAGAGCAGTCTTTTATCTCCTAGGGCCAGAAAGTGATTAACACAGCCAACTGCAGCAGTGCTTTATGTGCTGTGTTTCCCTGCATGATAAAAATGCACAGCTGCAAATTCATCCTTATGTAGACATAAACAGGACAGAGATAGAGCAGAATATACTCAGAGGGGGAAAAAATGAAAGCTAGACATGGTGTCTGCACCTATGCCACACATCACACATAGTCCATAGAAAAACTAAAGGAGTTTAGAGTGAAATTATGGGCAACTTGACAAAGAGAAGTTCACAGAGTGTTTTTGTTGATGCTATATTTTTGTGATAGCTGTAGACAATCTCCCCAAGTTGTTCCTCTAACTGTTTCACAGGCATACTTTTCGTAAAGCCTCTAATGTGGATCAATTCCCACAATTTGTCTGACCACGGTGATGCTGAGCCAGGGACCCTGGAGTCCCAGCAGCTCACTAAGTACTGCAGCTGCAGGTTTGCTAATTCTGCCATTCTCCAGTGTAAGGTGGAGATTTTTCCCTGAAGAGACTTACTTGTATTCTGTAGTGTTTGAAGGTTTTCTAGTGCCAGGAATCTCTTCTCCATTCTTCACCCAGTAGCTGGCAGAAAGGGGGCTGGGACTCGTGGTGAGGTTGCACTGCAATGTGATGGCCGAGCCATACAGCTGGATGGTTACATCCTCACTGGCATTGATCCTTGGCTCTGGAAAAAAAGGGACACATTAAATAGCAACAAGTCTTCACTGGCAAATGTGCCACACTAGTCTAAAATGCAAAGGGCAACAGGGAAGGGGAAAAAGAGACTACACAAGGAATGTCACTGCACTAATTCGGGAGACATCAAGAAAGTCACAATAGAACAACTGACTACTAGCGAAGGCAACACCTTACGGATCAGCTCCCCTGTGTGGGAAAAAGAGAATTAATTACTTTAGATTTTTATGTTTAACATTGCTACAGATGTCAGTGCAACATGGCTAATCATTATTACACGTGGCTGAACATAAAACGGATAATAAAATAGATAAATGTTTGTCCTGAGACTATACATAAGGAATCAGCTATTCCTTCGGAAGCAACTTCTGTCTGGCTATTACTTGTTCCCTCTACCTACTCTGAGGTTTGAAACAAACCCATTTTCTGTGCAGAATAGCCCTCAAAGTCAGTCTTCTGAATAATGTTTCTGGACTTAACCCTGCAAAGAGACTAATGTCTACCTAAGATATCCTGTCTTCACCTGGCCATTTTTCCTGGCAAGACAGGAGCATTGCTCTGCTAGCACAAAACCCTACAAAGCAAGTGGGCAAAGTTACATTTGAGACAACTTAAGAGACGTGCAGTGCAATTTCACCAGTACCTGGAATTAGAGCAAACCCTGCTGTGAATAAGGCACAAGTCTGATGAAGGATGGCTGAAAGCTGTCCTTAATGCTTAAAATTAAAAAAAATAGGAATGTACACAGTGTTAAAATGAGTCAGGTTTCTAAAGTAACCTGAACCGTGAACATTTATGAAGGGAAAAAAAAAATGTGAGCCTCATGACCTAAACAGACCAAAGGAGTTGGATACTTTGCTGGCTGTGCTAGGACTGAAAGCGGGCTGTTTCTCATGGCAGTCTTACCTGGCACCGTCACACTGACATGATTTAGGGGAAAGCATTTCCAAAGCGATCAGCCTCATATTAGGGCACTGCCCTTTTTTCTTCAAATTGAGCAATTACTCCCTAACAAATAAGGGGGGTGACTTTTTTTTAGAACGGCTGGAGACAGGTTTCCTACTAAACCTGGCAAAAAACCTTTTCAGTTGAAGGTCTCAGGGATCATAGCTGGTTTTCGGTATTCTGTTAAGAACAAGACTTAACAGAGGATGACAGATCTTATAGGAAAATTAAGAATTCTTGCCATCAGACTTCTGAAATGACCTTAATTTCACATTGAGTACAGTTAGAGCTGGTGCTAGAGGCCACTGCTCTAGCAGTAAATGTGTGTCCTCTGACTTTGATTTATTTATTTCCTTACTTTAAAGGGAAAAAATGAATTCCAAAGCTGCAGCTCTCGCCTCTGCTCGTTTCAGCAGCCACACTGCTCCAGTGCCAACCTCTCTGAACACAGGAGGCCCCTCCTCTGCATTTGGGTCAGCAGCAAAGTGCAAGAGGGTGAGGAAATTGGTCAGGAATGAACGGGTCGGTGATTTTTGCAAGTCAGCAAAGGATTTTTAATCCTGTAAGGTTTTTTTATGCCTTGTCATAATGTTATTTGGAATGCAAATTTAGTCATATGCATGCAGTCTTCTGGATATTCATCTGCAAAGCACTTGGAAAACAAATTAAACGGAACGAGAAGTGGAAAATACAGTACTGTCAAAAACGCTGCATTTTTCATCGCATAAAACATTCATTTCTCCAATACTACAGTACTTAGATTATTGCCCAGAGAGGCAGGGAGGTAAAATATCTACCTACTAATAACTTGACACAGCCCTTTGGGGCTGCTGTGTATCCTTTTCTCCTTTCCTCAGCAGGCAGGCTACAGAACTTCTTTTCACAGCTATTTAAAATGAGGACTATCATTTAACTGCAGAAAAACTCACAGGTACTGTAGAAATAGCTTTTTTTTTCCTGATGCTTCTCATAGATACCTCACCATTATCAACTGCATTTCTGCCTCGTGATAGCCCTGCTGGGAATTTTATCTGTGCAAGGAGCTGTTTTGGTCCTACAGGGTACAAAATTGTTTGATTACTTTTTCCATGGCCAACAAAAAGCATGCGTGCCTTCTTAGAAAACCACTACCAAGGCTTTGGAGAGGTTTTTAGGAATGTGTTTGAAATAGTAACTCAGTGTTTGAATATTGATATATAGAGAAAAAAACTTTTGCTAGAATTCACTGCTCCTGCTGGGGTTTGTTTTAAATGTTTTGCTTTGATTATGAAAGCAGTGTCCGGTGTCCTCCAAGTTTTCAGTCCCTGCTAACCTACAGCGTCCAAAAATATTTACAGTTTTCTCAGGCCTGCTTTGCTGGGGCCTTTTGTGTCTGACTTGCAACCTCTTCAAGCTTGCGATGTGGCTGGAGACAACTGCAGCCTCGTTTACATCTTTTCCCTGCACCTGTGTTACTTTAATTTGTAATAATTAAATGCAGTGAGGCAATTCCAGTCTGATTTAGTTCTATAAGACAAATTGCACGTGGAGTACTACTGGGATAGTAGCATCCAGACAGGGATGTCCTATTGAAAGAGAAAGACACAAGAGGCTTTTCACACACCACTTGCACTGTCCGTTTCATGTAGGTCCGGGTTTTTACATAAAGACATCCGTAAGTGATATTCGTTATCCAAACCAGTAACAAGACTGAAGCCAGAGGTAGTTCTTGGGTGCTAACTTTTAAAAATCAAGTTGCACCTGAGCTCTCTGCATTCTTGTTTTGGTACTGGACGCCAGCTGTGACTTATATGACAGTGGGAAGAGAGAGGTTCTGCTCTTTGGATCCAGTTGGTGTTCCCTTTCCATGATGCTGACGACACATGAATGACACACGAGGCCAGCAGCAACGTAGCCACCATCAGCTGGAAATACCAGCACTGTTTAGATAGAGAACTCCAGCTTCAGAGACTAATTGTGTTTGCACACAATTAAGCCACCGAGAGATTTTGGGCAGTGGCTGAGGTCCACACCCTCAAGGGCAGCTTGGAAGTCTGCTCTTCCCTCCTCTCCGTTTCCAGCACGGCCATGCAGGGGCTTGGTGTCCAAAAGCTGTTTCCCAACATCAACAGGTCTGATCTCCTGACATAGCCAACATTTCGGAGCAAACACATTGAAGTATTCGGTTCAACGCCTTCTCCCACACATAAGTGTGAATAAAACACAAAACTGGAATAATCAGCCCGGTCACGCGGCACTTAGCAATGAAGTCACGGCACAGGCTCCAGAATTAGCAGCACCAGATGCGACAAGTGATGGTAGCTGGGGAGGAAGATGAGCGGTTAGGCTTCAGTCCCCAGAGCAGGGAGCTTCAATGGCCTGAGAGAGGAAGAGCCCACTTCCCATGCGGAGACATCTCCACAGCAGTTCACTCCTGAATGATGTGATCACCGTCACTGGTTTTTCATACAAGATTTTTCTCCCTCTGTAGGTCACTAGAAGCAACCGGAAGACACCAGGAACTCACCATGTTCAAGAGAACCTGAGGGTCTGAGTCAGGGGGAGTTCAGGAGACGTGACTTCTGCAAGACAAGGTTTTTATGCTTTGCCTTAAGGTTGTACTATTACCTAAAATTACGCTACTTTTGCTATTGGAGGTAATGCAAGCAATCTACAGGTCTGAGTCCTCTGGGACATCAACAGATGAAGGAGGGATCAAGCATCAGGACTACAAGCCAAGCAGGTTTGTGCTGAACAACCCAAAGCCGCTTCAATTTTCCAGGCACATCCGCATCACCGGGTTCACTGCCAATTTTTCCACATACAGATGTTTCCATTTCCCAGGGCTGGAAATTATTTGCCACCTTAGGACACTGAGAACTCACCAAGCAAGCAAGTTCTCCTGCACCTCCATGCAGCAGGCTCACGTTGCAGATTTAAGTCGCTCCGCCTATAACTCACTATGTATGTGCTTTATCTTGTTTGCAAACGAGAGTTCATCATCTTACAAGAGATGAAATACGGTTCTGCCATAGCAGCTCTGATGACAGACTTCCAAACTCATCTGGATCTGGCTTGAAAAGTCAGCTGAATGCAGAAAAGTCTTGATCCAGAATTGCTTTTCGTTCCCTATTGTTTCAACCATATTCTCTGCTTTTGAAAGCTTTGCTGCTGCCAAAAGTTGCATTCTCAGATGAAAGTCATTTAGCTAAAGCTATTATTTCAACGTTGGACAAGGAGGTGGGTTCCCCCCCCCACCCCTTTCACAGGCTGGATTAAGAATAGCTGCATCAGTTCAGTGCTGCTGCATCAGGGAACTCCTTAGGAAACATGCTG
This sequence comes from Anser brachyrhynchus, assembly GCF_964034855.1. Taxonomy (NCBI): domain Eukaryota; kingdom Metazoa; phylum Chordata; class Aves; order Anseriformes; family Anatidae; genus Anser; species Anser brachyrhynchus. Next base: position 9,920,798 of record NC_137706.1, on the reverse strand, counting down.
CTGTTCGGGAAGGAAAAGCAACACAACTTCATGGAAAAATCTGAACATTAAAGGTCACGTATAACCGAAAGGGAAGGATCTGCACAGCAGCATATATGCAACCAAAATCACATGAGGAAGGCATTCAGAGGAAATTCCAAGAGAACAGAAGAACAAAATGGTTAGACCTGGGAAGAACACAGAAATCAAATATAAAGGCACTCACGGAGAAGCCAGCATGAGGGTGGCTGGAAACCTGCTACAGAGCTACGGGGGTAGGGGAGAGGCACAAGCTCAACGCGGGGCTGGTTTCCACACACAACTATGAAACTAACCCAGGGATTTCTCCCAAGTCCTTTGATCCTACGGAGAAGATAGAGGGGTGGCAGACACGTCAGCACTACGGGAACGGTGTCGGGTTCGAAACAACAGGATAAGGCAGCAGGGGGCTGATGGGGATTAGGGGAAGGCAAGGGGCACTGGGCTGCCTCTAGAAACTACGGTACCACTACGGCAGGGCGCCGAACTCACTCTGAAGGACGCTTATAGTAGCCTGGGCTCGAATCCACGTTATGGAGGGATTTTGCCTCAAGTCATTCCTCCTGGGGTCGTTGCTGGCCCTGCACTCGTAAGTCCCAGAGTCTTCCAAGGTGAGGCGGGTTATTCTCAGCACGCTCACCCCGTTCGCCCCGTAGGCGGTGTTAATGGTGACACGGCGCTTCCGCGCGCCATCCCACAGCTGTTTGAAAGACTCAGCCCGGTTGACTTCAGCGTACCACCACTGGATCTCTGGAGTGGGGTTCCCAACCACATCACAGTACAGTTCAAAGGCGTCCCCCGTGAGTTTAGTTTCTGACATGGGCGACTTGACAAACCCGGCTAGAGGGAGGGGCAGCAGAAACGCAGTGACAGACCAGCAGAAAACAAAAGATCTCAAAGAATAAAGCAACGAGGTGCAGAAAACAGTTAGATAAGACATCTACAACAACAGCTGTTAACACGACTTTTGGAGCAGAAGCTCACCACAGGGCACTGGCAGGTTGTAGTTGGAGAGCATTCCCCGCCAGCAGCATCGTGGGAGGCACGGCTTCGTGGCACAAAATGCTCATCCCCACGGCCCCCGGGTGGCACAAGGGCTCGATCCTACAGGGCTGTGCTCGCAAAGACCCGGGCTGCAGGGCACACCGCTTCGAACCAGCTAGGAGATGACTCCAAGCTGTAGAGCACGCTGGTGGGTGTCAAACCTTTCATTTGGGTCAGCCTTCCTGCTGACGGGTGTTAAGTGTTCGTGGCCAGATGTCTTTCTCTAAAGAGTTGTCTCGTTTTGTAAGACCTATCTACACGGTGGGGGAAGAAGTGAAATAAAAAGGGAAAAACCCTACGCAGGTCGTGTCTGTGAGCTCTGCTTTGACCTTTTTTTCCACCTATTTTGGACCTGTGAAGCCTGGAAGTCCTCAGGACACTGCCAACCCACTTCCCTGAAGCAGACGGACCACCAAGGCTGCGAGTGCCTCTCACCCTTCCGAGGCAAAGGGAATTTCCCTGGTACACACGTACATAGGCAGAAGGACTGCTTCCCTTAGCTAGGAAGTGCCTTTGGTGCTGTCTGTCCCAAGAGACCATACAATTTTTGCCTTTGGAAACAAGACACCATGCTGTTGATCGTCAGCCCAAAATATCCTTACTTCGAAGTCCTTCAACACTTACCAGCTTCTGAGCAGCGTTAAGAGCAAGCACACTAAACTGTCCTTCAATCCTGCTTCCAAAGGTCCCTACCGAAAGCCGCATTGCCTTAAAGCTGGTCCCTCCCCCACCGCCTCCCCCGAAAACCCAAAGATTACAATACAGCTGGCCAGACAGATTAGGCAGCAAAACCCGTCAGATTGCTGTGCTGCCCGGGCAGCGGGGCTTCGCGGCGGAGTCAGGAGTGCCACACAAAACAAGATCGCTTCATCCCTCCCCTCAAAATCACGGCTTATTTCCAGGAAGAGGACTGGTGAGGCAATTCGACGGTACAATTTCTGATGCACGCTTATTTAGGAGCTGTCCCCCGATGGCGCAGCCCTGCCTGAAGAACAACTGCAATAGCTGCAAGAACAAAGGCTCAGAAACCAGACAGATTAACCCCAGAAATCATTTCTGTTATCAGCTCATTGATGAGGACTCTCTCAGCACTAAAGGCAGGTGAGCTCTGTGCTGGGTAGAAACACTACTGCAAATAACCCACTGCTGCAGGGAGAGAGGAAAAGCTGCTGTGCCCTAATTAGCAGCAGTCACAAATAATGCGAAGAGCACCGCTGCTGTTTCTTGAGGCTAACAAGGCTCACACTGTTCTCACACTGCTGCTTCGGCTAACAAAGGAGACCGGGTTATGATCCTGCTCTGCTGGACTGTCCCCGTTTCAAGGGACACTGAAGGAGGAAGGCTTTGAGTTTCCAAGGAGGCAGAAATCCAACAGCGAGACCGGCGTCTGCTGAACGTGGTACACTGGATGCAAAAGGCAATAGCACATGGCACAGCCTACCTTCTTTCCATCGCTCAGCAGTTCCTTCCCTGAAATTACAGTCTTTTTTCCCCCCCTGCTTGCCCGCTGTAACATGGAAATGCCACTCAGAGCTGAGGAGATGACAGCAGCTCGGGAAGGCTGCTCCGACAGCCTCATCACCCTGCAGGCTCCCGGCTGCCACCAGCAGCAGAGGCGAGCTCCCTGCCACCAAAGGGATCACCAAAGTCAAAGCCCGAGTGACCCAGCGCCCCGGGGCTGTGATCCCAACCAGCTCTGCCAGCTGTCCTAGCCACTATGCAACCACTGCTGCCGCAGAGGCATCTCGTGGCGGGGACGAAGGGGTGCGAGGGTCAGTTTCAAACCACCAGTAGCTGCACTGCTGCTGGGGCTATGCTGTAGGCACACGTAGCATGAAAGAGGACTGTAAATCCTCTTATTAAGAGAAGTATCAGCAATTTGGATAGGCCAAGCTGCCAAAAGCTTTCAGTTTTGAATTTGCTTCTGCATTAGCTAAGCTGTTAAGTTCTTGTAACTTGTGCACAAAGCCTAAAAATAATAGAAAGAGATTAAACCGGACAACTGCATCAAAAGGTCCCTTTAGTAAATACTCTCCGGGTTTAAGTTTTAAACCCTAGGCTTCCATCAGTTTCAAATCCCCTTGAAAAACAATGCCTCAGATTACGATAAATTTCAGTGCAACGCTATCAGGATCTCAGAAACCATGTCAGCAGCGCAGACAACTCCATAATGATGGCAAAGAAAAACGCAAACTGGATTTGTTGGCTCCCTGCACCCCACCAAGAGATAAAAGCGCTCTTTAAAAGGGTGTTCCAGGTTACAATAAAAATTCTGGGAGGAAATAAATGGGAATGAAGGTGGTAGAAGAGCCTCCATGTACAGATTAATCAAGACTTAGCATTACAAAGGACTGGCAGAGCTATTAAAAACTCTGCACAAGAGTCTCAGGTTAATGTTTTGCATTTTCAGTAGTTCAGGAACAGCAAAGGCAATAGATCAAACAGCATCAGTAAGTTGAGGCAATGCTTCCAGCTACTGTACATCTGCCAGAGGGCCATTTCTGATTAAAACATCCAGCCAGAAGCTACAGAAAGAGCTGAAGCCTGTCAGTACCAAGCAGTCGTTAAAAAAAGGGCAAAAAAAAAAAGCTAAACATTACACTGAGCGCTTGCTGTAACACAACGGGAGCCTGGAAGCTGAAGCACTCCTGCTTTTTGGCAATTGTCAGGGATTTCCATAATTGTTCAAAACCAAACAGAAAATGACACTGTGCAGATTTCACTGCTTACATAAGAGGCTTTCGGAGCCCAGCAGTTTCCTTACTTGGTCTTCTCCGGAGCGCAGCACTCGCTGCTTTGTTATTATCGTGTTCTGCACAAGCCTGGAAATAGGAGCATCAGACGAAAAGCTGCACATCAGAATACAGGCAGGTCACGGCAGGGCCATGGCTCTATTACAGCAATTACACTACTCACAGCTGAAAACTGAAAAGCGGCTTTGTGAAATTCCCCAAAACTGCAGGAAGCACTGGTGGCAGGAAGGATTTCCAGCTTCAGCTCCCAAGTGTCAGCGGACAGAAGAGCAGAGCTGGGGCCAGCATCCATACCCTAAGATCCTATCGGCCCACGGGAAGTAGAAGAGCAGCCCACATTTTAAGTGATCCCTTATTCACTACGATAGAAATAAGCACCTTTACATGCTTAGAAGAAAGCATTCCTATCAAGTTTCAACAGTTTCACATGACAGCTGTGTGTTCTTCACAGTCATCAACAAGTAGTTCTGTTACACAGGCAGTTTTCCTCATTAAAAGGAAAAGGCATTGTGTTGGGGTTTATTTTTTTATTTATTTTTTTAATGCCAATTGCTATCAGGCATCAAAGAACAACAAAACCTATTGTTAAACCTCCCACAAGGTCTTTACAGAGTATTCACGATACTCCAGAGCGTAAGCAAAGCAACGCATGATAGTCCAGCAGATGTAGCAAATCAAGTACACTGTTATGTTTTCAACACTTGTTAGAAATTCGTGGTTATCTGTCTGACAGAATGAAGAACTAGTAGCAATACTCTTAAATTGCTTATAAAGTGAGGTTTGTTTGTTGCAGACTTACTCTCCCCTACCAATTTTGAGGAAAAAGGTAAGGAAAGCGATGGATTCTAGAACAAGAGAAACAAACTAAAGCCTAAATACAATTCTGCCAAAGATGAATGAAACCCAGTGCACAGCTCTTCACACAGGCAAGACGTGATCATGGTAATCTGTATTTTAGCGAAAAATTGCTAAGATCCAGAGTTAGGCAAAAGGTATTTTGAAAGGCAGGCAGGTGTGCTTGAACTGGGAGCGGGGGAGAGCTTGGAGCTGTTCAAAAGGGCGGACAAAATTGTCCATATGCAACAAAAGAAGCACATGAAGTGGACTCCCAGGGCCAGAAAGCTGAAAAAGCTCAACACTGATCAAGTGTAGAGTTCGGGAGAGGAATAGAAAAGAATACTGAAGATGAAGAGTTTAAATAAGTGTAGAAGCTCAGCCTGGCCACAGCTGAGCAGACTTACTTTCATTCATCGATGGAAGACACCCTTCTGATTCATTTCGCTTCTGTTTAGCTCCCTGTTGGCCAAGCTATGGCAAAAACACGACCCGCAGCTTTACACACCACCAGTACCCCCCCAGCTTGGGGGTGGCAGCAGCACCTTTCCACCCACAGCTACTGCCCATACTGACAGGGGCCAGAAAAGAGGCAGCAGCAGCTTACCTACGTAGGGAAGATGCATGGGAGAAGCAACAAGGCTCATCTACTTGCTGCTGTGGTCGTGTCATTGCAGCACTGAGTTCTGCATAAAGCTAAAGCTTAAACATATTGGAAGCACAGAGAAATATTTAACTAACTCTGAGCAGCTTCTGAAGCCTGTAGAGGAGCTTGTGTTCTACCTTGGCTGGAGCCCAAATGCAACAATACTCAAAAGACAATGCCCAAACAGCTTTAACCAGTATCACAGGGACTAAAAACCTCCTCAACTTCCTCGCCTGCTAGAATGAATGTGCAAAAAAGGATCTTTGACAGAGACCAACAACCAGTATATCGGCAGCAATCCACCAGTCAAAAAAACAAACTGAAGGTGGTACCTGACAGAAGTCAGGTACCTTTGGTTGCAAAAACGCCTCTGCTATCAATTTAAATAAAACCATTTAAGTATCTTTTAAATATCCTAAACTTCCCACTAGGTTGCAAAAGACTCAACACCAATGGCACTGGAGAAGCAACGCAGGAGTAATACTATCCTAAATAAACGTCCTAAGAAAGAAGTTAAAAATAAAACAAGGGTTTGGCTTTAAGGAGATGCAGATAAATGTTAGCTAAGGAAGTGTTAAACCTGCCCCAGCACACAGACAGAATCAGCCAGAACTAAATGAAATGGAGGTACTGCAAAAAGCCCTGCTAATGCAGAACAAATGGTAATTTCTCTAGGCACGTAACATGTATCTGGCATAAGATTAAAGCTGAAAAAAGTGCAAGTCCATCAAAGAAGACGTGGTCTTAAAACAAAGTCCGCAAAGATAGGAGAACAGGAAGGCCACGGAGTTCAGAGCAGGGCACAGGCACCAGGACGTACAAAGGTGACTGGAAAAAAGGAGCATGAACTATTTCTAAGAACATATCCAGCCACAAGAAATAGAGCTGCAACAAAGTGATTTTACAACCAGGACAGAGCACTGCACATCTCTGCCAGGCAAGCTGATGCTCCTCCTGCCTTCATCTTGGGGTGAATTCCGCTTGGAAGAAACAAAACACAGTTCAAAGCTCAGAAACGAGGAAAGCATTTGCAAAGCTAGTGCAAAAAGCACACCTGATTTCAGCAGGAGGCCCACACCACGGCTAAAACAGACTGCTTCAGGACTCTGTGCTGTGCAGATTGTCTGCCTTCACCACCCAAACCTCTGTGCAAACAGGCAGGGCTGATGTTTCTTGTCTGTCCTATTACCCTGCCACATGCCCACATTTCACAGCTTCCACAGCTCCCAGGCCTCTAGCACAGGTCTGGCCACTTCATTTCTGTGCGCTGGCTGAGAGCCTTGCCTGCAGTTATACCCAAAATAATCCAGAGAGATGAGATACAGGTGTCACTCTACCAAATACCATCACCCCCTTCACACTGAGGCTCTCCCACCAGAAATAGGCAGTAGGATCAAAGGGTGTCTCCTTATAAAACTCTTTTCAGAACAGCAATTAGGAAATGGGTCTGAATTAGAGACACTGATATCTTTTTCCCCAAAAAACATTCTTCCAGCTTTCCCAAATACCCCGGGCTCTGCGCCTGCAAAGACAAGCAAAGCTTCACAACCACTGGCATACGCTGCAGAGGGACTAGATAAATCTCTTCATCTTCTGTCCTGGAATGACAGAAAGAACTGCATTCATGAGGATTTAAGAGGGGAGAACGCAATATAGCCAGATTCAAATAAACGTGCTTCTGAAATGCTCGTTGGTATCGTCTCCTTCCAAGGAAGTCTGCTCCTGACACCAGGGCTCGGGGCTCACAGCATGGTTGCAGCACCAGGGAGCGACCAGATTTCTGCTTCGGGAAGTGGAACGAAACAATAAAGACACCAAATCTCAGCTCTTCTCAGGTGCTCCTCAGATAGCTTTGCCCTGCCCTCCAGTTAGCCTATTTTCACCTTTCTTACAGGGCAAGTCTCACTTGTAACTTGTATCAGGATATCAAAGGAAGCTATGCCAGAAGTCACCCTCCTCTCCCCACCTTCCCACTGCGCCCATCACCTGGGCTTTGAAAGCCTGAGCCCAACTATCTGCTATTTAACTGCGACTTTGCCTAATTAACACCTTCTTCTTCACTGAAAGGTGTTAATTATGTGATTTTTTTTTTCAAGTGGGAGAAAAAAACCACAGTCACTTTGACAAAGTATTGCATTTTATATCAGGTAGAACAAAAAAAGGCAGCCTCGTTACCGTTGCGTGTCTTTCCAATTCTGACCTTTACTACAACAAAGGATTTGAAATTAAGTTAAATCTGTACCAAAAGAGTGACAGCCAAAACGCCAGCTGGAGCAGAGGGCTGTAAACACTTAATTTCATGGAAAGCACTGAAACGTCCTGCCTGTTTTCACCTATCAGCTAGCAGGTTTAATGCTTTCCCACTCATTTATCACTGAGAACATGGCTTTTAATCAGCTCTCTGATAAAAGATGGGCTGGGCTTTACATCACATCGCTGATAAAGAGATGGGTTTAATTTTTCCAGCACACTTGCTGCTTTCTGCAGCCACCCAAGTATGACTCAGCAGCTGCCCTAGAGCATGCATTGTGCAACCTATAGCTAGAGTCTCCTGGATTTCGGTACCTTAGTTGGTGGGGTGGATGCTGGGCACTAGTTTTCTTGGTGTGCTTTGCCCTGTTCTTCAGCCAGCTGCAGAAGCACGAAGAAGCATCTCATCTTGCAGCTTTATAGAGCTGAAGGTAGGTTCTGACTTGCCATGGAGAAAAGCACTACCCAGAGAGCATCGTGCAAAATGCACGAGCCCGTGCTGGAGCGCTGGCTTCCTTGCACAGAGAGGGAAACCTGAGGATTACTTTGGCCAAGCCCGCAGACAGGAGGATTAACATTTTCTGGATCCAGACCAACATTCCTCATTTCTCTGCGCATTACAAAGTCTTGCCTGGTTTGACGTGCAAAAAAGATTTAGGGAGAAACTAATTCCATCTGGTTGCTGAAGCAACATTCAGGGAGCCCTTAAGTAAATGGTTCAGAGCCATCTCTGCCGTGAGGCCATCCTGGGAATACGTCCCCCGTAGCCAAGAGAAACTGCTCGGTGCTGGCCTGCTCCGAGGTTATAAATCAGGGAACGCAGCCTGGAGAGGAGTTCTGAAGGTCCTCTGCTCCAACAGCCTCTCCCAAGAGGAAAAACCACTTGGATCAGGGCGAGGACCTCAAGCTGCCCATTCACCTTCCCCCACACGTTCACCCAGTGGATGTTTTTATTTAAGAGCTTCCTCAGAATAACAAGCAATGCTCAACTTCACACCACAAACACCTCTGACCGTAAATAATACTTAAATCACCTTTATTGGGCAGAAAACACTCACAGTAACCATAATTCAATGAAAAACATGGTTCATAGGAGTATCACTGGACAGGAACAACACTGACTCGTAGGAGTTGCATCTGGGCGCCCTCAGTTTCTGGAAGCTACTCTCACCCTCCAAATATTCCCTCCAGAACCCATCCTTCTCCAGGCATCCTTCCCACACTCATACATCGTTTCAAGAGGTGTACACAGTGCTTCAAGTCTACTTTTGCAGCAACCCCATGCTCACACATTTGATACCACAAGATAGGAGAAATGTAAATAGATTTGAGTCTGGAATATTTGCCAAGAGAGGAATAACCCGACCGAGAAATTGATAACTACTCCCTCGTTTTGGCTCCCCGTTGATGTCAGCCTCCTCGCTACAGTCACGTTTTGAAGCATGGTAGTTTGCAGATCTTTTTCCCAGTTTTTCAGATAGAAAGAACAAAGTTCTTCTAGTTCTCTTGTGCTATATATGAGCGTGGTCTGAAGAACCAGCTGGAACAGTGACCTAGGCGCTGACAAACAACTGGGGAACTTGATGTTTCCCTTAGCTACTGGAAAAGTGAGGGGGGGGGAAGGGGAAATGACAGAGCCCCCTTTACATATGACACAAACCTTGATGTCAAATTTTAATTGCAAACTTGGCTATAGGAATCTGCGTTACGCATCCCGATTTCTCTGCAAAGGGCTCAGAAGTGCTGATAATGAACGCGGTGCGTTACACGTACACCAGACGGAGAAGACACACGAGCAGACGTGCAGGAAAAAGATTTTTTTTATTTATTTATTTTTTTTTTTTACACAGCCATGTCCCTAAAGTGCATTCAGAAGTCCCTATCATAGCCCATTTTCTGCTGAGTACAAGCTCTATTTTCAGTTTATAGCTTTGTCCTGAGAGAAGTCTGCTTTGTGTTTTAAGCCCAATTGCTTAGAGGCACTGAACAAGTGTAATCTAGAAAGCTCCAAGTGTCTCTGCCCTGCGAGTTCATTTATTAGAGCAATTCTCTCTGCTTTGGACATCCTGGTTGGAGATGGGTGTAATATTGCAGACACTTTAACTGCCACTGCAGACGCGATATTAAAGCCTTCTCTTCTGTAGGAAGTAAAGAAAATCCCTCATTTCCTTGTATCACCAGGATCACCAAACAAACAATAGGTAACAGCCTGATGCATGCGTTAACTTGCTTGTGGAACGGCACCGAGAGCAACACCAAGTTCACCCATTTGTTCAGTGCCCTCAAAAGCACGTTTCTTTGTATTTCAAAGAAAACGTTAAAGGCAGCAGTCAGGAACTGCTCTTAGCAGTCTCCAGAGCAGCTGCATGCACCGCGAGCGGCACAGCAGAAGACAACGGACAAATCCTAAACAAATCCTATGTAGCTAGGCAGCATTTCAACCTCATGCTTAAGAAAAGCAACTCTGGTTAGCTTCATTCTGCAGCTTGCCTAGAGCAGCACCTCATACAACAGCAATTAAACAACGGTGGATGATGAAGCCACTCCAGGAAAACGGCAAGCCACCCCTCACCGGGGACACACACCTCAGTTCAGGGTTAACACCAGCAGAACGCAACCCACTTTTAGTACCAGAGTTTTAAAATCCCAAAGAGCTCTGCCATCGCCAGGTTCCTGCAGGCTGCTAAGCTCTCCCCAGGGCTGCCCACAGCCCCCCGGGCTCTGCACGAGGACTGCTGCAAGAGGCAAGAGACTTCTGCATGCTGCAGGGATGAGGGACTGAGGCAGACATATAAGTGGAAAGCAAGTTTACTGAGCAAGTATTCACCTCTCTCCCGAGGCGGTGCAGGAGCAGGATGTTGAGCCAGAGCTTCTGACAGCCAGGGAATTGTGTGGCCAGCGCTGCTTTTGCATGCATTTAAATTCCTGTTTGCTCAGAAGGGCGCACACTGTCAGGAAGCTGGTTTGAACACATCAAGAAGCATTGACCACAGCAGATTTCCTTCCAGAGAGAACTTGTGGACTAGTTTCTCACGGTTTTTTTCCAAAGATTAAGCTTGCATCATCCTCTGCAGAGGAAGGCATTATTCTTCAGTTTTTTCCATTTATGCCTCTCCCTGACACATGCTAGGGACAAAAGACCTACAATCATCCACGCAGGGGAGAAATAAGCCGATCATTGATAGCATGAACTTTTTTTTAGGTCACTACAGAAATACTTCTGTTGTAGCTGAGGAATGTACAAGAATTTCTCTAGAACACGATGGCGTTGCTCCTGTCTATTGCCAAAAATACTTGTTAGCAACCAGGAACCCACTCCCTGGGAGTAGAAGGGAAGGGTCTCAGCTTCAGAAAACAGAAAAGCAGAGCTCCCAGCAGCTCTGCCTCAGCAGTCTTAGAGAAGACAGCAATTTCAATTTGTCCAGCGTTCACACAAGCACATCAACTGAAGCCTGCATGCTCAAGCTCTCAAAGATATTTTAAGACAACCAGATCTGCATCCTAAAGATACTGAAATCTCTGTAAGATGTTGATACAGATGACCAAAAAACATGTCATGTTCAGATTAGTTATTTCAAGACCACAGACTATTCCATTAGTAAGGTGAAGGTTTACAGTACTTTCAGTCTTGCTTTGACCTTTCCTGATCCAACAACTGCATTTGAAAGGAGAGTGATTGCATTTTTCTCTGGCAGAGAAGCACATACTGAATGGCAAACCTGTTTTTTCCCCTTTTAGACATTCTGCAGAACGAGCTGCTGTCTCATCTGCAAAGAAGAAAATGCTCCGACTGTTTTAAAGAAATGCCCTTTGCAGAACCATTGGATTATGTAACAGGTCACACAACCCGAGGCAGAGCTGAGAACAAGCCATTCAGAAAAAAACCCAACCACTGCGTGCCCAAGAAATGCTATCAGCAAGAGGAACAACGCATTTTGAAATGCAAAGCAGAGTTCAGAGAGCTAGAGCTGCCTCAGAACAACGTGTAAGATGCTGCCCCTGCTCCAGGAGCTGGGGTTAGAGAAGGGATGCTTTCCTTCCTTCAAAGCTTATGCTCTCCATAGCCGGAGAGCAGTTCAGTCTGTTGACTGCTAACTTCGGGGCCACGCACCTGCAGCGGGTCAGGCTGCGGTCTCCCCGCTCAGCCTGCTCTCCAGGACAGCACAACGCTCTTCTAGTTATGGGGATGAGGAAGGAAATACATTAAAAAGTACCGAGGATGCCACCATTTGTTTGCCAAATTGATGTTCCTTGGCAAATTTCGAGAAGCTCATCCCTAAGGTGCGTTTCTGAATGTTTTTCTCCCCCCCAGGGCATTTCTCCAGCGCAGTTCAGCTTCTCCCTGTTTTGGCAGGCCTGTTGCTCCACCAACATGCCCCTGACCACAGCAAGGCTTTGGTAACTCAAACGGCCCTACCAGGCTGTCTACCACCACCCGTGGCTCTTACGTAGGACATGCCAGTAGGAATAGCTTTGTCCTTCCCACTGCTTCATGCCAGCACATGCAGCTGCACCAGGGCTGCGTCACAAATCGGATCCTTCCTTGGACCGGGGGTTTGATCTCACGCGGCCTACTGACACTGCTTAGATTATTGGTACAGAAATAAACTTCTGAGGGCAGCTCCTCTGCAGCAGCAAACATCGCTATTTAGGAGCTGAAATTCAAGTTGAGTATGAGCCAAGGTTAACGCGAGCCTCGCTGGTGATGCCCCACGCCGTGCCTCCTAACCCCCCACGCAGAAATCACCTTCCTGCAGCCAAAGGCTCCCTCCCAGCACGCTCAGCTACCGAGATCTGCTCCCCGCGCCTCACACAAGTGATGTGCAGGAAGGCGACCAACCCCCAGAAACGTCAGTCATGGATAAAAGGATCCCTTATGGAGCTGCTGGGTTTTCCAGAGTCGGTCTTCCAGCTGAGAAGCAGGAGGAATAGAGGCAGCTGACATAAAATACCGACAGAAACCTGTTCTTTGTTCAGGATAAGGGAGAAAATTTACAGAACAACATTGTGTTACCTGCACTAATTATAGGTTTTTGTTTGTTTTTATCTATATCCACTAGAAGGCTTCTGCAAAAATGTAAGAAATGAAACCCTGCAACAGTTCAGCAAGTCTTTAAACATTAAATGGAAAACTCTTCTGTTTGAACTCAGCCAAAGTATCAGCACATCACTGACACTATGCATTATGCAGACACGCCTTGATGGGAATAAAAATTAGAAGCTGGGAAATCAAGGATTTAAGGTGACTTCACCATAAAAGCAATGAGATGAAAGAAAAGAGCACTCCACAGAAGTCAGGGGCGAGATCTCTCATGCCTGAGCTGTCCAAAGAGCTCAGTGCAGCCTACTCAAGGTACACGGGATCCAAACCCGGCTCAGATTTATTTAAAAATATTTAACCGTGTTTTAGAGATTCTGTGGTGGTTGAATTTGTGAATGGTGACCTAAAGAGTTCTGTTGGTTTCTATTTGGAATCCCCTCCCTGAGCTCAAGTGAAGAAGTAGTTCTTCGTTTGTTTTTATCACAGCATTCCTAAAGAGCTGTGGTACATAACATGATGGCTGCATTAAGTAGTCTCACAGCTCTTGAACTAAAGACCCCATTCAGCTGTGCAGTTATTTTACAAAGAGATCTTTTAAATACCTTACTGGAGGTCAGACCAAAGCACGCACAGCATTTGTCCCGCATCAGGCCCTCAACTGCAGCAGTTACGCGAAGAATGTCAGAACAAGGCAAACGCAGTTGTCATCTGCCAGCCTTCCAGAGTTTGCTGCTGAGGGATGCCCTAAACCAGAGGTGACATTTTCACAGCCATCTCAGGGCAAGTTTACATTTTCCCAAAAAAATAAATAAAGAAAAACCTTTATTTAGTAATTTTCCATCTCTGAGAGGCTCTGATTCAGTTCAAAAGAGGACAACAGCGTAATATTTGGAAAAACCCTTTGGGAACTGCTAGTCTCCTGCTTTTTGTCAGAGAACTGGAGAACAGCGGCACCAGACAAGGCATTCGCTTGGTGCTGTGGAAGGAACAGGATAAATCCCTGCCCCGTTAATTTGCTGCCTAGATGAAGCATAAAGGGACAACAAGAAATGAGATTTCACTGAAAAGATCTGAATGTAGGCCACTGACGAGCCATTGCAACTCAGACGTTTACTCACTGAATACTAGGAAGCCCCACACCCTTCTAGATCTACTTAAAGCGAGATTTGAGAAGATGAAAGTAAGAGGGAAAAGAACTAAGCAGCACTTCATTCATCCATTCCCTTCTGCCATTCCTGCCTTGACTAGTATTTATAGCTGCTTAAGAGCTGGTTCTCTCTGTCCCGTCTTTTCTGCTCCTTTCTCACAACAAGTTCCCTTCCTGGGATCCAAAAATGCCTTTCTTCTTCCTCCATGTAGCTCAAGCTGGAGGTCACCACGTTGATCCTGGTACCACTAAAAATAGGAGCTCCGTGAGCCCTAGGCCCAGAGCATGCAGCTTTACCCAGACCTAACTCGTTCTGTTATGTGAGAGCAAGCGGAGCACTGCATCGCTTCCAGCACGGCGCTGAAACACCTGTCAGTAAAAGTAGAAGTGAATTCCACGTGAAAGCAAATCAATGGTGTCTTCCTCTCACATCATGTTCGGTGCCCTAAAGAGACATAAACTGTCCCATCCGCTTCAGGAGGAGAACGCTGCCTTACTTCACGCTGCTCCTCCTGCCAAAGTTACCAAAAAAACAAAGATTAGCACTGCACCCAATCTAAACACGAATAACACAATAGAAGGAAATGAAGAAGGAAGAAGAATGCTCCTCGAGGGAAATGAAACCATTTGCACTACTGCCATGTGTGCCAACAAGAAGAAAAACGCTCGGTATAGAACACCTACCCTCAGGTACTCGTGTCATCCCAACTGCTTTGCGTAAAAAAAACAATTGGCACAAATAGGGTAAAGCTCAAACAATTCCTCAAGTGCAGGAGTTAGAGGGTGACAGCACTTCCGCTGGGGACAGAATCCAAAAGTGAAGGCAATCCAGACCATTATAAAACATTATATGATAGGAGCCAGTCAGCAAATGAGACAAGCCCAAATGCAGTAGAAGTGAGAAAGGTTTTCTGAAATGAGACTTTTTGGGGGTAATTCTGAAAACCCTGGGGTCAGAGCAGAGACAAATGGACATCCCCAGGCCCACACAAGAGAGGCAACGCTTGGTGAAGAACCCAGGATAAAACAAACCAAACAGGGACGACTGGCAGTGCAGGTTTCTAGATTACAGAAAGCACCAAGTACCAAACACACCACTTTTCACAGCAAACCAAAGCACGGCAGGAGTGGCAATCCATGTACTTCTCTCAGAGCGATCGTACAAACGGAAAGCTCTCTGCTGATACCCAAAATGTCTGTTTGTTCAACCAACCGGCAAAGCCAGCCCGTTCACCTGCTCTTGGGAAATACCAGCAGCAAGTCTTCCAAGTCCACCTGAAGTGTGCTCGGATTGTACCAGTAGGTTCAATTAAAAGCACTCCTTCCTGATGGGATGTGTGCAGAGCAGCCAGTAACACTTCTGCCCACTTTGTCAGACCTTTTTTTTTTGTTCCCCAGCACAAAGATGCAAGGGGCTGGGGGGGGAGTCCAGGCAAGCCCCGGCTTCCCACTGTACCTAAGCAGCAAAGAAGAGCCCATCCAGGAGACTTCCGAAGACACACGGATGTACAGACCGGCTCTGAGTCACAAGCCCTCGATGTTCAGCTGCTTCAGGACTCAGAAAAGCTTCCCCAAGGCACCTCTCTTCAACAAAGTGGTAAGCCTCAGCAGCAACCACCTGCTGAACCCACTGGTTATGCAGCCTGGCAGTCGTTAAAAGGAAGAAGCTTGCTGCAGAGCTTGTTTTACCGTAGGCAAACGCCGAACACGACAGCATCTCCAAATTCTGAGCTCCCAGTTTGTTGCCTGGAGTCATTAAGGCAACCTATCACAAGTGTAAATTAAGCTGCCTGCATCAAAATCAGGAAGATAAAGTATAAAGTGTCATAGCATGAAGTGTCAGCTGCTGGCGACCTTGGATGCTTAATGCAACGGAGAAAGGAGGAAACAATATTGAGTTACCTGGGAGGTGACTTGTTTGTACACAGAGGCTAGGTCACCTCAAGCAGGAATTAACAACGAGAAGTACAACACCAGCGAGCACGCTGCCTTTGCTTGAAGATATACTGAAGATGAGGCCAACTGAACACCGTTATGGGGCTTCTTATCCTTTGCTGTCAGCCTGCGGATCCCTTCCGCTAACCCTGACCACAACCTGCTCAGAGAGCAAGTTAAAGTCACCAAAAGTAACCCCCGAGAAGCACTGATCCTGCCTTTCTCACCTAGGCTGCAGTTCTGAGAACTGCAAAAAATAACAGAAAAGCGTTTCCAATTCTCACGCCACCTTTCACCATCTCAGATCCCATATTAAGACCCCTCCTTTTCTTTTCCAAGCCAAGTAAGCCTGACTCACACAACCATCTCCAGGGCAATCTTCATTTCTCTTTTAGGGTCTGGACTGTAAGATTCATTTCACATTTTCCTCATGTCAGTCCTTATCTCCATCATTTCCACTCAAGTCAGTGATTAAGCACCACTTTTGGCATCACAAAGGCAAAAGCTGCTTAACATTACAAAACTGGGGTCATTTTAACAAGGCTGAACGTAACAGCAGCTGGACTTCAACCTGCAGCCAGCTGAGCATCACTTAATTCATTACGAGTTTTGAATGAATATGACGGGAACTGAAACACTTCCACATCAAACCTGCTAAGGTGGATTATTCCAGCTCACCACCACGAAGCTCTCCTAACATAAACCAGGCCAAAAAAATCCCGCAGCAGTCAGTCACTATGGCATCCGCTTGGTTTTTAAAAATACACCCAAGCATGTGTTCCTTCAAACTCCTGCCGAATGCCTTCGCTGGACTATTTCAGTCTGCCTTTGGTTTGCTACGAAGCCTGCTGGGAGCCTACTGCTTTGCTAAAATCATCATCGAGCTCCCTTTCTAGACATTTAAATACAATTCCCTCTGGTTTTCGCTTCAAATATATTTTGTCAGTTTTGCCGACCTCCCAGCATTAAATCCTTTTCCCCAGGACTTTTTCTCCTATTTGAAGTTCTGGCCTGACGGCCCCTTTTCACATCCATAACAGTCCTCTTCCTCTCCTTTTCTCCCATCTTCAATATTCACCTTAGAAGATGCTTTTGTTTGAGGTTTCCAAGGTACACAAGCTCTAGGGAGAGCCCCTGTGGCCCCTCCATCTACCACAGACTAGCAGTGGTTCAGGTAACGGGGGAAGTAGCTACACTACTCAGCTGCTCTAAGCAGCACTTTGGCTTAACAGATTCTTTAATGTCATATTTGAAAATATGGACTGTAAAAGAAGCCTGTAGGAATTAGAGTACTCTAAGACTTTTCCCCCCTTTACTCATACCAGAGCAGGGCATCGTGATTTAATTTTCTTCTATAGAAAGGGCTCACAATGCAAATGTGTTTAGCCTGGTGCTGCCTTGGACAGTGCTCCTCCTCAGCTGGAAGATTTGATCTTTCAGACACCCCCTTCTTTTTTTGGTATATAAAAAGGCTTCCGATCTGATAGCAAAAACCACCCCAGTTTACATGAACACAGTGTTCCTGCGGCAGGTCTGAGATTACATCTTATGTACTGAAGTCCCAAGCACACCTTCAAAAACTGAAGGACAGACATGGTGCTTCTGCCTCCCTCACAAGCAGCTGCAGAACAAAATCCTTGGTGCCCTGCCCCTTTCCAACATCAAAGCCACTAAGGACAAAGGCTGTCCTACCCTACAGCTCCCCAGCAGCTCCATTTGGGGTCGAATTCACCCAGGATCAGAGCCCAGCATCCACGCTTTGCCCCACGCCTTCCAGAGGCCGAAATACTACGCTGACATCGCGGTGTCATTTTCCACCATGTGGAAACAGGAACAGGGGTAAAAAGAATAAAAATCTCACTCTCAAGAACTTCTAATTCTTAATTACAGCAGACATCTCGGGCTTCTGACAACACATGATGAAGAACCCTTCACGGCTGCAGAAGTTATTGTCTTTTTGCTTGAATGAGTTTGCGTCAGCGCTTAAGTGGTGACTTCAACCACACAGATGACCCAAAAAAGCTTCGAGCTCATCAAGAGGGCATGAATTTTTAAAAGTCTACAGTAGTTATCTTACTAGGGGATAAATACTCCCAAGACATTCAATCCAGGCTGAAATTATATTTAGATTTAATTAGACCCTCTCACTTACAATGCCAAAAGAAATGGTGTGGTACAAGGTAGCAAATAAAAAGTTTAACGTGGAGTGAAAACGTATTTCATATCAAGGAAGTTTTGTTTTGTTTTTTAAAGGAACATAAGTGATGTTTCAGACAGTTATCATGGTTTTAATAACTGGATATTATTTTCTGATACAGAGCTTTGACAACAGCCGAGGACTGTTGTCCTTTGACTCTCCCCCCTCCACCTCTACACAAGCCAGGTTTCACATTCTCGCATTAACAGGGTAAAAAAACCCTGCCAAGTCCCCACAATCGTTACGAAACGCAGCTAAGCAGCTTGTTTTAAGTTGCACTGACTACACAACGGCCGTCCTCAAGCACCTGCTAGGCTGCGTACGGGACCCGGCACCAAACCTTCACACCCAGGCGCAGCATCCCAAGCGCGGGCGGGTCCCCACGGAGCTCCTGCCACCCCACGTCCCACTCCTGGCAGAGCGGGATCGCAGCGCCACGAGCAGGTCACGGGCTGCGGGGCAAAGGTAGGTGCTGCCCCGCTGCTGGCTGGACATCAGCTCTCTGCAGCACTTGCAGAAGATGGGTGAATGGAAGAGGACAGGCGGTGTTATGTTTAAAATGGAGAGCAATCGTGGGCCAGCCGATCCCCTTTCAGTCTCCAGAAAGACAAAGGGAGAAATCTCTTTGATAAGCAGAGCTTTGTTGTGGTTTGATGCACCTTGCCCACGACAATCTGATCTCCCGCTGCAAAAACTGAAGTAACTGGAGGAGAAAATAGATGTGCTTTTCCTAATTTCAGTAAGGCTTTTCACGCTGCCCCCTGCAAGAGCCTTCTAACCAAAAATAAAATGTCACTGACATAGCTTTGCGTATCCGGTGTGTGCTTTTTAATGTGGCATAGTGAACAAGTAGATGGAAAATGGAATAAATAAGATAGGTGATGGGTAGAGCATTATTTAAGCTGACAAAACCACAGCAAGCTGAGGTAGGGGTGGGTTCCAGAAGGGGGAACTTCTGACAATGGGAAGGAAGGCACCAGAAGTAAGTACGGTGCCATTTAATAAGAACAGCCAAGAACTACTGGGTTCTAGGCAGTAAAAGAGCACGAAGCAGCAGTCTTGCAATCTGACTGACCCCTGGGAAGGATCCCACCATGCCCTAGAGACCCCGTTTGCCCCGTGCTGCAAACAGAAGCGCCATCTGCAAGAGGCGCCGAGCGATCCTTCCCCGCTGCCGAGCCTTGGACCGCTCCCAGCTGGAACCGTGGCCAGTTCCACGCGTCACACTCCAGGACACGTGGCTGAAGAAAACCCACAGGAAAGCACCGGGAACAGTCAGGAAAATACAACTTGTGGTGAATGACCGTGACAACTGACCCCCAGAAGTACAGAAAGTAATTGCTGGTGAGAAGGAAATATCCTGCTCCCTTCTCTGAATTGCACAGGTTTAGGGAATAAGAAGCCCAGTGACAGGAAAGCAGGTTTAGGATAGATTTATGGAAGACCTTTCCAGCCAGTGGATGAGCAGAAACCATTTACCTAACTTCCAGTGTTAAGAGGCTCCTCAATGGGAGCTGCAGCACCTCCAGCACCCGTTTGAAGGCTGGGCTTTACAACCAGATGAATCACAGGCTGGCATTGTCCTTTACAATGCAAGTTCTTACAATTGCCTCCTCTAAAGTAGTACTTAGAGCTAAAGAAACAGCTCATTGTGAAGGAGAGAATGCACCTCATTCACCAATGCAACCAGCAGTCTTCGTGCAGCATTGTGCTGCCAGGACAGTCAGCATCATTTCGAGTACTTCCACCAGCTCTCCATTCCTTGACATAATTAAAGCCCTTGTTGAAGTGTCGGTACCAGCAGTTGGCATCTCTTCACCCTTTAGAGATCCGCTAGAATTGGATGCAGTTTTCAAGCATATACATTAGTCACGTTGCTTGTATCTAAGTTTCCTATGCGGGAGTTGTAGGAGGAAGGAGAATAGAGATAGTGGGGAAGGGAACAGAGCTCTGAACGCTCTCCTCGCTGCTCAGCCCACACTTGTGCTCCATAAGCGCTGTACGAAACTGTTCCTTGGTTTTATCTGGGGACCATTAAAATCATGTCAGTGCAAAATGGATGAGAATCTGCAGTCAGAAATAACACTCACAATTTTAAAGATGCAACGTTTAAGAATTTTCTCTTGTAGACAAGACACGATTAAGTCTGTTTTAACCATGCTTTGCCAGACCAGATCTCTTAAAAGGAATAACTGGAAAATAGCAATTCAGCTCACTTGGTGGGGTCGACTGCAAACTTAACAGGGTCAGCCTGAGCATCTCTTTTAGACACCGGTAAAAATACAGCCACGCTCTTTTAAAACCAAAGGCTCCAAGGTGAAAGCCCTCATATCCTGAAGCCTTTATTTTTAAACAAGCAGCTGGAGAAACAAATAGATTGCAAAGGTCAAAAGCCAGCAACCAGAGAGGGCACGGAATTCATCACCAAAGAGGCGAGTCAAGCATCTTCCCCTAAGGAGGACGCTGTCTGTTTACAAGTGATTTTCCAGCAAATACCAGTTGGAAGCCACAGGTTTACACAGACCTTCTTGCCAGACTGACTTTTTCCAGCTGTTCCTCCTCATCTCTCTTCTAGCCCTCCGCTCTGTCACATCATTAAGCCACGCTTGGGGTGCAAGTGACAGGCAGCACCAGAAATGCAGCCTCGAGGAACCCGACGCGTTTCACAGAGGAATCCCCAGGAAAAGTTCCCCTTTCTGACACACGACTTTTTCTGTGACCTTTCGGTGTTTATGCAAGAGCTCTGAAAATAATCCACACAAATGCCAGAAACCTGCTTCCAGTTTCATAAGCTTAAATCTATAGGCAGCGCTAATTAAAAATGCGCTGAATTGCATGAATTCTAGAAAAAACACTGTCTGTTCAGCAGCAGAAAAAAGGCTGCTCCCAACAGACAGGACTCCACCGTGTATTTTTTGGGCCACGTGAGTGGTTTCCACCACACGCCATGTGTGTCCTGCAGCTCAATAAGCACACTCACTGTTCCTTTTTTGACCCAAACTCAGCCATACTGTGTGCTGAACAGCCCTTGGCATCACCTCTCGCTACAGCGATGACTATGGACCAGTAACAGGTAACGAGGCTCTTGGCTCTAGCTCTGGGGCTATCCTCCACATGCTTCACAGCACGCCCCTGTCAATATTCAGATGTTTTTTTTTCCAAGGAGTTGCCCCTGACAGACTTCCACATCTACTCAAACCACATAATTTTTCTAATGGCTTACAAGGAGCACACACAATCCAGGGAACAGCTGTACCATTCCCTCACAACAAAGCAAAAAAGAATTGTTTCATTAAGCATCTTGTTGGCCACTATTTGCAGAAAGAAATCAGTTCCTCTGTGGCAGGGCCTGACCTCCAAGCTCTGTAGTCTCACCTCACGCCACAACCACCTGCCAGCATTTCACACCTTGCTTGCAAACCCAGTACAGAACAGCTTCAGGCACGCGACCCACTTCACTCGCGGGGCAGGAGACCACTCACCTCACTTCACCTGAACACCACGGGGAACACAACACGGGCAGGTTAACCCTGCCAAAATGTTTCAATAGCACAGCTACCTCGGGGAGCAGACAGCATCTCTGCAACAGAGAACCTTGACGTCCACAAGGCAGCCCAACTTGCTGTATTCTGGGGATCCAGGTCCCCAGCTCCCACTGAACACCACCAAAATTTGCCCAGAGCCTTTGCGGCTCCTTCGGAAAGGCCCCCACACTGCAGAAAGCCTACAGGCTTCATTCGCACAGCGTGGGTGCCAAAGCTTCTCCTGTGCGGTTAACAGTCAGACATGGAGCTCAGTTCTGGTTTCAGACTGCAAAATCAAAATATATTGAGGCAGTCATTCCGACCTGGGATCTTTGGCCCATTATTTCTTAAATCTGCATGTCTACCACCATTGTCAGATATGCTGAGAGGCCTCAGTGCTTCTTTTTTTTTTCTAGAGCAAACAGTCGATGAGTCTGACCCCAGGCTGCAAAGTAAAACCCACCTCAGGAGAAGGAAGCTAGGACAGCACAGTATCTGCAGAGCAGAAAGGATGAAGAGAGGAGGATGGAACAACGCAAACTCATCCAGGGGTCGGCGTATTACCGAAGTACAGTTTCATTTGGGGAAGATTTCCCCAATGCACAATAAAACTCCAGCTCACGAGCCAGGCTCCCTGCCCTTACGTTAGCTTCACCACAGTTCTGCACGAGAAGCCTGCCGGCAGCAAGGCAGCGCTGAGGCAGCTCCGGAGCACGCAGAGCCTGATTTACGGCAGCCTCTGGCCTGCGGATCACCTGGTAAGCTGCACATTTCTCTAAGCTCTGCGGGATCTTCCTCCGAGCGCCGATTTAGGCCAGCCTCTTGGCCCCGCTTCGTTCTGCCACTAATTGCCATGCACTTGGCTGCAAGCTCATCGGGGAGGAGGCATGCCGTGCTAGATTTAGCTCAGACTATCCTACAAGGAACAGAGAAGGGTGTTTTTTTTTCCCCCCTTTTCCTCCCAGTTGCTAAGGAACTACGACTTTATTGCATTAGAAACCAGCGAGAGCAGCTCGGCAGATGCGGGTTCGGTGGGCGGGAGGCGATGTTCCAGCCCCCCGGGCGCAGATCACCTCAGGAAGCGACAGGGGGGAAAGGGACGAGGAGTTGGGGGGCCCCCAGCTCCCTCCTCCCCCCTCCCAGCGGGGCCGGAGCCCCCCAAAGCTCCCCAAATCCCCTCTCAGCGCAACCCCCCCCCTTCGCCTCCCGCACCTTTTTGACCCTCGTCCCCCACCGTAGCCTCCCCCTTAGCAACCGGCAACCCCATAGCAACGGGCGGCCCCATAGCAACGCGCCCCCCCCCCCCCCCCGCCCTTCACCCTCACCGTTCTGCGCGGCGGAGGGCGCCGGCAGCAGGGCGGCCGTGAGCAGCAGCAGGGAGAAGGCGGCGGGGAGCGGCCCGGAGCGGGACATCCTCCTGGTCGGGGCCGGGGGCGAGCGGGAGGCGGCTCCGTCCCCGTCCTTCTCCGCCGACCTCCTACCGCAGCGCCGCCGCCGCCGCCGGCTCTCGCGAGACTTCGGGCCCCGCCGGGGGCGGGGGAGGCGCGGTCACGTGGGGGGCGGGCGGGGCGGGCAGCGCGGGCGCGCCGCTCCCCCCCCTCGGGCGCCATCTTGTGCTGGGGTCGGGAATGGGGGTGCGGGCTGCCAGCCTCCCAGCGCTGCGGTCCTCGGGCTGAAATGAGGCTGAGAGAGCCGGCTGGGTGCTGGAGAGGGGTGAGAGTGTGAGGGAGGGTGTCCGGGGCTCGCAGCTGGGAGGTTTCGGTGCTCTCGTAGGCAGCCCTGTCTCTACAGAGCCCCCTCAGGGCTCTGAGGTGGGGAGGGTGAAGTCGCTTCTGTGCTCCACAGAGCTGTGACCTCGCTTTTATTCTTGGTTCTCAGTGAAAATGACAGCAGATAGTCCTGAAGGCAGGCTGGGGGCCTTGCTAGCCTTCATATTTCACTGTCCTTGCAAGATCACAATTTTCACAGCCATTATTGGCAAAAATAATTCAGGAGTTTTACCCCCTCTTCAACAGGGGCTGCAAGTGTTGTTGCAACCCCAAATTCATCCCAAAGTGCTCCCCTTTAAGACACAAATAGATAACCTGCACCCCTGAACGACCAACTTTTTTTTCCCTCAGCCACACATTAAGTTTAAACAGAATTTTATCAATTGTCTGCGTGTCTTTTCCTGTTGCATCAGGTTTCTGCATGGAGTTTACTTGGCAAAAGTATTGTACTTTTTATGAAAGTACAATGCAGCATGTGAAATTTTGCTGTAAATAATAAATGGGGAAAGTCTAGGAAAGCCCCTCACAAGGGCAGCCTCATCCTGCACGCCTGCCTGAGGTCTGCTTGTGGTTAGGACTGCAGACTGCCAGCACATAAGCCTACTTGTTGATAAACAAACAATAAAAAATAAATAAAACACTTGTGTTTTTTCAAGTACAGGGATCTGCCCTTCTGATTGCACAGATCTGAAGCTGAGGCCACAAGAAGTGAAGGCATTTGCCCCAGGTCAGTGGTGGAATTGGGTGCAAAAAGCTCAGAAATCGCTCCTGGTTCACTGGACCTGCGAAGCACCCCTGGAAATAGTTGTGGTTACACCTCAAGGCTCGCCGGGTGAACTTTGGGCTGGTCACCTAAGTTTTCTCTTTATTTCCCTTCTTGTAAAGTACAGATATTGGATCAGACAAACTACTTATGCTTGGGTTGCTTTCTACTGTGCTGGTGACCCCAGCTGATTGTAAACACTATTTAGATGACATAAAAGCGGATCTCTGACTGCTCTCCCTCCTGGGCTGGCACACAGTTGGAGTGTGCTGTTGAACACTTTAACACACATCCAAGGTGAGGAGATTTGCAGGAGACTGGAACACGCCAGCACAGAAGGATGCTGAAAAAGATAAAAATAAAGAAAATCCCTCAAGAGCATGTTTTCTGCTTTTTGCTGAGTCCTCTGTCTCCACTCCAGAGATCTCTGCATGCTCAGGACTCCCAAAATTGTCTAAAGATTGTCTAGCTTCTCCCCCTCCCACAAAAGTGGCTCTGAGAGGATGTTGATGCAACCAGCAGTTGTTTCCCGTTCCAGGCAAAGCTTCCTGGCCATTAAATCCCATTGCAGAAGCTTCTTTGACCAGGGTGCAGCCTGCAGTGGCCACCGTAATTGTACCCTCGCTCCCAGGCTTCACTTGGAGCAGCTCTTTGACATTGCACTCCGGATTGCTTCGCCTCGTTATCCTCAGCTGATTGCTAGCAAACAGAATCGGAGTCCTTTCATTGTTGCCATGACTCAAGGACTGAAAAGGAGGATCAGACACACCTTTTTCACGGAAACCCTGCTATTCAATTGAAGCGGATGAAATTGCTGCTCCAGTGCTTCAGGACTTTGATGATAATGATCATGGGCTTAGGATCTGCTGAGGTCACGGGACAGAAACCTTCAGGCTGTGCCCAACCCTGGCTGGCCATGGCTCTCCAAGGATTGCCGTGATACTGAATTCGATCTGCATCATATGTTCCACTGTGCCTTGTATCCTGCACTTGAGCATTTCCATGGTGCATTTCCATGACTCACTATTCTTGCCAGCTGAATCATCTGTGACACTACTATTTGTTTTCTTGCCATGGCGCAGAAACATCCTCTTTTCTCCCCTTGTTTGTTGTTCCCTGGAACAGTCCTCACAGTAGCGCTAGAAAACCAGAAGGAACAGGGAAAAAGAAGCAGAAATCAAGATTTCACATGGTGCTCTCCTTCCTTCTGCTTTCTGCATGCTGTTTTGCCTGCTCCCAAGGATTTTGCTGTAGCTCTCATTTTTGCAGACACCCACTCGGCATTAGGCCTTACCTACACTCAAGTGTTTTCCAAGTTTGGAGCTAGTTAGCGATGTACTTGCCTCCGAGCATGGTTTGTATCTGCACAGTAATACTTGTTTCGTAACCATGGCAGCTCGCAGTGACTCATGCTGCCGGAGGCCTGGGCCGAAGTTAGCAGAAGGCTTCGGCACACTGTTGTTTCCCTTTATCTTCTCTCCACCGTTGCATAATTCATCTGTCACGTTTGCACTGCTCTGGCTCCATCCTGGGGACAACCCCGGGACATGCTGCCCCGCTCGCCAGGAGCTTTGCTCCGCCAGAGAGCAGGGTGCAGCCGCCGGGGTTTCCCTCGAGGGCTCTGATTACCCAGAGCGGCTAACAAAGATGATGCAGATGGAGCTGCCCTGTGGTTTTGTGGTTGAGGCAGAGCGTACAACACAAGGCACAAAAGCAGAAGATAACCGTGCTGACGGACCCCACCTGAAGCCTGCTGTTGTCTTTGAGAGTCTTTTGGGGAGCTTTTGGGTTTCTACAGATTCCCTAATGTGTATAGACAGTGTCTCAGGTATCCAGCACGGCTAGCATGGGATAAAAAGCTGTTCTCTCACTGGGCACAAGTATGTCCTCTTTTAACAGGTCACACTTAGAGTGGAGTTGTTTAGAAAAATAGGAGTTGCCAGCACTGGGTGCAACATAGCAGCTTGATGATAAGAAGAGGGTTTTATTCCAGAGACAAGTGTTCCACTTGTTTTTTGGGGGGATGTTTTTTTGCTTGTACGGTGATTCCTGACCTTGTGAGTAGAAAGGGGAACTTGGACACAAATTTTCCAGAGTAACTCACAATCCCCACACTTCCCCTTCACTCGAGACCCATCTTCTTTTCTCCTGGCACGCATCAATCTGGGTTATTCTCTGAGACTTCAGCTAAAGCAGGACAGAAAGCGTGGGATTCAAAACAAGCAGAGAGGAAGAAAATCGTCATACAAAGTTCCTGTTCTTTTTCCCACTGTAGAACAGCAAGGAGGCATCGTCCTTTTGTGTGTGTATTTGTGTCATCTTTGAGCTGTCTTCTTGCAACTGGAAGCATTTAAGACATCCCTGTTATTTTGATGTATTTATTGATACACTTTGGCACTTGAAGAAAGCTTTGCCTCGAGAAGTCTCGCTCACAGTCACCTTCTTTTGAATCTATTATTGGAAAGTTGAAAATGTAGGGTAGAGCGTGAAAGGCTTGGTGACGTCTAGCAGTGAAACTCAGCTACTGCAGCTGCTCTCGGGGCTGAGAAATGCTGAATAACGTCGGTTAATGCCTTGACATGCTGGTGAAAGCGTAGATCCATGCTTCAGCTGGCTCGAATCAGCTTGTAGACACACACGCAGGGTACTTGCACACCAGATTGCCGCTGCTTTACAAGACTGCACTAAGCGCAGGGTCACGCTGTTTGCGTTGCGTGCACAGAGGAGACGAATGAGCAAACACAATGCAATATGCATGTGTGTGCTTACATGTTATGTAAGGCTGCCGGCCATCAGTGCTCCTTGCCTGCCTTGCAGCATCCTAAGGAGCAGCTCTGGCCCTTAGGTTACACACGGATGATTAGCAGCTCGTCTCCCCAGAGGCACAATGGTGGGAAAGGAACACCATTAACCTAAGGAGATAACTGAGCCGCTGCTGCTCCCAGGGCTGTTCCAGGAGAGCCGCCAGCCCCTTGGGACAGAGGTGACACCCATCCCGGTGAGTCACCAGAAAGGCTCTCTGGCTCTTCTTACAGGCAGGGCACGAGGGGCTGGGACTGCTGACAAGGCTTCATCCTGCACAGCGGCTAAATTGGGGACATGGCTCAGCATCATCGCTGCTAGCTGGACGTGGGGACACGGAGCTGCAGGACTGAGCTACTGGGGTCGGCAGCTCCTGCCACCATCAAGTCAGAATCACGGCTAGAGCGGGTTGTTGCTGGCTGATAGGAAAATTGGAGCTTGGGGGAAATGCCAGTAGGAAAAACCAAGGTGATTCTGTGCAAGGGAATGTGAGAAAATGATGGAGGAGCAAGGAGCAGCAAAAGAGGAGGTGGAAGAAGAAAAAAAAAAGGAAGGGATTGAACTGAAGTGGTGCTCTAAGGAATGAGAGACAAAAGAAAAGCTTGTAAAACCAGAGAAAAGCATGTAAAATCACTTTCTGGAAAAAAAAAAAAAAAGAGGAAGGACCCTCGGGTAGTAGTGAGAAAAGTATAGATGTACTTTCTCATTTTGCAGAAAGGTGGCTTTCCACATCTCAGCTCCGGCGGGTAATGGCAGTTTGGTTATTTCTAACACCCCCCCCCCCGTCCTCCTACATGTTCAAATGTTCCTGTCAGAAATGGTCAAAATGTTTGAACTGATTTTTTTTTTCTTCCCCTAAGGAGAAGTGTCCTTTCAAACAGTACAAACATTGTGACAGAAAAGGTAATTTTGGACAGAACGATTCACAATGCAAACAAAACCAGAATCCGATGAGAATTATTGGCGTATCTGATTTCATCTGCGTTATGGCAGGAGTCTGAAGGATTCCTCACTGATTTTTGGCAGAAAAGGACTAAGACAGACAAAGAGGAATCAAAGTGCTGTTTTCCCCTCTCCCTGACCCAACCCTGAAGTTGTTTCTCTCAACAGCAATTATTTCATCCAGCTCAGCTCTGCAGTAATGTTTTTCTCCACCCATTATTTTTTGGAAACCAGGTCCAATAGACTAAGTTTCCAGTTACAGATACACGAGAGCTATTCCCCGACCTCATTATCCCGAGGAAAGTGGTAACGTTATCCTCCTGCTCTCATTAAGAGCAGCTCCATCCAGCCGCGGGCAGGGCACATGGGGACAGCCCCACTGTTCCCCAACTCCCTGTGGGTCGCAGCAGGAAGCCTCCAAGAAAGCACAGGGGAAAACCCGAACATCTGGAGCAGTTTGCGTGGTGCAGAGGTGAATTTGTGGGTGATGCCGTCAGCAGTAGACGGCAGGTGGCACCCATGGATTAGCGCAGGGCTTGCTCTGGGTGAGCGTGAGCCCGGCTGGGCGATGCCTGAAGCGAGGGCCGGGGAGATGCTTTAACACCATCTCCTTGGGGAATTAATAAATAAGTAGGGAAATGGAAAAAAAGGAGGGAAATGGGCCCTCTTGATTGCACGAAGGGACTTCTGTGTCCTGTTTTTGCTGGCCTGGGGCACATTCAGGCTATTCTCTTTGCATTTTGTTAGCCTAGGGAACAAGCTTGTCTTGGGGCCCCGAATGTCTGGGATGTCCATAGGAAAGCAGGCTTGCTCTGCCAGGGAGCAAAAAGTGCACTGCTCCTCCAGGGAAGGGGAAGCGAGTGGCTGGCAGGATGGGGACAAGCCCCAAGGGACCTGAACAAGGGGAGCTGAAGGCAGCCAAGAGTCCAGACCATCAGGTGTGCTCACAGTGAGGAGATCAAGGCAAGAAATCTGTCTGCAGGTCAGGATCAGGCATGGCGAGGGCAACCAAGCTCAGATGCAGTGGGGCGACCCCTGCACAAGTCTATAACTAAAACAAAAACAATGGAACTCAAATCAGACGATGAAACTTGGATCATTTTGGGGCCAATGGAGGGAAGAAGCTGGCCAGGAGTTCATCGCGGTGGGTGCTGCACACACCCATGCTATTTGTTGTGTCTCCTACGTGATGCTTTGTCTGGCCGTGGTCAGGCTTTCTGAGACGGGGCCGCCTGTGCTGCCTTGGGGACATGGCTTGGGGACAGGGGACATCCCTCCAGATGCCATCCATGGAAGGAGCCCCCAAGCAGCTCCAGACCCTTCAGGGTGCACTAGGGTGCAACAAGGACGCCTGAGATGACACATAAAGTAAATACCAGCCACGAGAAAGAAGGGGGGCAGCCATGAGGGCACTACTGGGCTTTAATGACTCCGGTTGGCCTCACCTGGGACCCGCACCTTCCTCTCCATCAAGGAGCACCAGGAAGGACTAGGCAAAATGGGCTGAAAACCTTCCAGAAAGGTGCAGAGAGGGCTGGGACAAGCTTCGGATGCAAATGCAAAAAGTAATTTCTGCGGAAGGATTTCTTTATCGATAGGAGAAAACAAACAATAGGGGATGGTGGTGAGCAGCCACAGGCTCAGCTGAATATCTTCAGTATCTCACCTAGAAAAGCTTGGGGGAGTGTCGGGGGGGGGGGGGGGGGGAAGAGATTTAATTGATGGCAAACATTATGGGCTGCACAGAGGTAGAGGTGCTCCAGACTGAGCAGGGAGGACTTTTATAGCAGCTAACAGATGAGCGTCATGAAAGATGGCTGTGATTCTTTGGGCACTTCTGGGTTAGATTGCAGTGAAATTGCAGCAAGAAAGCAATTTTGCTTTAATCAACTATATAACAAAGCCCCAACACAGTGAAGAGCAGAAGGTGTCAGAAGATAGGAAATTGTCAGCATTGCTGGAGCTGAAAGATAAGATTGTACTCTCCATGGCTACACTAAAAGAGGATAAATGATCCATAGGGGCAATTCAGAAAGAAAATAACCTACAATTAAAGTTGTTTGAATTACAGTCTTAGGGAAGCACGGGAGGAGGAAAAAGCCAGTTTCAGTGGAAAGTCTGAAGCCTCCTTCCCACGTGCTTTCAGAAAGCAGAACTTTTTTGGGAAATGAAATCAAAACTGAGCAGGGCAACCCCTACAGAAGAGCGAAGGATGAGTTAGAGGGGACCCTATAGGGATGGGGGGAGGTGGTTGTGCTCTGCTCAGCACAGGTGGGACCTCAGCTCCGGTCTTGTGGCTCTTGGCTGCCTCCAGCCATGACTCCATCGAACTGGTGGGAGGGAAAGAGCTTAATTTGTAGGGAAGCAGATATAGGGTGAAACCTATCTGTGAGTGTGACCCCTGCCAGAGGCTATCTGGCACCTTCACTGGGTTTTGGGTGGGTGGGCTGGGTTGGGCAGGGCTTGTGGCCATATCCCCAGGTGAGTCCTGCTACGGGACAGGGGGGTCCATGCTGCAAACCTCCCCTTGAAACCCCAGAGACCATCAGGCGAAAGCGTGGGGGAACGAGGGGCTGATTTTTGGATCCACCATTGCATCTTACGGCTTCGTGAGTGGGAATCTCCTGCTTTTTTGTGGGACCGCTCCCGAGCAGGTGGCAGGGATATTTGGAGCGAGCCGGCACCTCCCGTGCTGCAAAATCCCCCGTCCCACCAGCCACCTGCCGAGGGGCCCCGCTGCAAACAGATGGCTGCGGGGAGGGCTGCGGGGAGCGCTGCGAGGCGGCGTGAACGCGGCCCCGTGTGCATGATGCACTCGGTGCGGTGCCGCGGGGCAGCTGTGGCGTGGAAGCCGAAGGCGGCCGCCCCAGCCGAGCTCCGCGGTGACTTGTGCGGCTGCCACACTGCCTTCCGTGCTGGCAGCTGGCTTGGAGGAAGAGGAGGAGGAGGAGGAGGATGCTGAGATGACGGAGGAGCTGCTTTGGGAAGGGCTTTTCTTGGGAAAGTTCTTCTGTGCAGCACGGGGTGGGCTCCAAAATTGCGTGGCTGAGCTGGGAACGGGGCCCACCATCGCTCTGCTTCCTGAAATCAGCTGCTCTGCGAGCACCAGCATGGGGGCTGTTCTCTCCCAGGTCTCCTTTCCCTTCTGACCATCCCTTTTCCACCATCCCTGTCCATCCGCATGCCGACAGCAGGCTCTGCCTTCGGAGCCAGGACAGTGGCTGGGGGCCACCCTGGGTGCTGCCAGGGTCCTGCTGGGTCTCCTGGGTGTCCACGGGCCAGGAGGAACAGGGCAGGATGCGTCCTGAGGCTCC
Organism: Anser brachyrhynchus; assembly: GCF_964034855.1. Taxonomy (NCBI): domain Eukaryota; kingdom Metazoa; phylum Chordata; class Aves; order Anseriformes; family Anatidae; genus Anser; species Anser brachyrhynchus. Next base: position 9,889,819 of record NC_137706.1, on the reverse strand, counting down.
CAAAGGTCTGCGTCAAGGCAACCTGAAGGTTTATTCGGGTTATCGTTGCTTTCTGGGTGGAAAGCCTGAGTTTGGCCAACTTCACCCACCTTTGACATGGTAAATAGAAGTGCCAGTGACTGAGAACTTGCGTGTGGCTGCTCTGAGCGGCTTTGGGGCAAACATGGTGCTACAGCACACAGACTGTGACCAGCACAGCTTGTGTGCAAGCACGTTGAATACCAAATATACTGGGCAAATGTGCTTTGTATGGCTTGCTCCTCACCAGCACGGTATCTGCTGCAGTTCTGCACTGCTGGGCCCCGGTGTCACCACGTGGGACATGGTGGTCCTGCGTTGCTGCAGCTCTGCTTTGGTGCTACCCCGGTCCTTTTTCTGCTTGCTTGCTTGTGCACAAACTCAGCTCATGGGCTCCAGAGTGAGCCGAAGAAAACACCTTAAGGAATGGCTCTAGAGATGACAAAAATACTATTTTTAAAATATGAATTGATGAAAGCCATGCTGAAAGCAATCCTGCAGAGGTGTTGCTGGGGAAAAGAAAAGCCTCGTGACTTTCCTCTGATAAGAAAATATTCCTTCCTCATGCTGCTGGCATCCCCCAGGGGGGTTTGTGCATCTGGAGTCCATTGCCGGGCTCTCTGCTTCTGAACGACTGCTGTGTGCTGCAGAAAACGCTGAGCTCCCTCCAGAGCAGCCTCCCACCACGTGCACAGACCCGAAACATCTGCGCTCAGGCGGCGGTGAGTGACTCACTGTCCCCAGCCCCAGCATGGCCACATCCGAAGCATTTCGGCTCCGTTCCTCCAAGCGAGCAGGGCTAAGGCTGTCCCAGCTGCAGCCTCAGCAAAAAGCACGGGGAGCACCAGGGCAGGACCAGCATGGGACTTCTCCCGGGACCAGCTCCTCGCTCTGCTGAGGCTCAGGGCAGCCCCAAACCCTCTCTGCTCCTCTTTATGCTCTGTATCATTGGCAGGCGTTATGAATATGCATGTACCCCAGCACCTTAGCGTGTCTCCTTGAGCAGATCCTGGCTGAGCGTAAAATTAAACTTGCAAATCGCAGCCTTTTCTTTGCCTTCCTGTGTTTATTTATTTATTTATTTATTTTTCTGTTGTCATCAGCTTTGTTATTATGCACATTTCTCATGCACATGCCTGGGGTACTTCAGGGTGCGAGGAAGGAAAATTAGCCAAAAGACTCATTTGGGACAGAGCATCCACTATTTAAATTCCTCCCTAGAAGCCTGTTCGTTGTTAATTATGAACAGGCTTGCAAGCAGCATAGATTTTAATTTCTAAGCTAGTGTTGATATTGAAAAATCTGCCTTTGTTTCAAAGGGCATTTTAGATTTTATTTATTTTAACAGTAAGGAATCTGCCTGCGCTCAGACACTGTGATGTCTGAGCCCTGCACTGGGAGTCTGCATCTTTTTGGGGTCTTTTTGCTGAACCCCTTGGGCTCCACTTGCATTTCTGGAGCTGGGTAGGGACTCATCTCATGCAGAAGGTCCCTGCAAGCCCAGCTGGTCTCCAATTGCAGACGGAGGGCTGCATCCTTTCTGGCAGCATCCCCAAAAAGTGCCTCTGGGTTGATGGGGCTCTTGCGTCTGGTCTCCAGGAGCTGTGCACAGCCACCACCCCCACCAGGCTGGGCATGGAAAGAGGAACCCTCCTGATCTGCAGGCACATCTGCAAATCGAGCTCCCGATTTTGAAGCATAGCTGCTTTTGAAGTATATTTGCTTCATCCTCGATTGTTCTTGTTGCTCTCACCCATGGAGCTTGGGTCAAGGCTTTGCCAGCTCCATCACCACAACATCCTTCCTTGCTCACAGGGGAAAAAAAAATCAAGTGGTTTTAAATATAGCACATCTCAGGGTATTTTTATTTGCTCTTTAGCTTTGAGCTCTCCAGGTTTGGTTGTTCCAGCTTTGCTCTGTAATCAAAAGGGTGAGGAGCTTCCTTTTCTCCTCCACAATGAGACCGAAGCCTCCCACGTGGGCACTGGGGCCACCGAGTCATGGGGAAAATGTGGGAGCCTTGGGGACACGGTGAGAGCTGCCCAGGTATCGTGTGTCTGAGGTCTTGCTTTTGTGGGCACCCCTGCACTGTGGTTCCCAAATATTTGGGGGTCCCTCCCTCTCTAGCAGCATCTTCCACCGAGGACGGTGTGGGGCTGCCAGTGCCTCTGCACCCCTATTCCCCCAGCTGAATACACCCCATTCCCCAAGCTATGTGCACCCCAATTCCCTATCTCCATACATCCCACACCTGGAGCTCCCCACACCCCAATCCCCCAGCCCCATACACCTCAACTTCCTATCTCCATACAACCCCAATCGTAGGACTCCCTGCACCCCAATCCCCCAGCCCGACACACCCCACACCTGGGGCTCCCCGCACCCCAGTCCCTGGCCCCATACACCCCAATACCCTAGCCCCATACAGCCCGATCCCCCAGCCCCACACACCCCACACCTGGAGCTCCCTGCACTCCAGTCCCTGGCCCCATACACCCCAATACCCTAGCCCCATACAGCCCGATCCCCCAGCCCCACACACCCCACACCTGGAGCTCCCTGCACTCCAGTCCCCCAGCCCCATACACTCCAGCCCCCAAGCTCTATGCACCCCAATTCCCTGTCTCCATACACCCCAATCTCCCAGCCCCACACACTCCACACCTGGGGCACCTTGCACTCCAGTCCCCTATCCCCATACACCCCATACCTGGGGCTCCCTGCACCCCAATCCCCCAGCCCTGTACACCCCAATCCCCAAGCTCCATGCACCCCAATTCCTTATCTCCATACACCCCATACCTGGAGCTCCCTACACCCCAATCCCTGGCCCCATACACCCCAATTCCCTATCTCCATACACCCCATACCTGGAGCTCCCTACACCCCAATCCCTGGCCCCATACACCCCAATTCCTTATCTCCATACACCCCATACCTGGAGCTCCCTACACCCCAATCCCTGGCCCCATACACCCCAATCCCTACCCCCTTACACCCCAATTCCCTATCTCCATACACCCCATACCTGGAGCTCCCTACACCCCAATCCCTGCCCCCTTACACCCCAATTCCCTATCTCCATACACCCCAATTCCCGGCCCCGCACCCCCCAGTCCCCCATTCCCCCCGCGGCCCCTCCTCCCCCGCCGGACCCCGGGCAGGAAGCGGCCGCAGCCAACCAGGGCCCGAGCGGATCCGAAGGGATCCGACGGGATCCGAAAGGAGCCGAAGGGATCCGGAGGGAGCCGAGCGGGGCCGAGCGCAGCCGAGCGGGGCTGAGGCGCGGTAGGTGCGGGCCGGGCGGGGACGGGGGGAGCCGGGGGGCGCCGGGCAGGGGGCGGCCGCGGGGCTCCGTGAGCGGCCCCCGGGGCTCCGTGAGCGGCCCCGGCCTCGGCCGCAGCCTCGGGGCCTCCCCGGGCTTTGTGGTGGCGGGGGGGGAATGAATGGGGCCGGCCGGGGGGGCCCCGAGGGGTGGGGGGGGGGCCCGCCGCCTTCCCCTCCCTGGGGGCTCCTCCTCGGGGTCCCCCCGGTTTGGGGCTGAGCCGCGGGGAAGCGGCTTGGGAAGGGAGCGACGGGACGGGGGGGGGAGCGGCTAGGTTCCCGACACCCTTTGGGTGTCTTTTTCAATTTTATTTTATCTTTTCGTAATTATTTTAATAGATATTTTTTGATTAGTATTCTTTTTTTTCCCCCCCCTTCCAGGGTGCTGAGGAGACGCCCCAGCGATGCTCTGCCCGCTGCTCGCCCTGGCGCTCAGCCTGGCAGGTGAGCGGGGACCCCTCTGGGGCGAGCGGGGACCCCTTTGGGGTGCTCCTCCCAGGTACACTGCGGGCACAAAGAGGGGCAAGACCTCGCCCGCCGCCACGGGAGGAGCGTCCCTGTGGCGAGGGGCTCCACATCCCGCGTGCTGCAGCCAAATGGTGAAGGCGCAGCGGGGTCACGTCCTGAGGGATGTCACGGGGCTGGATCCGGCCCCACACTCAGCAGCTCCCGGACCTCCTCCGGGCACGCCACCAGCACCCGCTGGCTTGTGGAGAGGGATGAGTGGCCCTGGCCTGGCTCCCTGAGCCCTTTGCCAGCACACCAAGGCCCGACCCAAGCCCCTGGCATCGCTGCAGCAGCCCCCTGCGAATCCACAGCACAGGGGGTCCATGGCGAAGAATCCTTTTGGGATGCATGCCAGCCAGCGGCCAGACTGGGTGATGTTCCTAAAAACCACCCACAGGCCTTTATTAATAGCCAGAGGGAGCTGTGACGCTGTGGGGCCTGCCAAGAGCCAGGCTGGCTGCCCGGGCGCTGTGCTCGTGTCTGTCCGTCCGTCTGTCCGTCTGCGTCCCCTGGCAGGGCTCACCCAGCCCAGCTCCCTCCTGAGCTCTTCTCCTGCAGAGATTTACTGGGGTCAGGATGTCAAACCTTGCTGCCGATGCACCTCCCTTGGTGCCAGGCGGGATTTTTCCCCCTTTTCCCTCCCCTTTTTCCTCAACATTGGGGAATGTGGCCCTGGTGGGACATCCCCACCCACTGCCGTCATTCCCCAGGGGACAGGGGGCGAGCGGGTGGTGAGGGTCTGGGGGACGGATCCGCGCCTCTGCCTGCGCGGCTGCCAGCTCAGCAAGTGCCACCCAGTGCCACCTGGGGCTGGCAGAGGGACGTGGGCACGTCCTACCTGGGCATCGCACTGGTGCCATCTAGCGCCGCTTCATCACCTCCGTCCTCTCCGCAGTCTGGCGTTGGGGTGGCTTCTTGTAGACCCTAGCAAAACAGAAGCGACCCCGAGCAGGTTTGGGCACCCACGGGTGCTCCTGGCAGTGCTGTCCCTGTGACGGGTGGCACTTGCTGCGTGCTGGCAGCGGAGGGCAGCAGTGCCCCTGGTTTGGGCTCAGCCCTGGGAGGCTGCTGGTCTCCCCACCTTCGCTTTGCTGGGGAAGGGCTGGAGATGTTTTCCTCCCTTCCCAGCCCCTCGATTCTCTTAGTCATTAATTAGCCGGGTGGATAATTAAGGAGATGCTTCCATGGGGGCTGACCACCTCGTGCTTCTCTCCTGCAGGTGCCATGGAGATCCAGGTCCCGGAGGAGCCCGTGGTGGCCCTTTTTGGCCGAGACGCCACCTTGCGCTGCTCCTTCTCCCCCGAGGCCAATTTCAGCCTGGACGACCTCAGCCTCATCTGGCAGCTGACGGACACCAAGCGCTTGGTGCACAGTTTCTCCGGCGGCAGGGACCAGCTGGCCGACCAGGGCGGGGGCTACGCCAACCGCACGGCCCTCTTCTACGACCAGCTGGCCCAGGGCAACGTCTCGCTGCTCCTCCGGCGTGTGGAGATCGCGGATGAGGGCAGCTTCACCTGCTTCGTCCGCGTCCGCGACTACAGCAGCGCCGCCGTGACGCTGCAGGTGGCAGGTGAGAGGTGGAGAGGTGTCCCGGCATGCCTCCCCCAGCAAGAAGGGTTCTCCGTCACACTTTCATCCTCCACGCAGCCTCTTTCTCCACCCGTGTGGTCTCCACATGAATTCAGCCCTCCAACCGGCTGCATCTCCCCCAGAATGTTCCCCACAGGGAGGCTGATCCCTTCCTTGCTGTGGTGGGGAGGTTCTCGGCTGAGGTGCCGCTTGTGGCAGCGTGGCCAGGAATGAGTCAGAGCTGGGGAGGGTTCAGCTGGTTGGTGTCATCTGCTGGAAGGTGGTGGGTTGCTCCTGATCCTTTGGTCACCTCCGTCACCTCCTGCTGGCTTTCCTCTCCCTTTCAGCTCCCTACTCCAAGCCCAATTTGAACCTGGAGCCCAACAAAGACTTGAAGCCTGGGGACCTGGCGGCTGTGACTTGCCACGCATCCCGCGGCTACCCCGAGGCCAGCGTCCTCTGGCAGGACAGCCAGGGCACCAACATCACAGAGAACATCACCACGTCCCAGGTGGCTAACGAGGAGGGTCTCTTTGACGTGCACAGCGTCCTCCAGGTGCTGGTGGAGCCCAGCAGCACCTACTCCTGCCTGGTGCGAAACCCGGTGCTGCAGCAGGAGACCCATGCCTCCGTCACCATTACAGGTGAGCCAGCCTGGGCCAAATTTGGGAAAGGAAGGGTTGGGATCTCTTCTGAAGAAGGTGGCCGTGGTGGTACAAAGCTACCCCAGGGGTTTGTACACCGTATCCCGGCTCTACCTCTCTGCCCATGGACCTTTAGGGTGGCCTGAGGCTGTGCTGTCCTTCCCCGTATCTCCGTACCAGCATCCCAGCCTGGTGCTGGAGGTACTTGCTGAGCTGCAATATAGGTTTTGGAAGATCTGTGGGGGATTTTGGAAAGGTCTTGAGATGTTGTCCTCCTTCTAGCTTTGCTGGTTGCCCTGTCCCAGTCTAAACCACCCCAGAGAGCCAGCACAGGGCATGGTGGTCTTCCTCTCTTTAGCACGTGCCCATGGGATGCTTTCCATTTGCAGCTCTCCATCCCATCCCATCCCATCCCATCCCATCCCATCCCATCCCATCCCATCCCATCCCATCCCATCCCATCCCATCCCATCCCATCCCCTACACAAACCCCACATCACTTGCACTCTCCCCTGACCTGCTAATTAATCCTGACCAAAACACCCTTGGGGCACCCGCTGTGCTTTTCCACCTGGGCTGCTTGGCCTGGAGACCAGCACCTCAGCAAACTTTTGGGCTGGTTTGCCAGCTCGGACTGTTTGTCTCTGAGCATCGTTCAGCCTCGCCGCTTCGCCCTGACGATGTCTCGCTCTGCTGGCCCGACAAATCGGGAGTTTAGCGGCGTTTATCCTGGATGGCGCGGGCAGGGAGCGTGGTCAGGGCTGTGTCGAGGAGATGGGTAGGGCTGTGCCTGGGAGCTGGGTGACAAAACCCATGGCTGTGAGCTGTGTGCCCCAAATCCAAACCTCCTGGGGCTGGCAGGGACCCCTCCTGTTGCCCTCAGGAGTCCTGCTCTGTCCCAGATGCTCTGGGGAGGGAAGAGATGAGCTCCAGGAGAGATCTCCAAGGAATCTGACCCCATGGACTCCACTGGTGGCTTGCAGGACTCAGCCTTGACACACCAGTGACTTGCCACCAGCTCCAAGTGGCTTCTGCTCATCCTCACTCGCTCGGTTTTTATAGCTGCCTTGGAGCTCTTTATAACTTTACACACTCCCTGGTAGCGTTAATTAGCATTTAATTGGCACGGCAGTTGCTGGGTTGTGAAGGTGGGTCCCCGGTGGAGCATGAACCTTTTGGCTGCTTGCACCAAGCTCTTCCAGCAAGTGTCACGCAGGCACCTGACATTGACCACGGCGGAGCAGAGAAGAGGACACCTATAATGCTTCTGATCCTCTTCTCTAAGGGATATTTGTCCCTTGTGACAGGGAAATATCCCCTAAACTCCATCTGCCCTTTGTACCGCCGGTCCCCTCAGCGTTATAACTACAGAAGGATTTGTCTTTCTCTCCCCCAAGGCCAACACCTCGCCTTCCCCGCCGTGGCTCTCTGGGTGACGGTGGGACTCGCCATCTGCGTAGTGGTGTTGCTCATCGTCCTGGCTTACATCTGCCAGAAGAAAATCCGTGAGAGCTGCGAGGAAGAGGAGGAAAATGCAGGTAAAGCATCCCCGTCCCATCCGGGTGCACACCCTGCAGTTGGGGATGGATCAGAGGACGCTTTAACCTCTTTCCTTCTTTTGCACATAAGCGAGCGCTTTCCTCTTGTTTTTGTTTCTTCCTCCCAGCACATTTTCACCTTTCTGCTCTGCCCTTCTCCATCTCTTTCTCCCCATCCTCCCACTCTCCTCTGAGTATCCTCCACGTGCCCAGTGCCCTGGCAGGACATCCGTGCAGAGAGCGTCTCCTCCGAGAAGATGCCCGCGGGCTTTGCCACCGCGGAAATGTCGAGCGCGTTGACACGCAGAAATAGCATGAGACAGAGATGCTCCGTGCTCGCCCTTGCTCTCCCTTTATCCTCTCATGCTTTGTTTTGAAAGAATTAATGAAAGGCGTGCTGCTGCCTCCTGGGAAGCACTCTGAAATGCCCCCTTTGAAAAATATTTCTGTGCCAGCTCTCGTTTTCCGCATTCTTCCCCTCCTTTGGTTTGTTTCTTTTTATTACAGAGAGGTGTTTGCATGGCAAGTGGGGCTTTATTCCTTTAAAAAAAAAAAAGCTGTTGTGCTCCGAAAATGGCTGCAGAAGCAGCTTTGCTGGCGTTCCCCGCTTGTTTTCTCTCGCTGGCTGCAGGGCTGATGCGTTCGCGTTGCCAAAGCCTTGCCCTGACAGCATTGTGCTGCGCAAGCTGCAGCCGCCCTGGGTTTTGCTCCTCTCCCTGCCTGCTGTGAATTTATTAATTGTTATGGTTTTATTTTATCATATCTATCTTTTTCCCCTTGGAACACAAACCCCAGTGAATTTTCCCTTTTGCTGGGGGATTTGGAGTGCCGGACAGCTCGATTGTGGCCCTGAGCCACCTGACCTTTAGCACAGGACACTGCTCCCAGCCTGCGATGGCTTCTCCCTGACCCTCAGCAATAACCTTTACTTCAAATAATAACCCTGCAGGACCCTTTGTGGGAGCTGCAGGAAGCAGGAGCAGCAGTTTTTGCTGGTCTTTTTGGCCGGGAACAGCATCGCAGGCATTCAGAGCATCCCGCTGACGGGGCTGTTCCGGCGGTGTTGCAGGAGCCGCCGTCTCCTGAGCCCCTGGCTCTGGATGGTAGCGGTGCTATAAACAGGGAGCCAAGCGGGCACGCTGCATCGTGCTGAGCTGCTGGGGTCACGAACAGGCAGGGAAATTCCTCCCTGTGGGGTGCCAGGGCTCGGCATGGGGCCGGAGGAGGGTTGCTGGCTGCAGGTGGGTACCACTTGCCGCCTCCCTCTCCATCGCCAGCATTTTGGCAGAGCCTGGGATGTGCAGCCAGGGATGGAGGCATGTCCACCGAGCCCAGTGGGCTTTGAGGGGAGGTCTGCAGGTGCTTCACACTCTCCCTGTTCTGTTTTGTAGGGACAGAGGAGCAGGACGAGGATGGGGAAGAACCCAAGACAGGTGGGTGCTGTCTCATGGCTGCGGGGCTGTTCCCAGTGCTCCCAGTACCATGCTGAGAATGGGACTGGGGGGCAGCCACCTTCAATCCCTCCATCTCCCTGTTAATGTGTTCTGCTCACAAACTGCCAAAGGAAAGCGACTGGGGGTCTGAGGCTGTTCCACACAAGCTGACCATGTGCTGGTTTTGCTTTTTGCAGCTCTGCAGCCGCTGAAGAGCACAGAAGACAAAGCAGGTGAGCGCATCCGCTGAGCGTCTTTGTCCCCTGCTCCAGGAGCCTGCTGGAGGGGACACAAGCTGACTCGATGCAGCAGTAACTATTTCTCCACAAGCTGGTCAGCTTGGGATGAAGTGGTTTTTTTTTATTTTATTTTATTTTCCATTTGCTGTAGAACGATCAAATTTCCCCAGATTGCTTCTATCAAGCAGCGCTCTGGTTTGGGCCGCTCTGACCGATGCTTGTATTTCCCAGCCAGAGATGAAGTGATGTGAGCAATGGCTTTGATGTGCTGTTTGCTCAGCTATAAGATGCTTCTGAGAAAGTTTTGTCTCCTGTTCAGGTTTTTCTTGCACGTTGGGAGTTTTCTTGGTCTGAGATACATTCAAGCATCCTAATCTTTGCACCCAAAGCTGTATTTAGTCCTCAGGGTGCTGGGACTGTGAGAAATGGAGGGGAGCAGCGCAGGGGGCTGCACCCCCAGCTTTCCCTTCTGCTCTAGCCCAGGTTGAGAACAGCCTTATGCAGGCCCTGCCAAGAATCTGGGTCTCTGCAGATGTGGGTGACCACTTTCAACTCCATGCCTGTGGATTATTATTATTAATATTTAAATTTTTATTGCGAATTTTAATTTCTTCCTTTCTTTTTTCTCCTTCCCTAGAAAATGAGCAAGAAATTGATTGACGCGAGCTGGGACAGCTCCAGGCAACACTGTGTGCCCTGCACCACCCTGCGGTGACAAACCCAGGACACCTCGGAGGGACAGGGACACCCCGACCCTCTGCCACCGCCGCTCCGGGTGCCATCCCCCTCTTCCCGCGCCGGCCGCGTTTTCGGGGCGCCCTGGGGCTGGAGAGAGGCTGCGCCTCCCTTTACCCCCAGCGAGCCCCCAAAGCCACCTCCCGAGGGACCTGGGACATCGTGTCCTGCGTGGGGTCGTTGGGTGTCTGTCTGTCCGTCCTCATCCCCAGGGAGCGCCGGGCTGAGCCCCCAGGGTGAGCATCATTCCAGAGGCACATTAGGACAATTATTTTGTTTTTTTTTTTTCACCTTGCACCACTGCAGTTCCAACCGGACTTTTATTCTTGCCTTAAATGCATGGTTATCCCATGCTTCAAATTAACACAGAGGATTTTTCGGGGGGGTGAATCTTCTCCCTGTCCCGACCCTGCAGCCGGAGGCAGGGCTCAGGGAATAACTAGGGCTGTGCTGCGTGATGCCTTTTTTTTATTTTGGAGTGGTTGGAAGGCGGCGGGTGGCAGAGGCAGGGGGTTTTAGCAAGGGGCAAGGTGTTAATGCCACCCACAGAACCTGGGTTCAGCCCAGGAATGCTGGAAAAAACACCCCAATATCGTTTTTAAGGGAAAAAAAAACACACCAAAATCTAGTTTTTAAGAGAAGTTTGTGCATCCATGGGGTATGTGACAGGTGCTCATCCCCAGCTGGACCAATGTGCCTATTGCCTAATTAAATATTAAACAATAACTCGGGAGCACACAGGGGGTGCACTAAAGCCCTGCAAAGCGCCTTAGCATCCTCGCTGCCCCAAGTGTTTGTGCTGGAAATAATGCTTGTTTAACTCAATTTGGGTAAAACCGCCTGCTCGGATGGCTGCAGGAAGAGGCACCCCAATGCCAAGCGTGGCTGACGCCGGGGGTCGAACGCAGGCTGAGAAATGGGTTTGCTCGTGGCGTGTCCCTGGGTCCAGCGATGGGTCTCTGTTGGTTGTCATTTTTATTTAAAATCCAAGGATCTGGAGGGTTTCGTGCCTTGACAAATAAACTCGTGGGTTGTTTTGGATGATGGTTTCTGGGCTTGAGGGTTCCGCTCTCCCCCATTCTTGTATTTTCGGAGGTGGCTGAAGGCTGTGTGTTACTAGAAGAGAAAAAAGGAGTGAGGATGAACTCAGGTTGTTTCCTACCTTAAAGCCCCGTTTCCTTCCCAAATCATCGATGGCTCACACTGTTTCTAGAGTCACTAGAGGACACAAGGGCCAATTTTGGTGGCGGAGGAGGTCTAAGGGACGAAGGACACCAACCTGTAGGATAACGGGCTTCAGTAGGCCCCTTGCTCATGGGATGAGCTGCATCATACCGTGCATTACATTTTTGGGTTGATTTTGTGAGATTCAGCACAGCAAGAGGAAATCCCTAATGTCCATCCCCATCTGTGATGTGTTCCCAGGGTGTTTGGTGGCCTGGGCTGGCCCTGCAAGACCTTGCACGGTGCTTGCAGCCTTGATGGATCCATCCTTTATGGATGCTCAAAGTAATGCATGCATATTTTGGACCTGAGCTTTGCTTTGGCTCCGTCTTCTGCTGCCACGGTGGCATCATCCATCACCAGCTGATGAGCCCTGCCGCGATAACTCCTCTTTATTTTCATACTTAGAGCAGCAGAAGAAGGTGCAAAATCCCAAGGGGGCCATCAGCATCTTTGTACCAGCCATATGAAATACCCCTGAAATTCAGGCTGCTGTTTAATCCCATCCGTCGGTGGGGTTTGATCAGGAGCTGCCAGGGGAAGGGGTCTTCTTCAGCCCGCCGCAGCCGGCGAGGATTATTTTTAGCTGTCCTTCCCGGGCATGCAGCCAGGCGCTGCATTTTAATAGAAAAATATTTCTAAAAGCGAGACAAGTTAAAGCGTGCCGGTATCAAACTCGTATTAGGGAGGGGATGGATGGTTATTTCATTTAGGGGCCATGATGTACAGCCTGAATTAAGCACTAGTGCAATTTTTAACGAGGTGCCAGGAGGTACCATTAATATTAGTTAGCACCCAGGCGCTGGGCTGGGCGAATAAAGCCATTAACCCTCCCTGCCCGGCGCTGATGAGTGATGGGACGAGTCGTCCTGAAGCTCGGGACCTTCACGGTCTTTAAAGATCCCGAGATAGCTCCACCAGCACACATGCTTCCACCACCGCCAGCTTCTCCTGTGGATTTAATTATGGAGGGGGGATGCAAACAGCTAGTTGCAGGTTAATGGGGTGGGATGCGGCAATGCCTCCATGGTGCTTGTCATGAGATGAACTGGGGGATTTGGACTAAATGGTCTCCAGAGGTGATTTCCAGCATCAACTGCTCTGTAATTCCCAATGGGAGCCACTGCACAGAGAGGAAATGGGATGTTTTAGGACACCCCCATGCCGTAACGCAAGCACGTTCGCTTCTTGTTCCCCTAAAAACCTGCTCAGCTCCTGGGTCTCTGCTCCAGGAACGTGGACTTTCCTCCCAGCCAGCTGCTGAAGGTGAGGAGCAAAGCCCTAAGGTCACGGATGAGAGCAGATGGAAGCAGAGGGTTTTTAAAATCACTTTCCACCTTTGTTCGCAGCTTCTCCTGACTAAGCAGCATCCAGAAAAAAAAAATCCATCTGAAATCCAGGATGCTTGTTAAATGGTGGTTCCCATTTTCCTGCAAACACCCGAACGAAACGCCCTCTTTTGGTGTGAAAGAGGGCATTTCATCCCATCCGAAATGGCCTTGCCCTTTGAGCCCGCGTGTTCCATACGGCCACATTTTGTTTCATTTCCCTTTCGTTTTCCTCCTGATAAGAAGCTCTGCTTGGGGAACAAATGTGGAAGTTGAAGCCAACTCAAAGCCATCGTCCTCCACCTACTCCAAAAACCATGCCCGAGCACTCACAAGCATCTTCTCAGGCAGAAAAAGGCTTTGAAAAACTCTTGCCTGGTACCTAAATCCTTTCAGTGGGGATTAAAAAGTGGCATTTTCAAAGCACTGCTATTTTTAAAGAGGAGTTGGTATTTTCAGAATCAGTTGCTCTCTCCTGGGACCCATTTTTTGGAGCCGAGTCCCGGACGGGTTATTCCCTGCTGCCACAGTGCATCTGGTCCTGATATGTCAGAGTGAACCGAGGGGCTGAGAGACGTTTTAATTACAGACTTGGCTATCAGGCGTGATTTGTCACGGGCAACTTGAGCAATTTATCCATCAGCAGTTAGACGCAATCTGAACCAGAAGGAGCATTTATCTCGTTGACTCAAAAGAGAGATTTGAAATGAAACGGGGGAATTTCTTACAAGCCCCTACCTGGCATTCATTTTCAAACCTGGAGTGCGTTCGCACTCTTTTCCCACGTGTGCCCAGGGGCTCGTTTCCCTTTGGGATGGATGAGGGTGAGGAAGGGTGATAATGGGGTGGCTCGGGTGCCTTTTTAATGCCGTGTCATGACCGGGAGCCAAATCCCTGGACGATGCTCTCGCCAGCAGGATCTGGGCTGCAGACGGGGTGATGGCATCATTTTCTCGGGGCGGGAGGCGAGGAGGTTGTTGTTGCTCAATGAGCCTTGGAGAAGCATGTGCTGTCTCAGGTAAGTAGAAGTTGCTAAAGCGTTGCCTGATGAGCATTCAATTCCCCGATTAATACAGTATTTAACACTCCAGTGAAAAAAGCACCCTGGCAAACAAACGGATGAGCCATGGAGAGAAGAAGTGCTGACAGTGCAGTTCTTTTCTGTGCACGAAATCATTCTCCAATCTCAGGGAAAACGCAGGTGCTGATGCGCTCTGCGGCACGCGGCCAAGCTGGGCGCCCCCATTCCTCCCTGAAGGGCTGAAGAGGAAGGATGGTGCCCACCCAACCCTGGGCTTTTCCCTTCTTGCCAACATTAGCACGGTTTGCTCCGAGCTCTTCTAAGCGCAGGCAAGGACGGCCGGTGTATGTGAAGAGAAAGCCGATGTCCCCCGGTGTCCTTCACCACCGGAGGAAATCTATAGCCAGGGATGGGAAGGGTTATTCCTTCAGAGCCATTAAATGCAGATCACAGTGATGGATGTTGCCGGGAGGTGGTGGATGTGTTTTCCTTGATGTGTTTTATTTTTATGTGTGGTTGTTTTTTTTGTTTGTTTGTTTTTCTTCTTTTTTTTTTTTTCTGCCTATTGATCTCATCTCCCAAATGAGAATAAAAACCGTTCCCACCCATCAGATTCAGCCTTTCCCACCCCAGCTCCTGGAAACTCCACTTTTTTCACTGGAGTGTTAAATACTGTATTAATCGGGGAATTGAATGCTTATCTGGCAATGTTTAAGGCTCATCAATCTCCCCTCCACCGAGCGAGCGCAGGGCATGAGCTGGGCTTGGAGATGACCCACTGCTTGCTGAATTAATAAAGAGAGCCTGAGCTGCCAGAGAGGTTTTTCTTGTTGTATCATTTATTCATCACTCATAAAACTATCCACGCTTCAGGGAGACCACAGCAGATGTGTAATGCATGGGCCTGCAGCAAAGGTGGGCGCTGCTGGGATTTGGCTGCCTCCCCCGAGGCCACACAGCACGCGTAACCCCAAATCCACCCCGCAGAGGGGCGGAAGATGCTTCATCCCGTAAAACCCACATTATGGGTCATGCATGCAATGCTCCTGTAGAAACATACCGTGAACACAACCACTTGTGTTAAGAACACCTCCCCCCGGCTTGTTCAACACCAGGGCATTGTCCCCATGCCGAGGAGACCCCACTGCCAGCAGCTTTGCGTGACCCCAGCCCCTCCACCCAGCACAGCCATGTACAGCCATTAGTCATCCTACTGTACGCACAAGCAGCTGTGCCAATTAGCATAATTAACACATGAGGGCCAATTAATCTCTTGATTATGCCTGCCATTCACTTATCAGCTGCTATTATGGGAAGATCGGCTTTTGTACCTCTGCTTTCTATGCAAATAAGCCGGTTATGATGCCTTCATTACTCGACATACAATTACCCAGCGCAGATACCCATGAAATCGAGCACGGACAGATTGCCAGCATGCACGGGCCGGAGCCCAGGTGGATTTGGCAGCTGAAGGAGCTCTGAAAGTCCTCTCTGTGTCTGAAAGTGCCACCTTGAGCAGTGCACCACACCATGGGTTTTGGGTAATCTGATGTGCAGGAGACCAGAAATATTTGTGGGATGGTGGCCGACTCCTTGGCAACCAGTGGCCAACACTGGCTCCAGTTCAGCCATAGGGAAGGGGACACAGACACAGGCACAAGGGATGCTGTGGCCATGGGGGCTGCTGGCCCTAGATCCCATCTTGTTGCCACCCCTGGGCTTGGTTCTGCGGCTCTCTGGTATCAGGGATGCTCAGGAGGTCAGCAAAACCTGCGGTCCATGGAAATATGGTGGGATGCAATACGTCCCCACCACATTAGCCCTCTGTCTGTTCTCCTACCATGGTGACCTCTTGTCCCCAAACAAGTGCCTGATGCCACCCCCACCAGGCAAGGCAGGAAGACATGGGACAATGCCCTGGGGCAATTCCAGGTGTGGGGTTGGTGAGATTTTCCCCCCTGCCCCTCGAGGGAGGGGTGTCCCAGCTGGGTCTCATTGACCTGGGTTGTCCCTGGATGCTCCAAGGGCTGGGTGGAGGCCCCCAGGTGCATCCCATCTGCTCTTCAGGGAGTTGGTATAAAAGGCTCCTGAGCAGCCTCTTCTCTATCTGCTGGTTTTGTCAGGCTCAGGATGGGGTCTGGAAGCAGCCTGGGTATTGCTCTGCTGTGCTGGGCCCTGGCTGAAGCAGTGTCTTACAGCCCCTGGGATCTCTCCCCAAGGGACTCAGGGGTCTTGAGGGTCCGAGGGGACTCTTCGTGGAGATGGCACCACCAGGTGCCTTCCTTCTCCCAGCCCTCCCCATGGGCATGGGTGGATGTCTCCCAGCTCCAGGCTGCCGCCCCCCTGCACCCTGTGGCCGTGCAGTGCCAGGAGGCACAGGTGGTGCTCACAGTGCACCGGGACCTCTTTGGCACTGGGCGCCTGGTCCGGGCTGGGGACCTGACCCTGGGCACAGCCAGCTGCCCGGCCACGGCCCAAAATGCTGCTGAGAAAGTGGTGACCTTCGTGGCTGGGCTGCACGAGTGTGGCAGCACCCTACAGGTGAGGTGGGGTGCTCGGGTGAGGGGCTGCTCCATCCCTGGTGCTGCTGCTTGGGTAGTGGGCTAATGGGCTTTGATCCACACTGGGGTGATTAAATGGGGGTTATTTGGGACTAGTAAGTAGTAACGTGCTGCCTAATTCTTCTTGGGAGTGGCTCAGTTGTAGAAATGATATAGTAAAGGTGATGCCAAGGGTTGAGGTTGGGGTGAGGGGTACGTCTGCTAACAGTAGCTCTTAAGTGAAGTGCCTTGGGACCATTGCAGGGCTGGTTTTGGGAGTATGCATGTTGTCCTTGAGCCCTAGGTGAATCCACTGAATGGCAAGCAAGGCTTATAGTGCTTTTCTTCTACCTCTTCAAGAGCCAGAGGAGTTGATGTCCTCCCACTTATTTAGGAGGAAGGAGGCTTCAGGCATTTTGTCCTACCGCACTTGCCCAGCTGGTGTGGGCACTTCTTGGGGTGGTGGCCCTCAAGACTGACCTCTTATGAGGTCAGTCTTATTCTCAGGTGCTGAGATGCCAGCCCAAATCATGGCATCCTGAATGTGGAGGACAGGCTGATGGAGCTGCAGGTCCTGGTGCTGGGTGCCTGACAGTGCTGAGGTTTGGGCTGACCCGTTTGTTCTACTGACTTATCAGCTCTCCCATGTCCCTTCCAGATGACCCCAGACTCCCTGATCTACAAAACAAGCTTGTTCTACAAACCCACTGCTGCTGGCAATGCGGTCATTGTAAGAACCAGCCCAGCTGTGGTTCCTATCGAGTGTCACTACCCCAGGTGAGCCAATGAGGTAATGTCTCTGCTCCTACGGACCTAGGGTGGTGGTGGCATCTCTGCTGACATACTTATGCTTTTAGGAAGAGCAACGTGAGCAGCAATGCTGTCCAGCCTACCTGGGCTCCCTTCCGCTCCATGCTGTCAGGGGAAGAGAAGCTGGTGTTCTCCCTGCGCCTCATGAGCGGTGGGTGCCCCCTCTGATACCTGCTCCTGGCTGTGAATGCTGAGATCCCCAAAAAAACTAGGGGCTGGGTTACCCCACACTTTACAGGAGGGATATATGGGGTTGCTGGTCAGTTAGGAGGTCCCACAAGAAAGGGAGGGCAGCATGCTTTTTGCCAAAGCAACCTGTGGCTTCAACTGTGCCTTCCAGATGACTGGAGCTCCGAGAGGCTCTCCAACGGCTTCCAGCTGGGGGAAAGCCTTCACCTCCAGGCCGATGTTGTGGTGGGGGGCCATGTGCCCCTGCGCCTCTTTGTGGAGGACTGCGTGGCAACTCCGAGTGCAGACCGGAGCTCCTCGCCCCGCTACGCTTTGATTGACCTCAGCGGGTAAGGGGGGACAGCGCGGTCTGCGTGGCGGTGCCACAGCTTGTCGGGATGTCCCTGACTTCTGCTCCCTGTCCAGGTGCTTGGTGGATGGGAGAGCCGATGACACCACCTCAGCATTTGTGTCCCCGCGGCCGAGGCAGGAAACACTGCAGTTTGTGGTCGATGCTTTCAAGTTCGCAGGAGATGACAGGAACCTGGTGAGATGTGTCTGACCCCCTGGCCCTGCCTGCACAAGAGCAGTGCTGTCCTGCATGAAAAAAATCACCCCAACCTGGGGATTTTGGCTTAATTTCCCTTCCAGATCTACATCACCTGCCACCTGAAGGTCTCCCCAGCTGACCAGGCCCCAAACCCACTGAACAAGGCCTGTTCCTTCAACAAAGCCAGCAGCCTGTGAGTATACCTGGGGGGCTTGGGCAGGGGGCAGCCCGGAGGAGAGGGCTCACAGGTGGCTCTGTTCCAGCTGGGCTCCCGTGGAGGGCACCGGGGACATCTGCAGCTGCTGTGAGACAGGCAACTGTGCACTGTATGGAGGCTACTCCCGGAGAAATAACCCCCTGGCCAGGTGGCCAGGGAGGCGCTTGAGGAGAGACATCTCTTCCAGGCAAGGTAGGGCTCGGTGTGCCCCAAAATGCAGCCCTAATTTGGTGACCTCCCAGGCTGGGGTGGCTGAGATGCTGGAAGGTCTGAGATGTCACCTCTTGGGGATGAGCTTGGCTCTTCTCTGCTGTCCTTGGGCAAATAGTTTTCCCTTTTGTATAAAGCTACACAAAACCACCTTGCTGTAAACCCTGAAACTCCAATGGATCAGGAATTGCCTCACCTGCCAGCTCACTCACCCACATCTCTTCTTAGGTGGGTCCTCAAGGGCAGCAGAGGCTGAAGTCTCAGTTGGACCACTGTTAATCCTTGACCCAGCTCAGGGGTTACGGAGTGCCTCGGGACGGCTTGTGCCAGCAGGGAGGGCACCGCAGGGTATGTGTCTGTGTGGCTGTGCCTTCACCCTTCACCTCTCTGAAGATGACTCCAGGTTGATCTAATAGTGAATTCCTCCACGATTTCGTGCCTAGATGGACTCTCTGGTGTATCTGCTGAAAAAACTGTCTGGGGGGCTTTTTTACCCCTATACTGCCTGCATGTTGTGCCACTGCCAGATGGTGGAAAGCCATAAAATGTGTAGTAAGGGGATTTCTCTCTTCTAGGTGCTGCTGAAGGACTTCCTATGCTGGTCCAAGTCGCCATGCTTGCAGCAGCTGCTGTGCTGAGCTTAACTGCCCTTGGAATATTTCTCGTGTGCAGAAAGTGCAGATGCCCTCTGGGAATGTCATTGTAACTCCCTGTACCTAATAATAAAAAAAAAGTTTGTCTTCCCTTTGTGATCTTGGTGGTGAGGAGGGACAGCGGTCAGCCCCTGCCCTGATGGGATGGCATTTGAGGCTGTGCTCAGGAACCAGGTAAGCCAGCTCATGGGGTGACCATGAGCTCTTGAAGCCACCACTGAAGCAGGGATGGGATTAGACTGGGATCAGACCAGTCTGTTGCATCCTGCAGAGAGCTGCTTTTCATCCCTGAGCAGCAGCAGTAGCCCCCTCTGAGCCGAGCAAACTGCTCCTGGCCCTAGGGAGAAACTACAAAGGGGCAAAGCAGCGAGGCTGAGAGCGATGCCTGCAGCTCCAGTTCTTGGCTTTTGGTCCTCTCCTTTTGCTAGTGCCTTCTGAAAGCTGCTGCTGATTAAAGGCATTGCCTCTGCTTGGCAGCTGAATGCTGGAATATTTGTCTTTTGCCCTTAAGCCCTTGGGTTGCAATTCCCTAGCCATTAGGCTGCAGTCTAGTGCTGCCAATTCTCCTTACAAGCCTCAAACAAAGCCTGAGCAGGGCTACATCTCTGCAAATGAGCCTTCCCTAACACCCTTATGCAACCTCTCTTGTCACGGAAATGATCCTGTTTGCACGGAGAGATGAGCTTGGCACTTGTGCTCCATGGGCTGTGCGGGGTGCAAAGCAGGAACCCCAGCCCAGAACGAGCTGGATTTGAGAGCCTGGGGACGATGTGCCTGGGGAAGATGTTTCCTAGTTCTGTGTTTTTGTTTTTTTAAATGAATTATGTAGCTGAGCTGAAATAATCAGGTGGAAAAATGAGGCAGCCATGTAAGCTTTTTGGGGAGGCTGAGATTTTCCTTGGTCAGGCCATCAGCCTTCATGTTTTTATGCACGAGCTACTCTGTGCGGGAGCTGAACCCCCCCTTTTTTTTTAAAAAAAAAAAATACTTTTTTTATGTTGAGTTGATGACAGGAGACATGAGGTTGTGCTAAGTGTGTATGGCCAGGCTGTGATGCTCAGGGCAGACCAAGGGGATACCAATGGTCCTCCTAGGGGCATGGAGGCTGACCTTGTCCTCTGGGCAGGACCTGGAGGCTGGCCTCTACAGGAGGTCCTCTTCAAGCCACTCATCTTTCTTGAGGCTCCTCACTCAACTCTAAAACCACTTTCTTCCCATCCTCTAAGGAGATGTGCAACCTGCTGCTCTTGTCACTGTTGTCTGATGCCTCGGGGTTTCCCTGGGACCTGGTGCTCCTCTAGGAAGGCAGCCACCAGCAGAAGACTTCACCTCACCCTTCTAAAGCCTTCAGCCCCCAGATAAGGAAATGGGGGAAATCTAGCTAGTTTTTGGCTGTTAAGCATGAACCTCCTCTCTTGCTGTGGTGCGAATCTGGTGGTCTGTTGGGTGAAAGCAGGCACAGGGAGCATGTGAGGAGCACCTGGGCTGGTGGTGGTGGTGGTGCTGGCAGCAGGGGAGGCTGAGCAAGGGGGAGCAGAGCCTGAATGGGGGGCTCTGAGCCGTGTTGCATCCCTCTGGGTTCAGATCTTCTCTCAAGACCTGCCTGTAGCAGGAAAAAAAAAAAACTTTCCTGCTGGCCCCTTTCTGAGCAATGAAGGGGCTGCATGTCTGCTACTGCTGCTTTGAGCAGTCAGCTTCTACCTTGCCAGCTTTTGTGTGTTTTGTTTTTTTAATATTTTGACTTAGCACACCTATTATTTCTCTAGTATTAATCCAAAAACATTTCCCCACAGCTTACTAGAGGGAGGAAGCAATGTTCCCTGGCTGCAGGAGGGCAGGAAGCAGGCTGTCCCTGTATGTCTGCTCCCTAACCAGCTGAGCTCCAAGGAGCAAAGCACATTGTAAATAACTTCTTGCTTCCTACCTGCTCCTTGCTTAGCATAAGACCCAGAGATTGCTTTCTAACCTGATTAATTGTGGTATAAATCCCCTTACATTGGAATCTTCCCCCCTCTGTGAAGAGTGTGCATCTCGAAGATGCTGCTGGTGGAGGTGGGAGATGCAATGCCTTTGCCCTGGCCTCATGAGCACCACATCTCTCCCCAGCCCCCTATCTCCTGCTTCTGGGCTTTATTAGCTTTTGTTTCCCTCGTATGCACGAGCACCTGAGTAAAGACTTAATTAGAAAGCTGCAGATGCTGGCAGAACAATCAATTTGTGGGAATTAATAATGGGAATGAGGATGCAGTGCAGTTATTCACTGGTGTCTCCCACTTGCTGTAAGTGCCACGTTGTATGGAGATGCTAGTGATAAGCTCTAAGTGGTCTTCAAGGCAATTAATTAAAAGAAAAAAAATAATTTACTACACAGAAGAACATCAGGTAGTACTTACAAGGATTTAAAGGTACAAATGAGCTGCTGCCCACGTTCATTTGGAGATTTGCACTGCCCTGTGGAAGTGGTGCGAGTGTAAGTGCCATCTAGAGTAGCTGCTCCAAAATGTCCCTCTCTGGGCACGGACCATGGCAAGGATAATTAAAGGCTGTAAAAATAATTAATTGAAGGCTTTCCCAAGAAAGGGAACTCACTGCTGCAAGATGATGGTGGGTCTGGGTGCATTTGGAGGTTGTGGTGCAGGGCTGTGTCCCTATGGGGTGGATTTTTGGGAGACCGTAAGACGGTCTGGTAGGCTGGAGATGCTCTGGGAGATGCAGCATCCACCAGAGGAAGGAAAAACAAGAGAAAGGAAGAAATGTTCACTTTAGCCCTTCCGTATTGTCTCATCACAGCACCCAAAGGCTTGGGGTTGGCAGACGTCCTTCTCTGACCACGGCACACACTTATCCTCCACCTCATGGTGTTGCACATATTTTTTAAGCAAGGATATGTGGTGCAATGAGAATTGAGTGTGGGTTTGTTTGTTTTTTAAAAAAGCAACCCAACTAAATTTCTAAGGAACGAGCCTCCCCTATCAGCCCCAAGCTGTCTGCCTCATGATTTAGACACAAAACCGATGGAGGTCATAGAGGTTCGTGGGGTTGGGGTGAGCCCCACAGGCAGCTGCACATCCCAAGGACTTTCCAGCCCTATTTATGGCCCAAAGCATCCTCTGGACCTTGCCCCAGAAGAAGTGGGGGGCAGAAGCAGGAGACTGTTTTTTTGGCTGTGCTTTGGCCACATCTCAGAGGCTTTAGCCATGCTGTCACATGATGGAGGTGGTGCTCGGTTGGCACCCTCTGGAGCCTTGTGAGCATGTGGGAAACCTCTTAAAATAATAATAATATAATAATAAAAAGTATTAAAGCAGGGAGAATGAACTGTTTTGTTTTCTTCTGTCTTTATTTCTCAAGTCTCTCCAGGCTGAGGAAGTCGCACGAGTTGTGTCCTTCCTCAGCCCTCTGCATCCCCACGTTCTCTAGGAGGACACAAAGCTCAGATGCCCAAATTTACGCTTTAAAGCACAAATTGGCTGCCCTGTCTCAGGGCTAGTTTCCCAAAGATGTACATTATTAATGCTCTGTCTGCACGTGTTCGAGTAAATTACTACAGATTTATTTTTTTTTCCTTCTTTCCCACTTTCTATGGTGATTAGCAAAGCAGAAAGTTAGCCTGAATCTTTGCAAAGGTGAAGTCGGGTTGTTTGTTGTAAATAATATCCATTTTCTGTGCACAGACCTGGGGAAGGGGAGGAAAAGCAGAGTTCCCGATATCTCTTTTGGGTATCTGTTACCGTCCGCAAGACAGCAGCATCTCCCCAAAGAGCTGGTGTTAATTCACTTATCTTGTTTTCCCTGCCTTAAAAAAACGTGCCATGGTGGAAATGGATGTGAAGGAGCAGAAGCCATTTGAAAACACCTCTGGTAAATTAAAGTTTTGCTGTATTTGCTGAGATAATTTAGTGTAATTCCCCGCTAATGAATTAATGCACCACTTCTTGTTCATTATAGCTTTCCTAATTTGATTGGGGCTCCAAGTGCTATCTAACTTCATTACCAGCAAATATTAATGTAATAAAATGGGTTTGGCGGACCCAGGCGCCTGCGTGGGTGTCCCCTGCACCCTACGTAACCCAAAAGCAACAGGGATGAACTGGGGCTGCCTTGGCTGCTTTGAAACACAGAAGATGGCTGAAACCAGAGCTTTCGGGAGAGGAGGAGGAGGAGGAAGAAGGCCAGGGATGCCGCCCACCCATGAGGCTTCCGGCTTTAAACATGCGGATGGGATCAGCTCTTCCCAAACCCCCCTCCTCCATCCCAATGGCCCCATGCATAATTTAAGCTCTGCCTTGCTCGCACTGAGCAATCGTCTCTTCTTGGGTGAAAAGGGGATGGGGAGAGAGAGCTTTCTTCTTTTTGAGCCTCTTTTTGTTGTTTTCTCCCCAAAGTGCTCCCTAAGTGATGCATGAATGGATTTTCCCATGGTGATTTTCCCACCCACCGGAGCGTGAAATTTAGTGGTAACCACGGATAATGTCCCAGGACACTGCCCAAGCCACATCCAGTGTTTGGAGCCATGGGAGATGGTTGCTAAAAATTCACATTTCAATGCAGAGCTGAGGTAGGGATGTGTTCCACCACCAACGTAGGATCTTAGGCGCTCTGACACCCTGGGACTTTGGCTGTGGACTTGGCTGAACACAAAATCCCTCCTGGCTCAGGTGGCCTTGGGGACACGGCCCCACTTGTCCCCAGGGCCGTGGCATCAAAGCCAACAGCTTTCATTTTCCCCACTCATCATTATTATTATTTTTCTTTCCAAGAGCCACAACATTTTAATTATTTATTTGGAGCATGATTAATGTTTTGTCTGACGCTGTTCTGCCAGGGGAGCCCCGGTACATTTTGGCTTAGTGAGAGCTAATTAAGAAGTCCCATCAAGCATGTCATCCCTTGTCTTACAAGCACCTCCAGGGCTGCTCTGGCGCCGCTGCCTTTCTGCAGGCTTGGCCGAATCCTGTGGCCATCATGAGAGCCCTGGGGGGACAGATGGGTCCTGGGGCTCTGCTGAGGGGTCATCAGCAGCTGCTGTCCTCATCTGGGGGATGTTTGTGAAGGGGAATTGGTGCTTTGAGCAACTTGTCCCCAGGGGTGAGTGCAGGAGCCTGGTGTGGGTGCTGGAACTTCATCCAAGCAGCCCCCATCCCATGGTGGGGACAAGACCCGAATAGCTGCTGCTACCTATGGGACTTGGGGTCTAAGTGATGTTTTTGGCCTCAAATCCTCTCATTCCAGCAGTGTTTGGGGACAGTGCTTTGTGGCATCCCCATGTCCACAATGGGTTGTGCAAGGGAAGATGGCAACCACGGAGGTGACGTGACACGGGGCCACCAGGGAACACCAGGGGCACCATCAGCATGGTCCCCATGCGCTGGCAGGGTGCAAGAGGAAGGGACGATGAGGACAAGGATGGTGGCACATGCACATGTGTGCGTGGGCACCCACTGCCACCCAGTGGTGGGAGAGCACCCAGCCACCATGCAGCAAGAGACGATTCCTATCATGATAAATAGACGTGTGTTAGCTGTTGGGATACCAAGAGCTGCGTCCAGGTCAAGCCCAGGCATTACCACCGGAGGACCAAACCTGAATCCTCTTGACCCCAGCCCAGGAAGGATAATGGGCCATGTCTACCTCCACATCCATGTCCTATTGACACTGGCCATGCCCTGTTGATCCTACCCATTTATTCCCACTGAGACTTGGACCTGCTTCATCCTCACCACCTTGCCCAATACTCTGGGCTTCTTATTGCCACCCGCTGCCCCCCTTGTCCCTCCCTGGGGGTGGTGGTGGACTGGCTCCTTCCCACCTCCCCATCCCCACCTTCCCTTCTCCCAGTGGAGCAGGCAGGACCTTGAGAGCCAGGCTTGGTTCTTGCGTCTCCATCCCATGGCACCAGGAGGGCTCGGCGATAACAACCCAGGGAGAGAGATAGGAACGATCTGGGGGGGAGGTGGAAGCTGTTGTGAGCAACGCATTTTCCTCCTGCAGGCGTTCTGCCAGGAGATAACCTCCGCCAGGCGGTTATCCAGGTCCAGAGCACGCAGCGGAAGCGTTGCTGGAGATAAGCAGAGCCGGGGAGGATGCGACCCCCCGCTCGCTGCATTGCAGAGCGAAATCAGGCTGGGGAGGACACAGCTGTGTTTTTGGGATGCTCCTGCCCCGCAGCATCCTTTTATTCTCCCCCATTGCGCAGAGCGCCACAGGGCTGGATGGGCCAGGATGAGGAGGGAAGAACCTCAGCATCCCAAGGCGGAAACAGCTCCTGGCTGGCCCTGAAATCCAAAAGGAGAGCCTGAAGGCGAGCCGACTGCGTGGTTATAAAGAAGAAGCATTGCATGAGGCGCTGGTACATTACTTGCAGTAATTCAGCTGTGGAACAGCAAGGAACAAATAAGACAAGATGCTGTACATTAGCAGAGGCAGAAGGCATAGCCTCTCCCTTGGAAAAACAAAGCATTTGTCTTCCAGCCACGGCCAGCACCTGGCCCCAAGCAATGCGTGGTCCCCGGGGACCACCGGGGCAAAGAGGGGGCCACCAAGGCGGGGGGGGATGCGGCTGGGGGCCCACGGGCTCCCCCAGCACAAAGCGCTCCTGGGCTTTTACAGAAGATGGAGCAGCCAAGAGCCTCTCAAGGTGTTTGGGATGCAGGTGTTGTCACAGCTCCTGGGGAGCCTGGCTTCATTTTGCTTTTATTTTCCCCGACCTCCTCCCCAGGTAGCCCATTTCTGTGCGTTTTCCCCCCAGGATGGCGGAAGCGAGGAACTCGCTTTGCTCACCGGCCCCAATCGGAGGCAGCTGATTCGCATGCAAAGCCAAAATTCTGCTTTAAAACCCATCAAACCGTGCCAAATGCCGGCACGGTACCCGCCGGCAGGCGAGGAAAGGGCAAGAATTAGCAAAGCTGTCGCATCTCATCCCCGGGGCGCAGAGCAGCCGGAGCCGCCGTTCCGGGTCGTGTCCTCGTTTTATTTGCTGATTGTTTCTTTATTGCTTCTGGAAGAAACACGAGCCCTTTGCCCCTTCCTCCGCCAGCTCTCGTGAGGTGATGGCCGCTGTTTGGGGCTTTTCCAGTGTTTTTTGGGGGGGGGTGAGAAAGGGTTAGGAACAGGGAACAGGGAGGGATGACCCCATCCTGACCTTCCCTGGGTATTTGGGGCTTGCTTGGAGTCAGTTTGAGCAGTTTTTGGCATGGGCTGATGGATGTTATTAATTAACACTCTGTTAATACTACCCCCTATCCTCTCTAACTCTATTAATAATAACCCCTATCCTCCTCTTGAATTTCACCCCCAAACCCACCCAAGCAGGTTTTCCTGCTAAATAATACCAGCAAAACCCCTCTGTGCTTGTTTCTGGGCATGCAGAAGAGCACGAGGACGTTGCGTGCAGCTTGGGCTGCTCTGAATTTTTGCCTTGTGCCCCTCCTGGCGTCTTTCTCCAGAAGTTATTAAGGAACAAAGCTGCCTCTATTAATCACACCTATCCAATGGGGCCCGGCTGTAAAAACAGCTCATAAAAGTAAATAATCAGCTGTTGACACGCAGAGTAATGGAGGGAGCAAAGAGGAGTTGTCCCATCCCATGTCTCCCCATGGTGGTGGCTGTCCCTTCTCCGGCACATGGGACAGGGACATCCCAAACCCTGACGTCCCTATTTGTGAAAATAAAATTGTCTTGGGGTCCCAGCCCTGGGGTCCCAGGGAGATGCAGAAGGAGGTGATGCTGATGCAGCTGCAGTGGAGAAAAAGTCTTAAAAAATAAAACAAAATGCCTACAAGCCCTTTAAAAAAAGGGATTTTAACTCCTTCTTCCAGCTAATGGGGGTTGATTCCCATCAGTGGGCAGGTTCTGGTTTGTTAGCATCAGAAATACTTATAAAAGTTGCTGATAAAATATCAGAAATACAGCCTTGTCTTGCACCACATCCCCAGGTGATGCCATGAGGGTCCCCAAAACCCATCGTTGCCATTCCTGGGGTTAATTCCCCTAAAAACTGTCTGTGGGTTCTCTTTTTTTTGTTGTTTTGTTTTGTTTTTCCTAACCTGTTTTCCCTGCTGATAAAAGGGAAGAGCATCAAGCTACGATTTCGGGTGAATATAGAGCACTTTTTGAGAAAACCTGCAAGCAGATTGCACCAGCTCCTTGTATTTCCTAGCAAGTGCCTATGGCAAACAGGGATAAAACACCCCAGGGAGGGATCTTTGCCCTCCCCAGCCCTGCCACCAACCCCTCCAGTGTCCCCACGTCCCCAGGAGAGGCTTTCCTCTCTGGGCACATATATACATAGGATATATATATGTTATGGTTGGCATTTCTCCATGACGAACAGTTTATTGAGCTGCATCTTCCGTCCACAAAACAGTTTAAAATTCCCTGAGCCTCAAAAACGACGGGTAGGTAGTTGGACGTTTTCCTTCTCTGCCACCTTTTCATCTTGATTTTATTCGTAGTAGCGATGTATTTAAATATATATTTATATATATATATATATTTCTGACCCTTCCCAGGCTCCCCACCCACCCAGCCCAACCCTCGGCCGACCCCAACCCGCTCGGGAGCCGGCGTCAGTTTTTCCTTTTGCTTTTCTGCCTGATGTAAGGCAGCACCGTCTGGGTGCTTTTGTCGGCCACAGTCTGCGTGCTGCTGTTCCTCGTCGGCCGCCGGGCCGCCGCCGGCCCCCCGCCGCCACCCCCAGGGGGATGCTTCGAGGTCGCTTTGCGGCCGGGCTCCTCGCCGCAATCCTCGCCCGGGGAGCCTTCGTCGGCGCCGTCCCCGTCGTCGTCGTCGCAGCACAGCGCGTGGTACAGCACCTTGTCGCTGAAGCGGACCCGCTCCCGCGTGCCAGCCGGCCGCTGGTGGGGACCCCTGTGGTGGGCACCGAACGCCTCCTCGCTGGAGGAGTCCGGGGTCCCCCCCCGGGGCCCGTTGGCGATGGGGACGCCGCCGTTCATCAGCCGGTAGTCGGGCTGGCGGCACGGCGGCGGCTGCGGCCGGGGGGGCTCGGGACCGTCCCCTTGGTCGGAGGGGGTGGAGGCGTCGAGGAAGGAGCAGAACTCCCAGCTGTCGGAGAGGATGTCGGCGGCGGTGAAGTCGAGGGGTCCCAGCTCGAAAGCGGTGCCCCCTTTCTCGCTGCTGGAGGTGCTGCTGGCCGTCGCCGTCGTCCAGTCGTCCGGCTCCAGCTCGAAGTCGAAGTCGGACGTCAGACGGTCGATCTGGCTCACCACCTGCGGGCGGACGGATAGATGGGTGGACAGACGGACAGACAGGTGAAGCCCACCCAACCACACAGCGCTTTTGGGGTGCTCATGGACCCCGCCACCACAGCCGACACCTGCCCCAGCCCAACTCGTGGCTGCTTTGGGCTGAGGGCTCCTCTCCCCCACCCAATACCGGGGGCAGGATGAAGCAGGCACCCCAAATCCCCACACACGTGGCATCCCTTAGTCCCTCACACCCGGCCGTGTGGAGCCATCGGTGACCACCACCTCCTTTGCCCCATAAATTTCAGCTCCACAGGTGGGGAAACTGAGGCAGGGCTGTCCCCAGGTCGTGTGATGGATGCTTCCAGGCTTGTTCCTGAATCCACCATCCCTTCCAAGGTGTTTATTATACCAAGGACCAGCTGGACCGTGGTGGCTTGGGGACATGGGGGTGTCCCCACCGTGCTGCAGGGGACAGACCCTACATGGTGCCACCGTGGTAAAGGGGCTGGCACACAACCGTGTCCCTTTCCGTGTCATTTCCATGGCTATTTATCAGGATTACTCTGCTCTCCCCGTCCTTTTCCTTCCGCTGCCCTTCCACATGTCCTTTCCTCGTGGAAAGAAACCATGAGCTTCCCAAAACAAGGATGGGAAGGCAAATAAACGAGCAACCTCCTGGCGCCTTGCAGTCCACACTGAAACCAAAAATCCACACACCACCAAAAACACTCCACAAACCACCAAAAATCTGCTCCGTCTCCACCAGCATCACACCCAGTGGACCTCCTCATCCACCAAGAAAAATTAATTGCAATGCTAAACCATCCCTCCATCCTTTCTGATCTTGAAGGTCTTTTCCAAGCTCAAGGATTCTGTGATTCTGTGATTATGCTGCCGTTACCCTGTTTTTTGACCACTTTTGGAGGAAAGCAAGTCCTCAGGCTTAGACCCCCCAATCCATCTTCACTGCAGAGGCTTCTCCCTGACCTTCATCCCATGCCCTTTCTCTGTGCATCCTCACCCCTGTGCTAGATGCCAGCATGCAGCAGTTTAGGGAAGACCCTATAAAAATACCATAAATGCACCGTAAACCAGCACCCAGCAACCTGGGGCCATTCTGGAGGACAAAACACAGCCTGGTGTCCCCAGGGATTTGGCTCAGGGTGATGGCGCTGGATTGGGAAGCCCCTGGGAATGGTGAGACCCTGCCTGAGGTCCGACCAGGAAGATGCAGGTGTGTTTGGGGGTGTGTTGGACGTGGTGGCAATGAAACGGCCCCGATCGGCCCCACCTGGACCCCCCATCCCGCCCTGCTCATGGCTCAGGAGCCACGTCAGCTCGACGTGGAGCTGTGCAGGTCCTTGTCCCCAGCCCTATATGCTGTGGGTACCTTGCCTCCTGGATGGACCCCTTGTAGGTCATCCCCCACCCTGCTTCCAGGTTAGACCCTGGCCCTGTGCCACAGCCTTGTCCCCCAGCGGGTCTTTGAGTCCCCAGAGCGGGGCAGAGCCAAGTGGAGCACATCCGATCCCCACCAGCAGAAAGTGAGGGGCTTTCCCCAGGCTTTCAGGCCTTGCCCAAGAGACCAGACCTCTTTTCTTGCCTCCTTGACCATGCTTCAGCTCTGGAGGATGCTGAGAGCAAGCTGGGACCCCCGGCTGGAGCTGCAGCAGCAAGAAACTACTTGGATGAGAAAAGAGGATCGCTGCTGTCCCCAAAGTGCCATCAGCTTGCTTTTTATTTCCTTTTTCTTTTTCTTCTTCGGGCAAGAAAGGGTGAAAAAAAAAGCCTATGTGACCTCTTCCTTCTCAGTGGTGACAAAGAAGAAGGAAAAAGGGCAGGAAAAGAGCCGTGCCTGGGAAACACCCGGCTATTATTATTTTTTAATAAGGCAGAAAATGATCTCACTGAAACCCTTGGCTAAAATGAGATCACCTCCGTTTTCCTGGAGGCTGCGAGTATGGCACCAGCTCCAGGGTGAGCGCATCCTCCCCAGCCCAGGGGGCCCCAGCTCCTCTTCATCCTCACCCATCCCCGGGACCCCTGGGGGGCTGCTGGCACCTGGGTGCCGGGAGGAGCCGCGTCCCCGCCATCCCCCCAGGTCCTCGGGGGGATTAGTGTCACACCAGCCACGCTCACTCTATTTTTAGGAGCGCCCTTCGCTGCACTTTCTATTTTAAATGGGCGGTGGGGGGGTGGGATGTTAAATACCTCCCTGCCGCTCGCTACCTGCTGAGGATTTAAATGTAAAGCAGGATTTGGTCTTTTCTCCCCCCCTCTCTGCTACATCTGGCTGCCAAAGCCTTTTAGCAGGGCGAGCTGGGATGGGAGTGATGGGGAGGGAGGGACAGACCGGACCCCATTGCTCTGCATGGGGTTGGGGTTTTTGGGGAGACCCCCATGATGTGTGGCCTAGGGGGCTGCAAGCGGCTGAGGGGGTCAGGGTGTCCCCAGCGTGAGCCACAGGGGTGCCAAGAGGGGATGTGCCCTCCTCCTCCCTCACCTGTAGGTCTCGCTTTGTTGCAAAAAGCAGTTTTTTCTTATTTTTTTTCAGCTAAAATGGATGGAGCTCATCCCCACCCCAAACACCAGGCCTTCCCCCTCCCCAAAAAGATGAATCCTCAGCATCCTGCATGTTCTCAAACATGACACTTGGGCTAAACATCCTAAAGCAAATAAATGGGACAGACCCAGCCTGCAGGACCAGCATGGGACCAGCCACCACCAGTCACCCAACTGGGAGCACTGGGTGCTCCCCCCACCCCCGGGAGCTCGTGTGTGGTCCCTGCACCCAAGGACAGTGCCGGGAGCTCTTTAGCTAAAATCCTGCATGTCCCCGGCCGGGTGTTCCCCTCCCCAGCTGGATACCTGCCGAGGCAGATGTTGCACATCTGGAGCACCATTGTTTTGCTTCATTTTAAATAGTTTGGGTAATCAACTCGGCTGCAAATCACGCCCTGGCTCGGCGGCTGGTGTTCTGGCATTTTGGCCGTGCTGCTTCTCATTCAGGGGGGAATTTCTCGGCGAAGGTGCTGGGGAGGCGGGGAACGGGGCGGGAGGACGAGAGGGGACTTCAAAGGCTTCGTGGGAAGGAGCAGCACGGTGATGGGTAACGCATCTCCAGGAGAGGGTGGACGGGAGCGGGGCTGGGAGATGCTCCGGATCAAAGTGATCCAGCGGCCCCTGCCTCACAACCTTTGAAGCGGAGCGGCTGTGGGATCAAACAGGGGGGCAGTGGGGACCTTTGGGTACGTTGACGGGGTCTGGCTGCGTGGCTGTGTCCCCCCTCGCCTCCCTTCCTAAAGGCTTTCCTGGCCCCAAGCATCAACTCCCAGGGCAAACCGTGGGTTTTGCTCCCTGTTCCTAAAACTGTGCCACTGCTCCAAATCATCCCTGAGGATTTTGCCACCGTCGCCTTGAAAAGCAATCCCTCTGCCAGGAAACGGAGCAGCCCCAAAGCCTCTGGCAGCCCCCACGACCCCGCAGCCTGACTTTCCCAGGGATGGGACCTTCCCGCATCTCCCCAAACACTTTTCAGCAAGGGGGAGGTAAATATTTAACAGCAAATAAATGATTAATTGGAGCTTGCTTACAAGCGAGCGAGGAGAACCTGGGTTACGGGGGCCTCTCCCCAGGCTGACACGTATGAATGAGCGAGCCCTGTTGTCTGGTCCAGCGGATGGAGCATCACTGGGCCATTTGCTGCATCATCAGCCACTAAACTGTTCAAAATCATCGTGTGCCTCTCTAAAACATGTGGCTGGAATAACGAGCCGCCTTCTCCCCGTGAACTTCCCAAAGCATTCCCAGCTAATCACCTATTGATTACGACATTATTAAGGTATTTGTTAGCGGAAGGGTTGCGCTGCAGGTCTTCCTCCCGCAGAGGGAATGCCAGGGGACGTCCTGGTGTCACCTGCTAGTGTGCTGGCACCCACCGCTGCACCCGGAGGGGAGCGTGGGTGTGACGGGGCACTCGCCATGGGATTTTGGGGCTTGGAAATGGAGAATGTGGGAACTGGGGATGCAGGTAGCGGGGATGAAAGATGTGGGTACCAGGGATGGGATGAAGGATTTGGGTTCCAGGAATGAAGGATTTGAGTACCAGGGATGGAGGATGTGGATACCAGGGATGGAAGATGTGGGTACCAGGGATGGGATGGAGCATGAGGGTACCAGGGGTGGAAGATTTGGGTATCAGGGATGGAGAATGCGGGTACCAGAGACAGGATGGAGGATGAGGGTAGTAGGGGTGGAGGATGCGGATCCCGCTCAGCGGAAGCACCTTCAGTCCCGGCCTCCTGCGTGATTTTTACTTCCAGCATGCGATTTCAGGCAGAGATTTAATAATCATTTTCCCCGCACATAATACAGCCCTGTCGTGGAGTGCTGGGGAATAATTATATACACAAAAGGGAAGAGGGAAGGAGGGAGAGTGGGAGCACAGGGGCTGGTAAAACAGCATCCTGGATACAATGGACATCTGGAACGACAGCCTTCAGGTGGGGAACGCTTGGGGGAGCGAGGGTTGAGCAGGGCTGGGGACAGATCTGCCCCATTCCTTGCAGAGCACGTCCAGCCCTGTGCCCCAAACACCCAGCAAAGCCCGGAGAGGAGGGGATGGATGCAGGGGGAGGAGAGGAGAGGGTGGGGGTCTCCAAAGCCCCATGACTGGCCGTAGACCTGGTGGCTTGGTGTGCACCACTGGGGACTCATGGTGTGTCCCCTGCCTTCCTTGTCCCCATCTCCTTGGGCTCCTCCTGGCTCATCACTTCGTTGAGTTTTGCAAGGCAACGCCGGCCTGGCCCTGGGGGAATGGGGAACACGAGAGCTCTGCTCCTCCAGAGCTGTTGGGTGAGCCTCGGTGTACTTTAGCTCCAGCTCTTATTGTTTTACACCACTTTTTAGGCACTCAACCCCTCGCTGTAGGGTCACGTGGTTCCCCTGAAAGACTTGTTGAGAAGGGTCAATGTTTAAGACCCCTTTGTGGAGAGGATTTTGGGGCCACTGACCTGGCCACTTTACCCGTGCTGCAAAGGGCCCTCCTGTGGGAGGTCACCAGTGCCTCGGGACATGCCGGCTCCCCCCCAGAGTCACCTCCCAGCCACGACACTTCTCCTCAGGGCCCCTTCCCCTCTTCCCTTCCCCTTCCCCTCTTCCACACGCTGGTCCAGCCTGGCTTGGGCAGCTTCCCGAGGATGCTGCCGAGATGCTGGGGGTCTTCCAGCCCCAAGAGGCGGACGGGGACCAGAGAGTTAAGCTCTGGAGCACTCAGAAAGGATGCTCGGATGCTCGTGGTGGTCTCCCCTGGCCCTAAATCCATGAGCTTTGTGAAAGGGGCACTGAAGTGGGCATGAATTGCCATCAGCCTCCTTTTGAAGGCCTCTTTAAGCTCCTGGAGGAGTGTGAAGTGAGATCAGGCTAAATGGAAAATAGCTCTGCCTCCTGATTATTATTATTAATTACTATTTTTAATCCATCAGGGATTTGTCAAAAGGGGTTTGGGGCTACCCCACGGGAGCTGCAGGAACCAGGGGCCTTTCTTTGCTCTGCGTGCTGCCTGCTGAAGGGACGAGGGCCCCAACGGGGTGGTGTGGTGGGATGTGGTGTCCCCTGGGGGACAACCTCCCCTAAAACCCCACAAACCAAGCAGAGCAGCCCCAGAAAGGACAACAGGGCTTTCAGGGAATTCTTTGGGCTGGGAGGTGTCACGTCCCCGAGCACGGCCCGCGGGGACACAGCTCTCCCCCATCTCCAGAAACGACCCGACCACCCCAACGACACAACTGCCCCATCCCAGAAGCAAGCTGCCCCACCGTGCTCAAGGCCCCCACGCAATGGGCAGCCACAAAGATGTCCCCGGCCTCCAGCCACGTCCC
Source organism: Anser brachyrhynchus (assembly GCF_964034855.1). Lineage (NCBI taxonomy): Eukaryota > Metazoa > Chordata > Aves > Anseriformes > Anatidae > Anser > Anser brachyrhynchus. The sequence goes on along the minus strand of NC_137706.1, from coordinate 9,856,006 downwards.
TGACACCCAGAGCAGAATTAAACCCCCCCAAAACCGCTGCCATGCCTCTGGGCATGCAGTGAGCCTCAGCATCAAGGTCAAGAGCAATTTTACCAAATACAGCCTATTTCCCCCCATTTCTTTAGAGGTGAGGCTGGTAGGGGCAGGGTGCCCGTGCTTCAGGCTGGGACGGGGGGGGGGAGGGGGGGGATGGCGGGGGGTGCCCGGTGCCAGCTCCCACCCCAGGTCCTCTCCCCGCTGCTCTCCTACCTCCCGGAGCTCCTTGGCGACCTCCTTGAGCTCCTGCAAGATGCCTTCCAGCTGCCCGATGACCATTTTCATCCGGCTGCGGATCCTCTCCCTCTCACCGTCGCTTTTGCCGCTGCTACAGTTGCTGCTGCTGCTGCTGCTGCCGGGGGGGTCACTGGGCTGCCTGTCCTGGCAGCTCCGCGAGTCCATCCTTCCCTACCGGCCTCGGCTCCCGGCCCCAAGGGCTCTGTCCATCCTGCTCCCCCCTAACCCGGTGGCCTGGCGTCCGCGCAGCCCCTCTCGGCCGGGGAGCTTTCACCATCTTAACGCCCCGAAGGAGTCCCAGCTCGCCTCCCCGCCCCGCCACCGAGGCTGTTTTCGGGGGGCTCCGGGCCGCAGCGGGGAGCGCCGGGGCTGCCGGGGGCTGCTCCAGGGTCGGGGTGCACCATGCGGGGCCGGGCGGGGTGCCGAGGGGGCTCAGCCAGCGGCCCTGGGGAGGCACGGGGGGACCATGGAGGAGGAGGAAGAGTCCCTTGGATGTCCCAGGAAGCGAAAATCCAGCGGCTGGCGCTTTTCCTGCTCGCCGGGGCCGGGGAGGGCGATGCGGGGCTGGGTGCCCCCCCAGGAACGATGCTGACCCCCGCGCTGGGCCCTCGCTGGCTCCTCGGCAGGGCGGTGGTGGGGGGCTCCGGGCCGGGTCCGCGTGTCCCCGGGGTCCCCTCCTGCAGGGACAGACGGACGGACAGACAGCGAGAGGGAGCCAGCCCTTGCGGAGACAGAAAGCTTGGCAGGGGGCGGGAGGGGGGCTCTGCACAACCCCCTCCCCCCCCCCAGTCGCTTTGAGACCTGCAGACTGGGGTCCAGATGGACAGACAGACGGACAGACGGACGGACGGACAACCCGGGAACTTACCGGCACAGCGGTGAGAGGGTGGCCAGGTCCAGATTGCCCTTTCCCCACTCCTGGCTCCGGTCCAAGCTCTTCCTTGTCCTTTTATTATTATTATTATTATTATTATTATTATTATTTTTGTCTTCCTTCCTCCCCCTCCTCCTCCTCCTCTTCCTCCTCTTCCTTCTCCCTCAGGATTTCTGCGTGGAGTCCGGGGGCCACCTTCCCTCGGCTGCTGTCAGAAGGGGTGAGATGTTACCTGCAGGGCTGGGGGGGGGGAAACACGTCCCTTGGGACCCTTCCGCTTTAAGGGGGGGCAGCCAGAGCCCCCTTTCCCCCAGAGGGTCCAAGCCTCATCTGAGGAACGTGGGGGCACCCCCTTTGCCCCCAAATGCCCCCCACCCTTCCCTCGGGAGGTGGAGAAAAGCGGCGGAGGTGGAGGCGGAGTGGCGGGGGGGGGCACCCCGTCAGCCTGGGGGGGTGCGAGCAGGGTGGGAAGCGACGTGATTGCATCCTCCAAACCCGCTACCCGCATCCTCCAGCCATGGTACCCTCAACCCTGCTACCGGCATCCGTGGCACCCGCATCCTCCAGCCCTGGTACTCGCATCCCTGGTACCCAAATCCCTGCTCCCCGCATCCTCCCTCCCCGGTCCCCTCATCCTCCCTCCCCGCATCCTCCCTCCCCGGTCCCCTCATCCTCCCTCCCCGCATCCTCCATCCCCGTTCCCCCCGGGACCGACCGGCGGCGGCGGTGCCGGTTCAGGGCCGGCCGCCCCCTGGGCTCCGGGGGGGCGGAGGGGGGCGGGCGGCTCCCGGCGCCCCGGGCAGAGCCATGGGGCGGGGGGGGAGCGGCGGTGGGCGCCCGGCCCCGGCCCCGGCCGCAGCCTCCCCGCGGCTCCCGGCTCGGCTCGCCCCGGCGGCTGCTGTGTCAGAGAAAGGGGCCGAGCCTCGGCGGGCGGGGGGGGCTTAAAGGAGCCGGGGAAGCCTTTGAAATGAGGGGGGGGAAACTGAGGCACGGCCGGGGGGGGGCGGGGGGGGGAGGGCTCGCTGCTTGTCCCCAGCCCGGGTGAGTCGGGGGGGTTGTTAGGGTGGGAAACGCACCCCGCTACAGCACGTGTTTTGGGGCGGTTTTGGTAGAAATGGCTAAAAAAGAAAAAAATACATGTCCTCGGTGGGAAGGCATCATCCCGGCGATGGGCTCTGTGGGGTGTAGGGGGGAGCTCATCCATCACCAAGCTCTGCGAGCCTGGCTCCGGCCAAACCCCGGCTCCGGGTGGTGCTTTGGGTGCTCTCCTGATGCCCGGGGGGGGTTGGGTCGGGGTCCAACCCCCCCGAGCTGAAGCCGTGGTTGTGTGGCTGTCCGTCCATCCATCCTGCCTCGAAAGCCGCAGTGGGAGCGCCGTTGAGGCCGAAGGCTCCCGCGTGGCGCCACCATCGTGGTCGCCACCGTCATGCTGCTGGCAGGTGCCCCTCGCTGACGTCTGGCTTCCCCGCCGTGACTCACCGGCAGAGATGTAATTTCTAATTAAACGGTGCTGCTTTTCAGGGCCGCTTCTTCCTGTTTCTTTTGCATTTTGATTGGAGTGTCGGTCAGTTTTCCACCAGTTTGTCAATTCCCCCTCTTCCTGAAGATCAGCCAGGAGAGATGGGGGATGCAGAAATGCCTGCCGGCAGCGCCGAGCTGGGGAATGCCTCGGGTCCCAGCTGCTGGGGGAAAACCTGCAGAGAATCTGTTAAGAAACAGCAAAAGAGAACAAAAATAATCCCCTAAGAAGCCTCTGCTCCCAGCAACACTTCAAAAGCTGTTTCTTGCTCTGTCTCCATCACACCTCCCCACCACCTGGACCAGCGGGACCTGTCCTGCTGCGTCCCTGGGAGAAATCCCATGGGATGCTCGTGCTGACATGGACTTTATCCTTCTGCCAAAAAACGCGGCTTGAAAACTCCTTTCTGCACCAAAATACATTTGGGAAGCTTAGCACAGGCACTGGGGAGAGAGCTGAGCCCCTGGGCTGAAGTCCCAATCCTTGCCCTGGGTGATAATGAGGTTGGGAGGGATTTTGGGGGGAGATGTCCATGGATGATCAAATCACTGTTGTTTTTGAGAAGTGCTGGGTTTACAGACTTGCTCACTTCAGATGCTGGAAACATGCTCAAGCCACGTGTTGAAGCTGGGCAATTTGGGGTCATCGTCTTTTCTAGCAGGTAAAAATTATTTCCATAAAAAAGGAACATCGGCATGAGCAGGACCCCTAAAACAGATCGCTTGGTTGGGGATGGGACGTGGGAGCATTCCCGGATGCTTTGGAAATGGGAAGCTGAGCTAAAGGCCCTATTGCAGTGACTTTTGTATCCCAATGGAAAATGTATATCCCTTCACACGGAGCTGGAAATTCAACGTATATTGGACTTGTGCAGGTGGTGGAGCAAGGAGCCACCCCAGCTGGTGGCCCAAATTAACCCCAAACCGAGGGCTGGGCTCAGCCCAGGTGCAGCCCATCTGGGGAGGGTACTCCAAAAGGCTTCAAGGCACCCTAACATCTCCCTAAAAGGGGTCTGAGCAAGAGGGTTTGAGGTTTGGGGCTTTTTATTTTAGCAAGGGGAGTTTGTCTTTGTGCAAGTTGTGGTGCTGCTGAGTGGTGAGTAACCACGGAAAAGGGATCTTCCCTATGGGACCTGGGCTTTGGGGGTTTCTGGCCTCATTTGCAAGTGTGCAGGGCTTGCGTTGAAGGATGAAGTGAAGTAGGCAGGGAGCAGAGAGAGCAAATTTTAGTGCTTTTAATGGGTTTTTGCTTTGTTAGCAAAATGGCTGTTAATCACCCCAGCGAGAATAGCGGAGTCTGCTAGGGGCTGGTGCTGATGGATGCCCACCAGTGGTGGAAAGATGAGAAAAATGCAAAAATTCCCATTTTTGGCTCCTGTAGAGTGATAGAGATGTTTGTTGGGGAGAAATAGGCTCTGGTGCTGTGTGTGGGGCTGAAAACCCTGGGTGCTGCAGAGCTGCACCCCTGCCCCGTGCCTCAGTTTCCCTTGGATTTCTGGGTTTTGGTGCCCTGGGAGAGCAGGGGAGGTGCTGGGAGGCTGGTGGGCAGCAGGCTGTGGGTTGGGGTGAATAAAAGGCCTTTTTATATGTTGTTATTATATGAATTATATAGTCAGAGCTCGGCCTCCAAGAGCATCTGTGGGGGTCAGGCACTAAGGCCTATTCTGCCATCCATGTGGTTGTATTTTTTGGGGTGGGTGCTTGTTTGCTGCCACACTTTAATTAAGTGGAAATCTTTATTAATGACGATGGATTTAAAAAGTTATATTTCGACACAGTAGCTGGTTTTGGGACTGGGGGCTTTCTGGGGCTGTGGCAAGACTTGGTCTTAGAGGAGCACCAAAAGTGGTCCAGGGCTGTTGGCAAAGTGGATTTTTCCACCAGCTATTCCAAAACTGTCCAAATAAATACTGAAAACAAAACTAAACCTTTTCCCCCAGCTCTGGGATCGGGTTTTCCAGCTTCCCTTGCACTTTCCTTTCCCTTCGAGGGATGCAGCATCAGCAGTGACGTTCTCTGAACAAAATGCTGATTTGCACCAAACCGTGTCTTTTTTCCCCTCCCTTTGCTTGACATCTCCTGCCAGGACAACCGTGCTGGAGCAGGGCTGTGCCAGGAGGTGTCCTTGGAGCAGTGGGTTCGGTCCTGTCCTCGGGGGGACCTCTGCGAGGAGAATGCCAAGCAGATGGGCTCAACCTCTGCCAAGGGGACCTTGGGCTAATCTCACTGCCGTGGGTTGCTTCGGGATTAGGCTGGCTCCTTGGGCTTCATTTACATTTTTAAAAGCTTTGTCGTGACCTTAGCTGTGTTTCTGGCTCTTGTCCTTTCTCTGTGAGCACCAGCTCTGCTTGAAGATGCTCCAATGTGGCTGGGCTGGGGAGAGGACTATAAATAGGAAGAACAAAATGAGTGGGTTTAGGGATGTGCTGGCTGTTTTGGAGACCCTGGGTGACTTGGTTTTGTATTTTCTTGGGTTTGCAGGAGCCATTCCAGCATCCCATGGGGCCATCGCTGGGATGGCTTTGAGCTAACGGTTTCTTGATGCTCACCGATAGCTTCCCCCCAGGTTGCATTTGTTTCCTTGCTTGTTGAATAGAGAAGCACGAATAAGTGCAAATCCCCAGGGTGTGGGAAGTGTCTCACTTAAGCTTTTTTTTTTTTTTTTAAAAAAAACAAAGCTTTTTTCTTCCCTTCTAACTCCTTGTAGTATGGCAAGAAACGGGAATCACCTCCCATTGAAGTTCTGTGCACTTGAGTGGTTTCTCTCCAAAGTAAAGCTGCTCCCCCGGGGCAGACTCTGCCACATGCCACATGCCAGCATTTGCTTTCCTGACTTGGCTTTTAAAAGCAATTGTGTAATGAAAAGGGCAGTTCTCAGCCTGTGCCTTCTCCTCAGTAACGTTGGAAATATTAAGGATAAAATTGGTTCCTGCTCCTTCCCACCCGCCAGTGCCCATCCCCGTGGTGTCTGAGCCATCCCTTGGCTCCCGAGCAGAGCGCAGCGATCCTCTGGTTAGCCAAAACAGAAATTTCTATCAAAGCTGGTTTCAAACTGGATTTTTCCTTTTATTTAACAGGAATGGAAAAGCAAAATTGCAGGGAGTTTCCGAATGCAAATCTCCTTTCAGTGGCGGTGGCTTGTTGAAATGTTGCAGTGAAACAGCGCTGGCACCCTCCAGGCACAAAGAGCTCTTTGAAACTTGGACAAAAGCATGGAAATTTGGGGGTTGCCAAGCATTCAGTGGTTTTTTGGGCTGATTTTTTTTTTCCTGGAAAACTTTGCCTGTCTCTGCTCCAGAGTCCTGCTTAGCAGGGCAGGTGAAAAAAATCCTTTAAGCTTGGTAATCACAGAAGATGTATCTGAGGGTTTTATACCTTGGGGCTGGCTGAGGCCGGTGATGGGATGTAGAAAAAACATTGGGAACCCCGAATGTTTCTGCTGTTCATTTGTTTTGGAGGGGTAGATGAATTCAATCTGCTTTGTGCCTGCGGGCTTCCCAGCACAGCCTTATATGAGACAACAGAGAATCTTCCCTGCCACATGGCATGGATGGCTTTAAAAGCCAGGAATAGCTTTTAAAAGCTCAACCCCCCCCATTTTTCCTCCTCCCCATGCTGCCAACCTATTCCACGGCATCCCTGGCTGGGGCTGGGGGGGATTTGGTGCGGGTTCCTCGCAGAGAAGCTGAGATTTCTGCAGCGTTGGGTTTCCATGACGACCTCCGCGCAGCATCCTTGGGAGCCAGCACCCCGAGATGCACCTACCTGGGAAATCGGGGGTAAAAATAATAATTAAAATATAGATATAATAAAAAAAAATAGCTGAGGGTTTGCTGAGTCACTGCTGGCTTGTATTTATAGGCACTGGCAAACCTCGCTTTGGGATGCTAATAATATATTTTGTTAATCACAAGGACTGTGGTGGAGAGCTGCTCGCCTTCCAATTCCCCGCTGTGGCGGAGCTGGGTTTTGTTAAATAAACAGCCCGTGGACGTGGTGGGTTTTCTGGGGGGGAAATAAAGTCAGGAATTGCCCCCCAAATCTTCTGCAGGGTGGTGGGGAGGAGGATGGGGCTGCAGGGTTGTGTACCTTGATTGAGGCATTGGGTTTACAGGGGACCCTGAACCACGTGGTGAGAGCTCAGTGGGGACCACAAATACATCCAGGATGGAAAACCTGCCTTAATGAAGCCAAAGTTTGCTCTGGACTTTATCCCTTCAAAGCTAGCAAAGGGCTCCTTGCATGGATTGTCCCATCCCTTGGGTCACCCCATGGTGTTGTCCCTGATGCCACCTTTGCTGAACCTGCTGGGAGGTGGCTGCCATGGGAGGGGAGTTTAAATTCCAGCGTTAATTCTTTGCAGCAGTTTTTGAGGCACTTTTGCACAAAATATCCTCCAGATAAATATTTTAAATGGACTCTGGCAAGATGCTAATGGGTTTTTCACAGTTGATGAAATTAAGGCCGTGTTCCTTCAAGCCTTATGGAGCTGAATTTGAAGAGCTCGTGTTTTGTTTTTTTTTTTTTTTTCTTCTTGCTGCTTTCTTGTAAGTCTTCCTCTGGCTGATGCCATGAACTGTTTGCTTTCCTCCTGGCCAAGGTGGGCATCAGAAGGCTCTGATCCCATCTCGTGCCTTGCAACAGTGGTTTTGGGGTCCTTTTCCTGCCCTTTGCAGGGAAGGGGTCCTTCTCCTTGCATCACCTTGGAATTGCTCCTGCTTTGGCCACGCCAACCTGCTTGCTGCAAGATGGGCTGCTTCTCCTGGGCCAGCCCATCTCTTCTTCCCTCCAAGCCCTGTCCTCATTGGGGTGGATGAGATGTAAAATTGGATGTGGGGGGGTGGCTTTCCAGGTGTAAAATAGGGTCCCTGCAGTTGTCTTTGCTGCACTCACAAGGTTCAAAGCCACCCAGCACAAGCTCCAGCCCTGGTCTCTCTGTCTGGAGCCTGCTGAGACAGACTGGAAAAATGCATCTGGCTGCCTCTCACCTTTGGGGAAAATAGACGTAAAAGCAACTGATTTTTTTTTTTCCTGAAATATTCTGTAAGGGCTCTATGTGGATAGGATGTAATGAGAAAGTGCTTATAGCCCCATGCTCGGCTCCTCCGGGGGTGCTTAGAGAAGATCCATCCCTCCTCGTGAGCTGCCATACGCTCGATGAAAATGTGAAACGTTTGTCTAATCCTTCCCAAGTTAGGAAGATTTAAATTTTCTGGAAGCCTTCTTAGCTTCGTAGATGACGGGGAGATGCCCGTGCCATGCCTGAAACTTCAGAAGGCATCGCTTTAGTTACGCGAGTTCAAACTTTCCCACTCACATGTGTTTGCTACAAGGCTTGGATTACCCGCCGCTATCTGCCTTGCTCTCTCTCTCTTTGCTGAGAGCCAAGTGCTTAAGTATAGAAGCAACTGCAATATATATTTTTCTTCCCTTAAAGCTTGCAGGGAAAAATAGCCTGGTGTGTTTAAACAGCTTTGCAGGCGTGTGGGCAGGCGCGCGGGAGGGTGCTGTGTGTTTGGGTGAGCTGGGGACGCGGCACTGGAGCGTGTCTGAGCTCTCACTCATGTCACAGTCACACGTGTGCGCGTGCTTGGCTTCCCCTGGCTTTGGCTGGGGCTGAGCTGCACGGGATGCAAGTGCCTCCTGTGCTGTTACAGGGTCTGTGCCTTGTGGTGGTGGTGCAGGTGCGCCCGGAGGATGCTCTTCCCCCAGTACCCACCCCAATTTTGCACAGACAAAGGTAGGTACCTGCTCACCAGGGTGCAAGCCCCAATTCCTTAAAAGGGGGATATCCTGGTCTCCCCCTATCTAAAATGGTCGAAACTATTTGGTACTGGGGTGCATCCCCAGCTGGGAGGAGGACTGGAGCCATTCGTGCCCAGCGGTGAACTCGGGGTGAGGGATTGCACCAGGAAAGCCTTTCTGATTTTTTTTTTTTTTCCCCTCTTATCTCCTGCTCCCTCTCTGCTGTTACAGAAATCCAGGTGTTTTAAGAAATTGTTTGTGCTCCTGCTATAACGCTACTGGGGAGGGATTACCCATGCTCCTGAAATCAGCATTGGTCCTGGAACAAGACTGTCCAGAGACCCTAAATCTGTCACTTTCTTAATGCTGGGTGAATTTTCCAGCCTGGGACAGGCTTTTCCAGCAAGGGGACAGCTCTCCTGGGCTTTGAAATGACACCCTTCTTCGTTGGTGAAGCTGAGAGTGACTCAAAGCTATTCTTAACTGATGTTAGAAGTTGCTTTTAAGCAGCATAAGACTTAATCCTAGCAATGTGAGTTTAGGCAGGCATGGAGCAGCCTATTTTCTGTGCTTTGTTTTTTTTTCTTCTGTATATACAAGTTCCTCCGTGTCTGCCTTGCATCTCCATTAGTTCTTTCTTTGACTTTTCTTTGCTTTGCAATGTGACTTTTATAATTTCCCTGACCCATGAAGCTTTTTCCCTGCGCTGTACCTTGATGCATGCATCTGCTGCAGGGACTAAAAGGAGAAAACTTTATTTTTTTGGGGTGCAGATGCTCATTTCCAAAATTCCGGGGGGATGCTGGGGTTTGGCATTGTGGGGTTTTCGGCCACTTGGTTTCCTTGTTTGCAATGGGAGTAAAACCCGCTGCAACACAAATTGTGCCCAAATAAATGCTGTTTCAGGGGAAATAATCTTCTTGTAAGCCAGCAAAAACAGCCTGTTCCCCCAAAAAAGTATTTTTCTGTAAGAACAGAATCACCGAGACTGGAAAAGACTTTCAAGATTATCGAGTGCATACAGTCAGGAGGATTTGAGCTGGTTTTTTTATCAGGGCAAGTTAAATTCTTTGGAAAAATGTCACCTTATGTGACTTTGCGACGTCTGGTCAGGCTGCTGGTGCCAGGGACCAAAGCCAGCCCCGTGGGCGCCTGCTGGGAAATGTCACCGGGCTGTGGTGACCTTGGCTGGTGGCAGCATGGGGCAAAGGCTGGGATGCAAGCACCAAAAAAACAAAAGATGAAAAAAAAAAAACTTGATGTAAAAATATCTTTTGGTTTCCTTTTGTCCCGAGATACAGGGAAAGCAGGTGGGGTGGAGGGGAAGGAGGGGGGAAATGTGGGTTTGTCAAAATCCAGATGTCCCAGGGGAAGGTGCTTCTGGCCAGGGCTGGGGAGGCGTTGGGTGGTGATTTTGGTTTTGTTCCCCTCAGTGAAATTAAAAAGGGCTTGCTGAGAGCCCCAAGGGTGCTGTGCGATGCTTGGTGGTGCTGGTGAGCAGCAGCTGATGGTCCCCAGGGGGCCAGCATCAGGATGGAGGGACCAAGCTGGGCTTTGTGGGTCACTCCAGAGCAAGATCTTGGCACTTGTGGTCGCTTTCCACAACCCCATAAGAACGTGGGGCAGCCCATTAAGACCTCATGGTGTCTCTAAAGAGACCGAACTGAGTTTTTTTTGGTTGTGCAGCTGTTGGATTATCTGAGCGTGGGTCAAGTTTTGAGGCTCCAGATGGAGATGTCTTATTGCTCCCCTCTGCCCAAGCGCGGCAGCCCTTTTTAATGGGAACATGCAGCAAAATGAGCTGGTAAAGCTCTCAGTGCGGCGGGGCTTTTGATCAGGGAAGCATTAATTATGCTCTAGAGCAAAGGAGAGAGACTAATGAAGGGGAGATCAAAGGCAGCAGTGAGCACGCCGAGCTCAAAACCATGGCTCTTCCTGGAGGTGCTCTGCTGGGAGTCACCCCAGCACCAACCCCAAGCTCCCTTGTCCTCCTCTGGACCACGCGTGCATCCGAGGAGGATCTGTTGGGTGGCCCCCCATCACCAGGACACAACCCTTGGTGGCCGGACAGGCTCTTCATAAGATCAGAGAAGGGGGTTATGAATTATTTAGCTGGGAAAGCACATGGGGCTTTGCAGTGCTCTGCTCACACAGGCTCCGAGGATGTGCAGCCTGTGGGCATCGGGAGGTGCCTGGGGACAGGGGGACCCCAGGGATGGAGCTAGTTAAATTTAAGGACAATATTGGCACAAGAATAAATGGTGACTAAGCCCCAGAGCAAGCAGAGGACAGGTGTATCAGCAGAGCCACCAAAATGATGGGGAGATGCTCCCTGGGTCGTTTCCTCGCTGCCAGCAGGCTGAGCCCTGGGCTCTCTGCAGACACTGGGCATCGCTGCTGGTAGGTGTCTGCTGTCCGCCCGCCCTTTGGGTATCTCAGGTTTGAAACCACCTCTTCCACCTCTTCTTGTCCCCCCTTTGCCTTCTGCTTTCCCCTCTCCGCCTTCCATCCATCCCGATGTCCCCATCACACAGTGCCGACCAGCTTTGCCCTTAGTTGGATGTTTTTCTCTCTAAATGGCTTGTTGTCTCGGGCTCCCCCAGGAGTTTTTAGTGCCCCACATTGTTTTAATAACAGTGAGGAGTGCTGATCGGTGAATGCTATTTCAGGATGCACAGAATCAGCGGTCCTGCTGTCAGGGAAGGGTTGGGTGGCAGCTGACGGGTCTGGAAGCGTGAGCTGGGCACAAGGATCCATCTCGAAATCAAAGCAGCTCTGAGTTTTCCTTCTCCCATGGAAACTGTCATTCCTCTGTGCCCCAGGCTTTTATCAGACAGAAATGAGTTCCCATACTTTGCTGGAAAAACAGGCGTTTACCTTTTTTTTGCAGGACCTGGTTAACGCATGCCCAGGCTCTTTTCACCAGGCTGTTCCAATGTGATGGCATTTATTTGGGTCCTTCTATGTGCCTCCCCTTAACCCACGGGGAAAAGGACTGACCTGATCCTGTGCCCCATGGGGCTGAGCAGTATGGGCTTGCCTTCAGATGGTCTGCTGCTGTTCTTGCAGCTGGGGAGCTTCACCCTGCAAAGCCCTGGGTGGGTTGGTCTCCTCCACCCTTTGTTGAAATGGTGGGTTGCTTGTGTCCTGCATCCTCCTAGTCCATCCATGTTGTATTTTCCAGCCTTTTTTTCTGTGAATGCTGTGAAAGTGTCGCCCTGGCAGCTGAGAACCATCACACCCTCACCTGGTGCTCCTGGGCAGAGGAGCTGGATTTGGGGCTGAACCCACCAAGAACTCTGGTGGTGGGCTGGAGGCCCACCATGTATTAGGGGGGAGCAGAAGGGATTTGGGGCTTGGATGCTGGGGAGAAGCTGTGACCAGGAGCACCTTTCCCATCCTCCAGACACCTCTCCGACTCCCAGCTGTGATTGCAGAGCAATCCCCAAACTCAGGGGTTGCACAGCAGCAAGCTGTGAGCATGGAGGAGAGGAGCAGGGACTTTCTCCTTACCACTGATGGTTTCTAACCCTCCCCTTTGCTTCCCCAAGCTTTAACACTGCTTAAGCAGGAGCAGCAGCACTCAGCTGGGAGCTGCCTTTGGCCTGGCACAGCTGCATGTGGAGCACAGCACATATGCACAAAATAAAGCAAATACTTGGCTTTTAGGGCTGCGTTTGCTTTCATAATCTTCCCCATAGCAGCTCCCTTTGCCATGCCCTGGAGCTGGAAGCCAGCTCCAGACCTGCTGGCCTCTAATTTCTATCCAGCTACTGCTTGCTTTGACATTTTATACACTGATGCGTCTGCTTCTGGGCTGAATTGGGCTGAAACTGTCCCAAAATGAGAAGCAGCCTGATCTCAGTGAATTGCTTGGCCATGTGATGATGCTTCAGCCTTGTGCTGTGAACCCCAGCTGAGCAGGAGCAGCTTTCCAGCCAAAGTCAGGGCTGTGCTCTTTGGCCAGGGATGGCAAAGTTGTGATCAGCACCAAAGCTCTGCAAAGGGCAGTGGGCGAGGGGTCTCCCGTGCAAGACCTCTGGCTGGCACAGCTTGTTTTAAGCAAGTTTTGTGGGTGCTGAGTGTTACTGACACTGCACCAGAGTGCAGAGCTGTCCTGGGTGCCTCCACGCCATGCCCCAGGGGGCGGCTCTGCTCACCTTCATCAGCTTTGGGATTTTTGCCATAACTGCCATGAATAATCCTTTGTTCACCTATAAATGACTTATTGGGACAAATCCACCACCTAAGCCCTGATTTGGACAGCCTGGGTTCAGCTGGGCCCACAGTGATTTTCTCCTTTAAACTCTGATTTTGGGGTTCATGCTGGTTTTCTGCCAAGTGCTCTTGTGCTTGGGGAGCTTCGTTCTGCAGAGCTCCAGATGCATTGGGTCTCCTGCACCTCTCGAGCAGACCATAAGGCATGATGTGCATTGTCAGGTGCTAAACCTCAGGTTCAGAGCGACCACAATTACTTTTCTTACGCTATTGCAGAGCCGGCACTGGGGAGAAGTGCTTTGGAAATGTAATTTCTGCATCAGCTCTGGGGCTCGCTTGTAGGCTTGCTGTGAATGATCCTGCTGGGAGTCCCCGTGCTGTCCCCTTCTGCAGGCAGCAGAGCCGCATGGGGAGCATTGGGGTAGGTTGAGACCTGGCCCAGGCTCATGGGCTTGGGGCTAGAGGGGCAAAGGGAGGGGGTTTGTGGAGCTGGCCTTGCTGAGCAGCCCTCCAAGTCCTAATTTACAAGTGTCTTTATGTACAGTTTGGATCTTCGCCCAGCTAGATGAGAACTGTCCCCTCTGCATTTATTAGAATGATCCAGGGTGCCTCAGCTCACCATCCAGCCTGGTGGCTGTCAGTATGGCAAGCCTAATCGATCCTTCTCTTTCGCTGCTGCTTTCAATTTTGTGCCCTGACTTTGAGTATAAATGCTTTTTTTGTGCCTGGGCTTCCAGACCCGCGTGTTTGGAGTGAGCAGCCCTGTGATTTTTGCTTCAATAACCAGCCGAGACAACAGGGGAGAGTCGGGTCAGGATGGAGCCGTCGTCGAGCTGCACGGAGCTGCTGAGCACCTCAGGGTTTAATGAGATTTGTGTAAGACGCTGGCAGGAAAATGCTGCTGGAGGTCAGGTAAAGCCTCGCTGGAGAGCCCTTGGTATTGCTGGAGGGATGCGAGATGGAGCAGAGGCGTCCTCACGGCAAGCAGCAACTCTTCCCGGGGGGGTTTTATCCTCCGATCCCATCCCCTGCACGTGGTCCTCATGCTCACCTCTCTCACCCACTATTAATGACATTTCACAAGGTGATGCTCCGGCGTGCTGATTAAACAGGATATTGGAGCTGAAGATAAAATGTCCTGGAAGGCGGCTGCTGCTCTCTGTTTGGGGAAAATAGCTTTATTTTGCCACAGAAATGATCTGGGAATGGCAAACTGTGGGAGAAACCTACTGTGATGTTCCTGGCCTTTGCCAAAGGGACAAGGGATGAAGGGGTCACGTGCCACCCCACCCCTGCTCCTTTCATGGGGACCCCCTGCTTGTGCCAGGGCCTATTGGATCTGTGGAGACTTCAAGTTTGTCCAAAATTGGCTGACTTTAACAAAAGCTGCAGTTGTGCAAGCATCCTTTGCTCCCCCTTGCTCCATTTCCAGGGGCGAGCTTAGGGCAAATGGCACTTCTCTAGTTTTGGGATCGGCCCCAAATGCTCATAGCTGAGCAAACCATGCATGAAACCATTTCTCTGGGAAGAAAAACAATTATTTTCCTACCCGAAATACATATCTGTGGATAATGCTAATTGCACGGCTCTGAATAATGCTAATTGCACTCGACCTCTGTGGAAGACATATGTAGATAATAATACCTCGGTCTTCAAACTTCCTCTCCAGAAACCTCATGAATATGAGTGAAATGCCTCAATTTTGTCCCTTTAAGCCTCCCTGCTTCATCACGAGGCTCACGAGCACGGCGGGGGCTGGAGGAGCCAGGCGATGTAGGTCATGCCCTAGTTTTTCTCTGCTCAGCAGCTGTGGGACCTTCCTCCTTCCAACTCCATCCATGCCCAGCCCCAGGCTTGGATGGTCTCTTGGAGCTTCCAGAAGGGATTTTTTTTCCCCATACCTTGGTAGCCTTGATTTCCCCAGGGGACATCCCTTGGGGGACCCATGCAGGTCCCTTTCTGCCAGCACTGGAGGGGGACGTATGGCTTGTATATGGTATCTGGCTGCCTCCGACCTGTAAATATAGCTCCAGCAAGAGCATGTCTGCATGTGTGTGACAGTCTGTGCAGCCAGGCTCTATTTTTAGGAGCGCTGGCAAAGGACATACACACAAATGCACGGTTCTAATCACAGCTTCTCCCAGGCAAATGTTCTTTCTCTGGTTTTCGAGCCATGCTTATCAATTTCCTCTGCATTGTTTCCTTCCCTTCAGCCGTGCCGTCACAACCCGCAGCCGACAGGAGGGAGAAAAAGGGATGTGATGGGGAGGAAAGTTGGTAGCAAGGCAGCTGGGTGGGATGCAGGGGCTGTCCCCAGGTGGAGGGATGCTCCCCCAGCTCCATGGATGGGCTGCGTTGGGTGGCCATGGGCTGGGGGCTCACCTGGAGGAGCTGGGCTGGAAGGTGAGCAATGCCTCCAGCATGCCCAATTGTCCTCTGTGGGGTGGTGGAGGAGTTTATTAAAATTTGCAAGTTTTTTTTTCAGTATTTTCTTCTTGGTGTGGCTGTCCAGGGAGGGACATCAGAAGCGAGTGGTCAATGGTGTGCATCCAAGTTTTCTTGTGCTCTGTTGGACAACCCCGAAATTTCACTTCTTAAAAACCCACCTTTCCCTGTCTGCGCTGCTCACTGCTCCTCTTGGAGCAAACGTTCCTGATTGAACATTTCCAATAGGAAATATTCCTAAATTAATTCACCCCTATGGCTGGCAAAGTCACAGGCAGTTGCATTGTGATGACCTCCAACAGTAAGATGTTGGATGGGGACACCCGTGCCAGCCCAGAAGCATAAATATTTCCGTAAGCCTTGCACCTTTGCCAGGAAAAGTGTATTTTTCCTCCAGCTGATTTGCAGGCAGTGGCGAGACGAGTTTCCTAGGGTCTCTCCCAGCTTCATTAAGCGGTCAGAAGCAATTAATTTAACCCTTCTCTTCCTCCAGTTGTAAGGACAGGGATTATTAATTGCTCGTGGAGGTGGCAAAGATGGATGAGGAGAGTTAAGGCTGGCCGTGAGCTTTCAGTGCAATTTCTGCTTTCTTCAGATAATGAAACTAAAACATTTTGATCTCCCCAAATTGAGTAAAAACCCTGGCTCTGAAAAGCCTCAGTGTTTGAACTAAAATGCTCCTTGTCCAGCACGAACTGAGCAAGTAAAAATTCATCATGGGCTAAGCAGGACTGCAGCACAGAGCGGGACCAAAACTTCTCAGTGCTGGCTGAAGAAGGGACTTTATTTTTATTTCAGTGGCATTTTTGGGATTAAGAATATTATGAAGCAGAACTCTGTTGTCTTAAAATTTTCAGTGAAAGACTGTTGAAGCCATCCTAGCAGGCATTTGGTGCTATTTGCTTTGACAGGCCTTTAACTTCTGAGCTTCAAATTAAGGCTTCAAGCCTTAGGCATCCCAAATAAAATTAATTACAAAATTTAGAGTAAAATCGCATTTTTAAAAGAAAGGACAAACAGGGTGTTTGCCAGGTATTGTGGTCACTGATTTTTATTTTTTTGTAGTGAGAAGGGAGGTGAGGGGCTGGCTCACCCAAGGCTCTGCAGCGATGCTGCACCAGCATGGAAAACACACTTCTAATTCCAGGCTTGAAAAGGGGAAAAAAAAAAGAAAAACAACAACAAAAAGAAGCATTATGGGAGATTTGGGGAAGAAAATGGCTCTCGGCTGTGACACCACCGGAAGGCCCTGTCCCTGCCTGCCCTCTTCTCCTCCTGCTGATGGCAAAGCCTGGAAGAAAATATATTTTTTAAATGGGCTATTTGCTTTCCTTCACCATTCCCCAT
Organism: Anser brachyrhynchus; assembly: GCF_964034855.1. Taxonomy (NCBI): domain Eukaryota; kingdom Metazoa; phylum Chordata; class Aves; order Anseriformes; family Anatidae; genus Anser; species Anser brachyrhynchus. Next base: position 9,839,586 of record NC_137706.1, on the reverse strand, counting down.
AAACACGGCTTTTTGTCTCATAGCGAAGATGCACTCTTGCTTTTATAAGCCGTCTTAAGCACCACTTCTTACATCAATGGCTTTAAATGAAAAAAGAAAGCGCTTTTGAATACAAATGTGGCATTTACTTCCTTAATGCCTCTCTTGCACTAAGCTACCTTCAAACCCATCAGAGACACTTTAATATATTGAACAGAACTCCCCTCATTTTGATGCTAATGCAGCATTTCATGCAGATAATTTGCTTGAATCATGCACTGAAATACATTAAAGGTGAAATCTAGAGCCTGGAAAACCCTCTGGTGGCTCAATGCTCCCCTCCCTCCCCCTACCTGCATCCACTCTTGGGGTCTGGCCAAGCCTCTTGGTAGGTCCAAGGCCAAGCTTGTCCTACATGACTTGGTTGGTGCCTTCTGATCAATTGAAAACCCCAAATCACCTGTTTGTTTTTTTTTTTCATGCTGTCGCTCTGCAATGGGCTGTTCATTGGTGGGACTCCTCGGTGGGAGGTCCTGAGGCAGCATCATGTGGATGCAGCCTTCAACGTTGCTGTGCCAGGACATGCTGAAAGCCAGAAATGACTTTTTTCAACCTAAGGAGAGTGTTTCTATGCTCTTGTTGTGCTACTTATAACCCTACACACCTCTTGTCCTCCTTCGGAGGCAGGTATTGATGACCCCACCTGGATGTGTTATCATGTTCCTCTTCTCCTAACGCATGATAGCAGGGACCAGGTGATAGGAGAGGGGCTGCCTCTTCCGTTTGTTGTTCATTGTGAGTCAAAACTAATAATTAAGCTCCAAATTTGGGTCATTAGGAACCAAATCACCTTGAAATAAAAATGTAAATTTTCCATTTTGGGTCAGTGGGTGTCGGAGGACTTGACAAGAAGCGCCTTGTTAGAAAGGGATTAATTTATTCGTGGAAACCTCACTTTGTTTTGAAGAAATCAAAGCAAGTCATGTCAAGGTTTGGCAATACTTTCAATTGTGCTTTTCTGTGACTGCAGTGGTGTGACTGGGGGTTGGAAAAAAAAAGAAAGATTTCTGCTAAAACTGCTGTTATCTGTGTCTGCTGCTCCTTGGAGCAGCCCCCTTGTCCTGGGTAGGATGCACCAAACTCAGCTCACTTGTACCATTATTGGGGTGAGGGTGTTGGGCTCACCCCTGAGGTCTTTGGGGTCCTTTTTTCTCCTTTGTAATTAACGCTGCCACCTCTCTGGTGTGAGCTGTGCTGTGGTCTTTTGCTAGCATGGTGTGCGAGTTTAGCTGGCCAGGTATTTTCTTGAAGAATGAAAGATATTACTATTATTTTTCCCTTTCTCTCATTACTCACTTGCAGGAATTTCACAAAATGGAAATAATGGATAACAAAGAAAAGCTCGGACCTAATTAATGTCACCGTTCCCTTCCTGGGTGGCTATGTGTGGCTTTTCCTGGTCAGGCTCAGCGCAGCGGTGCGTGCAGCAGCACCGAGCATGGGAAGGGAAAAGCTGCAGATGGGAAACGTGCCTCACCTGTAAAACAGTTAAACCTAATTTCCTCTCCCTCTCCAGCCTCAGAAAGACCCAAACCACAAGAAAATTGGGCTGTAACGCTCTTGGCTCGATGCACCTCTGGTTTGTTTGAAGCAGGAGTGATGTTTTTCTGAGCCAGGCGCTTTACCCTCCTTGCTCTGCCATCCAGCAACGATGTCCCCACGTCAAATATTTTACATAAAGCCCTGAAAGTATTTCCAAAAAAGATGCTCCATGGGCAGGTGTCTCTGGTGGAAGCAGTCCGGGAGGGCAGGGGAGCCCCAAATCTGGACCTAGCCTGCTCAGTTATCACAGCATGGTCCCACGGCTGGGAAGCTGCTCGCTGCACACACGTGGGCAGGTGGAGGTGGCTTGCTCTGCTCTGGCTAATTGGGTTCATTTCTCTTAATTATATCTCCTCACTAATGAGCAGCCATCCCTTCAGCAAAGCCCAAGGAGGGGCTGATAAACAGGCAAGGAGGGCCGTTAACTGGATTACGTGCCCCGTGGAGCACGTTGGCTTCTTCCCATTGGAAAGGAGACGAAAATGTTGATGCAGAGAGCTTCATCCCTGCTTTTTTTTCCATTTCCAGGGAGAGGAGTAGTCCCCATCCCACCCCATTACCCCATGGGTACTATCACATGCCCCTCATGTTGTCCTTCAGGTGCCCTGTGTGCAGATGTGCCTGGGTTACCGCTGAGATCTCCAATTTTGCTGTCCACCACCCAAATTTGGAGCATCCTTTGAGGGTTTTCCAACCATGGGACAATGTCAGCTGGGATCACTGAGCCTTTTGGCACCAGGACAGCTGCTTCAGGGCCAGGACACCTTCCCCTGGCAAATCACAGGGACCTGGGCTCCCCAGCCAGGTGCCCTCCATCTCTGGGATGCGCCGAGCCCATCTGCCCCATGCTGATCCTGTGCTCGTCACAGCCTCTCCTCGCCCCCATCTGCACCACCAGCTGAGCTTATTTCCCCAATTAAACACAACCAGCCCTTGATGGAAAGGAGGAGCAGCAAGGAGGGATTTTTATTGGGAAGTCATTTCTTCCTTAATTAAATCGCTCCCGTTAAGAGTGGCGAGGAGAAAAGAAACAAAAAGGTGAACGGGAAGTAAAGGCGTTTAATTCGCTCCTGCTTGAGAGCAGCTAATATTAATAAACTTCTGGATGGAGGGATTTGCAAGGGCTTGTTTGAGGGAGTAACTCCAAAATGGTGATTAGATTTCCCAGAGTGAACTCGCTGATAAACAAGTGAAATAGGGGGACCTGTATGTTGTCCCCCCAGGCCATCAGAGCTGCTCCAGGGCAGGGGACTTCCACCTTTATCCCAAAATCAAGCAGAGATGATATTCTTGGCCCTTCCTAAGAGGGTTTTGGCTTTGCTTACCATAAAGACCCTTCAAACTTGGGGTTGGGTGGAGGTGGGACCATTACAGCGACCACATGGGCTAAGGAGCAGGATTAGGGAGACGCTGACCCCAAATCTGTGGGGTGGTCCCACAGTGGGGATGGATGCTCCAACAAACCTGACTGTGGCTGTGTGTGAGGCTTCTTCCATGAGTGCAACGTGTGGGCAATGATGTTATAGGGGAGGAAGGGGGAGCTGGGTCAACCCCAGCCCCTGGGGAGGAACTTCTGAGACCTTTCATCTTTCCCTTTTGCTTGCTTTTTGATGAAATGTTTTGTTTTGGGAATCATGACACATTGATCAATTTAAAAAGCAGCTGGTTTGACTTTTGCCTTTTAAAGGTTTTTTCTTTTTTTTTTTTTTTCAGTGCAAGCATGGACCTAAACAGAGGATGCAAAGCCCGAAATAGCACGGTCCACACTGGGGCAAAGAAACACACATTGTCCTGAGGCAAAGAAGATCTCTCTGCTTCTACTTAACCCATTTTTTTTCTTCATAATTTTTCTGAAGCTTCCTGTGAAAGTTTCTGGCTTGGATCAGCCCAAATATCTATTTTTTTCCCTGGTGTTTTTGTTTTGCTCCTTGGGTGAAATATCCATTGTTACTTGCTCCATGAGTGTGGCTAGACCCAGACCTTCACTGGTGCCTTCTCTTCTTCTCGTAGAGCCCAGCTGAAGAATTTCAGTACCACGGGGCTGATTTGGTTGGGCCTCTGCATCCCACCATCTGCTTGTCCCCTTAAATGGGCTATTTAAGAGGGGAAGGGGAAAAATATTTATAGGGTTGCCTTTGGCCTTCAGGCAGCAAATTTAATATGCTTCTGATGGATATAATCAAACAGGGAATGTCATGTGTAGGAACACTCCTTCGGTGCCTTCCTGTCCCCGTCTCCCGCTCACAACAGCCTGAGCTCACATATCTAGCCCAGGGTTATGAGAAAGGAAATAAACGAGGCAAAAAAGTCAAAAGCAGAAGGAAAAAAAAAAAAAAGTTTATTTTGTTTTTCCATCTCCTATAAGTTTTGAGTTTGGGATCTTGTAGGGTTTTGGGTCAGTGAGGCAATCCTGTTGGAACAAAATGTTGCACCTTGTTTGGGTACAACCTTGTTAAAGCACAATGTTTGGGGGGCAAGGGGATGTGACACCTGTGTCCCCAAGGAAGAGCCAGCCTGCAAGGTCATCGCTTTGTGTCTCTGCACACCGAAGACAAGCTCTGTCTGATCCTCAACCTTTCCTGACCCCACAACCCCAAAATGCTTGGGCAAATGCCTTTTAATTGCTAAATGCTCACTTCTCTGCTAATTAACATCCTCACAGGCATTTAGGAAATGATGCTCTTTGTTCATAATTACCAGTAAAAGGTGAATCCCGGCTCCTGGAAGCAAAGTAATTTTCACCTAGGGGGAAAACCTATTTTCTTTTCTTCTTGAACATTGGTGGGCAGAAAACATGGGTGCTTTATGGAGGCAGCTCATGCAGCAGATGGGGAAACTGAGTCACAAGGCCACGCGCTTCAGAGCAGAAATAGAAGCCCTGCTTCCACCTCAACGATCAATATTCCTCATGAAAACCTTGGTGGCAGAGCTGATGAGTTTCTTCCCTCTGCAAAATCGGTGCCGTCGCCTCCCATCAGCACCGTGCCATCAGCTCCCGGTGCGGGCTGACCACATCCCACTAGGGACGGGAGATAGGAGAGGACCTAACTCACCGGTGCTCTCCCAACTGATCTTCAAAAGCACTTTGAAGTTGGGGAAATCAGTGGAGTTTTTATGTTATTTTATGTTTTTCTCTTCTTTTCATTTTTTTTATTTCCTTGGGTACTAAACTTCCGAACTTTGGTTTTTAATGAGGAAGGAGCTCCGCGGCTCGCATCAAACGATGCTGGCCAGCGGGGCTCTGGAGCAACAGCTGTGCAAACGAGCAGGAAGGTTGAAAAGCATGAAAAGAAAGGGAAGAAATTCCTCCGGGTGAGCATGGAGATGCCTTGGGGAGACTCCTGGTGAAACCTTTCCCTTCCTGCACGAGAAGTCCTATCGGGTGGGGATGCTCCTGGGGAGAAGACATTTGGCCAAAGACAACCCAGCAAGGCGGTGTTGGTTCAGAAACTATATAAAATATTTAAAATATTTTCTTTTTTTTTTCCTTTTTTTTTTTTTTTTAAATCTCTAGGTTTATATTTTAAAATAGCAATGCTGCAAATCAGGAATTTTTAATGGTTACTTGGATATAGTTGATGGTAAGCTCCACTGTACCTCCTGCCACGTGTCCTCGCCTCTTGGTGACATCCCCAGGATGCTGCAGGGACTTTCCACGTCACCATACCTGGCCAGGGGAAAGAAGGAGCTGCCACGTCTTGTGCCCACCTGGGAGGCTCCTGGTGCTTTTCCATGGCCTTCAAGAAGGAGGACATCACCTCCCACAGCCCCAACCTTGTCCGCAACACGTGTCCACCAGCCCGAGCTCAGGCGACTGTTTCTCTGCAGGTGTTCTGCTGGAGGGATTGACAGATGGACAGCTCCCTTGTGCTGTTCATCCCTTCTTTGCTCCTTGGTTTTAATTTTAGCTGTCCCTTTCACCGGGGGCTGAGATGTGCTGCTGGCTTGTTTTCCCCTGCAAAAGCACCCAGACAAATATAGACAAGGATCCATTTAAATTACAGGCAGGACAAAACATAGGAGGCTGCTCCTATTTAATAATAGCCACCGTACAGATGTTGCTCTCAGGGCTTTGTCATGCAACAGCTTGTTTTATTAAATCCTTCATGCCCTGTGCCGGCTTTATTCAGCTGAGAGGTGCCCGCTTGACAGTCGTCTTGGAGACAAGCATCCTCTCGGGGTCCATGTTTGTGGGGTCAAGCGCTGCTTTTTTGGCAGCCACCATCCCCTGGACCACCATGGCTAAAACCTAACCTGCTTTTGGCCACAAGTTTGGGCTGGAGCCCCTTGGTTGGCCACCAAGCGTTTTCCAAGCCCATATCCTCCACTGGGACTTTGTGCAGAAAACCAGGTCCAACCTCTGCTGAACCCTTCCCAAAACATAAATCCACCTGCCAACCTTCATGGAGGTTCATGTTTTTCCTCCTGGTTGCTTATTCAAGGTGAAGTGCCAATCCCTGGTCCCTCCCCAGCTGGGCTGAAGGTCAATTCTGGCCAATTTTCATCAAATTTGTGAGAGTTGTTGGTCTGTCTGTCTGTCTTAGAGGGACATTCACTGGTTAAAACCATCCGGGAGCTGTGCAGGACCCTCTGTGTGAACCCTCCCCACATGCCAGCATATCAGGGGGTACCAAAAATGATGCTTTTGTTATAAAAGGCTTGGATGTGGAGCTGTGGGGGGCATGTTGGGCTGGATGCTGAGCACCCCCAAGTCTCTGCCTTCTTCTGGATGTCCCAGTGGGGCTGGGTGGGCTGCAGGGTGTTCCCAAAACCTTCCCAAACCAGGGATGCGCTGTGTTCTGCTCTCCCCAAGGATCAGGAGAGGAGATTCAGGGAGCACGTGCTCAAGCAGATGTTGGTTTTGCTAGGTGGAAAAAAGGAAAAAAAGGAAAAAGAGAAAAAAAACAGTTTTGTTCTGAGCTGAGGTAGGAGAACACAATCACCACATCGTCTTCATCTCGGCGCTTTCTGAGCGAAAACAGCTTTTCATTTGAGAGACTTCAAGGTGTTTTGGAGATGTCAAAGTGCTGCCAGTTCCAGCGTCCTGCTTGGAGCCATGTCCTTCATCTCGAACAGGCCTTGATCAGAAAACAGATCTGGTTGTGTGCACACGGGAGTGCTGGTGGGGGATGAAACCCACCTGCATGGAGATAGCTTAGGGCTTGCTCATGGGGCAGCCAAAATCTTGCTGGCACCCATAAGAGGCTGAATTTTGAAATATTTCCTTGCTGTTTACCTGATCTCTTTGGTCCCCTTCATTTATCCAATTTAACCATCATCATCACGAAGTGAGCCCTGTGCCTCAGTTTCCCTAAGGTGCCTGTTGTGATGCCTGCAGGATGCTGGGGCCATATAAATATCTCCAATAAGCAGTGCTGAGAAAAAAAGCATTTAATTTCCCATCCCATGATCAGATTTGACTGCGACATAATTCTCATCTTTATTTCCCCCCCAGATTGCTCTCGGCACCAGCTGGGCTGGGAGCCGGTCTGCCCCACATCTGATATCAAACAGGATTTTTCCCACTGTGGGGAAATCCCCAAACACACCAAAACACTCGCTTGCACAAGAGGGCAAAAAGAGTTGCAAGAAACAAACAGAGCCCAGGTGATTTATTCCATGGATTTCACGCCGCACAAAGCACCTGGAAAATAGCTGTGTGGGCTTTCCATATGGGTTGCTATTATTTTCCAGGGTACAGAAAACAGATTGTTGGAAGAACTCCCTGTTCTGTGGCTTGTGCTATTTTTTTTAATTATTTTTTTTTTAAAGCAGAGCAGCAGTCAGTGCTGTTTCCTCGCTGCTGAACGTTGTTTAGCGATTGCTCCTGGTGCAACTCGAAGCAGGAAAAAGCTCCGAGCTTTTAATTAAAAGCCACAATCTGCTCTTTCCTCTCGATGCAAAGTCTCACCTACAACATGGGAACTGCAAAATGATAATACCAAAAGCACTTTTCCTATGTGGGGAAGGACTGAGTTTAAACCGTGGGGTTGCCACAAACAGAGGTGTTGGGGATCTCAGTTTGGGGATCTCAGAGATGCTTTGGGGAAGCCTGTGGGCACTTTGCTGATTTTTTTCATTTTTTTGTGTTATCCCATAAGTTTTAACCTCGGTGTTTGGTCCAATAAATATATAAATAAATAAAAACTATCCTGGTTTTGTTATATACGCGCTGTTTTCTCATGTCTGGCTGCCCCACCGGCTGTTTGGCAGCATCCATGCATGGCTAAAGAGGCCGGCTTGCTTCTAAGCACGTCGCCACGCGTCTCCATCTCCCCGGCTCCCAGCCACGGGGACAGGGGGAGGCTTTCACGGGAGGGAAACCCACCGTGACGCTGCTATGGGCTCCGATATCTGCCGGGGTTGCTCTCAATTAGCTCCTGCTTGATAATCAATGATTTTTTTTTTTTTTTACATTTGCTTTTTTCACTCGGCTGACTCCTATATTTGGCGCTTGGGAGCGTGTCTGTCTGCGCCTGCCGTCCCTCCATCTGCGCGTCTGGCTCACCAGGGTGGCACCGTGCTTCCCCCAGCAAGAAAAAGCTTTGGGAAACCTATGGGGTTTTATTCCCCCCTCCAGTGATGGTGGAGAGGGGAAAAAAAACTTGGAACCTATACTAAAAAGAAGATGCTAATACTGATAATGCTCATTTGCATGAGCTGCAGTGCTGCGTTTCCATCCCTGTCCTTGGTAAAATGGTAAATGTCCAGGGAGATAAGAGCCAAAAGCTTGGAGCCACCCCTTGAGCCTCCTGAAAAGGTCTGGTGCTGCTCTGTGCAAAGAGTTTTGGCTTTGGGGGTGGGTTTGCACCCCCTTGGGTCCCATTCTGGGGCTTTGCCCAGCAAACCAGGGGATGTGCGAAACAGGGGCAGAGCACGGGCATGAGAACAAGGAGGGATGTAGCATATTAAAACTCCAGCCTCCTTCAACTTAATTTTCCCTAAAATCCTTCCCTAATTTTCCCTAAAATTTTCCCTAAAATCAATTTTCCCCAAAAACATCCTGGCAGGATCGCAGTAGGAGGGATGGAGAGGCGAGGGGAGCGCTGCATCCACCCCGCCCCAGCCTGCATGCCTGGACCCCAAAAGATGCTCGGAGCCCCTGGGTCAGGTTTGCTGGATCCAAGGTGCCTCAGGGGGGATTTTTGGGACCCCCCCCATCCCTTCTGCATGTGACGTTGAATAGCAAAAATTGTTTTGCAGGAGGGGGTGAGCCAATCCATGCATGGCGCAGTATCCTATGCGAGGTGCCCATGCCAAAAGCTGACAGAGGAAGAAGCCCAGGGTGAATTTTGGGGAGGTGGAGCAGGACACTGGCTCCGAGCTATATTTGGGTCCCCGCGCGGTGGAAGCGGGTGGCCGTGGGCTCGCTGGGGGGGGGCTGGCAGCCGCGGCTCCCTGGCCCTCAGATGGCGCATTGAAATTCAAATCGCGCCTCTCCACCGCTGAATCTCTTTGTTGCTTCTTCAAATGACTAATTGTCACTTTTTTTCTTTTCTTCTTTTTTTTTTTTTTAATAAGGCAGCATCACAGGGAGGTGCAGGAGTTTTTGTAATAATAATCGTAAAGCGGGGGGGGAGGGGGAAGATGGGGGTGGGGAAAGAGAAAGAGAAGTGCCAGGGATAGTAAATCTCTTCCTCCTTTCCACACACCAGCTGCCGTGCTGCTCTACCGCGGCAGCCAAGACACTTCATCATCCTTAGGGGTTTGCTGGGAGCAGCGTATCGCTTGGGTAGACAGGGCGAATCCTGCTATGTTTGCTTTTTATTTGCTTTTTAAATTTTTTTATTTTTAAAAAGCTCTAAATAGCTGGGGACAGACCTTTCCCACTTGCTCTCTGTAGGGGACTCGCGTGTTAAATCAAATCACGGTGACGTCCCCATTTGTCCCCCAGTGGGGTGGCCCATGTCCCTGCCCACCACCGTGATGCTCCAGGGGTTTGAGGTGTTGCTGCTTGCTCCGAAAACCCTTTCCCTTCGTGTTGCTTCTTGGCTGATCCATGCCTGTCCCTGAGATGGGAAGAATGGGATGGGTTTGATGCAACTGAAAGGATCTGTGGTGGCCCAGGGATGGGGGAGCCACAGCTCGGGATCTTGGCTCTTCCCTTTCCAGCCCAGGATGATGGGAAAGGTATCAAGGAAGATGTGTGATTTCTTCTGCAATCCTGGCTCCCCCTAAACTGGGGAAGGGAGTAGCAGCGCTGCTGGATAAGCTCCATCCCCACGCAAAGAGCTGGGTGCTGATTTCGCCCCACGCAGCATCCTTCCAAGCTGGGGTCGGCCACATCCGTAGCATGGAAAGTCGTCTTCCGTCTTTATTTATCTCAGCGCATCCCTTGCTGCTAACTGCTGCCAGCCTGTTGCCAGCTGGCCTGTTTATGATGCCAATAAAAGTCAAACAGAGAGATAAAATTGCACCTGTCATAATTGGGCTTGATTTAGAAGTGGTTGGAGTGAGCTGGAGGGCTCGGGGACACACCATCGCTTTGCGATGTCCCTTCCCTATGTCTTTCCTCCTGGACCTTGAAATGATGCTGGCGATGCCAGCCCCAAAACTGTGGCCATAAAGACACACGTGAATGATGCTACTGGGCCAGCTTTTGATGTATTCACCTCTTGTTTCCCTCCTTGCCCTGGCCACAAGAAGTGTAGAAATTTTTGGTGTACATTTTGGGATGTTTTTCTGTGTTGCAGGAGCATAGACACCCGTGAGAATAATGAGGCTCCACAGTGTTTTTAATAGATCAGGTTTTCTCCTCTGCTCCCCGGTTGCCTTTCTCCCTGCTAATTCTCCCATTATCCTCCCTTAATGAATGACTGCCAGCAAATAAAGCCTTGGGCATGCAAAGGATCCTCCTGCGGCCCCAAAGCTGTCCTGCAGCTCGTGGGGAGGAGAAGGCAGAGGGATGCTGGAGCCCTAGCCTGCCCAGGAGCCCCACCGAGCAGGAGCTGCTTCTTGCTCGCTGCCCTTTTCCGAGCTTTAGTCCTATTTTTGGGTGATGCTTCTGCTTGGCTTTTGTTGAAAGAGCGGCAGCCACGGGCTGGTTCCCAGCTCCTGATGCTCTAGCTTATCTAGACCTTGTGCTATTTAATTCCTTTTCCCAATCCAAAGAATATTAATGGAAAAAGTGGTACCTGGGGTATGAACCCCAGTAGGAGCACCCACAACAGCACAGGGATCCAAAAATCTCGAGGTCTGTCCTCAACTTGAGGTTTATTTCTCCCATCAGATTGAATGCCCAAGGCAGCGTTCCTTTCTCTGCACCTTCTCTCTTTCCCCCTTGTTGCCAAACGAGCACAAAACCGAGGCTGTAGGAGCTCCCTGGTAATCCTAAGAGCCCCCAGCCTGGGTCTGTAAGGAAAATGCCCTGAATTGATGCTCTGGGAGTCTTGCCAAAAGTCCCGAGCTGCTTGGGCATCCAAATGCCGGTGTTCTCAAGGGTTCCTCCATCAGGACTCCGACTTTACCCTCCCATCACATATTTCTGCACCATGTCCTGATTTGCTTTCTGCCCTTGCTGCTGTGGTGGGAGAGCATCATGACCTGTGCTGGCCCAACCCCTTGCCTGACTGGAGACAGCTGTGGGCACGAGGTGTTCGATCCCGAGCGATGAAAGCAGGAGGTGCAATGGCAGCGTTATCTCTCCTCTCACCCCCCAGCGCTTTCATATCCTGTCGTAATAATGCACAGAATGAGAGCAGAGATGGGAGCGGTGATGGGAGGGAGCGTTGGCAGTGCTCCCTTTGTGTGCTGGTCCTGCTCTATGCCCGTTTTGGTGAAATATCTCATTCTGGAAGCATCACAGCTGAAATTAAACCATGTGTGGTTTAGATGTAAATCTGGTGAGGGGGTCCTGCAAAACAGCATAATGTCAGGTACCCCTGAAAGAAGCCCCAAACCCCAACATCTCCCCTTGGGGACCTTCCCCTGTCCCATGGGGAGAGGTGACCTGAGCATCCCTGCAGGCTCTCCCACCACCAGGACCCGACCTTGCCCAAGCGACGCTTAATTAACCACTAACGAGCATCTGAAGCATCTGTAGGATGTTCCTGGCATTTTCCCAGGATGGTTCCCTGCAGCCAGGCTTCAGCCTGGAGAAATCCGTAAGTGACAGGCGGCGAAAGCACGGCTTCATCCAGCAACGGGGTGACTCCAGCAAATAATTGTCCAAAGATCAGCGCCGCATAATGGGGCCACAACAGCGGAGGCCACACGTCATTAGAGCTTACCAGGGAGTGTGGGAAGAGAGTCAACAGACCTAGGGCAAACAAACAATGAGCAAAATACACAGCAGATGTAGCATGCTAGTTGGGCACGGATTGACTTAAGGGCTGTGTGTCAATAGCAGCGAAGCAAGGCACACTTCCGATGATAAAAACCCCATAAAACAGTTCAATTCCTGAAAACTGCCCCTTTTTCCAAGCAGAAATGGATGGGCTGACCATTAGCTGTGAGCTGTGTGTTGTCAGCTGGAACTGCTCTGAATTTCTGGCTGGGAGCGATGGGGGAGCCCTGGCGTGGTGATGCTGGCACTGCAATGGTAAAGAACAAACTCACCCAGGTATTAGGTGGTAACATAACTTTTTGGCAAAAAATGGCTTTGTATATTTGCTATTTTTAATTTATCCTGGTGCTGCATTAATGATAAGTGTTTTTTTTTTTAGAGTATTGTGTTTGTTTTACTACTGCCTCTTTTCAGCACCCCATCCCAGCTGAGGATGCTCCAGGATGAATTTAGCAAGACAAAACCAAACCTCCAGCCCCTGAAACCCCAGTGATGGAGGTTTCTGGGCTGGAGCCCTACATAAATATCATTTACGGTGAGGCAGAGTGTAGATAGACGGCGTGAGTCCTGTGCTGGATGTGCGTTGCAGCAGCTGGGGGATGTTCGCAGGCTGCGCTCATGCTCTGCAGACACGTATATAGGATGTCGTCAACTTTCAGCAATTTATTCCACCTATGCTTTTTTTATTTGTCACTATGGTAACTACAAAGTAAAGATCAAAGCAGCGTGCCATCAGCAGGAAAAGGTATTATTTTTCCCTCTTTTGCAGAAATAACTTAAGCATGCTTTTATTTCCTTCCCATTCAGGGGAATTGGTTGCTGCTGGTCGGTGCCGGCAGCTTTTTGGCAACAAAGTTTGGGTCTCCAATTGAGAAATTGTCCTGGAAGAGTTTGCAGCTCATATAAGTTGAATTTCCTTCAGTTTGAAGATAAATGCAATGTGAAGGGTGGGTGACCGCTGGTTGTGGGGTGCTACAGTGGGTCCTGGGACAGGAGGAGCTCGGTGGAGCAACCTGGTCCTTATAATATGAAAAGGGAATCCCCCAAATGTTGGTATTGCTCCTGGCTTTGCCCTGGGGATGGGTTTGGGGTCCCCATCCATGCCAAATGGGGATGGTTTTGGGGTCACCACCCATGGCTTGAGCTTGAGTGTTTAGATATAGATAAAAAAGCCAGAAACCACCCAAATCTTGAATTTTGCTTCATTTTTCTTGCTTCTCCTTACTTGTCATGGAAACTGGGTGCAAGCCCTGAACGTGAAGGGAAGGACTCTGCTCCTGCAGATATAGCTACAGGGTCTTTTCCAAGGGTATTCAGGATCCAGAAGTCGCCCTGCTCTGATTACACCTTTAATTATTTTAATTAATAATAATTACACTCTTCCCTGATAGATGCAGAAATAGAAAGGCAGGTGCAAAAAAGGACGAGGTGCTCACGGGGATGCTGGTGCAATGGACTCCGTCCGGCCATCGCCACCCACCTAGAGCTGAATTTCCTTTTAGAATTTCTGCCTTTGGTAAATGGAGGGCGGAAAAAAAAAGTGTTTTTTATACGTATGAATGTATTCAGAAGTACAAAATTCAGGGGTTCTGCTTCATGTGTTTGCAAAGCAAGCGGTAACATCTTCTTCTATGGGCTATAAAGCAGCTTTTAAGTGTTTGGGAATCAAATGTGTTTGTTGTTCCCACAGATGAGACAAAACAGACCATCGTGCAGCCAATTAGGATGCATATGCTTAAAAAAATAAATTAGTGAATGTTTTTGGCTGTCTGGAACAGCCTTGTTGGGATTTTGAGGACAACCAGTGGTCATTGGGTTTTGAAAGGGAATTTAATCCATTTAGGAGTGGGATTATGTGATGTATTTGCTTGCAGGTGGCACGGCATGGTGGTCTCAGACTTGCTTTGTCTTTCTCTTTACCTTGCAGCAGCCATGGTTGCTTGTGCAAGCTTTGCATTGCATTGAAGATGGCTTCGGGTTTGTCCTGCAAGACCTCCTCTAGCAACGTAGGGTTAAATTTAGGCTTTTAAGAGAAATTGAAAAAAACAGTTAAATGTTACATCAGTGGGGAGGTGGCTCCAAGGTCTCTGCCCCAGCCTGCATGAGCTCCTAGCAGCAGATGACGCCCTTGGCCAGCACGTGGACAACCAAAAGCCAAATTCCCTCTTGCTTTGGTGTTTTGGGGCAGTTATTAGTTGCTTTATGTCATTCTTCTTTAACTGGAGATGCCTTTATTGCTACGAGCCAATGCTTTCTAGTGGGAAAGGGCTCTGGGTCCTTGGGCACAAGGTGCCAAGAGCGCGGTGGAAGCATCTCCACCAAGTCCCCACTGCAGGATTGACTTTGTGCTAGGAGCCTCACCAGTCAATACTGGGGGAAGAAGAGGCATGGGTGTGCACCAGCCCTGTGTCTGTACACCTATAGGTACCTGGTGTAGGGATGTATTTCCTCCAGGGTGGTGGGGCTGGGGAGCATGGAAATGCAGCGACAACAAAACATTTTTTCTTCCTCCTTTCTCCTCTCTGTGTTGAGGAGTGGTTGTTTGAAGAGCGAGCAGCAGCGCAGTGAAATCCCCAGTGGGATGTTCATGGTGCACATGCTCCAGCCCCAAGCGAGCTGGTGGCCCAGGGGAAAGGGAGCTTGTTATTTCACAGCTTCTTATACAGCAGAAGAAAGGAAAACAGCATCTGCCAGCCCATCAGCCGCTGGTGTGAAAGGAGATCCTGGAGGTTTTCCATGCCCAGGTGCCCCCTGAGACATGCTGGAGGCAGGACATTGCTCTGAGCACCACCAATTCAGTCCTGAATTCCACAATACCCACTACAATTGGGATTTCTCCCAAGCTCAGAGAGCAGATTGGTAGTCCAGAGCCATCTCCATCACTCATTATTTTTGGAAGTGGAAATCTCTCCCCAGCTGATGCTCTTTGTAACCTCCCCTACGAGAATGATGCTGGATTAACCCCACGGGAGCCCACCTGCATGGAATGGTCACAGACAGCCATGGAGGACTCCAGGGCCCAGAAGTGTTTGTCTTGCAGTAGGACTAAAACACCCTTAAGAAAACATAGTTTAAATATAAATATGATGCTGGGCTGGAGGATGAGGGTGGTGATGGCTTTAGAGCTCACACCTGAAGCCAGGGGTGGAACCCCCATGAGATGCTGCTCCGGGGCTTGCCCCAGCTTCATAGATGCCACCTGGGGATGCTCCTGGCAGTGATGCAGCTCACCATGAGTACTGTGACAGCTTCTACAAGGGGTGGTTGTACTGGTAGCACCCAGCTTGGGGTCTCCACCATGGGCATCCCCTTGAGGTGACTGCGTTGCTGGCTCCAGAGCAGGCACCCCATCCTGGGGCAGGAGCTGAGCCTCTCCAGCGCTCCTCGGTGATCTGGGACTCAAGCAAAACTGGACAAAGAAGTGTTTGTGTCTAGATATGTTTTGGAAGGAAAGAAAACACAAAACCCCTCATTTCTTTGAAGCTTTTTCAGAAGCAGGTTGCACAGATGCATGGGTTGGGTTGCTTCTACCCAGCCCTGATCGTCCTGCAGAAGCTGTCAAGATCCATCAAAAGCCAGCAACTATATAAAAGCATCGGATTTCCATGGTTTTATTGACGTGCATCCCCTGGCTGCATTTTGCCTTTTTTTTTTTTTTTTTGACTCGGGGTTTTGGCAGGCTTTATGGCCAGACTTCCTTTTTTTTATTAGGAGGAACGACTGGCTGGTGTTTGCACTTGTGATCTCCAGGGTGCCCAGGTCTCCTGGGCTGCTCGGAGGAATATTTCTTGTGAAATAACCAATCTGCTAGGAGCCATGTTCTGGCGATGCTCTGTGCAAGGAAACAGGGGGGGACCATTGGCTGCGCTGACTGGCATGGTTACTGGAGGCTGGAAACAGGTGAGGGGGGTTTTTTAATCGTTCTTCTTGCCTGGCTGTCCTGGAGGTGCATTTTAGGTTTGCAAGTGAAAAGATCAGGATTTATTTGGGAAATAAAGCTCCATAATTTGTTTTGTGATTTCCCCCCCCGCCCCTTTCCCTTACTACGGTCTATTTACCTAAGCCATTTATATCTATTCATCTATCTGCATCCCGTTTATCTGTCCAGAATATCTTTTAATATATATTTATGTCTGTTCCTTTCTGCATTATCTCTCTTGCCCTTCTGTACCAACCATCAATCTAGCTATAAAACCTCTCCTTACTGTTGTCTTTGAATAAATTTTGGCTTTTGGAATTCCTCTTCCACTTTATACCAGCTGCATGCTGCAACATTTTCTAAGCTTGGCCGCAGCTCCTCTTGCACAGAGTCTTTAAGAAAACGTGCCATTAGCGAGGGGTTTGTGCATCTAAAAATCCCTGACCTGGGGATGTGACTTCAGGAAATGTGTTGTGTTTGTGTTCCCCTTTCTTCTTCACAGCAGCTGCATCTTCACCGTGGCCATTTCTTCCATCACAGAGCTCCTGTGGGACATCTCTCAGGAAAACAAGGTAAACTCACTGAAATTATTTCCCAAACGTAAGTTATTAGCATGAATTTCTCATCAAAAAACAATAACAGGGGATTTATCTTCTTTTTTTTGTTTTGTTTTGTTTTGATGGAAGCCTGGATGCATCAGAGAGCTGGCAACACACATCCACCAGATAATTAGATTGAAAGAAAACCACCCCTCTGAAGACAATGAGATGATAAAAGAGATCAAGGTCCCTGGGAAAACTTAATTCTTCCCTGTTTTCCATTACTTCTCAGGTTATTTCACTCTGTTATTAAGAAATTTGATATGCTGATGAGTAGAAGAGAAAGCTTTTGGAATCGGGGAAAAAAAGTTGGGTTGTTTGAGGACAAGCTATTAACAACTCAGCAACTGTATGAGCCCAAAAGTAGAGAGTCCCCCATGAGCTAGCATGGGATCCAGGCTGGTTGAACCCTTTTCTGTCCCTGGAGATGTCCTACAGCCACTCTCAATACTGGCAGATAAAATTTGGTGCCCCTTGGCTGCCTGGGCCAGTATTCCTGGCCCCTGCCTGGAGAAATGCAATAACTGATTTATTTAGATGCATCTGGAGGCAAATGAGAAAGCCTGGCCACCTCCAGCACTAAAAAATGTCTCTCTCAAAAACCATGGGAAGTAACAACTAAAAGGGATTGGATGCTTTGCAGTTGTCTTCTTTTTATTTTATTTTTTTGGGGGGGTGCATGTATTAAATGCTAATTGTTTTTCTTCTGAGTGAGGAAGGAGGGTTTGGACACATGGGGTTGCATATCCAGGTCTGGAGGCACTGAGGATGTGGTGAAGATCTCATGTGAGGTGGAGTAATGGGGTCTGCGACACATCCTTTTTGGAGATGTGCTATCTTGTGGTTCCTGGCATCCTGCAGGGGCTAAGGAGGAAAGATATCCAAGCAGATATTTTAAATAAAGAGCATTTTAATCTCTTCATGGCTGTGGGCACGGTGAAAGCACGGAGCTTTGCCACGACTGGCAGGAGCCTGTATTTATCTTGTCACCCTCGCCCAGGGTCCCCAGCTGAGCACTGGCACCACAGTGGGGCTTTCTTCCTCGCCTTGCTCTCCCCTCCACGTTGAGATTTGCTTGTAGGCATTTCCCTTCCAGGGAGTTTGATGGATGAAAATGCAGCGCATTAGCTTGATGCAATAGGAGGTCTTTGGAGACTGCTTTCGTCTCTGGTTGTATCAATAATTAATATGTTGATCCAGAGCAATATTATAAACAGGGTAAATGCTCTCTCTCTCTTTTTTTTATTTTTTTTTAAACAGAAAAAGGAAAAAGAGCAGATGCTGGTGTCACCACTCAGTGGGGACTTCTTTGTCTTCCAGGAGGTCATCATATGGAGACAGCAGTGTGGGCACGCACCTCACTGCAAGCAACGCTTTTCCATCACCTTCCCATTGACCTTTTCCATTTCTTATTCATTTTTCAATCGGAATCCCTTCAAGACACCTGTTTGGATTTGGAAATCACACCAAGGCTCGATGCATCCATCAGAAGGGAGGCTGAGGCATCCCTTGCACCGAGTTTTCAACAGCTTCGTTTCCAATCTCTATGTGGGTAGCACATGAAGGGCACCCTTCCAGAAGCATTTCGTGCCCAATCTCCTTACTGCTGTCTTCAAACATTGATGATGGAATAGTTTTGAATGTTGTTTCATCACTGGCTTCGGGTTTATTCTGAAGAACACCTCTGCTAACATGATTCACCTGGGGCCAAAGATACCCGTGGCATTTGGACTTCTTAAACACACAGATAGGGTTCGTCTGCGAAGTCGCCTCCGTCTTTCATGACGGTCCTTGAGGTCCCACAGCCCAAATTAAAATATCATCTGCTCTAACTCCAGCACCTCCTAATCCCTCAAATATCTGCCAAATTGCTCTTTGAAATACCTTGGGAGCAGAACTAATTCCGGATGGTATTAGCTTAAATTTGCAATGTCCAGCTGGTGTATTAAAAACCACTAGCTTTGAGCCCCATTCATCTAATTTCACTGGCTTTAATAGATGTCTTGCCTTCATGCTGAGAATATTTCTGCTTCTGAGAACATTGCTAACTTTTCATTAAGGGTTTCCAGTGGATAATGTCTCCATTTGAAAGGCTTTATTTAAACCGTATAAATCAATCAACATCTATGATTTATTTGGCTTTTTGATTCGTACCCTTCTCGGTTAATACACCACATTTAACCCAGTCTGCTTGTCAGCGCAGCCTCAGGGGATGAAAGACAACAGCAGGATGAGTTGTTCAGTCCCAGTGCAGAAGGTAATCCCAGTGCTAGCTGGGAAAACAAACTTCTTGTAATCCCACCAGTTTTGGGTCAACTTCCCTGCCCAGAAGCAATTTTGTCAGAATGTAGAACAGTGTTTTTGCTTTTTTTTTTTTTTTTCACCATTTCCACCTCATTTTGAAGTGAAAGGGACCACAAACATTCAACTAAAATCCCCTGGAGGATGAGCAGTCTGAGGAGCAAACACTTGTCTTCAGCCCAAACTTCCTCCAAGGGACACCTTGCTCCAAATTTCGGGACCTTTAGGATTTGAGCCCCAAAGCTCAAAAGCCCTCAAACCTTTAGGGTTGGAGCCATCTAAGTCTGCCTCCTTATCAAACCCTCTGTGCGAGGTGGGTCTGACCTGGGTACATCTTGGGGCTGGGATGCAGCAAAGGACCAAAGGACCTGGTCAATGCTGGGGTTCATCCAGACCTTGGGGAATGGGATGTGGTCTCTGTGGGACTTTATCTCACCAAAAAGTGCATATCGAAGCTTGAATGTACATGCTCTTCTGAGAAATGAAAAGGATCCCCCATTTGTGTGGTACCCAGAGGGATTCATCTTCTCCAAGCATCAGCCAGGCGCATGCATCCAGCATGCTGGGGCTGAAATGAGCTAACAGGAGGGGAGTAAGCTCAAAAAAAAAAAAGAGAGAGAAAAAAAATAGAGAAAAAGTCCTCGAGGGCCTCTAACCTGGCGTGTGTAAAAGAGGAGCTGAGCTGCCATCCACACGCAGCTCTCCTTCAGCTCCGTGGGTGAGGGGGAGAGGAAAAGGAGCTGGGCTGGAAGCACGGAGGCTGCCAGATGGGGAAGCAAGCTGCCGGGAAGGAAAACGGGGAGATGCTCACAGATCACGAGCGCCTTTGCAGCGTGCGAAGGAGAGGAAAATGCTCCTGGGCAAGGCGGGACTTTAAAACTGGGTTTTAGCTGAGTGGAGGGGAGAGAGCAGAGCAACTGCACTGGGCATCCTGATTTTAATTTTAATCCCATTCCTCCACTGCCGCATCCTCACCCTGTCCACGGACCCTGCTGCCTCAGTGTGCACGATGTCCAGGGCAGATGCTACTGCTGCTGCTTTGCTTCATTATTTGCTTTTGTGCTCAGGCAGAGATCTCTGCTTCCCCTGTGGCAGGATATTGACTGGGTTTGATTTCAAGGAACAAATCCCCCCCGTCCTTCGGGTTCGGCTCTTGTAGTCGGGCCAGATGATTTCCAGGCTGGCTTCCAGCAGGAATGGTTGGAGGCCACACGGCAGCTGCTCAGACGGTGGGGCTGGAGCTGCCAGCAATTCTCTGCCGTGACCAAAATGATCTTTAATAAATGCATCGGGGATTTCTCAGCCTTTTCCTTTCCCCCTTTCCCTCCGTACCCTTGGAGCTTGGGCAAAACGTGACACGGTTGGGACAGCATGGTCGCTAGGGGCGAGCTGTGCTGTGCCTGCATGGGATGGATGAATTTAATGGATTTATTTTCTTTGCTTCTCTCTGGCCCCTTCGCTGCTGTGTTACCACTGCTTGTGCTTTTCTGGTGCGTGGCCGAGCCAGTTCAACTCACCGAGCTGGCAGAAAACAACTCCTCCTTGCGCTCGGGTGGCTCTGGGGACAGGGAGTCCCTGCAGAGGCAGGGCTTCTCTGTGCGTCCTCTTCCAGATTTAATTCGGGATGTGCAGGAAATCTCCCAAAGGAAAACATTACCAGGAGAGCCTCTGTGTTGTTGCTGCTGCAGGAGATTTCTTGCAAAACATGCAGTTTTATTTAACTGCAAAATGTGCTAGAAGCATGTTAATACCAAAAATAAAAAAAAATAAAATAAAAATCCCCACTACCATTACAGCAGAAGTGTCATAATGAATCTTTTCAGTCTCATTTCATTGTGATCGTCAAAACATTTCATTTAGATGTTATCACTCTAATTTCATCCTGACTTCTCTGCTGTCTCACTTACATATAGGCTTGCATTATATCTCACATTACCCCGCTTAAACATTAGCCAAATGGCACATCGTACTTATCGAAGTGAAACAACCTGGCAGGGTGGGACTGAAGTATTTGGGTTTTGCATTGAAGCCTTCCCTAAACTTCTCCCTGGAGACATTGCACAATTTTGCCTTCATGGTCCAGGTTGCAATAAAACCCACCAAACCATTTGGTATTTCCTACGGGACATAAAAATGAGCTGCCAGAGAGCTCAGCTGGCTTTGGCAGCATTTTGGGGTGAAAACTCCTATTCCCCTTTTTTTTCCAGTACTTCCCACAGTGCCAAGTGATTAGGCATTATGGAAGGGAAAAGTGGCACAAAGCACAAGGGAAACCTGGAGATATTTAAAGCCCATCTGGCCGCCTACCTGGGCAACCTGCTCTAGGGAACCTGCTTTGGCAGAGGGGTTGGACCCGATGATCTCCTGAGGTCCCTTCCAACCCCTACAATTCTGTGACTCTGTGATTGAGCATGTTAAATGCTTAAAAGAGCTGCTCCCCATGCCAAAGGGCTGCACCAGGGGCCACCTTGGTGTGGCAGGATAGGGATCTGATGGCTCTTTTTCTTATAGGGTTTGGTTATAAGGCACGAGTCTGCATCCACTCAGCTTGGCAATAAACCTTCTTTTCTTTTTCAGAATGGGAGAATAACACCAGTCCAGCAGTAAATAAAGGTTACAATACCCAATATAAACATTCATTGGCATCGTACGCCCACATGTCTGCATGTTGCCAGGTTACAAGTATAAAAGGCTAGTGGCTTATTTATCTAGGAAATCTGTCCTGGGTATAACCTCATGTCTGCATTTAAACCAGGGTAATTCACTCGGAGCAAACAACAGTATAGGTGATCTCAGCGTGGTCTGCCTCTTTGGCCCCTGTAATTTTCCAGCTCACCCCAGATAAACCCGATTTTAAGTGACTGAATCCTCCAAAGGGGGCTGACAATGCCGGTGGGTAACCTGCCAATGATTTAATTACAGTGGGTGGCTATTTCTGTGCTCTTAAACCACACTGAGAGCAGTTGTTCTTGTCTGTTCCTAGACCCTGGCTGCATTTCTGGACTGGAGCATCCTCTCCCAGCCCCGCTGCTGCCCGCGGTGCCAGCTGGGCTGTCTGCTGGCGGTGATGCAAGGTGAGGCAATGGGTTTGAAAAGCCTCTTGTATCTCTGATTCCCCTTTTCCACCCTGTCCTGCTGTTTGTTGGTCTGTGTCTATGTCTGACTGCATTTTGGTCCATGTGAAACATGGTGGCCCTCCTCCAGGTCTGGTTGCTTCCCATGTTACCTCTGGGCACGACCCAGCACTGGTCCCTTTTCCCTGTAGTTATCTCCTTGGGGATGCCCAACACAAAATCCAGCCTGTCCGTAGGGCCAAAGAGAATATTTGCCAATGGATGGGGAGCCTACTTCACAACAAACACTAAGATGAGCTTACATATTTCCGAATAAAAATCCCAATTCTATATTTGCCAGTAAAAACTGGGAATATTTCCCAATGAAACCCAAGCCTGGGCTCTGTAAGAGATACCAGTGTGCAGCCTCAAGTAATTCAGGGTACCGTGTTTATGTTGGGATTTGAGGGATGTTGAAAGAATCGATCTAAAGCGTTTCCAGGCAGGTGAGGACCCGTGAATTTTGCAGGGTTAACATTAATTTGCTTTTTACTGCATGGACATAAACAGTCAATATTACCTTGACTTTGTCCAAAGAGCCAATTGGCGCAGTTGTTCATTAGGAAATGGCTCGATGAAAGTGCTTTTTGAACAATTTATTGACCCTATAAAAAAGGAAGTAATATCATGAGTAGATGGAGCGATACCAAAAATGACGTCCCACCTATAAAAGCATCACAGTGCCTCCCTTGGCCAGGAGAGGGGCGTTGCTCCACGGAGATGCTGAGCGCTGGTGGAGGTGTGAAGCTGGGTCAGGATGGGAGCCAAAACGCCACTGGCTCATCACCCCAGCACGTCTGCCAGCTGCTCTGAGGTGTGAAATGGGGCGTTTGGACCATCTGATTGACGGAGGGAGGAGCACTGGGTGCCTCATATGTCTCCTTCAGCCCCTCAGGCTCAGCAGTCCCAGGCTTTCCCATTCCTCCTCCCGAGAACGCCTCCTCACACTCAATATCCATTTTTAGTCTCTTGTTTCATGGCTTTTGTTGGTTTGTCCCCTTGTCAAGTTAAACACGAGCTGCATGGGTGTTTATCAGACAAGCAGGGCTTTTGTCTGCTCGGAAAACCCCAATGTTGAGAACCTTAAGCCAGAAAAAGCCCTGGCATTGGTCACATCGGATGTGTCAGCGCCTGGCTGGAAAAGCTGCATCTATTTCCACGTGCATTTGGGAGAGAAAACAGCTATGGCTTGATTGTCCATTCCTCTTGGCTCCGCTCCTCTCCTGTTTCAATGAGCTGTGTGAGCATTCGTGGATAAATCTTTGATTTCAAGGAGGCAAGGTCACGCTCCATTTCGTAGCGTGCCGGGAGTAAAACATCGCCCGGGGCACACGTACGCGAACGCAATCACCTAAATTTCCTAGCTGATGCGGTTTGGGAGGGATGCTTTTATTTCATTTGCTTTATTTTCCTGGCTTGAATGAAGCCAGTGTGGGAGGGAGGAATTTTCTCTGGGCAAGTGCTCAGGAAGAGCAGAAACCCTACCTGCCTCCAGCCTTTCTTACCCCAAACCCAGAGCATCCATTAGTGGCCCCCTCTCTGCCTTCGGGGATCTTTGCAGAGAGGATTAAAATGTTGCAAGCTGTCAGCATGCAACAGAGATGGCTTCAGCTTGCTTCATTTAAACTTGGCTGCTCCTCTGGTCTCTGGGAGGTGCATCCCTGCCACCTGGTCCGTGCTGGAGTCACATCTCCTGCATGCTCCTCCACACCATCATCGCTGGAGACCTGGTAGGTGAGGTGGGTCTCCATGTCTCCATCCTACCCCTTCCTGGGGGCCTTGGGCACCGAAGCGAGGAGTTAAAACGTTGTTTCACCCTGATGGAGAGCGTTAATTGATAAGGGAGACATGTTTGGGTGGTGGCTGCCCATAGGCTTGCTTCCTTCGGCATTTTCCCATTAATAAGTCGTAGCGAATGTTCACTGGCACATCAACCTCAAACAGATAGCTTGTCAGCTGGGAGCCGAGCCTTTCATAGATCTCATTGATGGAACAGTTTTTAAGAGCAAAACTGGGGACAGGGAGGGAACGTTTGCAGCCCTCCATCCACAAAAGATGGATGGGTGGCGGGAAGATGTTATCAGAGAGGCTAAAAAGCTATTTGGGCAAAGGTGGTCTTCTCCATCCCCATGTCCTTCCCTGCCTCATAAAGCATCCTGCCTTCAACCTTTTTTAAAACCATATTGCTTAGCTTTATTAAAGAACTCACATCCTTTTTCTCCCTGCTCATTTCCATGGGTCCAACCTTGACTCACACGAGCAGGAGACAAGAACTCCTTGGAATTCCCCCATGAATTTCGCATGGAGGATTTTCTCTGGCTTTTTCGTGATTTCGGGGAGCCGGGGGACAGGAGAGTGTGACAGCTGAGCCGAGCTCACCGCAGAGAGCACTCATGGGTTGCCTGGTGATCCAAGACGTACGATTTTAACAAGTCAGGCTCCCAGATCGCAGGCCTGAAAGACTGGTCCCAGGTGGGCGTGAGGTGCTTAAAGGCGTGGAAATAACCAAAACCTCACCTTTAGAGGCCTCAGCCAGACCTAGCACATTGTCTGCACCTTCCTTGTGGCTCCCAGGTGCTGCATTGAGACATCAGAGCTCCCTGGGGGACAATTCAGGCGGTGTCGAGGAAGATCAGAGGGGCGGAACAGAAGATCAGTATGGGGAAAGCTTAAATACCTGCTGCTCACCAGCACAGGGGAGGGATGATGGATGGGGCTGTGACAGAGGTCTGTAAAAGCCTGGGCAGCAGGGAGTGATTTCTCTTCCTTGCCTTGTGAGAACCAGGAGCCAGGAGATGAGATGAGCCTTAAAACAAAGACAGGGCTTGTTTGCAAAGCCGTAATTCAGCTCAGTTGTGCTAGAGGTGTGTAGAATTAGACAAAAGGAGGAAAAAGCTTAACCAACACTAAAATGTCCCGAACTCAGCCCTTTTCCCCAAGTACCCAGAGAGTGCAGGTCTCTTCTTAATGCCAAGGGTGTGGCGTGGTGGGAGAGCTGGTTGGGGTTGCTGGCAGGTTTTTTTTGTCACCTTTTGCCATCCCACAGTCCCATGCCAGGTGAGGCTTCCACATCACTTCCAGAGGTCTGGGGAATTGGGGCACATCCTTGCATTAAATGGAAACCTTTTTTTTTTGTGGTCTCCATAGCTGGTCTCGTCATAGGGAGGTCGTCGCCACTTGACCCGTGCAAGTCCCAATCTCTCTGGCTCCACCTCAGTAAGGTCTGCAGGATGCCAAATTCACTTCTGGCCCCAACCCCCAGGGCAAGGACCTGCCGGGAACAGGCTCTGTGTCACCTCTCTGGGTAGTCTTGGGGTGCCCGGGTGTGATGGATACTGGGGGAGATGGATTGGTGAGCTCTGGAGCCTCTCCTTCCTATGTTAAGTAACTGAAAAACAGAAATTGCATTTCACTAAATATTCATTTGGGAGTGGTGATATCTCTGAGGATGTAGCTAGCAGGTGTCAGCCTCTGTGTCCAGGAGCTCATGGAGGTGTCACAGAGTCCTTCCGTGCCCCCAAGTCCTGCTCCAGTCCCGGCTTCCCCTTCCCTTTCCAGATCCCCATCTGATTGGAAATGCTGGGTGCATCAGGTGTGTGGCCTTCTCTTCCCGAGGCTTCACTCTGCCGAGGGATCTGGGGAGCTGAACCACTGCTTCCAACAGTCCTCAGCTAGACCCCTAATGAGGAGGCAGTGGCACCTCCCAGCTCCTTCTGCAGGCTGGTTTCCCCAATGGGATTACGTCCCCCCTCCGCTCCAGAGGTTGGTTTTGCGCTGGGAGACTCTCCCCCCGCCCCAGCTCTGAAATGATGATTGAGACCAAGATTTATACTTTTAATTAAGATTGAGAGTCTGGAACCCCAGGGTGCACCAGCCTCAGGAAGAAGGACAATTATGAAGCAATTACACAGCCTTGTAATCACATTATGCACGGGATATAGGCTGAGATCTACCAAAGCCAGTGTAAATAGGTCATCGGCAAGCCCAGGAGATGACAAACCTCAAAAAATCCTCGAGGTGCTGCTGTCCAAAGCCTTTTGGGGTTGGGTATGGAGGACCTGAAGCTCTCAGACCCCATCGGATGCTCAGGAGCTGGCTTTGGTGCTTTGTAAGGACTGAGCGTCTTGGGGCCAAACCTTCTAGGAAAACCCTCCTGGGCAGGAATTCGGTAGGAAAAGTTGGCTCAGGGCTCAGTTTTCCCACTGAAGGAGGTGGGCTATGGGGTCCGTAGGAGCTGACACCCCTGAGACTTTGCTCCCCCCTTATTTTTCTGGGAAAAAAACCAAGTTCTTGGTGGAATGCCATCCCTCTGCTCTACGCTTATCCTCATTTGGCATCTCTTGCTTGCTGCCTTTTTCCCTTATTCTTTTCTCACAGTTTACAAATTAGTCAGCTTTGCCCGGTGAGGAAGAATTGATTTTATGGTGAAACACTCTATTTTTTTTTCTCCCCTCTAAAAACAGCTTTTCCTTCCCATGAAAGCAGCCGGGCGAGCTCCGAGACGAGCCCAGACACCCTGTCACACTTGCAGGGAGCTGCGAAAACAGTCTGCTTCCCCCTTGTTGGGTGGGGAGGGAGGAACGTCCCTGCCTGGCCCTAAAAACGGTGCTTGGGAAGCACCTGGGGGGGGCCAGGGCTTGCTGCGCGGGACACAGGGGCTGTGCCAGGCTGGGGATGAGGTGACCTGGGGCCATGGGTGTCCTCCCACCTGGGGACCAAAGGGACAGGATGCGAGGTCCCTGCGTGCCACATCCCCCCAGCTGCTCCAATTTGTGGCAGTTTTATCCCTCTTTCCTCATCCTGAGCTGATTTTCTTCCTCCTTTTTCACCCTGAGCTGCCACATTGTTCGCACTGTACCTGCTACAGCAGCGCCTGGAGCCCACAGCATTGCAGCGATGGGTCGAGTGACCCAGAGAGAGAGAATTATATATAGAAAGGCAGGAGATAGAGATGTCATTAGAGAGAAGCTGGGAGTCGGGAGAGCACCTCCAGGCCCTTCTTTTTTTTTTTTTTTTTTTTTTGTGTGTGGATGAAAGGAGCTTACTTCAGTGAATAGCATGATTATATTCAGATTCCCATTTAGGCTGCTCCAAGTTGTACAACAAAAGGAATATTAAATGATATTGCAAAATTTATGTTACAAATCAATGTAACCTGCATAAATCAACCCAGCCCAGGCAGGAAGGTAGGGCTTGCTTTTCTCAAAGTGGCTGCTTTAGAAATGAGACGCTGCCTTGGAAATGAAAGGGGCTGCATCCAGCTGCAGAAGACCTTAGAAGAATGCCATGCCTTCAGCCAGCTGCATCTCCTTACTCCCTTATTTTTTTTCCAGGACACAAACCGATCTGGTTAGAGGAGCTTTTAGGAGTTTACACGTGTTTTTCAGAGCTAAAACTCTTTGTACATGTAAGCAAAATTTTGGGGTGGAAGGAAGGATGGGCCAGGAACGAATCTGAGCACAGCAAGGCATTTGTGAGATGCTCCTGCTCTCCTGTCTCCTGGATGAAAGGGAATATGAGGTTTACCAGTTCTTCCTCCAGAAATTTGGGTGCTTCAGAGGTGTGTGGTGAGCACAGGCATGGGGATGAGCGTGGTCACACCAAAGACCTTGGTTCGCAGGTGTGCAGCCAAGGCCTTTGCTCTCCCTTTGCTGAGCTGATCTCCGTTATTCAGATGGAAAATGTCCCCTCTCTTCTGGGTTTAACTGCTTTTTACCTCCCATCCCACCAGAGCCAGGCCAGGCCAACAGAGCTGTCCCAGTTTCCCCAGCTCTGCTCAGCACAAGGCAGCAGATCTGTGCCGTGCTGGAGCTCAACTTCTCCAAAAAGCGGACTTTTAAAGGTATGTTTTGCAGCCTGAACAAGAACAGACCCACAAAACCCAACCTGGCAACACAATCCCTGCCCTGCCACTCACAAATCCCCCTTCCTGCCCTTAAAATCTTTGTCTCTGACCAGGGTTTGCTTTTCTCACCTTTCAGAAGCGGAAGGTGGGGAAGTGACTCCCTGCCCCCTGGTTCTGCCTCTCCTTCCAGTGAATGTCCAAATCCTTGGACGACATCTGGAGGTGAGTGTTCGTGAACGTCCCTGCCACCACCCCAAGCATCCTGCATCCCTTCTGGCCAGTCCCTCGCCCTGCCAGCAGATCCTAGCAGCTCCTGCCCCGGCCCCACTCCCTGGTGAGCTGGCCAGCTTCTCCTGGGGACCTTGGCCGTGCTGGCAGGCGGACCCAAAAACCTGCCAATACGTTCACGGTCCTACTAAGTTTTGGAGTGGCTGCTGGATTTTAATACGGGGCGAGAGTACATTGTCCCCTTGCTACAAAACCCCTTGAGTTTTGCTACTAAAAGCAAGGAAGAGCTGGCCAAGGGCAGAGTTAAGGCTGTTTTACTGTTGTTTTATCAGCCTAGGACATCGTGCATAGCACGGCTTGATGACGGATGATGGATGTCCCTCTCCACCTTAAGGGACACGTTTGTCCCGTTGTATCCTCAGGAACTCAGCCTTGCTTTCCTAAATGCAATTGCTCCAGAGGAGCCACGCTGGCCTTAGCATCCCCTTCCCATTCTTTCTCCCAGCCCAGACCTGAGTGGGGTCTCCCTTTATTCCTGAGCAAACCCAGAGCAAAAAAAAAAAGCCCCAGCACCCATTTCATGCTCTAACTTGCCCAAATCCCTTCTCCCTTGAAAGCAGCTGCATTTTTCAGTGGTGCCTTGGAGGTACTCGCCAGGCTCCTGACTTAGGCACAGCCGACCGAGGGATTGCTCTGAAAGGGATTTGTTAGTATTAATTACGCTGCGTCCCTGCTGAGATTTTTAACAAGATTATGCTTCCCGAGCGCCGCTGCTCCGCTTCCCCTCCTACTCCTTCCTTTCCATTTCAAAGCACAGTGCGTGTAGCGGGGCTTGTTATTTTATTTTTTGTTGTTCCCCCGCAAGATGCTGCTGAGGGGGGAGCACGCAGGAGCCTCCCCAGCTGCCGGGGTCCCTGTGCAATGCTGAGAAGGGGCAGGCGAGCCTCAGCTTGGACCTCAGCATATTCAGGAGCCACATGTTTGTCCCACCCCATCCTCCTGCTTCCCTTTTAACCCCCAAAACCTGCAGGTCCACAGGCAGATGTGGCTTTTAGCAAAACGAAGCCGGATTTGCGCTTGCATCAGAAATTCCCCAACCTCGTGGGTTTATTTTCCCTGTAGGATTAGCGAGGTTAAGTCAACGAGGGTGATCCGATTTGGGCTTGATGCTATTCTCGGCAGGGTTTAGGTGCCGTGGCACGGGCGGGTGTGTGGATTCCTGGCGTGAGGCAGCTTTTGTGGGATAAGGGGCAGCACAGCGATAATCAGCCTTGTGCCAGCTGGGAGCTAACCCCAGGAAATGGTTTAAGGAGGCCTCTTCGTGGGGTGCCATTGCTTTGGGGGGGGTTGCAGCTTTTTTGGGGTCCCTGTCTTGCTCCCAGTGAGGGGGATGTGACTGTGCATGAGGCACTAACTTGCTGTGAGGAAACGTTTTTATCTCTCCCCGCTATAAAACAGGGATGGACGTCACCTCAGGGTGCTGCTGGAAGGTGATGGAGGTTTTAGGCCAACCAGTTGTGTGGATAAGGGTGCTCCATGTCCTCCCCCCCCAAGGAGAGCATCCTTGGTCTTCTGTGCTTTGGAGGGGGGGGACAGAAAAGGTGAGGATTTGGGGAGGTGAAAAATGGGGCCCAGAGTTGGACCTCGGCTCGGCATCACAGTGGTTTCAGTAGGAGGGATGGAAGCACCAGGAGATGCCCCTGGTACAGTGCGATCCCATTGATGGCCCCAAACCCAGGCACGGCTGGGGCAGGTACCCACATTCTCCCCAGCCCCTGCCTCCAAGGCCAACTGGAAGCACTGGGAGCTACTGGGAGGCTTTCAGAAGGGCTCGGATGTTCCAAGCTTGGGTTTGTTGTGTGCTCACCCCCCTAGAAGACACAGGAAGAAAAGGGTGCTTGCTCCCTACAACACGACCCCTCTCCAACCACCGTTGGCCATTTTTTAGCCACCAGTTTTCCAATTCCTCCTCGATTTTTCTTGCCTTCCTGAATTTTTCCTCCTCTTTTCACCCCAGCGATGCCAGGGCCAGCCGCCGCCTTTCCGACGGGTATCTGTTTATTTTGACCCGAGCAAAAAGGCTCCTTTTAAGAGTAAATGCTGGGGTCCTCCCGCTGCATTATGTAGCATAAAGCACAGCACCGCTCAGCCAATTACCCTAATGCTGCTTATTTGCTCTTGTTACAGCAAGTAATTGCTCACCCAGAAGCTATTAAATTAGATAAGAGCAGAACAAACAAAACTATTCATTTTATTCACCGTATATTTATACACCTACCACTCCGGAGCAAGCAGCCGCCA